>NC_138053.1:86484754-87133871 GCF_964194185.1 Rhinolophus hipposideros
AGGGCAGTCTGATTCCCAGGGCACTCCTACACAATCCCAAGGTCAGTGGATAGTGTACCAAATTCAATTTGCATTTCTCGGTTATGGCCTGCAAGAAGCCCTGTAACTTTCTGAGCAAAAATATGCACAACACATCAAAGTGTCTGACATGTGATTTTTTTTTCAAGAAAAGGTTACATATCAATCTGAACTTTCAAGCGAGATGAAAGACTCTAACATCTAAAGAAAGATGACAAGATGTGTGTTTTCATGACAAAATATAATTTAAAACTTCTTCAGATCCTCCCCCACAAGATGCCAGCAATCATTTTCTTTTTCACCAAAAGCATATTATTGGAGTCATAATTCACATCTAAAAAAAAAAATAAAAAATAAAACGGAATAGAAAGTCAGTAGGCTATATAACCTTCTACTTTCAAGCGTTCTGTGTGTTTCTAGTCTGCTTTTGCTATTGTTATGAGGCAGTGTGTACACTTCCGTACTCTCAGTAATTAAACATTAACTATTGGGGAACAATGCTTAGTGAAAAAGTTTAAGAACTATAAAAAGTATCCATTATCACTTATAAGTGACTGAATTGATGCTTACAGTTTCATGTCTAAAGTTAGCTGAAAGAATGCAAAAATATTCACAGAAAAGGATGATCATGGAAGAACCAAATTGGTTTCAATGAATAAATACATGTAAATATTTCTCATAACTGACAGTCACTTTATGAGGCAGCAGTAGCTTCTATTAAAATGTCAAATATTACTTTTAGTTTTGACCATATGTGGCACACTGTCAAAATAAAAATATTCCATGGATTTGATGGAAAAATACTCACAGACAGAATTCAAGAGTCAATCTCAGAGGTATTTATATCAAGAGTAGAAGCACAAGTCACATCACACCCAAATGTCATTGTCAACTATAATTAGAGGCTTATCTCATTTTCTATTATTTTACTTAAGTGATGAAGTGTCTATTTAGTCAAATGTTTTAGAAATACAATGTTTTAGACAAAGCTTGAAATGCAGTTTTCTTTAGATCCATTGATGAATATATTCATGAACTTTTTTTTCAGTTGTCCTTTTTTTTTTCCTCCCACAAAGGAAAAAGCTTTACAATGGATTGTGATCTGCACGGACACTCCACTTATACTAAAGCAAGGTGATTTTGTTCTCAGGAAGAGTCAGGATTTTTTTTTTTTTTAATTAAAGTTGATTAGGGTGACAATTGTTAGTAAAGTTATATAGGTTTCAGGTGTACAATTCTGTAATACATCATCTATATATCACACTGTGTGTTCACCACCCAGAGTCAGTTCTCTTTCCATCGCCATATATTTGATCCCTTTTACCCTCATCTACAACTCCCCTCTCCCCATAGCCTCTGATACTAACCACTAAACTATCGTCTGTGTCTATGAGGTTTTTTTCTTTATTTGTTTGTCTTATTCCTTTGTTGCTTTCAGTTTTATATACCACATAACGGGGAAATCATATGTTCTTGATTTGTCTGACTTATTTCGCTTAGCATAATAATCTCAAGATCCATCCATGTTGTGGCAAATGGCACTATTTCATCTTTTCTTATAGCAGAATCGTATTCCACTGTGTATATATACTACATCTTCTCTATCGAATCATCTGTTGAAGGAAACTTCGGTTGTTTCCATGTCTTGGCCACTGTAAATAAAACTGCAATGAACATCAGGGTTTGATCCTCCCATCTTTGCTGCTGTAGCAATGCAGTGACCTCTTTCTTTTTTCTTTGATTTTCATTTTTTACTCTTTGTTTTGTTTGTGGTTTGTGCTGTTTTTTTTTTCAGTTTTTTCTTCCCAAGAAAGGGATAACTGGATTCTTGACTAAATTACCAGGTGTTGTATTCCTGAGGGAAACAGACACTAACATACCCTATTGTGTATGATAGTTCTAATTGATTCCCTTAGCCAGGAAAAAAAAAATGTTAGTAAACTGTGAAATAGTGAGTGTGAATTTCTAAACAATATAAATATTTCTAGAATCAACTAAATATTCCAAGAATATCATCAGTAAAATATATGTAAAAATGACTATTTTGAAGAATTGTGCATAGTAAGTATTCAAAGCAAAAGTAACACATCAGCCTCAAACTTAGGTCACATGACAGAAAACTATTAAGTCACTTCATTTTCCAGCACTAATATGACTTAAAAGGAGCTATCTTCCAGCTTTATGAAATAACCTCATAGGAGATAGAATAAGGGTTAAGGAAAACAGTAGGACAAAGCAAACCATGAAAGTTGTGTCTTTCTGTTTAAGGAAGACTACTCTTTAGTTTGACTCTGGGAGATTAAACAAGAGCTGGTGTAAAGACTAAAAGGAAACTACTCTTTGGGATAGAAAGGGAGCTGAGGTGGGGTGCAGGTTGGGATGTAAGTTGAGGCAAGATCTCAAGTTAGTATAATTAATAAATAATACTGAGAGGGGTTCAATAAGAGCAAATTATACATTGGTGATTACATATATAATATATAGTAATAATATATTACCTATCTATCTATCTATCTCTCATCTACCTAGCTATAGAAATTTGTTACTGAGTTCATATAAATGATGGAGACTACTTCTGAAACATGTTAAACGAAACATTCTTGTATGGGGTAGAATTTTGAATTTGACTAATAGGAATGTTTTGGTATTTCAAAATCCTCTAATTCACACATAATAAAATAACTTAGCTGTACTACATGTAAGTGGATAACAAGTCGTTTTTCAGCATCTGAAGACAGGAGATAGCAACATTTACTCTCTCTCTCTCTCTCTCTCTCTCTCTCTCTTTTTTTCTTCTGGTAAATCACTATCTCTGTGTACCTGTTCAGGTCTGAATAGCCTTGTAGATGATGGCATTCAGTTTGAAATACATTGCTTAATAACATCTTCTCTTCTACCTTTACCTGAAAAGTTTATTGTGAGAGAGAATTGAGTCATATGGATTATTCAGAACTCTTGACTACGTATTATGAGAAAGTTTAGATATTAGTACATTCATCTGTGTATTTAATAATCTTTTTGGTAAGCAAATGTAGATATTATGGCCCATAATTTAGTATTTATGAAAAAGAAATAATTTGAGATTTTGAGAGGGAAGGTTCACCTAAAAGTATTCTAAAGATTTTTTTTTTTTTTTCCTGAAAGTAATCCTGTATCGTAAACTCATTCACTAGCTCTTAGATTCTCTGAGAATTTTCTATGGGACTTTTCTTCTGAATAAGGGATGAAATGAATAAATAAGCACTTCTAAAATATTTTAGTTTGCTGATAATATTTCCTTGTTTAAGATGTTTCAGAACTCTGCGTAGATGACACTAAATGCAGTAAGCCAGCAGTGGCATCTTAAAAAGCAGAAATTACTAAGACCTTTCTCTCTTATGTCACTAACTTGTCAACTTTGGGCACCCCCAGAGTACAGGAAATTACTATAACCAGTTTGACATTTACACATTGCATGAAAAGACTCTTGTGGTTTTTCTCTTCCTTTTTAGAAATAATTTGAGATTTTGCCAATGAGTTAGGCAATCTGAGGAAATGCAGATAAGTGGGCAGTTTAAAATTAGCAGATGACAAAGGAAAGAAAACCAGCAGTTTTACATATGAAAAGTCTTTAAATTATCTTTCATGTCTTCTTGATGTCTCTGAGGTTTCTTAGGCAGATTTTGTTCATTTTGATTTCTGCAGAATGCATAAATAAAAGAACTTCAGTTCATCTTCACAGAGGAAAAATTCATGTTGGCAGATTTTTCCCCCATCATTTCTAAAAGAGTAAAAGGAAGTAGTATCACTGAGGTGTGAGGGAACAGAAAGGATTGTCTTTCTTTTTCATCTGGTGATTGGACTGACCTCAGTACACTTTGCTGTGACTCAGAGAGGCTGCTTTAACTAATTCAAGAAGAATCTTCAAGGATGAGATGGTAATGGTCTGTAACACTTGCTTCTGGCCTCAAGAGTTTTGGTTGAAAAAGAAACAGAGGGTCCTTCAGCAACAAATCAAAGAAGACAGAGAGGGAAATTCCTTTAAGAGGAACTAAGTTAAACTCACAAAAGAGCACAGGTAGTTTTCTGTCAGAATAAAGTAAACAGATTAGTTTCAGGACCAGATGGAAGAGATGCAGGATCATCCTTGCAAAACTCATCTTGATGTTATAAGAAGTACATGGATAATACTAACCAGACATAAATGTATCTCATTTGTGATTTGAAAGTTTAAAAAAGAAATTAGGTTAACAGTACTCGAAGTCATATTGCAATTCAAAATGTGGGGTATTAGGCCTTGTGCCTTTAAATTTTTTAAAACTTATTCCTCACATTCCCTAAGAGTAAAGTCCTCAACAACTGTTGTTGATCAACTATAAAGTTGTCCCTCAAGGACAGACCCAGAAGAGAGATGGCAATTTTAATTCTTTAGAGGAAAAGGTTTTTCTGTATGTAACTGTTTCCTAAAATGTGATCCGCAGACACAGAATTATGGAAAATCTGCAGTTTGCAAGCATCTCTACAGAAGAGGTTTTCTTTTGCAGAAGCAAATTTGACAATCTAAACATTCATGGCACTCTTTCCCTCCTTACTATTCCTGTTTCATCCAGTCACTTTCCTATGTGTTTTTGGATTGTTATAGGCTTTGAAAATGAGAGAAGATCAAGGAGTGAATACCACAACTTCAAACGTGTGAGGACACCATCCTGAGATGTCACATTGTTTCTGACTGGCTTCTTGTGCCAAGTCACAAAAGGGCTATCTTGACTTTGAGGATTACTGCTAGGTAGATATAGAGTTACTAAAAGTAACCCATGTTCTCAGAAGCCATCAAATATCTTCTGGTGGAACTAAGATAATCTGATTTAGAGGCAAGCCACTCCTTTTCTGTCAAAATCCTATTATTTATTATAATTGCTAAGATTCTTTTTTTAAATGCCATTAATATGCACATTCCACCAGGACTGGGTCAGTTGACTCATATTGCTATTCAGGGTTGTATCCAAGTGCCTGAAACAATGCTTGGACATTGAGGGTCTCAATAAATATTTGTTGAATGAATGGATGAATGTGTGAGTGAATGAAAGTCTTATACAATATTCTGAACGTTTTGTGTAGTCAATGTATAGTATATGTATCCATAATTATATGCTTTAAATGATATATACCACAACATTACTAAAACAGAAATGACAAGTAGTGTAAAATAAATAAACCATATTCAATATTTTCTCATTTAGTTCTTACAAAATGGGTATGGCGATAGTTCTCTTAATATCAGTATTGGAAAGACCAATATGGTGGTAGATGTAGAAATCTTTCCTTAAATATTTGAGGACAAGTCATTTCATTATGACCCTCTCTGACAATGAGAATGTCAATGCTTGATCCTCATGTGATAGCCTGAAAATGGTCGTTAAATGGTAAATATGATACTAATTAAAATTTTAGTGCAGCCAAATGATTCCTCACAGTGTTGACTTTTAGATTTCATAAACTATGTATTTATCAGTCTGTTTCTCCCTGAATCACAATGTACAGTTGCCTTTGAGAAGAGAGTGGTGACATCTAGTGGTCACAACAAAAGCTGAAGGTTGAGGGCGTATGGAAATTTTAGAATCAATTGTACAAACCTGACAAACTTGCTAAGAGAAGCTAGGAATTTGCATGATAAACTGGGGAAATAGGCAGCATATGAAATAATGGCAAATCTTGGGTGAAACTGAAGCCATAACACGTTTGTTTTTGTGGGCAATAGAATATATTTTAAATTGTCAAATCGGCAAAACAAAAATACTAAAGAATAGGCTTACAACTAAACCATCTCCATGAATCTTTGTGTTTTGATAAGGACTAGTTTGTATTCTAATAAATCCTCTAAGTAACTGTGATAAAATATTTCAGCATAAGAAATAGCAACAGAAAAGTGAATATGGAAAAAATACCTCAGCTGTTTAAAATCCTACTATCTGGGAATTGAAGCCAACTTAAAATATTTCATCCTGCATTTGGAAATAAAGGGGCTTTGACCAGGTGAAAACATCTTTCTTGTAGATTGGTAAATACTTTCATTATATTGATTTAGTAGTATTTTATTAAGCTTTGAAATTTAAAAGTAACAAACAGGTAGCAATTAAATTATTACTAGTAAATAAGTTGAACATATTATTTTGAACATATAACAGATGTATCTTTGTCAATATAACTTTGTAAAACTTGTAAAACTGAGAAGCATATAGGGGATGATAAGATACTGATAATCAATGACGACATAACAAAGAATTTATACAAAAATCTAATTTGGATAATAATGCAATTCCCATCTGAATTGAAATAAATTACAATATGAATTTGTTATTTATACCAAAATATTTTTTAAAGTACTTTGTTAAGAAAAATGGATTTTTAGACACACGGTATGCTTTAGAATAGAGTACCTTATTACATTACATAGATGGGAATTAAATTACTAAAAAAATGAAATCATTCTTATCCCAAAAGACATTTAAATAATATGGGAAACTGAAATAAAGTATTTTCAATGTGTGGTGAACAATAGTGAAGTACCAGTTTTCTAAACAGGAATTTTATAAGGGTATTATAAAAGAAAAGGAAACATTTCAAAACCTCATATAAATAGCAATTTGTATCAGCATATTTATGTTCATACTATATATGAAAATTCATCTTAAAGATATTAAAGGAATATTTTCAATAAAAAGGCAAATCCATGACTTTCATGCAGAAGTAAAATGAACAAGTGTTGAAAAGTTTATCTCATTATTAAAGAAGAAATCAATAAGATGTTCTGACTGGTATAAAGGAGAAATCAAAGAAGCATACATTTATGCAAAGTAAAGTAAAGTTTGCAGCAAAGTAAAGTTAAAATGAATTTGAAAATCTGTTCTATCCACAGGTAATAATAAACTGCATTCTAGCAGCCATAAATAATTTGTATTTTTATGGATAAGAAATATTTGCATTGCTGTAAGTTTTCCCTAAATTAATTTCCATTCCTATAGAGTTGTTTAAAACAGCCTCACCAAAGACAAATTGTACATTCCATAAGGTCAGATAACCCCAAATTCTCTAGTATTTCATTGAAAGGCCATTCAGTAATTCATTTTGCCTATTCCAAAGTCTATTTTTTTTTCCTCGCAAAGTAGATTTAGTAGGTTCATAACATATAAAATTAGGTGGTTTGGTCATTCAGCTGGATAGCTGATCAAGCAGATTCTGGATTATATAATAGAGGAAGAAATAGTAGCCTTCTTTGATGATATTCTTTACGAAAAAAATAACTCCAAGAGGTACAAATGAGTTCTGCATGTATAAATTATTTTTTTACAGGACAAAAATTTTAAAACCTAAATAATTTGTCTTTTATTCCTTAGTGATTCAGAAAACCTAAGTATCTCAGCAAAATGATTTTTTTTTATCTTTCTAACCAATTGGAATGAGCCATAAGTTTCTTTCCAAAAGTCTGAGATAATTTTCAGATAAATCAGAGACTTAATATTAAGTCCAAGCTTAGATAGTATCTTCTGTGTGTCACATACACACAAAATTCAGTAGATTTTTATTCTCATATGATGAATATGGAAATAGCTATGAATTAAGGAGGGAATGGAAATATGAGGTTTATAGAATATTTAAAATTGTATGAAAATAAATGTCCATTAAATCATTAAAATTATCAAAACTTGCTTTTACAGCTAAACACTGATCACATTTATTTTCTCTGGATGTTTCGGAATGTCAGAGTAATGATATAGATACCACGTTTGACAAAGAACAATTCAAGAGGTTCACATAGTATGTGAAACTAAACACAATTCTGTTTAAAGGGCATCATTCAATATATTTGCTTCAGTAACTTTAAAAATGATATGCAGAGCAAAATTATTCATTCAAAATCCTGCTTTTGTTAGACTATTGTAAAAATCAATTAAAATATTTTATCATTAACCACATTTCTATATAAAATATTTAACACATATTAATTAGAAGATAAGTGACACAGTTTCCATAATTTGAAACTAGTTTCTTAGCGTTTGGTAAGCCAGGTCCTTTTTTTTTTCTTTTTTTTTTGTCATGAAGGAAATAAGTTGTATATAATACATAATAAGTCTCAATATGCACAAAGTCATTTTTCCTCAGCTACAGTTTCCTAAGATGACATACACTGTCAATTCCTCTATATAAAAATAATACACTGAAGTGGGCTTCTGACACGACAAAATCAAGATGGTATAGAAAATGTTTGTTTTTCTCTTTAATGAAGTATTTATTGTATATCTTCCAGATGCCATGTAGCATATGATGATATCAAATAGTCCATATCTAATACATTTGAAAGGCATGAGAATGACAAAATTTAGACAGGAATAATGGGTGACGTAATTGAGGAGCAGGCAACATTTTACAATAATACAGAGATGAGCCAATTATATCAACCAGGGTTCTCCACAGAAACATACCGATGACATATATGTATTCTGTATTTCACACACACACACACACACACACACACACACACACACACACACACACACAATGAAATCTATCTGTCTATCTCTCCCTATTGAGAGATTTATTTTAAGTTATTAGGTCACCCAATGTGATTACTCACAATCTATAAGGTAGGTCAGCAGACTGAAAACTCAGGCAGGAGTTGATATGGCAAACTTCAGGCAGAATTTCTTCTCCAGGAAACCTCAATTTTTATCTGAAGACCTACAACCAATTGGATGAGGCCCATTCACATTATTGAGGGAAATCTCCTTTATTTGAAGTCGACTGATTTTAGGTATTAGCCATATCTCCAAAATATCTTAACAGCAATGTCTATTGCAATGTTTGATTAAGTAACTAAGTCCTCTAGTCTAGCCAAGTTCGGACATAAAATTAACCATCAGATCAGTAATCCCCAAAATGAAGGTGAGTGAGAGTGGGTAATAATAAGAAATATTTGAACTGTATGATTACTGGAACAAAGGTTGAAACATTTAGAGATCATGTGAGCAATAAGGCAAGACAGATTGTCATTTGGGTAAACCAATGTGGAGAGGATGGATGTGGATGAACCAGGATCGAATAAGGGAAAGACAGGTTGATTCATTCTGGGAAGGACCTGAAAAGCCATTGTTTTCCTGAAGGTAACCAGTAGACACGAGTGTTTTTCAGCAAAAAGTAACATAATGAGATTTGTCTTTTGGAACAATGAATCTGATCCTATTTCGCAGCATAGGTTGAACAAAAGATTAGAAATTAGAAAGGACTGTGGTCAAATATTACTTTTGCCTTCTGAGGGTTGATTGTGTTTGACAGAGTAACAGTGACTGGTTAAAACCAGTATGGAAAGAAGAAGGTAAAGATGAGGGAAAACAAATAACCCAGGGAACCGAACTGTCAAAATGTGACCAATTAAATGAGGAGGATGGCAAAGACAATTACTGGGATTTTTGAAAGGAACGCAATGAGTAACTCCTCTTCTGATCAGAATTTTGAACCAGTTGAGAATACACAAAACGGAAAAGCATTTGGAGACAAAAATACCACCTCCAATTTTAATAAGATTGGTATTAAAGAGTATAGGTTATAATTTGGAGAGAGGGAGGTTTTCAAAAATGTAACCCCAGATTTAATTAGATGTCACCTTTGGCAATGATAGTCAGGTCATAGCCCCTGCCATTGTTCCTCCCACCAGTAGGTTGAGCAGATCAGTGGAGGAGCAGCAAACTCCTTCTCCTTACTTAAGGTAGAGGACTGACTAAGGGTCTGAAGGGTATGGATCCAGTAAGGGGATGGGACAAGGTCAGTGTGCAAGGAGATGTCAGGATCAGGAAAGACATGAGACAGCCCATCCACCCACCTGTGATGGTCTTTTCTCAGTATGAATTACTTCAGGTGTTGCCATAAATGAATTGTTCAATTCAATTTACATTTTCATTTTATTGCTATTTGTAACCTGTGTGTGTGTGTGTGTGTGTATGTGTGTGTAATGTATGTGTTTAAGGGTGAAAAGAAGTGAGCAAAATAGATCAGGAGGTGAAAAACAAAAATAAAGGAGGGCAGGAGTGGGAAGAGAGAAGAAAGCGAGACTTTAGTTTTTTCAATTAGGAAAAAAAATATATATATGTATATATATACATATGTGTCTATATATATATATACATATATATATATATATATATATATATATAAACTATAAACTATATGCTCTACTACTTCATAATAAAAAAACTGATTGTCTCAACCATACTAATGAATACAGCCCTATTCATATTTGTGTATGTCTTTATACACTTTATCAATTGATTTCAACACCTATGAGATCCAGGGTTGTGTGGCACTGGGCCCTGAGACTTACTACTATTACTGCTAATATAATCATATCACATCAACAGTAGTAATTATGATTATATAAGCATTTTATCTACAAGGAATTCAGTGTTATATGTTAGACAAGCTACATACCCACATGAATACAATTACATTTGTCTCATATATATTTAGTGAAGTATCTTGGAAATGAGGGACTAAGATAAGTTACATGTATATTGAATGAGTTGGACTCAGAAAGTTCACAAGTACAGAACAGATTTATTATTTTCTACTCCACTGTCTTCAAACAAGTTCCATTAAAATAATCTTGCATTGGATTAAACCTTGAATACCAAATGTGCCCCATTTGTGATTTTTCCCAAGAGGCCACTTGTAAAACACTATGTTCATTTGATGAAAAACTGCAATCTTGATGGATGCTCGCTGGGTACCACTAACTCAAAGTCCAAAGGATGCCTTATCCCAGGGGATTCTGTGGGTTGCTTGCAGGTCCACATTGGGGATGATGACTCAGTTATCTGGCAATGCTCCATCTGTTAGCAGTTGCTTTTACAGCTTCCGTTTTCACAGTTTGCACCATGTACAGGTAGTCTTTTTTTATTAAAAGTCCTTTCAAAACAATTCAAGAATACTTCTATTTTAGAATGTCTAAATCTAGGTCCTACGATGCCATGCCTTTACCCCACAATTGGTGTAAGGACAACTCCCTCTTACTCAAGTTGCAGTAGTCCTCTAGTTCCTTCTCATCCTGGGCCCACCTTTTTGTCTTCCCTCCTATAAAATTTCTCAGGTGTATTTCCATTGAACCTTGTGAACCCCAAGCTCCCTAGTATACTAGGTGAGCCTTCTCAAGCTTTCCAAAATTCTTCATTTGTGTTGATCACGCACCATGAGGAGAAAAAGAGAAAAGCTAGAACACGGCACACATTGTCTCTCTCACCCGACGCTCTCACTGGTGTCACTTGGGAGCCTTAAAAACTACCATCGCCTGTGTTCCACTCCCGGTGATTGAGGTATAATCTTTCATGTATGGCCTAAGCATTTTTAATAATTGCTCTGTGTAGTCAATATTGACAAAGCTGCTCAAAAGACACCCTTTCTAGTGAAAACCTCAAGGATATTTTGTCTTTAGATAACCTGGGGGCTGGTTAATGGTCCACTTTATGGCAGGCTGGTTTTAGATTACCCTCTGGGGCAAAATTCCTTTCAGATCTTTACAAATATTATGAGTTTGACACCTTTTATCCTCAGTATTGGGACTTCAATCAAAACTCTGAGAAAGCAAGAGTTCCATTTAAAGTCATGTTGAGTGTTTGTTGAAGTGACGTGGCAGAATACAGAGCTGATGGATAGGATTAAGAGTTATGTAAGTCCCTGTGACAAAACAGAAAAAAGAAAAAGAAAATGATGCTGCTTAACAATTTTATACTCCATTTCCTTTCTGTGTATCATTTTGTTTTCTCTCAAAAAGCATACTATGTCCCTGGTTTCAAATATATATTCACCTTACCTATTATTTACTAGGAATAAAAAGTATCAAAACTGACTATCTCAAAGTCATACAACATATGCTTAATTTTCTCTTAGAATATCTAGCAGTTGATATATATATATACACACACACACACACATATATATATATCATATATGTATATATAATTATATATTATATATAATTATACATATATTATATATAATTATGTATTGTATCATATATGTATATATGATATATATCATATATATTATGTATATTATATATGTGTATACACACACACACACACACACACATATTTGGAAATAGTCTCTTTCCCTTGCAGTCCTCTTACTTTTAGATGAGAACTACAGAAAAAATGTAGAAACTAATTCCTCTTTGTAAGTCTCAGGATTTTGTTAGGTAACAGATTTTGCAATCAGTGTAGTTAAAATAGTTCAACTCATGTAATGTAACCATCATGTTGCAAACAAATTTAATACCACCATGGAAGTTATAAACAATCCGGGAAAAACAGGAAAAAAAGAAAAAAAGATTGTTGAGGTTGAATTCAGCTTGAAAATAAAATACAACATAAATGTACTACATATGAGGATTACTATTTTAATAGTTATATACTATTTTATATAAAATAATTTTGTTTCCATTTTTCAAGATGAGTGATTGTGATTGAGAGAACAAAAGCGTACTTTTCCCCTCCAGAAACATAAGCATAGATGAATGTTTTCCGGGTAGTTAGAATAAACTCTGCCAAAATTAAATATTATGCATCCTTAGTTCATATTTTTAAGTTACATTTTATTAATTTTATAAGAAACCTCCCCAAGAGTATTATTTCTTGATTACTTCAGCCATGTTTCATTGTTCTTCTATAACTTTTACTATATGCATAGTAGCTTTTTAATAATAATTTAAAAATTGTTAGCAATAGCATTGTAGTATTATTGCATATAACAGCCCCCTTTTTAATAATCTAACTGAATCTTAGGAAAAAGTCAATTGAAGATCAATAATTATAAAATTCTTATAAGCATTTTAAAATACGCATTGTGTACGACCTCTAATTTATAGCCTGAGGATGATTTTTTTTTGATAGGATATATTGGGATTTAATACTTATACCTACTAGAATTTAGGTTCTGAATGTAATGAAGAGCTAAGGGTTTTACTATGGATTAGTTAAGCTAAGACATAATGGAACAGCCATCAATGGAGAGAAACAATTACTATGTCTATCTAGGGCCTTTTAAAAGGGTAAATTTAATACTTGTGTAGAGGGGAAAAAAAACAACACATATTATTTTCATTTCCTGTAAATTAACTTTGCAAAATAATTTATTTTAAACACTACAGGGCTTATTATTACGTTATAGCATATAATGAGGCAAAAGCTTTCAAGAAATATCCCTGGAGAACATTTTGATTCCAGAAACAGAAGTTGCTAATTGGATTTGTATTGTTGAGTCCTTTAGTTCCATTACCCTTTGGGATTCAAGGACTGAGGCCTCTGGAAGGGAAAAGAACATGGAGGGCGTATCAATCACCTTTCACTTAGCATAGAAGAGGGAATGACTTTTGTTTTTCTTCTTTCTTTCTTTCTTTCTTTCTTTCTTTCTTTCTTTCTTTCTTTCTTTCTTTCTTTCTTTCTTTCTTTCTTTCTTTTTTAAATTATATTTATTGGGGTGACAAATGTAAGTGAAGTTACATAGATTTCAGGTGTACAAATCTGTATTACATCATCTATATATCACATTGTGTGTTTGCCACCCAGAATCAGTTCTTTCCTTCACCAAATATTGGATCCCCTTTACAATCACCTGCCAACCCCCTCCACCCTTATCCTCTGGTAACCACTAAACGATTGTCTGGGTGAGTAGTTTTTGTTTCCTCATTTCTTTGTCTTATTCTTTTATCGCATTCAGTTTAATATACCACATATCAGTGAAATCCTATGGTTCTCGATTTTTTTCTGTCTGACTTATTTTGCTTTGCATTATAATCTCAGGATCTCTCCATGTTGTCGTAAATGGTCCTACTTCAGACTTTTGCTATAGATAAGCCTCTGTGGAGTGTTTATGAAATGAGGTTTCTTAGCGTAGTGGAATCTGTGCTTTAGCCTGCCAAGCAGCCCGGCATCCAGCATCTTTTCCTCCTTCTGGTATATACACCAAACTATGTGGTGAATGTTTAAAAAAAAATTACAGTAAAATATACATTGCCACTCATCTCCTTCAAAATACCCCCCCTTGCTTAGCACACACTTATCCCATCATTCTTGCCACTTTCTTTTTTTGTTTGTTTGTTTTTAATTGAATTTATTGTGGTGACCATGTTTAGTAAAATCATATAGGTTTCAAGTGTAAAATTCTGTAATGCTTCTGACCTATTGTCTTTGTCTATGAGTTTTTGTTTACTTTTTTGTTTGTCTTTTCCTTTGCTGCTTTCCGTTTTATGTCCCACATTATCTGTGAAGTCATATGGTTCTCTACCTTTTCTGTCAGACTTATTTCGCTTAGCATAATAATCTCACAATCCATCCATATTGCCGTAATGGCACTGTTTCATCTTTTCTTATGGTGAGCAGTATTCCAATGTATATGTCCACCACATATTTTTTTATCCATTCGTCTATTGAAGGACACTTTGGTTGTTTCCATGTCTTGGCCACCGTGAATAAAGTTGCAATAAACATTGGAGTACATATATTTTTATGGATAAATGTTTTCAGATTTTTGGGTGGATAACCAGGAGAGGGATTGCTGGGTCATATGGTAATTCTAGTCTTAATTTTTTGAGGAACCTCCACCCTGCCTTCTATAGCAGCTACACCAATCCGCATCCCCGCCAACAGTGTATGAGGTTCCTTTTACACCACAATCTCTCCAACACTTGTTACTATTTGTCTTGTTGATGATAGCCATTCTTCCCACTTTATGAAGCAGTCCTGGAAGTCCTCTTTTGTGAGCATCTTTAGTTTCACTGAAGACGTACCTCCTCCTTTTCTTTTGGGAATGAGCTTTCTCACTTTTCTCCATTCCTGCATGGCAGGCTGCAGCATCATCAGCTCCAATGGTGATACAGATTTGGCCAATCCGCTGTAAGTTCAAGGATAGCATACAATCTACACCAAACTGATCTTAGCCAATGAATTCCAATTCTAAAGTTTACGTGTTATTTTATCTTATCAGAAAGGGGCATTTTCTTTCTCCTAAAATGGCTGAGAGACAAAATGTAAGTCCGGAGCCTATGGATCTGAATCACTTGATGCCAGACTGTGTTGAGTTTTAAGTTATATAAGTCAGTAAAGTCCATTTCCCCCTTAAGGTACTTTGAGTTGATTTTCTATCACTTGCAGCCGGAAGTGTTCTGAATAATGTATCTAGGATGCTCTGTCTTTAAGTACATACACATTTTGCACATGCCAATTTATTTAGGTAAGTGGTGGCCTGGGTGTTAAATAGGGTATAACTGCTAAGCATTCCTTCTCAGTAAAATAGCAGAGAAGCATAGATTTTTTTTCTAGACTGGAACAATCTAGTTCTATGTTAAATAACAGCTATTTTCTCTCTAGGAGCAAAGACTTCCATTTGACCCCCTATAACCTTTGGAATTTCATACCAATCAAACACCTTTTAAAATGGGTAGGTGAAACATAAAGATATTTAAGGTAATGATTTCCAGGTTTCAGTCCATGAGGATGTTGCCACCACAAAGTGACAATATGGGGCAACATCAGAACAAAGCCTTGCTTTTTTTCCTTCTTTTTTTCCCCCATAGAGCTAAATCACCTGTTATTCTGAGGTTAATTCTTAACAATTTTATTTATGTATTTTTATTTTTTGGCTTACAAGTGTCTCTAAGGAAATAAACCCATAATTTGTAGTAGACTTTTTTAATGTTTATTTTTATTTTGCTGTTTTGACTATCCTTATTCACCAAAATAAAATCTGGACAATCATACTACTGATCCCAAGTTTTTGTTAGCATTGTTATTGTCATTGTTATAAAGATGATGAAAGGATACTGGTTTGAGAAATCTCTAAATGTAGAAACCAGTGTTTTATTGCAACTAAATATTATCTTCTTCATTTTAATTGCAATGTGTGACAGCTCATCTTTCACTAGTGGAAAGTGCAAAATTGTGAACCAAACATGAAGTTTACAAAATTGGCTTTTCATGTTTTCCTAGAAATAATTCAGATTTGCCTTAAGGCCCTCAGTATTGCCTGGTGTAAGAAGGAGTTTGGGATAGCTCCCAGCCTGGTACGTATCCTATGGAACATTAAATGAATAGGTTAAATACAAGCAAAGTGTGTGATGTAATCACAGAGATGCAGATAAACTCCTCACCCTTGTAATCATCTCAGATTCTATAGACAGACACGGGAATAGAAGATATGGGAATAATAGAAGATATGGGAATAATAATGGGATTATGGCTTCTTTACACTCTTGGGTGGTGGCACTATTCAGACAAGTACAATCTAAACTTTTGAACAATGGAAGGAGAGTTTTTCTTTATTATTTTTACTTGGTCTGTTTGTTATAAGCACAGAGTACACAAAAAAATAGCAGCCGCAAGCAAAAGAGAAAGACGATTCTCTAACACTGAGCTTCAGAAAATGATTGAATCTGAGAAGTCCTAGTAAAACAAATGTGTGCCGTTTTTGTCCGCTCTCATTTATCCCCTGCTCCTAAATTGGAAAAGATCTCATAAACAGTTACATGAAGCAAGCAAACAACTATCCTGTTCCACAATCTAATTTCAAAAATATTAGAGAACAATAGCAGCCTTTTTTTTGTGGATTAATTGGTGATAAAGGAAGAGAACAGAGTGTGTTGTACGAAAGATTAGCACCCCTTCCTGTGTCCATGCCCTTTGTTATGGGACTTTGTCCCACTGCAGGCAGAAGATGCATCTCTGCTCCTTGACTTGTGGCTCAGTTATGTAGAGTTGCTTTGCTCAATCGCATATTAAAATACATGACACAAGCAGAGATGGCATTGTATGTCACAGTTAGGTTTTCTTTTCATGCTCTGTAAATGCCACAAAGAGGCTTCTGCCAGATAGATACCTGCTTATATATCAATTTGGGCCCAGCAATGAAGACAGGTGATGACACCATCCCACAGGGGGCAGAAAAGCACAGCTGGACCTACAGTTTGAGACAGAGCCTATCAGGACAACTCAGCTTCATTTGGTAGAACCATGAGCATTAGTGTATTGCTTATTATAGTTTGCAACTAAATCTTGAGCTATTTGTTACAAAACATTATTTTGTTAATTTGTTATAATTATTAACACATCACTTCATAAGACTTCTCTTTAAACAGTTTCCAAATCCCCAATTTATCTGGTAACTACACTAATCAGCCTCCTCTTTCCCTATTGTCCCTTGCTGTGATGTCACCATTCTATCCAGCTACCTCTTACTTAAGTAAAATAAGCAAAAGTCCTTTGCACTTTGGAGATGTGCCATTACCTTCCATCAGCATAAATCTCCCTAAATGTCACCATTAGAGAAATGGAAAGAAATAATCCATCTTCTCAACAAATCAAAGTGGACATGGAATATATTTTTCACTTAACTGGGGCAGTTGCAATGCACTAGTCCCTCTTCTGAGCTTGAGATGTGTATAAACTCACCTGATCCTCCTAAAACCCTTATTATTAAACTCATTTAGTAACAGAGTAAACTGAAGCTTTCTGAGAGGGTGGTATTATTTTGGGTACTCAAAGGATTTGGGTAGAATATGTCTGGGCAGATAATCTTCCCTTTTCTTGAAGGAGGAAGACACTAGAATCTGCAGATGAAATCTGAAAATGAAATTGTAAGCCAGGAAGAACAGCAGAAATTTTATCTCTAATCCCATTTTTACTAGTATCCTGACCTGGAAACCTTGGGTAGTTCTAAGATTTTGGTAAGGAAGCATGCAAGTGCCTTCCTTATTCTTTGATTCCTACCTGGGATAGAGCTGGGGTAGGAACTTCCAGATACAGAGTAACCAACTTTAAATTAGTTGCAGCAATCATAGGCTTTTCTCAAGCTATTTCCATCAAGCGTACATTGCATGATACAACCTATGCCAGTGCCCACCTGCAGTCCCCTCCCTTTGCGAACGTAGAAGCAAATTATATCATGTGCTTGCTTTGCAGTTTCACATACAGTCTCCACTTGACTCTCACCCAGTTCTCCCAAGATTAGTGAGAAAATTGTGATCTGGTTCTCCTTTCCTCCTCTATCTGGGTCACTGGATGTATGCCGCCATATCTTTCCCCATCCTCCTACCATCCCTAATCCTCACCCTCCCACACCACACAAACTCAAGAGGTCTTTGGCAGAAAAGTTTTCAATTTAACTCTTCCCTATTTTTTATTTTTTATTTTATTCTTTTTGTTTCGTTCTTCTCATTCCTGTTATCATCTTCTAACTGGCAGCTCCGTGGCAGATCTGCAGCCCTGCAGGTAAGTTTTCTAGGGCATGGTGAGATACTTTTGGAGTTTATATGATCGGTCTCCCCAATAAATAACAGCATTGAAGTAGGTTATCGTTCTGTAAAACTGAGGCTGTCTTTCATAATAGCCAGTTTATCACATCCGCTGCTGATTTTTACAGGATCTGGGCTGTATCCAGACAAAAATCTTGTTCCTTACTTTCCATTTGTGAACAATGGCAGGGCGCAGCCGGAGACACCAAGGGCTGATGGTCACTAAGTCTTATTGTAGCTCAGAAGTAGGACAGCACTGGGCGCACCTGTAGGCTCCAATAGTGTCAGGCCCCAAAGTTTTTATCAAGTTGCCTGAACTCTGTGATTTAATAAACACAATAAAAAGGAATATCACCCTTTGGGAGCTGGAAAGAATACAATCTGAAGTGTTATATTCTACAAATCATGCAAGACAACAGAGTCAGAAAATGACTCTTCTGTGATTATTTTCCAGCACCTCTTAACACGTTTTTCTTCCCTGAAGAGTTAGGTGACAAGAAGAACTTCTGAGTTGTCTAGTTCTCTCATTTCAGTGTCTATTTATTATTCTGTGGCTAATAAGGTGTTGCTATCTTATAAAGTGTCTGCCAAAACCTCATCATGTGGGACATAGAGAGTTACAAACTTCACTGTTTGCTAAATATATAAAGACGGAGGTCTCCTCAATGCATAAATGTGTCAAGAACAAGAAGGAATGACAGATCTGATGAAAAACACTGACTTGTCTGCTTCATATAATTATATCCACATCTGGTAAATATTCTACTTCGAGAATTTAACTTAAAATACATGCATATTAGATGAGGTGTTTGTAAGTGCTATAATGATAAATATGCATAGTGAAAGGGGTGAGGAAAAAGGAGTGACAGGTACGTATTTATTAAAAATTTTAACAGCTTATTGAGATATAATTGGTATATGACATTGTTTAAACTTAAGGTGCACAATAACTGTATTGTTATTATATATATATATCATATATATAATATATATATGATATATATGTTATTATACATTATTATATAATATATAATAATATATAATATATGTTATTATATATATATTGTTATATATATGTTATATAGTGTTAATAACTATATTGTGCACCTTAAGTTTAAACAATGTTATCTATCTATCTATCTATCTATCTATCTATCTATATTTTATTTACCACAATAGTTAGTGAAGACATCCATCACCTCACTGTTACCCAATTTTTTATAGTGAGAATATTTAAAATTTACTCTTTCAGCAACTTTCAAGTATATAGTGCAATATTGTTAACTATAGTCACCATGTTTTATGTTAGGTCCCATAATTATTTATCTTATAACCAGAAGGTTTTACCCTTTGACCCATATCTCCCTATTTCCCCCATGTACGATTCCTGGATACCACCCTTCTATTCTCTTTTTCTATGAGTTTCACTAATTTAGATTCTAGGTATAAGTGAGATTGTATAGTACGAGTCTTTCTGCATCTGACTTATTTCACTTAACATAATGCCCATAAGTTTCATCCACGTTGTCACAAATGGTAGGATTTCCTTTTTTTTAGAGCTGAACAATATTCTATTGCATATATGTGTCTCTCTCTCTATAGATACACATATGTAATTTATCTATCTATCTATCTATCTATCTATCTATCTATCTATCTAATCTATCTATTGCATTTTATTTATCCATTGATCTATAAAGGGACACTTAAAGACATTTCTATGTCTTAGCTATTCTAATGCTGCAATAATCATGAGAGTGCAGATTTCTATGTGAGATAGTGTTTTCATTTCCTTTGGAGATGTTCAAAGAAGTGGGATTACTCCATTATACAAGGTCTGACAGTGAAGTTTGTGAACTTGTTGCAATGATGTTGCTAACCTTTTTTGATGTCAGACGGATTATTCATTATGAATTTGTGCCAACTGGACACAAAGTTAGTAAAGTTTACTATTTGGAAGTGCTTCAAAGGCTGCATGGGAAAGTCAGAGGACATGAACTTTTTGCCAACAATTCATGGCTCTTGCTATACGACAATGCACCAGCTCACAGGGCACTGTCTGTGAGGGAGTTTTTAGCCAGTAAACAAATAACTGTACTGGAACACCCTCCCTAGTCACCTGATCTGGCCCCCAATGACTTATCTCTTTACCCAAAGATAAAGGAAATATTTAAAGGAAGATATTTGGATGACATTCAGGACATCAAGGGTAATATGACGACAGCTCTGATGGCCATTCCAGAATAAAGTTCCAAAATTGCTTTGAAAGGTGAACTAGGAACAGGAGTCACTGCATAGCTGCTCAAGGGGAGTACTTTGAAGGTGACTGTAGTGATATTTAGCAAGGAGGTACATAGCACTTTTTCTAGGAGGAGTTCATGAACTTAATCGTCAGGCCATCGAATGATAGTGCTATTTTTAATTTTTTAGGAACCTTTTCCATAATGGCTGCATGAGTAACCTAGAGTGGTGGCAATCAGAATGAGATTGATAAAGGAAGGAACAGGGTAGTGGCAGTCTTGCAATTGCAAAAGTTCTAAACTCTGCAACTAGAAAATTATATGCAGATTTGGTTTCATAGTCATTTTCCAATCTACTAGTGAAGGGAAGACAGATTCTTCAAAGTCAGTCATCTTTGTCCATTTCATTTACTGCTTTATTTCCAGTTCCTTGGGTGACTGTCTGGTTGGCCCTCAATAAATAGTTGGGAAAACCCCTACTAAACTTAGGGTATGATCACAATTCATATCAAATCATTATCCTATTTCTTTGAAATTTAGTTTGTATTTACTTTTTTATCACTTTTATGGTTTTCATTTGATTTTAAAGGTCTAAACTTTGAGTCAAATTGTTCTGAAAGAGTATAAGGCAAAGTAATCCCCTGCAAAGTTGTCGAGTGACTTCCTCCTTCACCCCACCCATTTCCCGTTCTCACTGGTAACTACTTATAACTATTTTTGATTATTTTCATCTCTATAGCTTCTGTCTATGCCTAAAGAGAGACGGGTTTAATGGCATTCGAACATACGTTAAATGGCTATGCAAATGCATACTTCCTTGTTTTTCCTCAACTTCATAAACTTGCTAACTTGGTTATCTTTGGAGGGGGATGTTCTTATGTACTTATTAATAATGCATCTCCGTGTTACCTCTCAGTAGTGTAAATCACATTGCAATATGTTGACTATTTCTTAATTTATAATCTTGAAAAAATATTCCTCCATCTTTTCTGACCTACTTCAATCTAGTTTAATTGCTCTTTGGAATTCCAACATCCAAGTGGCTGTGGCCTCTCCCTTAATAAGCATGCTGTTTTAATTCCTTCACCTCTCCCTTGTGTTTATTCCCCTTTTGCCTAGAACTTCTAATCTTCTGTCTTAGTTTGCTTCATTTTTTTGGTGGAGAACATACTCCTGAAATTGCTTCCGGTGACAGCATGGTAGGTAAAATCTTTGAGACTTTTGTCATACAATAGAAAAGAGGCCAAATACCCTGAGAAACACATGATAAAAATGTAAAATGAGGTTTATTAGCAGAATTCAGGGCAGAAAAGCAGCATAGCAGACAGTAGTTGTAGTTATTCAACAGTCAGCCGGACTGAAGTTGGATTAAGATGTTTGCTTCCCTTTAGTGACTATAAAGGTAGATCTCTGATGATGGAAAAATTCCCAATCTTGAGTCTTGTCATGGGTCTATTTTCATCCATCGTGTGTGGCTCTTCGTGAGATGTTTTGTTCTTTTTTTTTTTTTTTTTCCTCAATCTTAAAATCGATCTCTTTATTTTTAGAAAATAAGTTGGAATTGTCATTGTTGATTTTTCTGGGTCTCATTTTCTGTCCTCCTTTTGGAATTCCTATTATTTAAATAATTATCTTCCAGTTTTGGATCCTACTTTCCATCTATTTATCTTTCTGTTTTACTTTGTTGGACATCTCCTCAACTATATCATTTGAGTTTTACTCTTTATTTGTTGTGTCTCTCTTAGTTGGTTTGTTCCTGAAACCATACATTGAGTAGAAAGGATCTTGGAAAGAATTGTTCAGCAAGACTTTACATTGATTTATTACTTGCAAGTCTCCCTTCAGAAGGGAAAAATCCTCTAGAACAGACCCTACAGAAGGCAACAATATAGAGACCAAATTTAATAATATTGCTTTGCTCATATTTGTAATGATTGTGATAGATTTCAGTAATTCATACCTATACCTGTTCACTTATTTATTCAACAGTGCTCAAGTGCTCATTACATGAATGGTTTTATTCTAACTTCTCTACATACAGGTGTTAATAGAACAAAAAAATCCCTTTCATCTTCTGCCTTGCTTTGGTGGAGCACAGACTCACTAAGATATAGATTCAAATCCTAGGGATAATAATGCAAGTGGTGTGCAGATAGTGTTAACATTGTTAAGGAAATAAGTAAACCACACTGGGGATATAAATGACTGAGGGCTGTGATATTATTTGCCAAGACTAGATTAGATATAAACAGATGTGATTAAGTGAAAACATCTGGTTTCTTGGGTTCTCCAGGTTGATGGAAAATCATCCCTGTACGTAGTTCATTGGCACAAGGTGGAGACTTGATAAAGACAACACCCAGAGAGATAGAATGGTAGTCACAAGGTGAGCAAAATGGGAGGTTTATTATGAAGACATGAAATCAGAAAACATTAAAGCAGTAACTTCAGGGATATAAATCAAAGGGAATTAAGAGATCACTTAAATTTAGCTAGAAAAACATGTCATAGAACTAGAACAGTTCCAACAAGTTTTTGACCAAAAAAAAAAGGTTGTTTAAAATTTTTGAATCTGAAGCTATTTAGCAATATTTAGAATTGTCAAAGATTTTCATTGGCTCACACAATGTGTCACATGGATCCACATCAGTCTGATATAAGCAAAAGTTGGACATAATTATAAAAGGTACATTTTCTAGTATTTTGCCAACTTTGGAAATTAAAAGCTTAATGCTACAAATTAATATGATTTTGAAGGTCCAGACATCTTATATACTCTACAAAAACACTTTTTTTTTTTTTACTAATTAAGTTTATTGAGGTGGCAAGTGTTAAAACTTACATAGGTCTCAGGTGTACAATTCTGTAATACATCATCTATGTGTCACATTGTGTGTTCATGGATGAATCTTCAGATTATTATGCTAAGCAAAATAAGTCCGACAGAAAAATTTGAGAACCATATGATTTCACTGATAGGTGGTCTGTAAAACTAAAAACAACAAAGGAACAAGACAAACAAATGAAGAAACAAAACTCATAAACACAGACAATAGTTTAGTGGTTACCAGAGGGTAAGGGAGGAGGGGGGTGTCAGATAAGGGTAAAAGGGATCAAATACTTCTTTTTTTTTTTTTTTATTTTACTTTATTTTTTTTAAGGTTGGATTTTAGAAAACCCATATATGGCCTTGAAAATTACTCATCCTACATTTTACAATGGAAAATATGCAACATATGCTTTAATATGTACCACCTCACTAAAGATTTGAAGAAAACCTTCAAGAAGCATGAACAATCTCTTCTCTGGCTGAGTCTAGATTAATTTTTTAAATTATATTACTCCACAATATTTAGAGTGATTGTTCTCTGTCAGAGGCCTTGAATATCAGAAACAATGGTGGAAAAAATAACCCAGCATGGGACCTTTTGCTTGCAATGTGGCATGTTATATGGGCTGTGATGTTCAGGGTATTTTATCTGTATTTAGGCACAGATTTAAAGATGACTGTGTGATGCTGTAACTCTTTGCCTCTCTGAGTGCTTAGCATCAGTGATGTTTTTCTCACTGGTTCATAATTAATATAATAGTTGCTAAATAGAGAGCCCTTTTAAATTAAACTTCTGAATAACTTTCTTATTTGTTACAGATTCGTCCCATGTGTATGTCTTAAAAACAAACAAACAAACAAACAAACAAACAAAACAACAACAACAAAAAAAACGTCTCCCTAGACTATCAAAATGCCATGTTTCAAATGCCTCTGAAAACTCTGTTTTGGGACTAGAAATTCTCAAATATTTGCAACATTTTGAATTTTAAATGAGTTCAAATTTTGAGGTTTCTTTTTCTCTTCTAAAAAGAGCATATCCTTGACTTTTCCAAACACAATGAACTTGAAAGCTTTTGACTGTAGCCTAGCCAATAGAAAGCTCTTCGTTTAGGGCCTTGAGTGACCATTTACTAATACTTGCTTTCTAAGTGGCACTATGCTAGGTTCTTGAGTTATATGGCCACACAAATGCATGAGAGATGCAAAGATAGACCAGACTAACCATGCCTTCATGAGATCTAAAGGCCAGGAATGAAGCAAACTCTGTACATTAAGGTCTGTAATGCCAAGTCACATACCATAAATAATATAAGTACAGAGTGTTGTGGAAGCATGGGGGGGGGAGGGAAGGTAGAAAATTAATTCTAGCCACAAAGATCACAGATCAATCCATGGTGTTTATGACACTTAAATTTAGATTTCAAGGATAGATTTATAGCAAATATAGAAAATGTAGGAGGGAAGAACCTACAGGTGAAAAGCAGAGTATGAATTAAATTACAGAGGTGGAAAAAAAAGTAGGAACTGAGAAGTGAGGTTTTCCTGGAAGACAAGACAAATAGTGGGAGGTAGGTGGGAAAAATAGTTTAAGCTTTTTCCATGGAGAAATGTTTTTTCCATTATAATTTCTCATCTCTTAGATTAATTTGTTTGTTTGTTTGCATTCTCATGATATAATAAAATTCAAGTTGTATGGTTACTATATTAGTTCTCTTTATTTAGCTTAACTTTGTTGTTTACTTATGAAAAGTTTCTTTCAACATTTCTTTTGAAATTATATCCCCTCAAATGGTTTCTTTATTCTTTTATTTTTAAATTTAAATTTTAAAAAACTTAATTTTTTTAAAATTTATCTTTTTTTAAAATTATTGGGGTGGCAATTGTTAGTAAAATTACATAGATTCGGTTTCTTTATTCTTTGTGGCCACATGTATGGATTCTTTTGATAATTTCTGCCCCAAATAAATTTTGATAATTTCTGCCCCAAATAAACACATTTTTATGATGAATTCTGCTGATTTAATCAGTTTGTAAATATTCAAAACAGTCATTTACTACATAAGGTCACACCTGCCATTAAGCAGACACATGTCAATTTTCTGATGACTTTAACAAAAATATCAAAGCTATTATAAACCTTCAGTGCCATTTCACCTCAATTTACTTTACATTTTTAATGATCTTGTTTTCTACAATTTAACTATTGCAGATGAGTACTTAAAATTTCAATCTTTAGGAAATATTTTGTTGGTGTCATACTACAGTAAAAACATCCTACTACATTGCAAAAGATGAAATTTAGGTGAGCTATATTTACTTTAATTTTTTTTAATAGCTCTGATACGTGTTTTGCAATGCTCAGTTTTTGTCATATAAATCATGCGAGGAATATTTATGAAGCCCTTATAAACAGCATTTTTATTGCAAACATATGTATAAACTAATGTGATATGTTCATGTTTCTATGATTGTTTTAGACTTTTCTTCAGTACAATAAAGGTGAGGGTAAAGGAAATAAAATATATGGTGATGGAAAGATAACTGATTCTGGGTGGTGAACACACAATGTGATATACAGATGATGTATTACAGAATTGTACACCTGAAACCAATGTAATTTTACTAACAATTGTCACCCCAATAAACTTTAATTAAAAGCAAAAACAAAAAACAAACAAACGACAACAACAAAAAAAAGCAGACAGTACTCTCTGTCAGTTTTATTTTTGGTAACTCAGAAACGTTGAGGCATATAGGATAGGCTAATGATTCTGTCCCTAACTTCAGATTGCCTTTGTCAGTAAAGCTTCATTCAACATAATGACATTCTGTGCTTCATTTCTCTTCAGTAACATCAAGATATCACTTGGGATATATTCGTTAGCAAAATCTAGGAGAGATTGATAACATAAGCTCTGAGAATGCCAGAAGCTTTCCAGATGTCCAAAGTTATATGCAGCCAATATTTTTGACCAATGAATTTCAATTCCTGCATTGACACTAAATTTCTCTCCATCAGATTTATAAAGAAAATCTGTGACCATTAGTTGACAGGGTCATTGAAAATGACAATGCCTGGCAATGTGATTTATTTAAAATTTGTGTCTAGCTTCATATTAAACAACACTCCAGTTGTTCATATTTTCTGGCAATTTCCATTGAAATAACACAAATTTTATCTTTATTTTTATTTTTTTCCACTTTAGTCATAAGCAATTATTTACTATTTTTGTTTTGTACTTTTCAGTTATTATTTTCAATAATTTATTCAATTATTCTATGAATAAAAGATGGAGAACTAAAAGATCTACTTACACTCATTTGACTTTTTCTCCAGCAGTATTCTAAATTGGGATTTTTTTTTTTTTTTTACTGGTGCTTTTAGAAGTATTATATTCATCAAATAAATAAAAAAAAATTCATCAAATAAATAAACCTCAAACTTGACATGGTACCATATGCTTAACCTCTCATGGATCTGCAGTATCAATTTTCTAAAGTATCTGGGAAGCATAGAGTGTCAACAGATTTAGTCATCTGTCAAGCATTCATTAAAATGTTACTTTTGTCTCGCAGGTTTTCAGTCGTCATCAATCTTAGATAGTTGATATTTTCTTGATTTCAAAATGACAACTAAATTATATCTGTTTATACATCAATTGGATTGTGGATTACCCTGAATTGCACTAAGGGTGTCTCTACCAAATTCAGGCTTTAAAGGTTGTTATGACAACCTGTTGTTTTATAGGTAAATGGAAGGCAAAGATATGAATTCTGCTAATCTGCTGAGAATCGTTATAACCCTATTGCATTGTATTGATGCAACAATTTCAGAAATAGACTACATATACTGAAAAGATGTGTCATCTCTTAGATATTTGAGCTGGGAAAGAAAAAATTTGCTGTTTCTTAATTGCCCAAGCTGCGAAGACAATCGACGTTTTGAAAGTAGTTGGTTTTAAAATATACTTGTTTTTGTTTATAAGAAAGATTTATGTATTGTAATTCTTTAAAATCATTTTTTTTTCTCACAGCAGAGGAATGTCATGACCTAATTTAATTTTTCCATGGAAATTTCTTTTCCTCACAATCCTTTGGTATTCACACATTTTTTTTTTTCAAATTAAGTGTAAATGATTGGCTGTCTATCATTCCAGTTGGCAGGGCAGATATTATGCTTCATTTACGAACAGAGTTCATCCCTCAAACCTGACATTACGTATGGGTATGAAAGCCAATTTACCAATTTACCTTCCCTCAAGGTGGCTGCTGGCTTCCAAGGAAAGGATGCTGGTTAGCCTGATCCATTCTTTTCCTGGCACTTGGGCTGCAGCCAAGAGGCACACATTGTCCAATGGAAGTGAGGTTTGAGGGCCTCCGTCCAAAGCTGGAGTGGGCTCCCACAGTTTGTTTGCTTGAGAGCATGGAGGGGTCTTTGTATCTTTACCAGCATGCACAATTATTTGAAGGAAGCTCGCCACTCTCTACCTTCACATTCAATGATGGATGCTTGTATCTTCTCACTTTGTAAGGACTTGAGCCTCTTTAGGATTGTAGGGTTGTGTTCACATTTCTTAGCATCTCCAGATAAGGAAACAGAGACCCCTCTGGACTGTGATGCTTCTCATGGCAAGAGGTGATGTGTCAGCAGCTGAGCTGGCCCCTGAGGGAGGAAAGAGCAGCAGGATAGCTACAAGGTTGTTTAGTTTCCTGGATTGCCGTGCCTGGTCCTCAGGGGACACTCTCTGTTGCTCTATTAGACTGAAGACTGTTTATGGAACAGCAGGGTTTTTAACAGAAGTATGATCCTACTGTGGTGTACTTGGTCAGGAAGGCTTTATGATTAATAACATACATGCATACAGAGCCAAGTTTCTTCTCTTTAGTCAGTGTCAAGGCAAGCCTGCTCAGTTCTGTTTTTCTCTTCCCACATAATACCATAATGCCCATCCATGCTACATTTATGGTTTCGACCGCATGCATTAACCCTAATTGTATGCCCCCAAAAGGCTATGTGAAGGGCAAGGTGAGGAACAGAGGGTGGGTGGTGGAGGTCCTTCCTTGAACGCTTCATGCAAACTCACTCATCTCCTTTCTGTAGCCGTGTGCTCTTATTTATGTTATACTCTACCATTCCCCCTTTTTATAGCAAATGTAGCTAAATATTTAAAAAGTCTACTAAATAATAATAGAAGAACAGTTAATAGGTAATAGTTGTCTGAAAACCTGTCTTTTTACTTTTATATTTTTACTATACAGATTAATGACCTTTACATTTTAATTCACTTGTGAAAATATCACCAATGGTCTATGCTTTGTGCTCTCATTCTTATGTATGAGGCTATTGGAGAGATGAGAAAAAGGACAATTCATCCAGAAAGACTTATACAGATAACGTTAGATTTCTGTATGTGCTTCTAAAGGGATAAAGATAAAGATAGAAAAAGCAATCAACTCTACCTTGGTTTCAGAGATTGGTAAGAAAAACTGTTTGGAGGCTTTAAATGCATTCTAAATCCAAAAGAGGAGTAATGCTCTTCATGTGACTTAGATAAAATTATAAACAGATTTACCAGGGTAAAAAAAAAAAATCAGGTTACCTTTCTTTCAAATTGCATTTTTGTTTTGGTGTGTGTGAGTGTGTGTGTGCGTTTGTGTCTGATGTGTTTCTACACCTATTAAATGCATTGCTTTTTATTTTGGTGTCCATATGTTGTGAATGTGTGCAGTGCGTATATGTTTAAGTATTAGGTTGGTGCAAAAGTATTGCGGTTTTGGAAATTATTTTTAATCTTTTAAACCGCAATTACCTTTGCACCAACCTAATATATTTCTGCACTTAGTAAGTGCCTATTGTGCTTTAATAGTTTAAATTGTATTTTCCTCACTCATCTCCATGTACCACCACCTAACAAAGCACCACTCACAAACATTAAATGAATGGTTTCTTGAGTAAATAAGTATGAAACTCTTCAACACCTCTTCCGTAATTTATTCTTCAATGTAATTTATTCTTCAATTACAGTTAATGAAAATCATAGAGAAACATCTTCCTTGCAGCTATTTGGTTAAGGAAACATTTCAGTTTGTATGTTTCCCTTATATATTAAGGGCTTTATAACTCTACTAGGCTTCAAAACCAGTGGTGAGAAAGGATGATATAATCAATTCTAAATGTTGCATCTGTCTATCTCTTTTAATATGGTGGTAGATGTGGAAAATATACAGCACTCATCAAAATAATCTTAGCGGTAGAGTAACTCCACACATACACATTTTTGACTAGAAAAGGAAGGCTTATTTATTTCTCAATCCAAATTAAACTCTGGACCAAAGAAACTGGCTGCATATGATTCAGGAACCTGAGAAAAGTGGCAGCAATGAAATATGCCGCCACTGTTCCCACTGCAATCCTAAAATCACCAAGTGCTTTACAGCTGCAGGATTCTTTAAGTTTTGTTTTGTTTGTTTTTTTTCATTCAAGGAAAAATCATATTACACCAACAAGCAGCTAATCATCATGATTGATAACTGTCACTCTGAGTCTTGCAAAATATCTATGACTAAACCCAGAAGTTATTTATCAATCATTGTTTTTCTATTATTAAACAAAAACAAATGTAATTATTAGCATTATCACAGGAGTCATTTCAATGTGTTTTGTATTCCCAAACTAGAGTTCAGCTCTATAACCATACATATGTTTTGCTGAAAATGGTAAGAATTTACATATTATTTTATTAACCTGATGTCAGAAATTACAAACAATTTAAATCTAAGTATCTTATATCAGCTTGGTGTCACAGAGACAGGAAGCTAAGTTTCTCAGCAGAGTTGGAGAAAGTCCAAGAGAACTCAAATTAGTAGCAATCAATTAAGCATAAATTAGGAGTTTTTACTAGTTTTCTCACTTTCTTCCTCTATTCATTCCTTCTTTCCTCCCTCCCTCTCTTCCTCCTTTACCATTTTGATTTGATTCAGCCACTTTACTCTTATTTCCAAATAATTAATAAGGTACATTCAGCAAAGGGAATTAAGTAAAAATAGAAACTGTCATTATAGAATTTTGATTTGTTTGAGGAAAACTTTTACTGTCTCACGTAGAGATAAATCCAGCTCCTTTGGCTACATTCAAATATAGATAACCTAATTCAAAATTGACTTCAGATCATTGTCTAGTCTGTGTAAAGGTTTTGTCAAGTGTTATTTATTGTGAAAAAGAGTCACAGAAAAAGAGACAAACATCTATTCACTACAGTTGTGTTTGCCTCATAGCCACATCCCTCACCCACCCTCATTATTTGCCTATGTAAGAAATGTTGATGGAGTAAAGATATTCTTTAATGTGGGGCAGAGAAAAAGGCACTGACTTGAAATGAAGGAATTTAGTTTCTTTTCCCAACTGTGATAATGGTAGTACACATGGGGTGTAATTCAAGGAACATTCTTTAGCTACTTTCCTTGTTTCAAAAAATGAAAGGGTTAAAAAGAGATTCTATTTTAAGTAACTTCTAGCTGAAAAAGTCTGAGTCTATGAAGCGTGCAATGCTAATATTTCTTGTTGTATTTTCCAAAAATCAGGGCTGGGCCTGAAAGTCCCCGAATTATAAATGAACTTTGTTTGGATGTATAAAAGGCATTGGGATATACCGTCAAATGCCTAACAATGCATTTTACAGAACTCTTAACCTTCTCCTAGTTCTCCTTTGTCTTAAATGATATCCTGACCCTAAATTTAATGGAAATTTTTTTAAATATAGAAAAATCAATTGCAATTATGGTTTATGTAAGCAACACAGGATAAGGCTGATGATTTTTTTGGGGGGAAATATTTTAAACATGTCGACATATCATAACTTTTGGACTTAATGCCATCACTTATTATAATCCTAGTCTATATTCTATGAATACGTGATGTTTGTGTAATTTAGATTATATTTACAACAGATAAGCCTCTTTAAATAACTCATATCTATATCTATGTTATCTATATCTATATCTATATATCTCTCTACATAATATATACATATATTACTTTCAAGTTTCTTCCCTATTTTGGTATGTTTCTTTAACATTGAACTATATTATATTTTTTAATTACTTAAAATTGTCTATTTTACTTTTTTCCCCTAAAAATGCTAGTTACATTTACTTCATAAGCTAAACTTGACAATGTCCTGGTATTCTTGGTGCAGTTTTTTTTAAAAAAGAGATTTATTGAGCTATTCTACTTTGCAGATATATAGGGAATCACAAACATTTTTGTGCTTTATGTACATCTCTGCTGCAAAACCTGCATATGTGAGGTCACTCTATAAAATTGTGATTTAAAAGGTGTGGAACAGGTCTATATTTATTAGCATGCAAGTGTAAATGAATCAATATAAAACACATAATTATATTAATTGTTTTTTATCCCTCTCCACTAAGTATGAAGCCGAATGTAAGTTAGAATAGTAAAAATACATGAGAAAATATACCAATTTAATTTCTTTCTTTTTCTTTTTTTCTTTACTGTTTAAGATTTTTATTAACACTATAGCTAACATACGATATTATATTAGATTCAGGTGTACACCATAGTTATTCAACATTTATATACCTAAAGAAGTGATCACCATGATAAGTCCAGCCAACTATAAATGTTGGTTATTTGTATTTTTTAAATTGTTTGCTTGTTTATTTTCTATTGAGTTGTAGGACTCTCTTACATATTTTGGATATTAACCTATTATTAAATATGTGGTTTGCTTATATATATATATATATATATATATATATATATATATATATATATATATATATATATATATATCAGTGGCCAATTAGCCACTGATATAACTGCCGTGGCTGCGCTGGTTGGTCAGTCGGTTGGGTGGCAGGTAGAGAAGCGGACTACTGGTTGTGTGGATCCAGCCTCCAGTGAGACTATAGTGGTATGACTCCCCTGTCTATGGCCCCATGGGTGTTCCTTTTTAGCTTAGGCATATCCTGCATTCTTATGTGGGGAGCCGGAACAGAGACCCTGCAGGCCACCTCGCATGACAGTGCAGCAAGCAGGTTCTCCCGCATGACAAATGGTGTAGCGAGCAGGGTATGGTGTCGGCCAAAACTTTCCAAAGGATGGTGGAGCAGTTTGTGCGTGTGAAAGCTCAGCTTTGGGAGGCCCGTGAGGAGCGACACCAGGAACGGGAGGCGCCATCTGCCTGTGAGACTCAAACCTCTGGATGGTTTATTTATATATATATATACATATATATATATATATATATATATATATATATATATATATATATATATATATATATACATCTATATCTATATCTATCTATCTATCTATCTATCTATCTATCTATCTATCTATCTATCTATCTATATGTATAAATATCCTGTAGGTTTCCAATCATGATCAGAATCATCTCTCAATCTTGTAGTTGAGAGAACCAAGACTTATTCTTACACAGGGACTTCAGAACACTAACTTTTTATAACTTTCCTTTTTTTAAATCTCTATTATATTTATTGGGGTGACATTGGTTAGTAAAATTATATAGGTTTCAAGTGTATATTTCTATAATACATCATCTATATATTGCAATGTGTGTTCACCACCCAAAGTCGAATTTCCTTCCATTACCATATATCTGAACCCCTTTACACGCTTCTACCATCACGCACTTATCCATTGATAATCACTAAACTGTTGTCTGTGTCTGAGTTTTTGTTTGTTTGTCTTGTTGGTTCGTTGCTTTCAGTTTTATATGCTACATATGAGTGAAGTCATGGTTCTTGATATTTCTGTCTCACTCATTTTGCTTAGCAGGATAATCTCAACATCCATCCACGTTGTTGCAAATGGCAGTACTTAATATTTTCTTATGGTCAAGTAATATTCATTGTGTATAGGTACTGCATCTTCTTTAGCCAATCATTTACTGAAGGACACCTTGGTTGTTTCCATGTCTTGACCATTGTGAATAATGCTGCAATGAAAATAGGAGTACACATATCTTTATAGATAAATGTTTTCAGATTTTGTGGGTATATAAAGAGGGGTTTCTGGTCATATGGTAATTCTATTTTTAATTTTTTGAGGAACCTCCATACTCTTTTCCATAGTGGCTGTACCACTTTACATTACCACCAGCAGTGTATGGGGTTTCCTTTTTCTTTACAGCCTCACCAACACTTGTTAGTATTTTTCTTGTTGATAATAGCCATTCTAACTGGTGTGAGGTGGAATCTCACCGTAGTTTTGATTTGCATTTCCCTCATGAACTTGAGCATCTTTTCATATATTTGTTGGCCATTTGTATGTCCTCTTGGGAGAAATGTCTGTTCAGGTCCTCTGCCCAATTTTTTCAGTTGGATTGTTTGTGTTGTTGCTGTTCTTGTATGAGCTCATTATATATTTTGGATATTAGCCCATTTATCTGAGCTGTTGTTTGTAAATATCTTCTCCCATTCGGTTGGTTGCCTCTTTCTTTTGTTGCGTGCTTGTTTTGCTGGTCAAAAGCCTTTTAGTTTGATATAGTCCCATTGATTTATTTATTTTTTCTTTTACTTCTCTTACCTTTGAGGTCAAATTCATAAAATCTTCTCTAAGACCAAAGTCCATAAGTTTAGTACTTATGTTTTTGTGTTGTTTTTTTTTGTTGTTTGTTTGTTTTCTATGCATTTTATTGTTTCAACTCTTATGTTTTGGTGTTTGATTCATTTTGAGTTAACTTTGGTGTATGGTGACAAATAGCAATCTAGTTTCATTCTTTTGCATATGGCTTTCCAATTTTGTGAGCACCATTTATTGAAGAGGATTTCTTATCTCCATTGTATGTTTCTGGCTCCTTGTTGAAAATTATTTGACCATATATATGTACATTTTGTTCTCATTCTCTTCCATTGCTATGTGTGTCTGTTTTTCTGCCAATACCATGGTGTTTTTTATTATTGTCACTTTGTAGTACAATTTGAAATCAGGGAGTGTTATACCTCCAGCCTTGTTTTTTTTGTTTTTGTTTTTGTTTTTGTTTTGTTTTGTTTAGTTTTGTTTTTTTTCCTTAGGATTGCTTTGGCTATGTAGGGTTTTTGTGGTTCCATACAAATATTTTTCTTCTTCTATTTCTTTAAAAAACACCATTGGGGTTTTCATTGGAATTGCATTAAATCTGTATATCGTTATGGGTAATTCTATTTTTTTATTATGGAAATTGTGGAAGATTCAATCTTGTATCTCAATGCAAAATCTCACCCTTTGGAATGAAGAAATGGAAGCGCTAAGACACTGAAGCTCTCTCTCTCTCAGATGAAAAATGCTAAGAGATGGGGTCCATTGGTACCCTGTTTTTCTAATACTTACTTTTTATAGGTAGGTAATGGATGCCTGTGAACAAAGAAACATCAGTGGGGTGATAAAAAGCAACCCAGTAGGAAGATGATCCCCATCAACAGAGAAGTCTTAGCTTAGTGCCCTAAAATCACAGACTAGAAGGAAGTTCACTCTTTAGTCTGACACCAGTGGAAGGAAAGCACCAGACTCTATAGACAAGACAATAAGGGAAACCACAGCACATTGCTTTACTCATAATTGCTCAGATGGATGAGATTTGGGGAACAGAACAAACTGCTGGTCAAAACTTTAAAGGTACAGAACCTTCTGTTGAACGTGGCCCAGGTTCAGTGTTGTAAAGGAATAATAATATAACTTGGAACTGAAGCTGATCCCCAGCATGCAGGAAGAGCTCTGGTTTGTCAAGTGGACTTCCTGCTAGCTGCTAAGTCTTTATAAGCCCAGAACCAAGCCCTGTTCTGAACTTTATCTTCCATTACTTCTGTTGTACCACTGACCCATAATTTGTAATTGTACCAGGCAAAATTGCCCTTCACCAAGTTTTAAATCTACCTTTTAAATCAAATATGAATCAAATTCTTGACTTTAATGTCCTGAACACTCCTGTGTTCCTGCAGACACTCATGTCTCATGCTGAATGCACATATTGTATTTGGTCTCTGTTCTGTCTCCTCAGTTGAGTAATAGAATCAATTCATGGATAACCCCATCTAGCTATCATTCACTTTCACTTAAAATTTTAATCCCTTGTTATCTCTTAATCTACACTGCATTTCACGTCTGGCTTACAATTTAAAAGCTTTTCAAAAATACTATATATGAACAAATTTCATATAATGATATAGTCACCAAAATATTGTAAAGCAATAGTCTTAATGTCATTGGAGAAGTTTCATGATAAATAGTCAATCAGAAACTAATTAAGAGATATAGCTTCTATTGGGGAATAATGGCATAGTTAATTCTATTTTTGTCATCAGGAATGCATTTTAAAGTAGCAGCTATATAATTTTCATTGTTTTAAGTTTTGGGGATAACTGCAAGTTATTGGCATATATTATGCAATTTCACTTAGTTTGAGTTTGATGTTTCATATAGTGTGCATTAAAATTATAGTTTAGGGATATAATGGTGTTTATCTATCCTTTTATGTGTTACTATGAAACTTCAAAGTGGTTAATAAACAGATAATTATCATATAAAGCAATAATAATGTATATGTTATTTTTATTTGTTGATGATTTTAAAACTCATGTCCAACTTTAAAAGTTATTTTATAAGTGAAAATGTTCATCACCATAAGAAAGATAACCCCTTCATTTTCAAATCTTAGTTTGCATTCTCAAGATAGAAACAGATGAAGTGAAAATTTGATAGAAACTTCTGTAAAGTAGAAAGTCTATCAAATTTTAATTTCATCAACTATCAACTTAATCAGCCTCTTTTGTCTCAAATCAAAACATATATTTGTATAGCAGAATCTAAAGATACATATTCTAAACCTTTCATTTTAGAAATAAAGAAACTGAGATGACATTATTTTGCTAAAGCGTTTTCAGTTGTTCATCAATTGGGAGAATTTGTAAGAGAAGGCCTAAGAAATGTAGTAAAGTTTGAATTTTGTTTAACTACAGCTTCTTTCTGCCCTCATGAATTGGATTATAATGAACCTAGCAAAACAAGTAGGTTTCCAAATCTTTTACTTCTGTAACAATTAACTAAAACCAAACCTTGACCTAAATCACTGCAACATTTAACCACAGCAGCACAAAAGGAATAAAACCTTAAATCACAATACTTATAATCAAATAACACCCTTTTTTCTGTTAGCTAAGATCATTTAAAAAATAATGGCCACAGCTATTACTACATCATAGCTGTATATGCTTTACACCATTATGCATGTGGATTTGTGAGCACTTCTGCAAATGTTACAATGTCATATGGCATTATCACGTCTCTCAGTTTGGGAAAACATCAATAATCAAGGTTGCATGGTCTCACTCAATATGAAATGCTATAACAAGATTGAGACTTTATTGTAATGACTTTTCCATAGATGCTACCTCAGTGCAGTATTTGATTTTACAAAAATGTGTTTTCTTCATTCAAACTGAGAGTAGAATTGCACAATCCTCTGCAGATGTAGCAGGGCTAGATGTGTCAGGATTACCAACGTGCTAGTAATTGATTTACTGTATTATTTTGCACTAGCATTAAGAGTTCTCATGGCACTTTTGATTTGAAGCAGCTCCTTTGATTTCTGCAACAGACAACAAAGCAGCATTACTGTCATAACTGTTGACAGGAAGGGACATGGAGCCTTTTGCTTGAATCAAGAGACCATGAAAGACTTCACTGTTAGGTTTAACATTAGTTAATAAAAAAATATTTTCTAATCCAAACTCATTTTTTTAAAAATTTACTTATTCAAGCGATACGTATTGAATATATATCATGCATCAAGCTCCACAATAGGTGCTGTGATCCCTCAAAAAACTGTAAGCAGTCTTCCCTTTGTGTGCTGTGTTTGCTGCCTAGTGGAAACATAGGAGATGCCAAACATGATGTTCCATTAACACATGGAAATGAGATTCTGGAAGAGGAGCATATAACTGGTTGTCCAGTCAAATATGAGTGAGATTGTAAAGTTCAGCGTATTGAGTGAGAGTAAAAAGTTGAGATGTTTGAAACTTTAATGGGAAAGGAGAGGAAAAGGGGTCTGTAAAGAAGACTAAGAAAGGGGAGAACTGAGAATAAATAATCTTGAAACCAACCAAAGTTAGAGACAATTTAAGAAAGTGATTTGTTTCAACCACCTAAATACCCCAAAGAAGACAGGTAAACATAAGGAGCACTTCTTACTCTTGGTAGGAAAGATCAGTGAACGGGAAGCCGTATCGGAAAGCTGAAGGAAGTAGTTGTAGGCCTAAAATGTGCTAAAAGGAAGTACTAAGCTCATGGGAAGGCAAGATTTCAATAAATGGAAGAGGCTGATAGAAATGTTCTGTGAACATGTAACAATGAGTGAATTTGTCTGTAGCACTTCCAGCTGTAGACTGGATTATGGGAAGTAGCTGGGGAGCAGGCAATCATGGAAGAAACCAAAAGGTGATTTACACAGATTGCTTTATTTATACTTTGCAAACTTTTATGGAATTCTGATATGTTTCTAATTCTTATATGAGAAGCTCAGAGTTGTTACCCAAAAATTGATTGTCAGAGCTCTAATTATTGTTGGATTGTTGTGGAAACAGAGTCCCAGAGAGCAGTTTCCAGGCTCTCTGCCTCACGTGGAAAGGTGCTGGCTCAGGTAGTAGATGGCCATCAGCTGTAATCAGATGGCCATCCGCTGTGGCTGTGTGGCCATCAGCTGTCACCGGTTAGCCATTAGCGACTAATATAACTGTTGTGGCTAAGCTGAGGGGTGGGTTGTTTGGTTGGCAGAGAAGAAGACGGCAGATTATGGATCACGTGGCTCCTGCTTCCTGTGTCTCCAACCCAGCCACCATTGGGAGTAGTGGTATGTCCCCACTATCTCTGGCTTTTTGGTTGTTCCTTTTTGGCCTCACCATATATTCTATGTTCTGGTGTAGGGAGTGGGAGCTGAGACACTGCATGGCAATCTTGTATAAAACAATTCTCCCAGAGGGGAGGTTTGAAGAAGCTGAAGAGATAAATTTTAGAATGAAAATAAATAGATGGATGTCAAATGGTGTACAGTCTTGAAGGAGATCAGAATACACATATTGACTCATCGCAAAATACTGAAGAAGTTGGCCAGAGCAGCGACACATTCAAAATCCTGTAATTAGAAGATTAATCTGTGGTAATGGGAAAGTCATTTGGGAAAGCATTAAGATTGAATATTGTTTCAATTTGTAAAACAAATTACTGCAATTAGAAGGAAGCAATAGAATCTCATTCCTTACGAAGATGAATAATTTTAACAACAATCATTTTGAAGTGGGCTCCCTATGTGCCAGTTTTATGCTAAGCAATCTATATGTATTAACTCATAAAGGGGTTCCATGCAATCATGAGTACTTATACTCCTATTTTGGATATGAAATAGCAGAAGCTTAGAGTATTTAAGTGAATGGCCAAAATTTTACAAATTTGGAAGTAACATACAATCCTAATTCAAGTCAAAGTATAAAATTTCACACAAAAAAGGGATTTATAGTTTCAAATCATCAAAACGCCTGGTGGTTGAGCTTCATTCAGGTTTGATCAAGAGTCCCCACTTTTTTTTTCCCCTGGAATTTCCAAGTTTGTAACCTCTTTCATGTGACTATCTCTAGTCACATTTCTCCCAAGTTTTTAAAGTGGATATAGCAACATCCAGAGAAAAAGAGAAAGAGAGCATTTTCTGGAAAATCTCAGCTACATCTCCTCTGGTTATATTGACTTTAGATGAGTTATATTTACACTCCCTAAGCAATCACTATCAGCAAGGGGGGAAACAAAAGACTTGTGATTAGACTGGAGCCAAACATCTTTAAGGAGTTAAGCTTTTTCTAACATACATATCTAGAAGTGTGAAGGAAGTAGTGATATATGAGTATGTATATGAACATTTTTTAAGATTAGTTATGATTAATTTGGGGAAGGATTTCTGCATTATCCACTGAAATTACATTATTATCCTTATAAAATTAAAATAACTTACCAAATATCTATTTCATTACAGAGCTGGTTCTAGGATTCAATACTTTGACTTCTGGCTTACACACACACACACACACGCGCGCACACGCACACACAAACACATGCCTGCCCACATGCACAATTGTATTTTCCCTTCCAATAAAACTTGATAGACAGATAGATAAATGGATAGGAAGATAGAGATAGGTAATAGATAGATGATAGATAGATAGATAGATAGATAGATAGATAGATAGATAGATGATGATAGATAGATAGATAGATAGATAGATAGATAGATAGATAGATAGATAGATAGATAGAGATACATAGAGAGACAATAGATAGACACATCATAGACAGATGGATCAATGAATGGATAGATGGATAGATAGATATATCTTTCTTCCTCTTGGAAGAATCATCAAATCAAATAGAATCATAATTTTAGGTGTGTATCAAATGAAATAATTAATCACATTAACTGGACCTTTACACCTTGGCTAAATGCATTTGTATCAAAATAGTAATTTATTTATCCCTTGAGAATAAGATGCTGTGCAGAAAATATGCAAAGTTTCAGCTTAGAGACACTGAATGGATGAATTCAAACTTATATTTCATTATGATCCTTTGGAATTTCCTATAAAAATGATTTTTGAATGACTTTAGGCACAAAGAAGGCAATACTGTACCATCACTGGATATCAGAGTTCAGTCTGTGTCACTGAGAGCGGACATGAGTGTGTGCACGGGTGTTCCTGATACAGAATTCTTGGCACACAAAGGAGAGATAAAAAGCTCATAAAAATGGATTCACTTATCCATCAAAGTACAGTTGACTCACAAAGTATAAATATGTATAGCCTAAAATATTAAGGACATATCTAGGAGGAAAGTTTTATAACCTGAGAGTGCTTTGGGGTCTTTGGACTGAATACCAAATCATAAGCTAATGTCACAGCATTATGTGTGTCAGGGGATACTGTGAGGCCAAGCTGAACAGGGTCAGAATTGGGGGCCGAGAGAAAGCAAATTTCCTGCTCTGATCCTAGAATTACAGTTCAAGAGGGCATGACTTCTACCCGGTGTGGTGGAGGGGGAGGAGAAGGCGTGTTTCTATAACAGAGGTCTTTTCTAATCGTTAAAAGCTCTGATTATTTCATACAGATTTAGCAAATATGCAAACAAATTATTTTTTCCTGGGTCCCTAACAAAGTCATCCAATCATCGTAGTCTACTTGTTTGCATTTTAATGTGTTTAAAAAATACACAAAATTGCATTTTTCTAACATTTAAGAGATAAAATACAGATCAGTATATGAACATTAAGGTGTGGGACGTGAGGACAGAAATCATGCTCGTGATACACATTTGGGAGGTGGCACCCTATGAGTGGTGTAAGAGAGTAGAAAGTGAGTATAAGTATGTAGTTATTTTAGTCTATATACACTTAAACAGCACCTGCTATGTGGAAAACTCATGATTTTATTAGAGAAACTCATTTAATACTGCCAAAAATGGACACTTTTCTTTTTTTCATTTTTAAGGGAAATATAAAACACAGAGCTTAAGTAATTAGCTTGAGGTCACATAGTTGGCTAATGGTTGACCTAGAATTCAAACCTAGGCACTAAGGCTCCAGAGACAGTGATGGCCTGCACAATGGCAAAAAATGCAACCTCATTTGAAGATAGAAAAAGTTTTCTAGGGGAATTATGTGGGACTGGGCTTCTCAGGCCTCGGTGCTCATTAGGCTTATCTGCGGAGATTTTAAAAAATTCTGATTCTTGGCACACTCAGAACTATTAAGTTAGACTTTCTGACAGGGGGCCAGGAATTGGTATTGTCAATCCTCTTAAATGCCTTATATGCAGCTCTTGTTGAGGATAAAGAAGGCAGATGGGTCATTTGTAACTCTCAGCGACAAACATAGGAGAATCCACAGAAGGAAACTAAGAGCCAAGTGCATGAGCAATGCAGTGAAACCCATAGTTAAATGGATTAAAGGGCCAAGAAACATTGAAGACTAAACTCACCTGCTGTGTATCTATGCTTAATTTTCCTTTGTAAATAAACTTTGCTTTAGCAGACCTCATGTTTCAATCTTATAGTATCTAATCTCTGTGGGATTCTATACCCCTGTACACACACACACACACACACACACACACACACACACACACACACACACACACACCCCTGGCTGATTCTGAAAATCTTTCTGCTTTACATTTTTTGCTACATTATGTCTTTTTTAGGTAATAATGCTTACATTTATTTTTCTATCCCACTTAAAAAGACATTTCTATGTGTTTATCATCCTACATCTAAGTCTAACTATATTGTTTCTTGTTTATAGTATAATGTATAGGTAAGACAAAAGCAAAAGGAAATGATATGCCATGTGAAATCTCTCTCTCGTCTTGTTTTTGCTCACCAGTACTTAGAAGGTTTGAACATTATTCAGCAAAGAAATTCATATTAACTCCCGTTGGGTTTGCATTTCATATTGCAGCTAAGTCTTCCTGTGGAATTTTTTAATGTAATGTCACTCACTTTGGGTTCTGCTTTCTTAAGTAAGAACAGTGATATACATTAGAAATTCAACATAAGTTAAACTTCCTAATTAGTGTTTAAAAAAGACTATACAGGTCATAACTAGCTGCCAGGTCACCCGTTTAGAGCATTGTATATATAACAGTGTATTCTTTGGGTGTATATTTGAGTACTATAAGCATCCAACTGATAAACATTTTTTTGAAGACTTATTTAATGACAGACACTAGATGTCCAAGGAATGAATATGGAAGAGCCATTGAGGTAAAAGATTTTGTATCCCATTAGAGGAACACATGATTGGGTTTCAAATAATCAAAATGTACTAAGACTGATGGAGTACAGAGGAGTGGACAAATTATCTTGGCTAGTGTCAGGAAAACAAGGGTTCAAAGAACAGTCAGTGGAGCTGGGACATCAGGGGTAGATAGGATTTACCCAGATGGTGGAGGAGAATGTCTTCCAGGGAGCAAGATCACTTGTGCAAGAGCACCGAGGCATGGGAGAGCCTCAGATAAATAGTCATTAAGTCTGTGTGGTCACAGAATGGGTTCCCTGGCAGTAGGCACAGTAGTGAACTACTATAGGAGGGATGTAGAATCTCCTTCATAGCATGTTAATGACTTTAGATGATTTCTCTTTCAATAGGAATAGTGATGTGTTTTCTTTTTTTTTTCGTTTTCAATTGTAACTTATTTTTTTCATGACGGAGAGTACCATGATCAATTTTGTTATAGGACAATGAGCTGATGCTCATGTGTAAAAGAACCTGGAGGAGGAAGCAATTAGAATGCTTTACAGCCTTGCAGTTGTGAGTGAGGAGCCAAGCCAGTTGAGAAAGTCTCAGGGATGATAAAAAGCAAAGAACATATTCACTGAATAGAATATCCATATACATCTGGGAAATTAAAAAAAAAGATTTTATAGAAGACATGAATTAAATTGAATCCAGTTATATGTCAATGCATTTCTAAAAAGTTTGTTAATTTAATATCACACCCCTTGGAAAAAAAACAAAACAGCATAGAATATAAAATTGTAATGCTGAACATGGCATTTGATAGTAAATCATTATTTTTTTACTACAATTTTTAAAACAATTTTTTAAATTGTATGTTGACAGTTGTACCTGGTGCTTTGTTATACCACTGAACAATTGTTTATTGAAAGAAGAAATGAATGAATCAACAAATTAATGCCTACTCTAGCTAAAATTATAAGTTAGTAGGGTTCAGTTTCACCCTCACCTCTCAACCATTTTGGATAAGAACATCTTTTAGTACTGATAAGAATGATTTTAACATCACTGCACTTCAGTTCTTCAATTTTAGGATGCAGACACTGTCAGAACATTTCTAAAAACAATCTCTGCCTTGATAATATTAATCTTAATGATCAAATTAATAAAGCATAACTATCACATGACTACATGCAACCGGTAGTTAGGCATGTGTGGTTGCATTACAAAAGCAACTAGCTTTCCTGATCTGTGCTCCAGAACCCACATTCTCATTGTATAGAATTTAAGAAGAAGAGATAATAAAAGCCACCTAATCTAACCAAACGCAGCTAAAGAATAATTTTTTTAAGGTAGGTATACAAACATGCACACACAGATAAACATATACACATGAAGGAAAACCACTTAAATTGACCATGAAATGAAGATGGGAAAAAAAAGACTATAGATTATGTGAAAAAAGCTGGTATATATACTTTCAATAGTATATAGATAGATAGATAGATAGATAGATAGATAGATAGATAGATAGATAGATATAGATTGAAACTATAAACATAAATAATTTAGAATACGGATACAGTTTACAAGATAAAAATAACCAATAAACATAGTTGCTAAAGTTTATTTGTAGTATAAAAGAATACAAATAAGAACAATGAAGACTGGTGAGAATGCTGGAAAATATATCAGACTGGTAAAAATGTAAATCAATACAATCTTTTGGTAGTCAACTTGACAATATATATCAACATGTTGGAATTCACATGTTTTTTCACCCAGCTATTCCAATGGTAGGAATTTACCAATTGCATAATTGTTTGAAGTAGGAGAATTCTCTAAACACAAAATTTTCTATAAAAATGTAACAAAATTCTCCAAAGTCTCCACGAAAAGGTGATTTGTTTAAATAATGATTATGTTCTTTTATTATTTTTACAATATTTATTATTTTAATAATGGTTATGTGCTTTCATAACATGCCTGCCTAATATATTATTTAGTGAGTAATGTTCAAGAATGTGTTAGTTGTCTTTCATGTAAATAAAATCCAAAATATAGATTAGTATATAATTAGATAGATAGGTAGTTATAACAATATAAATATATGTTGGAAGTGTAGCTTAACCTAAAATATTAACAGTTCCTAAAAAGCAGTGGTGTCTCCACCACCTTTCTTTCCCTTTCAATCCATACTTGAAATATGGGGTGTGGGGAGGCCCTAATTTCCACGAGGTTCTCCTCAGCAATTCCAACATGCCCTTATCTCAGGATCTTTTTGTACCTAGAGTTACCTCTGCATATGGCAATGAGTTTTCTCATAGACACGGACAACTGTTTAGTGATTACCAGAGGGTAAGGGGACAGAAGGGATAGTAGAAGAGGGTAGGGGGGATCAAATATATGGTGATGGAAGGAGAACTGACTCTGGGTGGTGAATACACAATGAGATGTGTGTGTGTGTGTGTGTGTGTATATATGTACATATATATATGTACATATATATACACACATATATACATATACATATTACAATATATATTGCATTACATTATATTGTATATATATATATACAATATTGTATAATATATGCAATATATATTACATTCCAATATAATGTAATACATTATATATATTACAATGCATATATATAATGTATTATAAAATTGTACACTTGAAACTTATGTAATTTTACTAACCATTGTCACGCCAATAAATTTAATGTTAAAAAAATAGAAAACAAAACAAACAAAATTAAAAAAACAAAAATACATTTTCCTTTATTTGGCTCTCCACAGAAATGAGATTTCTCCAAAATGCTCTCCCTGATCACCACATAAAAAAGTCCCTCACTTTATCATTCTATTTTCTTACACTACCATATTTTATTTCTTAGCACTTATTACAATGGAATATCATATATCGTATATCTATATCTATCTGTACATGTACCTACACCTACACCTACATCTTCATCTATATCTATATCTGTATCTATCTATCTGTAATTAAAAAAAAAAATCTGTTCCTCTTACTATTCCCCTCTAGATAGAATGTTATTCTTGAGGATTTGGGTCCCTCAATTTTGTTCTTTGTGTTTACTTAGCACCCCAAACAATGTGCTCGGTATTTCATAGGAAATCATTGAAGTTTTATTAAAAGAATAACCGATTGAAGGATGAACACATGCTCATACCTTTGTGAGAAGTCATTAGAAACTGTTAAACCATTCATTGTGTGTTTGTGTATGTGCATTTCCTGACCACATAAGATATATACATATGACTTTCCAAATTGGAATAACTAAATCAAACGCCATGGCTTTTATTTGTGTTTTCCATATAAATTGTATAAAAGTATATTGAATAATTTAATTTATGAAGGTAACATATTCCTCCTTAGCAAGTTTTTTCTTCAGAATTTTAACATGATAAAAATGTTGGCAAACAATTAAGATTGCATCATATCATGAATGAATTTACTACATGGGATTAATTTTCAAATACATTTAAACATATATCTCTATGTATACTAAAAATCATATCCAAATTGGCTCTCATGAACTCTCACAGTTATTTACGTGTTTTAGTGACACCCATTTTCAGTTTAGTTTTTATCAAATGGGCTTCTCCTAATGCTCGTTTATTTCTTTGTGCTGGTTGTACAACTCTGAATTATCTATTTCTCTGTTCCTTCCTCAATCATGTTTGTATATATTGTTTGTATATATGTATATATCTATATGCATACACATACACACACACACACACACACACACACACACACATATATATATATAGCATATATATTCTCTTTTAAATGATTGCTTAACATTTAACTATTACTATGTAATAACTCTTTTGCTATTGGCTTTAACTGTTACTTAACATTACACTAATTGATTTACTACTGATCAGAGGAGTGTTATTCGGACAATTGAAATGGTTCAATTGTCTCCATTGCACATTCTCCACTCCATTTCCAGCTACTTATAAAGGAACATTTTCTCTGTGAGTTACATTCTTTCTGAACTTTCTGAACATTTAGAGTGGTTACTTTGTCATCCTGGATTTGAGTGATAGGAGAATAAATTCCAAGGTGACTGCTACATACAAAAAATGACTCTGTTTTTTTGTAAAGTCACCGATTACATTATTTCCTCATTGCACAGTAAGCCATGACTTCATGCCCCGACCTATTGGGCATTTAGTATTTAATAGTGTCAGGAACTGGTATGTTATACAAGCACTGAGGAAGGTAGGCATTGGAGATTTTTCATGCTCCAGACAATTAGTTGAATTTTCTTAATGAACAGGGTATGATATTGCTGTCTTTTGCATTAGTTTGGTGAAAGTGATAGAACAACCAGAAAAATAAGCTCATATAATAGTATTTAATTGTGTTCTTGCAAACACCTATAGAGATACCTCTAAGCACTCTTGAATCACTTACATTGGGATCTGCTATTTACTAACCAAAATTAATCTCTACTGTAACGGAGTAGATAATCATGTTGGTACTATGGATGAAACTTAAGAAAGATGCTGCAAGTGCCATTAGTCTTGCCATTCAGTGATCCTTCTCAGTTGCCTGAAGTAAAATTGAATGATGCCTGTTTTCTGCTTCTATGACTTATGGGACTATATCTTTACTCATTTAATATTTGAGCTTTAAACGTAAAAATTACTAACAAATAATTTAATACTACTTTTGCAAAAAATATTTTCTGAATACTTGATGAAGGTTCATATTGATTTTAAATCCAAATAAAAGGGATGATCCTATCTCATTTATTTTTTTTATTCTCCTTTGAGCATATGGTGATGGTTAGGTAAAAGTTTATTAAATTTGTCACTATATATTTTCTAGAAGATATAATAACTTTATTATTCAAATGTATTTTCAGAGTAAAACAATCCAGAGTGGTTCAACTGCAATATTTATTTCTAGAATTAGGCAGCATTCAATATTTTAGATTTCCCTATACAACACATGTGAGATAAAGTAATAATGAAGATCCATGAAAGTTATTTTTTTCTTGGAAAAAAGAATCATTTCTTGGAAGAAGGAAGGGAAGAGAGGAATTTACTCACCTAACTGTTTCTGTAGCATTAAGGAGGACATGTTTTTGATGATTTTTAATACAGGTCCTCAATGCCTGTTTGTCAAATGATTATTAATGATGGTGCAAATGATGATGATGACGATGGTGATAGATGATGGCGGATCATATCAGTTATCACTTTTGACATCTTAGAAATGTTTCTGTTCTTTCCTTCTAGAAGGTTCCTTTGTTGGAAAAAGGGGTTGTGATTAAGTATATTTTTTATCTGTTGATGCAGCTAGAATTTACCAAAGCATCTGGAGATAAGAAAATAATTTTAAGATAAAGTGTTTGTCATTGTATGTCTAACAAAAGTTATCATTTCTTACTTTATCACCACCTTAACACTTGATTTAATAATAATTTAAAAAAAAAACAAGTAGAGGTGAAGAGAATACTCTTAGCTTTCAGAGTAAACCTTTAAGATTCAGTTTGTTTCCACTGTATACTGCTTTAAGGAAAAAGCCTGAATGACTAACTGAATGGGAGAGAGCAATCATGCGTTCCCCAAACAGATCAGTTACTTTGAATTCCTCCAAGATATGAAGAGTGTTCTTTCCATTGTATAACTTTGGGTGTACATAAACGTATCACTCCCTTTGTGCTCAGTAGAGATCTCCTTCCTTCATCAGCAACATATTTATTTTATTTAAATCAAGTTTGGTGATCATTTTGATTTTACTTTGTTCTCCACTCAGAATAGTTGCATTGAATAGATACTTAAAAAGTTCTTAGACTTAACTGGGACTATGAATATATGAAATGAAAGTAAACGCAAAACTCTGTTCAACTTCCTCTAGTACATAAGTAATATGACCAAGTGACAAAAAAATGAAAAAAGCTGCAGATAATTTGGATTGTGTTTAATGTTTTTCCATGTCACTGAGCCCTTAAGTTAATCCCATCTTGAGTCATAGAGGTGCTTCTGTAGCTGTAATTGCAATTATTTTCGGTTTCTCAATTTCTCAAATATTCTGTCCTAATTAAAGTCTTCTTCATGCTAGTAGGTAATTGTTAAATTTTAAATTGCAATTACAAATTACTTACACCCTTTAAAGTTCAATAAGCTTTTAAACCTTTTAGCTTTTCTATTGATATCCTAATCTTGAAATTAAAGCATCTGTAGTAAGCAGACGAGCTAATGTAAGCAGTGTCATGTTTTCTTTGGTGTACAAATCAATAAAATCATCATGATGACTTTCAGTTCAATGATCTAGCTACTGGAAATGGGCACAGCTTTTAAAATAGATATTTAAAGTATGTATCATTTGTATTACCAGCTATAGCGTTACCTAATATTTCAGTTATAATGATTAAATTATTCTCAGTGACATCATATACTCCCAGAATCATTAAGCAATACCAAATACCAAAGGAAAACGGAGTCAGACAGATAAAATGTATGACCGTGAGATTTTTAAAGTAGAGATGCTAGAGTCATATTGTCTTATTTTCCAGGTGCATATGTGCTCCAGGTCAAGGCCACCGACGCAGATGACCCGACCTATGGAAACAGTGCTAGAGTCGTTTACAGCATTCTTCAGGGACAACCTTATTTCTCTATTGATCCCAAGACAGGTATTTTTTTTTTATTAGAGGCAACATTATTACTGCCCCTTCAAATATTCAAACTTTAATTCAATCTTGGCATGGGAAGTTGCCTATTTTAATACTGCATTAAAGATTTTGTGTGCTGCACATTAAGCAAAGGAAGATAGGACCTCACCTTGATGCTATAGAACTCTTTTCTTTGGGTTGAAAAAAATAAACCACTTAACATATGTGTCAATTCCAAATTTATTAGTTAGAATGCTCTGTATGATTCACCTGAAATTTTTTAAAGCCCAAGTGTGTGTGTGTGTGTGTGTGTGTGTGTGTATGTATATGTATGTATGTACATATATATATGTGTGTGTGTGCGTGTGTGTGTGTGTGTGTGTGTGTGTGTATACACACACACGTATATATTGTTATGGTTAAAAGAGCTTGTTATTTCCGGTATTTTTTGTTGGTTTCAATTATGTTCAGTTTTGGGCCTTATCAACATGTGATAAGATCACAGAGCTTCTGTTGTTATTTTTGATCAGGTTTAAGGATGATGGATTTGAATTAGCATAAATTTACCCTTCTAACAGGGGTAAGGAAAGAGTTAACAGACTTGAAACACTAAGGTCAGTAATTTTTTTGGTCTATGTTTTTGAAGTCAGTCTCATTTTTAAGTCAAGCCATTTAATTTGCAGTTTTCAAAGATAAACATATAAAAATCTACGGTTGTATAGAAAGAGCAGGAAGATTTTGTAGTCCCTTTTACATTAAATGAAGTTCCCCTGTTTCAAGAGAATCTGTTTTTGAATGCTGGATAGTTTTTAAAGAGATCCAGTCATGCTGAACAGTAATCAAAGTAAGTGTCCCATGTCACAATTAAAGCAGAAACTCCTTAAATACAGTTATTTTATCAACTATTATATAGTACATCATACTATATCACATATTGAATGTAGTACTCTTTATTACATTAACTTAAAACCTTAAAATACATTGTTAATGTACTGAACTAATAAGATACATTTTGTTTTAAACTTGTAAATAAATCTTTAAAGAGCTACATGGATTTGAAAGGTATTAATTCCGGACAATGTACATGCAAATGGTCTAAACATTTCAAAATGTGTACTTCCTCAAAGTGTGTGCTAAAATCTGGAAATCCAATTAGATGTAGGTTAATCAATTAACCATGTATTAATGTTTCCTAGAAACATAAAGTCAATTAAGTGAAAACAGAGAAGCAGCACAAGGCAGAGTTTCTGTCAGCTGAACTCATTCTCTCCTCACTTCTTATGCTCCTCATCAATCTAGTGGGGGATACAAGTCAATGAAAAGCTAAGGCAATAATGCAGGTAGTCACTCCCTTTTGTAAGTCTAAAAAGGAATAGATTGTCATCAGGAAAACATCAGGTCTTAAAGAAGGGAACATCTGGGCTGAAGATAATCCAAAAAGTTTTAAGACAAAGAAGCCCTTTTTGTGTGGACATAAAGTCAGAGACCAAAAGCCAGGGTGTGCAATATTAAGAGTGAATAAGTGACAGGAGCAATTATACTTATAACATAACTCATTATCAAGAAGTATGATACTGAAGATGAGATGACATTTGGCAATATCGGTGTCGAGGAAGTGTGTGGGTATTGTTGTTGAACTGTGGGAAACTCATACATATTTGTAGAAAAAAAAAAGGAATTGATGTTGAGGAAAGTATGGGGAAGTCATTCAATGAAGTTTATGATGGTACAGAGTTTCAGAGGAATTCAAGTTTGGACAGTAGGCCAATGTATAGAAATATAAGGAAGGGATGTTATCTGAAGTATTACACATCCTTTTTATCAGATGGAAGCATTATGAGTTATTATTTATTTATTTTTTGCATAATACTTACCTTTCTCAATGTACCATAATGGGTAATCTAACAGGAATAGACGTAGGAACAATGTATGTCTCTAATACTCCTTCAGCCTCTACAAAGCACTTCTCACACAGAGGGGATGGAAGGAAGAAAAGGAAGTGTGCAGTGATAGATTCAGTATTAGAGTACACTTCTTAGGTTGCAATAATTAACTCTATAGAATAAGTGGTTTAACATAATCAGATAAAATGTGGGAGCAGAAAGATGAAGGACTTAATATTGACGAAAAAACTATAAATGGAGCCAATATCTAAATTTTAAAAAAAGATAAAATCATACAAAGATGAACTTAGGCAGGAAGTATAGATGAAAAATATAATTGCTATAGTCAAATTAACACTAGACAGATAATTATATGAATGAAAACACTTGCTTTCCTCTTGACTTTACTTGTTTAACACCAATTTTAGATGATTTCTAATGCCTTTAAAAAGTATTTTACAGAAGAGTATATATGTATTATAATATTACTTTTGTAATTGTGCACTTATAATTTTATATAATGCTTGTTAGTTAGAACTAAAGATAAAGTAATTCTGGCATAAACTATAGAATAGTTTTTTTGAAGCATTGATTTTCACTGGAGACAGAAGTCTCGATAGGAACAAAACCTCAGACCACTGGACAGGAAAAGAGTGGATGATGAGACACTTCATTAATTGAATGATAACCAGTTCTTCATGCAAAGAAACCATTAAGAAGATTTTTTTGTCAAATTTATCACCTTGTGGTAGATAAGAGTAAATAAAAAATAAAGGATAATTGCAAGTTCTCAGAAATAGTCTCCATTTGTTCCAGCCATATAGCTTTCTTTTATGATTCTTTCTGCTGTTATTGAATAAAATGCATGAAAAAATAATACTATCTAAAATGCCCCACACTTGAATGTAGAATACAGTTTGAAACAATTTTTAAAGAAAGAGTCTCATCAAAACTTCTGGTGCCTAAATAATAATGAAAAGATAAATATAACCAGTTGTTGTTCATTGGAAATGAGAAAACAAAAAGATTTTGTTACTGATATTGTTTGACAAACAATCCTAGCACCTCAATCTAAGTGAATATAACAAGCTTATTTATAAACAATATAAATTAAAGCATTCTGTGAAATAAGCCCCAAATAATAGTTTTCTTCAAAATGTGGTAATTTGGCTTAAATATGAAATAATTTACTGTGAATTAAAATTCAAATACATTCATACTTATGCCTCGAATGATTATTAAATATCTAAAAACCCACAAATGTAGATGAATCTATAAAACATTAAATAGCATTTGTACTTTATTATAATTAATGCTTATAAAATATTAAATATCTGTTATATTAGTATACATTTTACACTTAAATTTATTACATTTAGAAAACAATCCATACTCTATAAAATATTAAACAACAGATATTTCAATATTTTACCCAGTGCATAAAATGAGGATCCAAAATATCTCCTAGAATTGATAATTATTTCATTTAAGAAAAAAAAAACATTACTGTGAATGAGTTATCCTATGTCTTAACTTATATTTAAAATTGTTTAACTTTTTCTCTAAACCATTTCAAGAACAGTCTGAGATGGGTAACTAAGTATTGCTGTTTTGTGTGACATGTGATAACCTGTTGTATTTTTCTAAGTCATATAAGCCCTACTTGAGAAAGCATTATAATATTATTTATCACAACATTGTATTTTAAATCTATAAACCTTAAATGTTTTTACTGTGGTAAAATATATACATAATATTAAACACCATTTTAGCCATTTTAAGTGTACAATTCAATGACATTAAATACATTCACATTGTTGTGCAGCCATCATCTCCATACATCACCAGAATTTTTCATCACTATTTTTACATTTATGCTCATGGTCAAAAACAATGTGTATTTTATAAGTTTTTATTTTATGTATTTAAACATGAATTTACAGAATTCATATGAACATGGCTAAGAATGGAGTTGCGTGCATGAGCTACTCTCTCCCCTTTCCCCCTTTTATTCACAGTTCTGATATTTCGTGTTCTGAGATCCTGCTTGTTTTGTTTAGGGAACTCTGATAAAGATAACTGAGATAATTGATACTTTCTAATGATGTTTTACTCTTTGCATTCAAGTATCACCTCTTATTCAGAGATTGTAATCTTCAGGTCGGTTCTTAAGTGAAATCTTTCCCCATATCCTGACTGATATTTATTCCTTTGGGACTTTAAAAAATATGTTGGTTATTTTATATTAAAATTAAAGCATTGATCAGACTTTATATTTTGAGCTATGCTTTATAGTACTATATAAATACTTAATGTTTTATGGCTTGGAAATGTTTTTGATATTAATTCTGAATAAAGTCTTAAAGGATTCAGACACCTCAGTTGATGCTGGTGAAAGAGAGAGAGATTCTCTTTTTTCTTCAAGGGCAAAATAAAGAAGAGTATTTGTCTACACAAAGTAGTCACTCTTAATAGTTTTTTTTCATGAAGACAAGAACTGATAAGAATATAACAAGAGCAAGGAAAGCAATAGATGTTAATCAGTATAAGAAAGGAAAATGTGTCAGGGAAATAGACAGTTATTAAGATAAAACAATACACGTTACCTTTTTGTAATAGTTTTCTTATGCGTCCTGAAATTCATGGCTAAAAATGTACTGCTGACAATGGTTTCCTTGTACTGTGCATCACTACACCTCAGGAGAACTCTGTGTGATTCCCATTGCCTTATTTTAAAATGGGATATACCCAAACAGCAGATAGAACTAAGAGCGTTTGGCCTTGAAAGGAAAATAATCCAAGGGAAGGTGATAGATACATGCCTTTCGGAATTTGTGGAGCTGTCGTGTGCAAGAATTAAGCAGTATTCTATGCTGCCTGAGAAGTAAAGGGCTATCAATGGCTGCTATGAGTTCCATGTAGAAAGAATTTTCATTTCATTCATATATATGATGTTAATATTTGTCCATAAATAAGGAAAGTACCTCATGAGATTGTGAGCTTTAAATTACTGGAAATGCTAAAGCAGATGTTGAGTGATGAACCAGCAGTGCTCGAGTTGATTATTAATTCATGTGATGCATGTTTAATTAGAACCAATGGCCTGACAGTGCTTTGCTGCAAGGATACTGAGATAAATCAAGTAGATCTTCAAGTAGACTCCCTTTACTATAGAGAGTTCTCTAGTCCTCAGAAGATTACCTTTTGTTTTATTTTATTTTGCATTTGTTTGCTGTGAGATGCAATTCTATGATACACAGGATAGTGCTACATCTGGGCACTAGATATAGACTGATGGGTGGGGAGGACTTCCTGGGAAAGGAACTCCAGGGAAAATAACTTCTAAATCCTAAAGAAGAGTTAAGTTGTGTAATAGGTGGAAAGTTGGACCATATGGTTTCTAAATTTTCTTTCTACTTGTCCACAAAATACATTGTTGGCAACCTTTTTTTTTTGTTTTTGTGTTTGCTTTTTTTTTTTTTTTTAATATCATACACCTCATCTGTGTAGTGACAGACAGAACATTTTGTCAATATTGCTTACAAAGGCATTCGCTTTTTCAAAATCCATTTCGTATTTAAGGCCAATTAAAGACTGTAATGAAATGAAATTCAGTAATTTTTAATAAAGTGTTGCAAATGCAGGTCTCATAACTTTTTAAAAACAATTCGTGGAATTGAAAAAAAGATAACTTATATTCTCATTAGAAAAATTAAGGCTTCCGTCTTTAACTATAATTACTTTTGCTATCCTACTGTCTCTTACTGTGTTTCCTCGAAAATAAGACAGGGTCTTATAATTATTTTTGCTCCAAAAGACGCATTCGAGCTTATGGTCAGGGGATGTCATCCTGAAAAATCATACTAGGGCTTATTTTCCAGTTAGGTCTTATTTTCGGGGAAACACGGTAGCTATTCTTAATAGACGTGTGGATTAAAATAGTGTATTTAATAATGCTTCCTCCAAATCCTTATTTAAAAAAGGTTAATGATGACATGGCCAACATTGAGCCTGTGATTTACTAAGAAAGATCATTTTCAGGTACAAAAATAACTTTCAATCAAGTTTTTTTCTTCCATAATACACCAGGTGTACTACATATAAATTTATACAAAAAACTCCATCTTACTCAAAATTACATCATGAGTTTTTTTTATAGTCAATCATAAAAAAAAATCTAGTCTTAAATAAGTCTGATAATGCTTATTTGCTCTTTTTCATATCAGCTAAATGTGTTTGTGTATAAAGTACATATAAAACATATTTATACATTTTCATATTGGCAATGTTCACATGAGAAATGTATTGAGTAAGAACCGTGTATTCACACACACACACACACACACACACACACACACACACATATTGATATTGGAAATGATCTGTTTAACCACAGGTCAACACAGAATGCATAGGAATCAAACCATTTATTTTTAAAATATAAAAATGATAAGGCAGGCAGAAGCCACATAGCTTAAGGCATATAGGACCAGGAGACTGAGATGCAGAGATGTAGAATCTTAGTTAAGATACTTGCAAATGAAACACTAGGATCCCAGAGGAAGAGAGAAAAGAGAGACTGCCATAAAAGGCTGTCAGTATCAATGCATGAATAAAGCAGGAGTAGCAAAAAAAAAAAAAAAAAAAAAAAAAGACAAGTTCTTTATTTTTTTTTTTGCAACCATTTCGCTCAACGGTTAGAAGAAAACTTAAACTGTGGTTAAATCTAAATTAGCAGCAGAACATCATTTGGTAAGTCAATGGTGTAAATAACTGATAAAACAGGGATTTATATTCAGTTTGTCATTGGATGTTATACCTTGTGTTTGACAATTTATAATATATTTGTTATTCATACATGCACTGTTATTTAAGATGTAACACTATCAAAGGCACATGGGTGTATGACAAATGCTCTGCAATCTCCCAAAAACCATTAGCCATAGTTCGGAATTTGTTACAAAATTTATATAGAATGTTACTTGCAGGAAATCTAGGACGTTTTAGTTATTTCACTATGAATAAATATAAGTATAAATTAGTTCTGCACTTGGACACAAGGTCAAAAAATGAATAGAATATGTAAATATTCACATACACTAAATAATTCATGATTATCAATTTAATTATTTAGAGATTCTTTCATTTATTCACGCAGTCATTCAACTAGTGATTTGATTAACACATTTTGATTAAATCTCTTGTGAATGGCAGGCACTGCCCTAGATGGTGGAATAACTTGTTGACAAGAGCAACAAGGTCCCTACATGGCAAAGTTTAATGAGATATAAGTAAAAATAATCTGTAGCTAAAATAATTAAGACAAATCCTGAAAGACAAAATAATATACAGGAAGGAGATATTGCATGAGTTTAAAAAAAATAAAGTAAAAGATGTCATCAAAATGGCAACGTGAGGTGAGCCTCTGTAAAGTTCCCCTGGAATTTACAACTAATCGAACAATGATAAATCCACAAAGGACTTCCTGCACAGCAGACAGGCAAGACGAAGAGGCCCACTACTGAATTCACCTAAAGGTGGGTGAATCGCGTAAGCAGGTGCGGAGGGAAGGGAGAAGTGCTGAGAGGAGATGGAGCCAGGGGCGCAAGATGTAGACCTAGCTCAGTCCTCTGAGCTCGCTGCATCCCGGAACTACTGCAGCTGCGGGAAAGGAAAGAACTTGACTGCTAGGGCTCTGCTTACGGCCCACAGGGCTGAGGGGGCAGCATACAACATGGCTGAACCCAACGCTCACGGCAGAGACCTCGGAGAAAAGACTGAGGGAAGAAGGCTGAAAACGGTGGTTTAAGCCCTCACTGCCAAGCAGAGAACGGAAGCCTTAGGCACTGAGACTAGCCACCCCCTTCCTATCCTACCAGAGTTCGCCTTGTCCCCACTACCTGGTGCTAGAAGCGGAACAGTAGCAGTGACAGATCAAAAGAACAGAATAATTGCTTTTCTGAGAATTGTGGACTGCAGACACAGATTAGCAGCCCAACTAGTTCCGGCAAAGGGGAGGGAGCTGTGGAAGCAGGACCAGATGTGGTGGTGGTCGCAGACATTGCTCTGGGCCACCTCTTACAACTCACCCTGCCCCTGGCCCCACCTATCTGGGCGGATCCCTGCAGCAGTAAACAGAACTATTGAAACATAAATGTTGTGAATCTGGTGCAGGAATAGCTTCGGGACTTCAAAAGCTCATTGCATACCCAAATGGACACTGCGCCCTGAGACCCAGGTGAACTATTAACAGAGGAGAAGCCCATCTCTCAGGGATACCCACATTGTGTGAGAAGCTCGAATGGTGCAGAGAAAACAAAGCACTGCCATGTGAGAGAGAGAAAAAAGGCTGCAGTCAGAGAGAAAATAAAACATTCTACCAACAAGTACTGAAAAACAAAAGAAAGACCTCTTCCTATCAACCTGTTGCAGAACACACTCCTGTAGATATCTAGGAAGAAAAATAATAAATCAGTAATTGCCATGAATAACAAAGGCAACAAGACAGCTCAGAAAGAAAGTGAAATGTCTCCAGAAAAGGAACATAAAGATATGGAAATATGTGACTTAAATGACAGAGAATTCAAGATTGCAGTCCTGAAAAAACTCAACGACATGGAAGAAAACACAGAAAGGCAGTTTAATGAACTCAGAAACACAATCAAAGAACAACATGAGTATTTTACAAAAGACATTGAAATTTTAAAAAAGAACCAAATAGAATTTCCGGACATTAAGAACTCAATAGAAGAAATTAAGAATGAAGTAGCCAGCTTAGGTAGTAGAGTTGACCAGATGGAGGAAAGAATCAGTGACACTGAAGATAGAAATCTGGAAATAACACAGATATAAGAAGAAATAGACTTGAGACTTAAAAGAAATGAAATAACTCTACAAGAATTTTCTGACACCATCAGAAGGATAAATGTAAGAATAATGGGCATACCAGAAGGAGAAGAAAGAGAAAAGGGAACAGACGATATATTTAAACAAGTTGTTGATGAGTACTTCCCAAACTTGTGGACAGAACTGGATCCTCAAATCCAAGAAGCAAATAGAACACCTAATTACCTCAATCCCAACAGGCCTTCTCCAAGTCACATTGTATTGAAGCTGTCTAAAATCAATGACAAAGAAAGAATCCTCAAGGCAGCAAGGGAAAAGAAGACGGTAACCTACAAAGGAAACCCCATTAGATTATCATCAGATTTTTCAACAGAAACTCTACAAGCCAGGAGGGAGTGGAACCAAATATTCAAAGTATTTAAAGAGAGAAATTATGAGCCAAGAATAATATATCCGGCAAAGATATCCTTTAAATATGAAGGAGGAATAAAGACCTTTCCCGACATACAAAAGCTGAGGAAATTTTCTAATACACGACCTGCAGTACAAGAAATACTAAAGGAGGCTATTAGACCACCATCATCAGAGAAAATGTGTCACAACGAAAAAATAAAAAGGGGGAGAGTAAAGGCCTGAAATGGAATATGGGAATGGAGAATGAAAACGTGCTGAAGAAAATGGAATACTCTAAATATCAAACTTTCTTTTACATAAACTTAAGAGTAACCACTCTAAAAATTTCCAGAACTGAAATATATACTGTAATAAAAGAAGAAACAGAGGGAAACATCATAGAATACCACAACACGGAAATAATAGACAACAACTAAAAGGCAAAAAAATAAATTAAAAAAAAAAAATGGAGACACAGCCTTACCAGAAAACTAAAGATAGAATGACAGGAAATCCTCACATATCAATAATCACCCTAAATGTAAATGGACTGAACTTACGGATAAAAAGGCACAGAGTAGCAGATTGGATCAAAAAACTAAACCCAACCATATGATATCTACAAGAGACACATCTCAGCTACAAGGAGAAGCATAGACTCAAAGTGAAAGGGTGGAAATTGACACTCCAAGCAAATGTACCCAGAGAAAATCAGGTGTAGCCATAATGATATCAGATGAAACAGACTTCAGGGTAAGAAAGATAACAAGAGAAAAAGATGAACATTTCATAATGGTAAAGGGGACTATACAACATAAAGCATAACAGTCATCAATATTTATGCTCCCAATCAAGAAGCACCGAAATATACCAAGCAACTACTAACAGAACTAAAGGGAGAAATTGACCAAAACACAATTGTACTAGGGGACTTAAATACATCATTGACAACTATGGATAGATCATCCAAACAGAAAATAAATAACGAAATAGCAGCCCTAAATGACACATTAGATGAAATGGACATAATTGACATATATAGAGCACTTCATCCTAAAACATCAGATTATACATTCTTTTCCAGTGTACATGGAACATTCTCAAGGATAGACCATATATTGGGGCATAAAATCAGCCTCAGCAAATTTAAGAATATTGAAATCATACCAAGCATATTCTCTGATCACAAGGCTTTGAAATTGGATATCAACTGCAAAAAGAAAGCAGGAAAAAACACAAACACATGGATATTAAACAACCTACTTTTAAAGAATGACTGCGTCAAAGGAAAAATTAGAGGAGTGATCAAATGATACATGGAAACAAATGACAATGAAAATACATCCTACCAAAATTTTTGGGATGCTGCGAAAGCAGTTTTAAGAGGGAAATTTATATCATTAAAGGCCTATCTCAAGATACAAGAAAAATCCCAAATAAATAACCTCATGTTACACCTTAAAGAAATAGAAAAAGAAGAACAAGTGAAACACAAGGTCAGCAGAAGAAAGGAAATAACAAAAATCAGACAGGACTAAATAAAATTGGAACAAAAACACAATAGAAAAAAATCAATGTGACAAAGAGGTGATTCTTTGAAAATATTAACAAAATTGACAAACCCTTGGCAAGACTCACTAAGATAAAGAGAGAGAAGACTCTTATTAACAAAATCAGAAAAGAAAAAGGGGAAGTTATCAGCGACACCACAGAAATACAAAGGATCATCCAAGAATACTGTGAATGACTGTATGCCACCAAATTCAATAACCTAGAAGAAATAGACAAGTTCTTAGAAACATATAGCCTTCTTAGGCTGAACCATGATGAACTGGAAAATCTAAACAGACCGATCACCAGTAACAAAATTGAATGAGTCATCTAAAACCTTCCCAAAAGCAAAACTCCGGGACCAGATGGCTTCACTAGTGAATTCTACCAAACCTTTAAACAGGATCTAATACCCATCCTGCTCAAACTCTTCCAAAAAATTAAAGAAGAGACATTACTCCCTAACTCATTTTATGAGGCCAACATTACCCTGATACCAAAACCTGGTAAGGACAACACAAAAAAAGAAAACTACAGACCAATATCTCTGATGAATACAGATGCAAAAATCCTAAACAAAATTCTAGCAAATCAAATACAACAATGAATTAAAAATATTATTCATCACGGCCAAATGGGGTTCATCTCCAGGGCACAAAGATGGTTCAACATCTGTAAATCCATCAATGTGATACATCACATAAACAAAACAAAGGATAAAAATCATATGATTACATCAATTGATGCAGAAAAAGCATTTGACAAGATATGACACCATTTATGATTAAAACACTTAATAAAATAGGTATAGAAGGAAAATACCTTAACATAATAGAGGCCATATATGACAAGCCCTGAGCTAATCTCATAAGTAATGGTGAAAAACTGAAGCCCTTTGATCTACATTCAGGAACACGATAGGGCTGTCCCCTATCACCTCTGCTTTTCAACATCGTGTTGGAAGTCCTTGCCAGAGCAATCAGGCAAGAGAAAGAAATAAAAGACATCCAAATTGGGATTGAAGAAGTTAAATTCTCACTCTTTGCAGATGACATGATGCTATATATAGAATACCCTAAAGACTCTACCAAAAAGCTATTAGAAACAATCAAAAAATACAGTAAAGTTGCTGCCTACAAAATCAACGTATAAAAGTCCATTGTATTCCTATATACTAACAATGAAATCTCAGAAAAAGAAATGCAAACAACAATTCGTTTTGCAGTTGCAACAAAAAGAATAAAATACTTAGGAATAAACTTAATCAAGGATGTGAAGTACCTAATGCTAAAAGCTATAAGACACTTTTTAAAGAAATTGAAGAAGACACAAAGAGATGGAAAGACATTCCGTGCTCATGGATTGGAAGAATCAACATAGTTAAAATGGCCATGTTACCAAAGCAATATACAGATTTAACGCAATCCCCATCAAAATCTCAATGGCATTTTTTAAAGAAATATAACAAAAAATTATCAGATTTGTTTGGAACCACAAAAGACCCCGAATAGCCAAAGCAATCTTAAGAAAAAATAACAATACTGGAGGTATCACACTCCCTGACTTTAGCTTGTCCTACAGGTTTACAATAGTCAAAACAGCATGGTATTGGCAGAAAAACAAACACATAAACCAATGGAATAGAATTCAGAACCCAGAAATAAAACCACATAAATATGGACAGATAATTTTTGACAAATAAGCTAAAAACATACAATGGAGGAAAGACAGCCTCTTCAATAAATGGTGCTGGCAGAATTGGATAGCTACGTGCAAAAGAATGAAACTGGACCGCTATCTGTCACCATGTACCAAAATTAATTCAAAATGGATCAATGACTTAAGCATAATACCTGAAACAATAAACTGCATAGAAGAAAACATAGGTACTAAACTTATGGACCTTGGGTTCAAAGAGCATTTTATGAATTTGACTCCAAAGGCAATGGAAGTAAAAGCTAAAATAAAGTAATGGGACTATGTGAAACTTAAAAGCTTCTGCACAGCAAAAGAAACCATCGACAAAATAAAGAGGCAACCAACTGAATGGGAGAAGGATTTTTCAAACCGTGCCTCTGATAAGGGGTTAATATTCAAAATATGCAAGGAACTCATGAAATTCAACAACAAAAAAACAGTAACCGAATTGAAAAATGGGCAGAGGACCTGAAGAGACATTTCTCCAAAGAGGACATACAAATGGCAAATAGACATATGAAACAGTGCTCAGCTTCACTAATCATCAGAGAAATGTAAATAAAAACCACAATGAGATATCACCTCACCCCAGTCAGAATGGATATCATCAACAAGACAAATAGTAACAAGTGTAGAAGAAGCTGTGGAGAAAAAGGAACCCTCATACACTGTTGGTGAGAATGCAGACTGGTGCAGCCGCTATGGAAGGCAGTGTGGAGGTTCCTCAAAAAATTACGAATAGAATTACCATATGACCCAGCAATCCCTCTCCTGGGTATCTACCCCAAAAATCTGAAAACATTTGTCCATAAAGACACGTGTGCTCCAGTGTTCACGGCAGCTTTGTTTATGGTGGCCAAGACATGGAAACAAAATGTCCTTCGATAGATGAATGGATAAAGAAGTTGTGGTATATTTACACAATAGAATACTATTCTGTGGTAAGAAAAGATGATATAGGAACATTTGTGACAACATGGATGGATCTCGAGAGTATGATGCTAAGGGAAATATGTCAGAAAGAAAAAGGAGAGAACCATATGATTTCACTAATATGTGGTATATAAACCAAAAACAACAAAAGAACAAGACAAACAAATGAGAAACAAAATCTCATAAACACAGACAATAGTTAAGTGGTTACCAGAGGGTAAAGGGGGCGCGGAGTCAGAGATGAGGGTAAGAGGGTCACATATATGGTGATGGAAGGAGAACTGATTCTGGGCGGTGAACACACAATGGGATTTATAGATGATGTAATACAGAATACTACACCTGAAATCTATGCAATTTTACTCACAATTGTCACCCCAATAAATTAAAAAATAAATAAATAAACTAATATAGTCATCCTACAAATTTAAGAATGAAAAAAACAATGGCAGTCTTTAGTAATCTGCCACGGTATAACTACTTTATTTTTTCAGTATATGTATTTTTCTCTATATTGTTTCACAATTTCATTCTCTTTTAAAGATCAGTTGATTCTGTATCAATCATGTCTGACCTGGTTGACTTAATGCATGATGACAGTCTTTTAGAGCTGATAAATTGTTCTTTAACCATTTTCCACATTGCTGCACAACCTTTCATTGTATGGCTATTACCATAATGTGTTTAATTATATCCTAGCCAATGGATAGTTTAAGCATTTTACTTCTTACAAGACACATAATTTTTGTTAGCATCTTTGCTGATGAATCTAGGTAGAATCATTTTCTTGATGCAGACTATTTTATTTTGGAAAATACAACATTGGCAATATTTATCTTTTGTTATTTTTTTTCTTTAAGGTGTTATTAGAACAGCTTTGCCAAATATGGACAGGGAAGTCAAAGAACAATACCAAGTCCTCATCCAAGCCAAGGACATGGGCGGACAACTGGGAGGATTAGCGGGAACAACAATAGTCAACATCACACTCACGGATGTCAATGACAATCCACCTCGATTTCCCAAAAGTACGTGCTTTGCTATTAAGTCAAAATGAATGCAGCTTTGTAAAAATGTCCTCACGTTTCATTGAATGTTGTAGGAATTGTAATAATTTTCCACATATCTTTGGTCTTTAAGAAGGGGAAGGTAATGAATAAAAATTAAATGAATTCAGAATTCCGGTTTTCTATTATTAGAATCATGTACAATGTGATATTCATAAAAAATAATATAAATAAGTCAAAAATTAAACAATGAGTCTTATACTGTCGATACCTATTGAGGTAAAATATTCACAATAGATTGGTATCTTGCTCTAATTTCTTATTAATTAAAAAAGGTAATAGGCATATGAAAATTCCAGTGTAATTTTAGACATATTTATGACATATATTCCACTATGTTATTTGTTATATATTAATTAGCATAAGATTTATCTGCTTATTTTTAGAAGTTCATATACTTTTCTGTACCAGATGACAATACTGTGATACTACTTACATGCCTTTAGTTCTATTTTATTTTAGTTTTGCAATAGATGAAAATTGCTGGTTTTTATGATAATGGAATGATACACACCTGTATTTTTTCTGTAGCTCAGTTTCATGTTGAAGATGTGTAGTTCTCATTTGTTTTACATCTAGTTTTCTTTTGCAGTATTACTTTTAACACCAATCGGTACTTGTTCGATTTTTGTTACATTTTCAAGGATTAGTTCAGTGTTCCTAGGACTTAGGATGCAGAAACTGAATGTCTCTATCACTGGTTAATTAAGGAAGTTGAGTAAATCACTGCATCCTCATTTACATGAATAGTTTAAGAAACCAAAATAACATGATTTTCTCCTTCCAGTTCCAGAAGAGGAGCTTTAGTTCATTTAATCAAGTTATGTAACACTGAGAATATTTAACTAAACGGACATTTTATTTATTTGTCTGCATGTTTTTCCATATTTTACCACATTGACATTTTTTTCTTAAATTTATCAACTTATATATACTTTTCATGGAAATACTTTTACTTAGTTAGTGATCATAAAGCCTAATGACCAAATGTTTAGTGATGTTTAGAAATCACCATACTTTAGCAAATAGGATATATATGACGAATGGCTAGTATATAACATGTTATGATTAATAACACAGGGTCTTAGAGTAACACTTTCCCTTACTTTGCTATTAACAGGAACAGAAAAAAATACACATAAACACTAAACAAGAGAAAGAAATAATGTATTTGATTATCTAGCATATGACATTAAAAAAGAATATTTCACCAACCCAGAAAGCACTGTGTGACAAGCTGGAATAGCTAATTGAGGAAAGAGATTTGGGAGATTATTCTACCTTTATAATTAAATATGGCATTGTCAACTTAGGTCCTGTTTTGGGTTTCGTGCATACCAAATATGTTCAGTCTAGAGTATAGGAAATAGCAGAGATATTTCCAGATAGTGTCAATATTCTTCTTCACAGAATGCTGAGGTTTTTTTGGGTGAGGGATATAAACTCAACCAGTCGAGGGATATAACTCTTGTGGGTATGGATGAAGGATGGTTTGTAAATGTTTGTGCAGGGACACAGATAAATAGGCTGAGATGCAGGGAAATGAAAATGTCTCAGTGGGAGAGAAGCTAGAGTATGTTTAAGAAACCATGATGGTGTGTTCAAGGTCCACCGAAACAGGAAGATCACTTCTAGATCTTTCCTTGTGCAAAGAGAATCTGGAGAAAGCAGCAGGCTTTTGTTTTGGAATTTATTCATGTTGAATCTGTAGATATAAGGGTAACCAGATGAGACCCACCAGGAAAGATGTGAAGATAAGGGCACTGAAACTTATAGAGCATTCATATACATGTTGTATCAAGAACTCCAACATTATCATATTTCTTTGTATAACTCTGTAATGCATATTTTCCACATTTTACCATTAGGAAAACTGAGGCTTAGGTGTACAATTCTGCAATACATCATCTATATATCACTTTTGTGTTCACCTCCCTATGTAACTTTACTAACAATTGTCACCCCAATAAATTTTAATTAAAAAGAAAAAGAAAGAAAAACTGAGGCTTAAAAAGATTAAAAAACTTGCTTAGAGAGATGTGACAGAGGTTGTTTTTTTATCTGAAGTTTAAATTCCTTCTAGTCTGACACAATATGAAAATTAAGTTATTCTTTCTTTTTACCTGCCACTCTACAACCATGCTTTTAGAATATAATCTTCAAAAGAGACATATGGCATATGTTAAATTGTCACCATAAACAAAGAAATGAGAGGACAGAATATACCAAGTACATCGCTGTGATCAATTATTTTCTGCTTGTATCACATGTGTATTTGAACTACAGCCTGAACTATAATAGGTGAGAGATATTTTGAGTCATGAGTAAAAAGAGGGCTTTTACATTTTGCATGAATAAAAAATTAATTCCCTTGAAATGTTGCATGCCTTTGTGTCAAGCCCTTTTCACTGTACTGTCATTTTGAATTACATCCTTCAGAGGAAAAGACAGAATCCATTTATAAACAGAAAAGCCATCTCTTTAGAAGGCAATGCTCTTTTGCAGGAATATTTTTCATGGGGAGCAATTGTACTGCATATATGGCATAAAATTACAAACTGAAATAATAGCCTTTTGAATGTAAAATACATGATAACACATTTTCCATATCTAACTTACAGAGAATTTTCCACAAGTAGCTATATTTGTTCATGCCTGTTAAGCAATTACATTAGAAAAAAGAACAAATATCTTCCTTCAGATGAACTTCATGAGCTACAATTATCATTGCTGAAAATGCACAACCTAATTTCTTATATTTATTAATATATTTTGTCTGTGTGTGCACATATACATATGTAACATTATTAAGCACCCATTTACATTTGTTTTTCTCTAAATCTATCAGAGATGAAAATAATTGAATAACACATGCATTTGTATCATGCAAGTATAAATAGTTTGTTATTTTATTGTTGGAAAATAAATTGTTCCTGGGATATCACAACTTCCTGCAAACTTGATATGATCATGGTGACAATGATATTGAGTAATAAAATACTATGTGTCACGCACAATGCAAAGTGGTTTGCATATATATTCCCATTTAACTCTTACCATGACTGTGTAGTATTTCCTCAATTTTAGGAATAAAATAGCAAGGATATATTATTAAGAAAGCTTATCTAACTTGTCAAAGATCACACAGCAATTAAGTAAGAGAACCAAGACTTAATCTTACACAGGGACTTCAGGACACTAACTTTTTATTTGTATCTATTTTTTTAACCTTTATCACATTTATTAGAGTTACATTGGTTAGTAAAATTATATTGGGTTAAAGTGTACATTTCTATAATACTGTATGATATATTTGACACCCTTTTCTACCACCCCACCATCCCCCTTATTCTCTGGTAGCCACTAAACTGTTGTCTGTTTTTATGAGTTTTTGCTTGTTTATTTTGTTCGTTTGTTGCTTTCAGTTTTTTATGCCATATATGAGTGAAGTCATATGGTCCTCACCTTCTTCTGTCTGACTTACTTCTCTTAACATGTTCATCTCAAGATCCATTCATGTTGTTGCAAATGTGTCACAAATGGCTGCTAGGCTGACCATCCGTGCTGCACTCTCTTCCTACAAGTCAGTGGGACTTCCATCCATGAGATGGAATCCGGGGGCTACTCAGCACTGACCAAGGTATCTGCAGTAGTCTATGGCCTGAGTGAGACCTACAGGCAATTAAACAGGTTCAGGTGCCTTTCAGTATGGTCTTTAATCCCACAGTAATACAGGTTACAAATATCCAATATCCATAGCAATAACCAGTACTCAAGCACAGCAATGGCATTAAGCATATAATCACCATAATAAGGAGGCTTAACAAACCCGTCTCAGAGTAAACTCGATGTCCTGATGGAGCAAGGAGGAGAGTGGCTGGTCTGGGAGGTCGGTCTGGCTGAGGTTTGGTCCAAGCCAGAGCCGTGGTTCTTAGTGCAGAGTGGCAGCGTGGTCACCTCTCAAGCGAGACTGGCTCCCTGAGCTCCAAAAGTCCTGGGCTTTTAAGGGCTTCCAACTGTGGCATGCCCCCTTGTCAACTCAAGCAGCTGATATTTTTTAGTGTCCACATGTGCACAAACTTGTTTGTCATAAGGACTTCCTTCAGGTGTCACCTCCCATGTCCTCTGGGCATGACCAAAATGGAGTTACTCTTGCTCATACTAGAGTATAGAATCACTCTTGCTCACACAAAACTCATTCCAACAATTTTCAGGGGTGGTCTACACAAAATGGTGCATTTCATCTTATGGCTGAGTAGTATTCCATTGTATATGCGAGTGTGTGTGTGTGTGTGTGTGTGTGTGTGTGTGTGTGTGTGTATATATCACATCTTCTTTATCTGATTGTCTATCAAAAAACACTTTGGCTGTTTCCATGTCTTGGCCACCATAAATAATGCTGCATGGAACATTGGGGTACATATATATTTATGTATACAGGTTTTCAGATTTTTGCGGTAGATAGTCAGAAGAGAGATTACTGGATCCTGTGGTAATTCTATTCTTAATTTTTTGAGGAACCTCCACACTGTTTTCCATTGTGGCTGTGCCAGTTTACGTTCTCATCAGCAGTGTATGAGGTTTCTTTTTTCTCCACCGACTCTCCAGCACTTGCTATTTTTTGTCCTGTTGATCATCGCCATTCTAACCTGTGTGAGATAAATTCTCACTGTGGTTGTCATTTGCCATTCCCTAATAGCTAGTGAAATTGAGCATTTTTTCCCCCACATATCTGTTGGCCATTTGCATGTATTATTGGGAGAAATATCTGTTCAGGTTCTCTGCCCATTTTTTAACTGCATTGTTTGTTTTTGTTGGTGTTGAGTTGTACGAGTTCTGTATACATTTTGGATATTAGCCCCTTATCAGAGTTGTTCTCTGCAAATATCTTCTCCCATTCGGTTGGTTGCCTCTTTGTTTTGTTGATGGTAACTTTTGCTGTGCAGAAACAAAAGCTTTACTCTCCTTGAAAAGCAACTTGCTTCTAAAACCTGTGTTTGGCCTCAAAAACCCCATGCAAAATGTAAAACACTGTCCAGAAAAAAAGGTAGTAGTATTATTTTATAAATATAAATAATGCCTGGTGTATTAAAAGAGCTCTCCCTGCAGTCATATAAAGGCAAAATATTTTCGTTGTGAAATCTTTTCCATGGAGTTATAAAGCTACTATCTACTTTTATGAAGGATATCTGTAGTGTGTTCTCATGTGTTAAAATAAGCTACAGAAAATATTTGATGGTTTCCATTACTTGAATTTTAAATGGCAGAACTGTCTAACAAGCTGATCTAAATTATACATTATGGGATCAAATCAATTAAGTGACGTAGTTAATTTACATGAAGCAATATGTTCACACTTTTCCCACTTGGTCTCTTTCTTCCGTATACTAATTTTATAGTGAATATAAAAACAACTTAAGTGGAATAAAACACTTATTTTACAATTTTGGATGAAAAAGAGATAATTTATGTGAAATGTAAAGAAGCGCTTGTTGCATTGTCCTCTTTTAATACAATAAGGAAGTAATTGAACTGTGTGTATGGTAAATGAGTTCAAATGTAGAAAATAGAACGTTAATATTTGTCCTAAAATAATTTTCTAATCATAAATAAAACAGTGTTTTAAAGTAAGTATGTTTTAACCAAATAGCTATCAACGTGTTTATATCGATTGTTTCTAGCTATAGGAATGGTAATTTCATTTTACTTTAGATTGAATGAAAAAAACACAGTTGCAGGACTAAACTAATCTATAGACTTTCTATTTGCTTGATACTCCCCAAATTATTATCATTGAAGTAAAGAAGAAATCCTTTCTCACATGAAGTTTCAGTCTTTTTATTCTATTAGCATACATATTAGAAAGACTGCAGGGTAGCCTTGAGTGATCCCCAGCTTATTTAGACTGGTATCTAACAGCTTTATCCTAAAAGAGTTTATAGCACAGAACTTTATGGTGTGTGTACATTATGATAATAATACTATTTTTAAGCAATATTACCCAGAGTAGAATGCATTCCTTGATTTTTATTGCAATTTCCCTAGTTTTCTTTAAAAGCTTAGGTTTATTTTATTATCTTTGCAAGATATGAAAATCGCATTAATCATCCCTTAAAAATTCCTGCAACTATATCTATGTCCTCTATATCTATATCTATATCGACATATCTATATATCTGTGTATCTATCTATCTATCTATCTATCTATATATATATAGAGAGAGAGAGAGAGAGAGACAGAGAGGGAGACAGGGATGCTTTTTCTTCCTTCTTAAGAGGTATGAATTGAACAATATATTATTTCCCTTCTCAGGCAACAACACACTCTATAAGATGAATATAAAAATGTGTGTGTGTGTGTGTGTGTATATATATATATTTATATAGAGAGAGTATAAATATAAACTATATATAATATATATACACTCTGTATATATATTTATATTCATCTTACAGAGTATATATATACTTTATATATACTCTCTCTATATATGTGTATATATATTTTATATGTAAAATATGTGTGTGTGTATATATGTAGCAAATGTAATGCATTTCCGAAACAGGAATATGAACATAATAATTATTGGTATAAAGAGGACACAATAATTAGATATAACTGGGATAATTAAGAAAATATTTATGAAGAACATGGTATTTGAGAAGAAATTTACGGTAAGAACTTAATGGAATGAAATAAAGATGATGTTGGTTACAGACAGCCACAATCCTGAAATATAAATATTTATATATTTCTGTGAGTTTTCGAGTAGAGGGGCAATATTGTATATCAATATGTTAGAAAAATAACTTTGATAACTTGTTAAAGACTGAAATATAGAGTGGCTGTGGCACAAACCTAGGACAGGTGTTTGGAATAGAGAAGTCGGGGCAGACGTGAGAGATGATTTGGTAGCAAAATGGAAAGGACTTTGTGATCTGTTGGATTTAGAGGTAGGTAAGGTAAAGAGCATGTGAAGAAATGATTTCTGCAGGAAGATGGTTCCTTTGTTGATATGCTGAAATTTGAATCAATGAACAGAAGATGGTTGAAAACATGGGGTTTCTCAAAAATAAGTCAGAGTCAAAGAAACATTTCTGAGAGATATAAACATAGAAGTGATGAATGAAATTCAACTCAATGAAATTAATCATATGAAAGAAGATATAACTCTCTTTAAATTTTGCATATAAGAAAATCTAGGAATGAGAATGAACAAAGATATAAGGGTAGCCTTAAATAAATTACCTCAAACCTTTAATACACTTCTGACAGTCATGGTAATTTTTAATCATAGATGTAATTACACCCTAAATTCACCATTATTCCACATATTTTGATTTTTTTCTATTTCATATTTGCTTTATTATCGGTCTTGGCATTTACATAGGGAAGAACATTAGACCTCTGAATTATTTCTTTATAAGCATTAAACAGAATATAAGCAATACCAAAAAAAAGAAAGAAACATTTTGTACTGCTAAATCCATTTTATTAATAAATACCTGACAGAATAAATTATATGACTCAATGAATAATGCTTCATTGTTTGCTAGTTTTATTGAAGTGTAAATGCAAAAAAACGCCAATATCAAAATTTTTTGTATGGTATAAAGAGGATGAAAAAAATGTAATTGCTTCCTTCAGGCAGCTCTCTATATAATGGGGATATTGTTGAGTTAATGGGCAATTATGGTACCTTAAGTAAAATTAATGATAGGTTTATGCACACAATAACATAAATGTGTGAGAATGACACCAAAGTTATTACAAAATAGATTTGAAAGGATTTTGAAAGAAATAGTATCAACATTGATTTACGAAACCTGTAGTAAGAGTTAGCAGTGGGAAAGCTAATGTGTCCCAAAATATTTTAGACCACTGCAAAATTATGAAGTGTTATTTAAAGAATTGTTTAAAAAAAATAAAAGGAAGTGAAAAGACAAGTTTTGATCAAAAATGACTTTAAGATACTCTTGAAAGAATAGGGAATAGCATTTACTCAAAAGTAAATGAGGAGTAGTAGGCAGATGTCATATTTTAGGCATAAGCGACAAAATAGGGAAGAGATAAAGAATATTCAAGTAATAAAATATAGATAAATACAGTAAAGTTAATCCATGGCGTACATACATGATGGATGCATGAATATATGAAAAATACTCAGAGATAAAATTTGAGGATCAATGAACTGGGTGCAATTAAAAAAAAAAGTTTGGCTTAAAGAAACCAAAATATTATGTGGGAAAAGACTATTACCAATTTCACTTTTCTAGACTATCTTCATGTTTAAAAAAAATAATCTCTTAGAAATTCAAACTTTGGTAAATGTCCCAGGTAAATTTCAATTTCAGACATTGTTAAGGAGCTTAGTTTATAAGATGTTGAGTTTATTTATAATTTGTATTAAAACTTCTAATGTGGTATATGTTTTCTAAAATCAATGGGCAATATCAATGAGAATTATCCATGTACCAAAATTTAGGTGGATCAGAAATTACATAGACAAAGACAAAAGAAAGGTTTACATATTTAATGGAAGTTTTAAGGGAATATTAAATGTACTCCATAAAATGGATGAACAATGGAAAGTTTTCGATGCACTACACTCGTTATGAACTCAAGCCAAGATATCCATCATTTTCACTATTAGGTACTGGGGATAGTGGTTAGTATATAAATTACATTTATTAAAAATACATATTTTTGAGAATCAAGCACTTTTTCTTCTGGCATACATTAAATACTATAAATATATTGTGTTTTATATCTCATTTGGAATTGGTTTGATTGGGACTTCCAAAAAAAAATCTTGAAAAAATAACATTATGACGGATAATTAGTTTTGTTAAGAAAGATAGATACATGTTTATTGAATTCAAAAATTTGTAGAACCATAATGTTAAACATAAAAATTTGTACTAGAAAGCTGGGAGATATGTAACAAGAATGAGAGAATCGGAAGGACTGAAAGATGTCATAAATTTTCCTTTCTTTCTTGGATACGTAAGCAGAAGTCATTTTATCTGTAGAGCCATATCCCTTTCCCAGAATGTTATTACAATTCCTAATGCTATTTTCTCTATGTCTTCATTAATTTTGCTCTATAAGCACTGAAAAGAAAATGTTTTCCTGAGTCTATTCAACCCATTTAATTTACCCTTAATTGGAATTTGCGTTCATCAGTGCAGCTGAATTTAAGAAAATTTTGAATTATTTTCATTTTAAAAAATCTATTTCCTAACCCAATAGTCTTCATTTCACTGACACTCAGGCAGTAAAACCACGTGAAGTGAAACAGGCAGACCAAAAGGAAGGATAGTTTATTCAAAGATGTCACTTAATTGGTTCACCTCACTGCTTATGAGTGACCAGTTGTATGCTCTCCAATTTCTTCATTTGTAGGCTGGTAGAGTGGTGCACTAAAGTTGGCTCTACCAGGTCCTCAGAGCCAGCTGTCCACATCTCCCAATTCTGTGTTCAGTGATGTCACATACTTGAAATCGGTCATGCTGGGAGTACGTATACAACAAAATTTGACAAACACTAAAAATAAGGGTGTCTGTCTATTACCCCTCCCTCTCTGACCCAGTTGTTAAACATTTACTAGGACAGCACTAAGAATTATAATAATAGTATGTTATCTCATAGACTTCATATGACAATAAGATTAGTTAACAAGGGAGAGTACCTGGAGAATAGAAAGCACGCCACAGATGATTACTGGTCTTATTGTCATTTATTAAGTGTCTACTAAAAGAGTAATATCTATTATAAAAGTTATTTCTTCCCTTTACACTGATACTCACAGATTTTCTAAAAGTTCATACTTTTCTTGCAGCACTCTTCTTCAAGATAGCTTAAGGGATGAGAGTGATAGACACAACTTCTATCTTTGTTGAGAAGCACAGAAAATAGATTGCAGGTGGGGGAAGGTTGGGAAGAGCAGACGTGTGAAAGACAGCAGACAATCACAGTAATACAGAGAAGTGTGGGTCATTTGATCCGTGATGATGGTATCAATGGTTTAAAGTGGCAATATGTGGCTAGAATTGAGTCATCTGAAGTTATAAAAAATCAACAATATTCATGAATTTTCTATGAGAAAAACAAACAAAACAAAACAAAAAACAGATTCTAGTTTTAGAACTGGGGAGATGGTAATACTACTTGCTAGTATTTGAGACTGTGAGACAGTGATTAGTAGTTGAGTTCTTCTGGAGCTTGGCAAGTCCATAAGCGCAGTTTTGAATATGTCTGAGATGCCTTGGAGATATCCAAGTAAAGTTTTAGAATCGAATAACGTTTTGCTACAAAAGATACTCAAAATATGTGTATAGGCAAGAGTTAAAATATAAAGAAGGTTTAGCATAAAGATAGTAAATTAAGTCAGGGGACTGATAAAATTACTGAGGAAGAGGAAAGTCTGGATAAAGACACACTGAGACCATCGCTCTTGACCATGATTGCAAAGTAGAACAGGAGGGAGTTTAATCAACACTTGTATTCAGGTCTAAACTCAGAACAATTAATTAGAATTCCTTGGACAGGCTTTTTATTATTATTCTTTTTAATTTTCTATATCATGCCAATATGCAGCCAAATTTGAGAACTATGTATTCAGATATTGGAAAACATCAACAAAGGAAGCTAAGAAGGGGAAAGATATGAGGTGGGAAAAACCAGGACAATTGAGTGTCACAGATCTTAAAGAGAAATGTGCTTCAGGAATGACGGAAGAAAAGTGTGTTGAATGCTGCTTAAAAGTTGTTGCTGGATTTAGAGACAAAGATGTCATAGAGATCACAGGGGGACTGTTTTTATTAGTGGTGGGTTCAAAGACTAGATTAAAGTTGATTGTGGAATGATTGTCAGGTAAGAATGGATAACAATTGCCTCTTTGAGAAGTTCTGATAGAAAAGGAAGAGAATCATGGGGGCAGCTAGAGTCAGATTTTGGCACAAGATAAATTTTTTATAATATGACAAGATACGAACAATTTGTGTCTTCTTGGGAGAATTTCAACTGAGAAGAAAGCATTGAATTCAGAGAAGATAGACTCTCAAATAATACAATACTTCCTAACTGCTGGAATTTAATAAGCGGAAACAGAGAAAAAGGACACCTCAATTGAAACTAGAGAAAAGGGTGGAGAAGGTTTACAGATAATACAAAAGTTAATGTTGACATTTCCATGCAAGCTAAGATAAATTGAATTCCACATAACCAAAAACGGTTCCAGAAAATAAAATAGACTTTACAATAGAAATATAAGGATACGTTTCTGACTCATGAAAATCTCAATCACAACAAGGCTGTTTCTTTCATTTTAAAACAATTTTTATACAGTGTGGAGTGGAGGGAAAATTTGGGGTGGAAGATTTTTTTGGAGGAAGCCATGCTGAAACTCCATCTAATAAAAGTAAGGGGTTGGGGTGCCTTTCCCTCTTGTTGCAGGTCTAGTGAGAGAAGCCTTCCCGTCAACAAGGACCAATCATGAAATCCAACATTTTCCCAGAAAATGGGGGAAATACATGAACTGATGCCTGCCTCACATTTACTTAAGTATATTAAAGTGTCTTGGTAAAGAGCAGAGACAGAAGAACAATGTTTTGTTTGGAAAACTAATGACACACAACAAAAGGAGGAAGATTTAGTTAGAAATGTGTAAGCAGAAGGGAAAACCAACTCAGAGTCATATTAAGTCCTGACACGAAGAATTTCCTTGAACTGAGAATCTGTGTCTGCCATGGGTCATTCAGAGATCCAGAGGCTAAGGAGAATGCCATGTTAAAGTGGAGGCAATGCTTTTGCCATGGATCTGTAGGAGGTGAAGCTTCCAAGAGCTTCCCAAAAGTGCCCCTGAAGAGAGTCTGTCCCAGAGACAAAAACTATCCATATAAGTCAGAACAGCCCAAACCGCTAGCTTTGCCGCCTTCTATGGTGAGGTGAAAACACTCCTGGTAGGTGGATGATGAGACAGGAAATCCAGCCAAGCCATCCATACCCCAAATTGAATTTCTGTCTGTTGCTGTCCCACTTTGGCTTGGAGGCAGGGTGGCAGATGGGAGAAATCTTAATTTTGCGTAAGGATCAAAGTACTGATTAATATGAAATACTGGAAATTGCTGATTTCCAAACCTAGATTTGAGGAATTAAAGTGAACAACAGACTGTCTATTATTTAACGATAAGCACAAAAGACAAAGCTTGCCCTCACTGAAGAAGGTTGAAAGAACAACAACAGGCAAAGAAAACAATAAACAAACATGTTTTTATTACATCATGCATATTGTACTTTTTCAAACCGACAATAACACTTGATATAAGATTCTTTGAAGGTTCCGGAAGATGCCTAACTCCTAGATGATATGATTTAATTTTTCCTATGAAATATGTGATCTGGTCACCAAGTAAGAAAGGAAGTAGTAAAAATAGTAAAGCTGAGGTCTATAGTAGAAAGTAGGTCAGTTTGAAATAGAAGTCATGGAGATCGATAACAAATTACCTGTAAGAGTTTGTATGTTTTGAATCCAATTTTGATGGTGCATTCATTGTTAGTGTCTGAAATGTATAGTGATATCTAGCCGCTGCATCTCATTGTAGTTTTCTTCAGTCAACCACTACTGTTTCTTGAGGGTTGAGTATTGCCAGATTATGAAACAGAAGGACATGGGTAAGTTATACAAGCCATAGGTTAATATGATATTAAAATGATAAACCATGTGTTTCAGTTGGATGAGGCAAGAAGACAGGAAAATGATAATGGATTGCTAGATGTAGAGAGATACTGGTAATAATTAATATTAATTTAATTTAAATTTGATAATAAAACTAATATTTACCATATATATACACATATGTTACATCAGTATCAACTCTTAAGTTGATAGGCCATAATGGGAGTAATTAAACAAACAAAACGGGAAGGCAGGAGATTATGATCTTTGTTTCTGTTCGGAACGTTTTCTACTAGCTGACCTCACCCATCATCACCTAGCTGACGGCACAGATTCTCAGCTTAAACATCATTAAAAGTGAATAGAATTATGAACTCTCCTTTAGAGCACTGATGTGACTTTGCAATTTTAATTAGAGGGATTGTTTAATTGGTGTATACCTACCTAATTTGTGTACCTGGACCCAATTCCAACAGGGGCAGGGGAGGGTTCCCCACACAGCCAAGTAGTTCCCGGAACACCAGCTGGGTGTCCTACAGTCCAACCCAATTATGACATACCAAGATAACATTAGGTTCCACATGTTGCCTTTTGCACCCTTCACAAGACAGTCACAATCCCAGGTCATCTGTGCTTCTGATCTGCTGTAAAGCAAAGGTTCCCGTAACCCACTCCTTTGGTTCCACCTAGTTGCTACAGGGGCTCATAGAACTCAGAGAAACATTTTACTCACTAGATCATACCTTATAATAAAAGGATATAACTCAGGAAGAGCTGGACAAACGAGATGCATAGGGCAAGGGATGGGCAAAGGGCATAAACCTTCCTGGCTCCCTCCACATGTATCACTCTCTCAGCACCTTCCAGTGCTCACCAACCCAGAAGGTCTCTGAAACCATTCCTTGTAATCACATGGTTGGGTCTCTTGGTAACTAGCCACCATCCTTAGGTGCCATACAAAAGTCTCCTTATTAACCTAACAAAAGAAACCTTATATCTCTCATCACTTAGGAACTCCCAAGGTTTTTAGAAGCTCTGTGACAAAAACTGGGATTGAAGAAGACCTAATATATACATACACTTCTTATTATAAATCATATCACACTCCCCCACTAGACTATAAATACCATCAGGATAAACAGTATTTTTGTTTATTTGTTGTTTGTTTTTTCTTCATCATTCCATGGAGGAGGCTACTAAAAATTGTAGTGGAATTAAATATCAAAAATGTGAGTTATTGGAAGACTCAATCTATTATCCAAAGGGAATTTAAAAAGGACAACTCAATATCCAGTCTTATTTTTGTATGTTGTGTTTGGCTGCTCAGGACTAAAAAGTTTAGAGGAATTAATTTATCATTGCTCTGAGAAAAGAAATATTACTATCATTAAATACAATTTATAGAACTCAATCCATTAATATGCTGGAAATTCTGTGCATGGCAATTCATATTCATGTATATGGTTAATTAAAATCTAGACTGGGCAATTATTACTTTTATAAAGGTGAAGTGATTTAGCTAATGCAGTAAAACTCTTCATGCAAATACTTGACACTTCCAAAATTGTGTTCATCTTAGATTCATCCTAAGAATGAGCAGGACTAGATTTATCTGTCATTACTGAGCCATTCCATTCACTGTATGTTTACTATGCTTGACTAAAATCCGGCTTGAATCCAGCTTTATCAGGATAATTCTCCCTCGTGGACTGTTTATCTATTACTTTAATCTGGGCTTATTGAAAATACAAAAAGCTTCAGGATTTTAAGGAAATAGAGAGCATAAATTTTTCTTCAACCACCATATGTACATTATATATAGTATATATTTTATATTATATTATATATATTGTATATTATATATATATAATATTCTTGAATCCTCCAATTTTCAAGATATGAGAAAAATGTTTTCAGTTAAAATTAAATTGACTGTTCAGAGCTCTTTTAACACCTCCCTTTTATTCATCTCCATACTTGTATAGGGAGTTTCCTGTTGACTATTATCATTCCTATAGGAAAATATTATAATATAGATATAGAGGTTATCTATAAAATATGATTCAAAAATAAGTAGTAACAATAGATAGTAGTTAATGAGTTTCATGCACTAATGTATTAGTGACATTTCAGACACAAATCAAAGGGTAGGTGTAACAATAAAAATAATAGCAATGTAATTATATTTATTTGTTATTATCATCACAATTTTACAGATTAGAAAAAGGAAAGATTAAATGTTTGCCCAAAGTCACAGATCTAATAAGTGGCTATAACAGGTATACAGTTTATATGAAGTTCCTGTTTACTCACACAGATATGTCGCTTTTGTTTCCTTATCATTTGCTGTAGAATAGGTGAAGACATATCATGTGCTGTGTTACTTGATTAAATAACTAAAACAATAAAGCAGCACTGTATTTCAATATAATTAGATGGTGAATCTCACACATACACACACACAAACATGGAGGATCATGGTTTGAACCACTTAATGTTTGAATTCAATCACTGAATCAACAATTTTGTGGTAGTATGCATTTATTTTTTCTAAAGTTTAAATGTAAATGTAGTACTTCAGGTAATCATCTGTGTAGGTGACAACCATCAGAGGTCACCTGACATCAGTTTAGGTGATGTCAAATATATATTTTTAAATTCTTAAAAATGTTTAACATTCTTATCAATTTGAAATAATTTTTAATTAACCTTCCAGTACTTCTAATACGCTAGTATTTTTAAATACTAATTACCTCCAAATTAGTTATTTGTCTTACAGGTAAAATTTGTGTGCAGTTAAACATTGAATTTTTATATTTTGATTTTAAATAACTTTAGATTAGTCATTATGATGTAATCAAAATATTAAAAAATGTATTCAAAATAGAATATGCAATGGATTATTCCATTTTTTTAATTTGCTGATTTTATCACAGATTGTTGTTGCAGTATTGTATAATTTATTCACTTCATATATCTTATCAAGTCTTAAAATCTTTATTTCTGAGTAAATTATAACATGTTAATTTATATTTTGTTAAGTAAATATGTGTCTCTTGGTGATTTTAGCAATACTTGGAAGTTTCTTCAAAGAAAAACAAAGCAGAGAAGAAGAGAAATATATTGTATTTCTTTTATCCTTTGGTATCAACGGATGTCCTTGACACATACACACACACACACACACACACACACACACACACACACACACACACAGTGTGAGTCATAATAATTCAAAGTATACTTTTTTAAAAGACATAGTTACTGATAGGATGCCCACTTAACCTCTAACTGAGTAACAGATACTTTTACCTTTGGAATTAACAGGGAACATAATCTGTAAGAAGTTACAAAACTTGTTCACAATAATTCCACTTTAGTTCATTGCATGATTTTTTTCCCTTTTCTATGGGAACCTGGTTATTTTTGTGAAGTGTAGTGTGCACATTTGATTAATATATAAGTATATATTTTTATTGATTCTGTGAACAATTTATTGTCACCTGTTTTATTTTTTAATCTGTGTTGTACAGGTAGTGCCATTAAGATGTTTCCTATGTGTCAAAAGCAGGCCTAGAAGACGATGGCTGTGTAATTACATAGTACAATCATAAGTGATCTAACTTTGACATAGCTAAGATTACTTCAGTTTTGAATTAATCCGAATGACCCCAGCTTTATTGCTGTTGAGTTTCTAGAAATGATAAAAATATCAAGTCATTAGAAATCAAACGACAGAGACTAAATAATCTGACATGACTAATGCATAGTTTCTCTGACTTCTTCCATAGTCTGTGGACTTTTTTATCCACTACAGTATTTTATTGAGAAACTCTTATCTTAATGAATGTGTCTTCCACCTTACTAATATGTATTTCTGCTTTGTGAAGAACAGAAAATTCATTGCCCTGTATATTTGCGTCTTATGTGCACTAAACCTCGATGCACAAAAACATATGTAGGCAGTGAATCACTGTTTTACTTCTTTTGTACCTAAATTTTGGTAGGGCATGTTAGTAGAATGCTATTGAGGCAATCTTTTTTTTTTTTTTTGAACAATCCAACTTTTTCAATTTATCACAAATTTTTTAATACCATCAGATAATAATTACATTTTTTGGCATATTGAATGCTGACAATATTTTTAAAAACATCTATTTAACTTATATTGATAGAGCACTACAAAGAATAGCTCTCTTCCCATTTATTGTTATCAGATTCATAAAACATATAGCTCATATCTCAGCATATTATCTTAAAAAAAAAGACTCCTTCATCTGTAGTGTGCATTTTCTGATGTACTACAGGTCGCATTTCAGAGTTTTGCAAATTCTCTGCACTAGAGGGTCTCAATTATGACAAACTCTTTACCTTCACTAACCATAATTCCTAAGTGATGACAATAGATTAGGTCATTTCCCTAATTTTTTAATTCTATTTTTGCTTTTACATGTTCAAATACAAAGCCAAGTCATAAACCCAATATGTAACTTGATCAAATAGCATAAGCAGAAATATCCCAGCTTTTTAAGTTAGATGCCCATATTTTCTAAAGATTCCATTCAACACCCCCATTCCCACCCCACCCCAAAATTGCACCACCATCACCACCACACACTATTGTCAATGTTTGAAATCTGAAATCCACTAGACTTGACAGTTCCTTATTTCTCAAATCTCTGCTTGCCCTCTACATCTTTGATATCTATCATCTATCTATCTATCTATCTATCTATCTATCTATCTATCTATCATCCATCCATCCATCCATCCATCCATCCATCCATCCATCCATCCATCTATCATCTATCTATCCATCTATCTATCATCTATCTGTCTATCTGTCTATATCTCCTGACTATATATCCTATATATCCTGATAGAGGAGGATTTACAGTACATTATTCTGTTGCTCTATTGCTCTGTTTTATTAGAAAAAAATCAAGACCTTCCCTAACACTTAGTAATATCCCATGAGATTGGGTCATGGCTAGTCATACTGTACATTCAAGGTTTTTAGTATTTCCTCAGGTTCTTTATCACCATCACGCAATGAGAGGCAAACAGTGTGGAGATGTTTCTGATAAATCATATTTCTATTTAATGCACATTAAGAAATGAAGAAAAAAGAAACAGAAAAATAGCTCACATATCTATGCCTTGTCCTTTATCTTTGCAATCTTACCTGAGAGTTTAGTACAACTTTACATAATTGTGTTGCATGCTTTCTTGCCAAATGAAACAAGAATTAAGGCATCCTCCTATTTGCTTATATCTCAGGGGTGCTTCAATAAAATAAGGGTTTAATATGACTATTGGAAAACATGTGGGCTCTGTAGAAAGCTGCTTGTGAAAGTCACATTACATTCTGCTTATGTAATCCTGGCTGTTTGAACTCAGACAAATTCCCTTTAAATATCTGTCTTTACCCTTCTTGTGGACAATGGGTATACGATGTAGTCTATAATTTTATTATTTCTCTTTGCTGTTTGCCTTAAGTTCAGGCACTGCTTTAAGTCCTCAAACATTGAACATCTCCATATGACAACCACTATGTTAAGTGTTTAGGGAATAAAACCTCATGAAATATCATGTTTCCCCAAAAATAAGACCTAGTTTGACAATCAGCTCTAATGCGTCTTTTGGAGCAAAAATTAATGTAAGACTGGTATTATATTATACTTATTACATTACATTACATTACATTTTATTAGATTATATAAGACCCGGTCTTATATTATAGTAAAATAAGACTGGGTTTATATTAATTTTTGCTCCATAACACACACTAGATTTGATTGTCTGGCTAGGTCTTATTCTCAGGAAAACACGGTATAATCCTAACCTTTGAGAAGTTTCTAGGTTGTTGGATGAACATGACTTCTTAACCCAAAAGGATTTTTAATGTCTGTAGAACACTTCAATATTTCCACTTGGAGGTCCTTTTTTCTTTTTTTTTTCTTAATCTATGTTATTTGTTTATTTCTTAAATAGGTTCTTTTAGAAAGCTTCCTCATATCCCCTCCGAAGGCAGGTATACTATTAATTACACTATAAATTAATTAATTAAACAAGTATTTTATATCACTGTAAAACATACTTCTGTCTTTTACATACAAAAAAACAAATTTTAGGTAAATATTTAGGTGTCCTGAGACTAAATATATACCCATTTAGGTATTGTCCATTGGATGTAAATAATGCTAATTTTAACATTATAAGAGAAAAGCAGATGGCAAAATTTAATTGTTACCAGGGCTAATGAAGTTACCAGGTATTAAAACTGATTGTGAAAGAACAATAGTGCAAATAATTGGGAAAACAAAAGAAACTATTTGTTAGAATCTCTGTAAAGTGCTGATTGATGTTTTTCTCATATTTCCTAAAGACAATAATGTAATATTGTAATGTACTCATAGTTTGTTGAATGAACTTCACCATTCAAAACACATTAAAGACCTTTCTAATTTATTTTTTATTAATGTAACTAGATGTCTAAAACAAATTAATTACCTCTGCTGCTTTACACATGGCAAGTGCAATACAGAATCCATTAATAGTCATTTAGACTGAAAAGTCAATATCAAAAAGTAAACTTGTATTTTATTTTTAGTTTATCATTTTTATGTCCTTCCATTCTCTCCCTTTCCTTATTTTAAATGAACAGACAAATATTTAATCCATTAATATTTGCTTTGATTAGATGTCAGTAAAATAGCTGTGCTGTATCTTTTTTCGTGGTATACATTACCAAATTTTGAAAACTCTTAAACAGTATATATATTTTCATTTTTCTGGGATGTTATAACTTTTTTATGATTCTGATATATTTCATAAAAATAGGGATTTTTTAGGTTTTTCTTAGTATGAAATTCATAGTAATGTCAATGCTCCACCTGGTGGACAAAAAAATAAGCATTTCACTTTTTTTCTGTTTTTAATGCTATAAAAACAAAATGGGAAATAGGACTTTACATCCTAACTTTAAAAGTGTGTAAAAGTACATAGCAGAGTAAAAAGTAAAAATTTACTTAATATAAATTGAACATTAGTCTATAATGTACTGCACTTAAGTCCATCATGGATTAAAACTTTGGTTACCTGTACAGGCAATATGTACCTGAAATGCTACATGTATAATCATTTTACACTTTATTTTTAGTTTAATTATTTATTCTAATTGAGTAAATATTCCATCCATTTTTATATTTATATTATTACATATATTTATATATGTTACAAAACATAACCTTAATTTTCTATAAATATTTATCATATGTCTCTACCTGTCTATGTATCTATCTTTCTATCTATTTATCAATCTTTCTTTACCCATGTCTTATATCCTGCATTCTATTGTATTACTACCATTAAATTTCATGGGTATTCCCACCTTCACATTGATATTAGGTACACTTTGATGCTATTAGTATATAAAATACCCCCCCCCAGTAATTTTAATTTAACATTCTCTTTTGTTTGTAATGCTCAATTAAAATTTAGAAAAGTATCTATTACTCAATCATATCCCTAACTTGACAGCATATTGCCTTTCAATTTTTCACACTTATGTTTTAAATTAGATTTATTTTCTTTTTTTTTTTAAATTAATTTATTTATTTATTAGTTTCAGGTGTACAAAACAAGGTAATACTTAGACGTTCATCATTTATATCCCTCATACTGTGAACCCCCCTCCCCCCATCCACTATCCCTCCAACCTCACACTGAACCATCACATTATATATATAAAATTATAGTTGGCATTCATTAATGTTTAGCTTCTGGTGTACAATGCCATGATCAGGTATCCACAGTATCCCTGAGGTGGTCTCCCAAATAGGACGCATGTCCATCGGATACCCAACAAAATCTTTACAACATTATAGAATACCTTCCCCAAATTAATTTTCAAAAAAAACCCTGAGGCCATCTTGTGGTTACCAGCTGCTTCCAAATCCCTTCACCTTTCCCCTTATCCCCAACCCCCTCCCACACACCCATCTAACCACTCTCGGTTTTTTCTCTGCGTCCCCAAAACTGTCTCTGATTAGTTCATTCACATAGTCTTTTCTTTAGATTCCATATATAAGTGAGATCATATGGTACTTGTCTTTCTCTTTCTGACTTATTTCACTTAACATAATGTTCTCTAGATCCATCCATGTTGCTGCAAATGATAAGATTTCTTTCTTCTTTATGGCTGCGTAATACTCCATTGTATAAATGTACCACAGCTTCTTAATCCAGTCATCTACCGATGGGCATTTCGGTAGATTTATTTTCTATAGACTATATTTTTCCACCCTGGTAATCTTACTATATACTTTACTAACTCCACTGTCAACACAAATTATATATGTCTCATCAGGCATCTTCCATCTGAAAGTTCCTGAATCTTCTCCTATTGGCTCAGCTATTGGAAGAATTCGAGCTGTGGATCCTGATTTTGGACAAAATGCAGAGGTCGAATACAATATTGTTCCAGGAGATGGGGGAAATTTGTTTGACATCGTGACAGATGAGGATACACAAGAAGGAGTCATCAAATTGAAAAAGGTACATAGATAAGTTTTTAGACAGTTGGCTACCCAATAATAATTAAAGAATCGAAAAAGTAAAACTTGAAAATGACAACAATTTTAATTTTCCTTCAATTTGCAATATTTTATATAAAAAAGAGCAGGTGACTATGAAATATTCACTCCCACAGGCACTTTTATTCTGTTATTCAACAAGTACATATTTTATGTTGAAATAATTAGGCATATTTGTTCAATTAAATCTTTAAAAAATGTTACCAATATTCAATTGGTTTTTATTTTATATTGTTCCAAACTAAGATGAAATAAGTTAATGTAAAAGTAAGATCTAGAGGTAAATGCTAACACAACTAAGCTTCGTTTTGCCCCTTTTATGTCTTTTCTGAGAATATAAATATCTAATTCACAAATTGTTCGAGAATGTTGACATCAGTGTAAAAATCCTAATGTAGGCAAGCTCTATTACTGGAGGAGTGGAAGAAATGAGAACGATAAAATAATTTGAAAGCACTGTCAGCAGTATTAAATTCAAGTTTGAAAAACATAAATAGGGTGAAGGAATAAAACATAATGTGGCGGGTAGTGGCTGTCTTACAGTGTGGTGGTCAGAAAAGACTCTTCTGTTAGAATTATAGCAGAGACCTGAAGCAAGCAAAAGATGAGCCACGTGGTTTCTGAATGACGTGTGTTCCAGAAAAATTGAGCATCAGTTGCAAAATCTCTGAGGTTGGAGCGTCCGGGACAAGGAAGCCAGGGGAGCTGAGTGCAGTGAATGACTATATCTGTAGCTGGAGATGAGATAAAACATAGAGAGGAAGAGCTTGCCCATCATGGAGGCCAGGTCAAGGACTTGAATTACATCATGATGTGGGAAGACCACCGTGGGTTTAGATCTAAATTGTTTATACTCTTGTAAAGCCAGGGTACTCTGGCTGTTCTGAGGAGAATAATGACTAAGAAGTGAAACTATAAATAGACCAGTGAAGAGACTAGAAATAATTCAGGAAACCAATGATGGAAATAAGGACCATGATCTTTATAGTGACGTGGAGATTGTGAGAAATTATGAGATTCCGTCTAGATATTAAAGAAACAGCCAAAAAAGATTGTTATAAATATTCTGATCATCAGAACAATTATACCAAGCATTTAAATGTGATAGATCTGGTTTTAGTGTTGTAATTTGTTTTAATCTCTAAATAAGGAACCACCAGAGGCAAACCCTACCTTCTAAAGTATTGTTCTTTTGGCAAATAAAATTGCAACCTACAGACTACAGTTATAATCTTTAACAAATAACATTTTTGTAACAAAATTTAAAATTTGCCTATACCCTACCTACCTTCCTGCATACCTATCTACATATCTGGTAAAACATTATATTGAGTGAATGTGTGTGCTGTACACATATGCACATAGATGTATGACTTCATTAAGCATGGCAGTGTGATTTCATTAAAATAAAATAATTAGAAAATATTCAGTTCAATATAGCCCATGAAAAACTCAAAATTAATTTAAACAAATGCACTTCAAAAAAATGATGTACAATTCATATACAACCTTATATTAGCTTCAGGTGTATATCATAATTATTTGATATTAGTATATATTGTGAAATGATCATCACAGTAAGCCCAATTAATGTTCATCATCATACATAGTTACACAATTTTTTCTTGTGATGAGAATTTTTAAGATTTACTATCTTAGCAACTTTCAAATATGAGCTTTTTTCTCAATTTCACATATAAGTGATACTATGCAGTATTTTTTTTCTCTGATTTATTTCACGTAGTATAGTATAATACCCTCAATCCATGTTGATGCAAATGGCAAGATTTCATTCATCTTTTTTATGGCTGAATAATATTGCGATAAATATTTTCTTTATCCATTCATCTGCTGATGGACACTTAGATTGTTTCCATGTCTTGGCTATTCTAAATAATACAACAGTGAAGATGGAGGTGCATATATTTTTTCCAGTTAGTGTTTTTGCTTATTTGTTGTTGCTGTTTTAATAAATACTCAGAAATTGAATTGCTGGATCATACGGTAGTTCTATTTTCAATCTTTTGAGGAAACCCCATACTATTTTCCATAGTTATTACACCAATATACTGTCCCACCAACAGTGCACAAGGGTTCCATTATCTCCATATCCTTGCCAACACTTGTTATTTCTTGTCTTATTGATGATAGCCATTCTAAGATGTGTGAGGTAATATCTCATAGTGGTTCTGATTTGCATTTCCTTGATAGTTAGAGGTGTTGAGCATCTTTACATGTACCTGTTGGCTTGCACTTCTTTAAATAAAGTTCATGTTTTATTTTTATGTTTTTTTATGAAAACTTTATCTTGAAGTGATCATTAGGTATTCTGGAAGAACTGGATGTATTATAATAATAAATATGTATGTACGTATGTAAACATCAATAACAGTGTTTCAGTTTCGTAATGATCTTAAAATTGTTTTTTGAAAAATTTCCCTTCAATATCTCAGCATGGCATAGTAAATAACTTGATGTAAAACCAAATTCATATAGAAATTAAGTTCTTAAGAGTACCAAATGCATTTAGAAAATCCAAAAATATCTATCATACATTTGAATATTTAGTTGTTTTTTAAACATCGTTTTTTTAATACTATGGTTAATATTAGACCATACTCTTTGTTTTCAGAGTTTTCCTTTTTTTAACTTACTTAAAATAAGTTAAAATACTTAAAGTTCTCTGAAGCACATATTCTCATTATTGTTTTATCTCCAAAATCATTACTTGCTTTTTCATTACTATTTCCCCCTCTCTCCTCTTTCAATATGTAGGGAGTGTCTAAGTAGATAAAATTGATGGTCTGGTTTATATAAGATGAATAAAAAAAATGCAATTTTTTTTAACTTTATTTTTTAATCTTAACTTGGATTCAGTTTATGAACACTGTGACAGAATGCCATTTCACTGTGTCACTTTCAATTCAGAATAACATTATGAAACTTTATAAATCTCTCCAAGGCACAAGATACCGGTTAAAAAAAATAGAATAAAAACCTATTCTTACTCTATATTCTATGTTTCACTGAGGAAAGTATAAAGAAATATAAAGTGCCCTATATATTATCAAGTATTATAACAATAAAAACACTTACAAATTGGGCTAATAATTTAAAGCTTTTACAAATTTCATGACATCTAAAAATTATGAAATGGCTAAATTTAAAATAAGAGTATAAGTGTGTTAAATTCTGCAATGTTATTCTTAAGTTAAAAGCTAAATTAATTTTATTTCTAGCCAGTTTTTTGTTTGTTTGTTTGTTTGTTTGTTTTTTCCTACTGGATAAATGAGAATACATATATATTTATTGAGTATAAAAATAAATATAAAATTACATGAATTAAAAATATTCAAAGACTGAAATACATAAATATTTATAGAAGCACTGCGGTTTTCTTATTAATGATTGAGAAATTTAAACAATTAAATAATGTATGAACAATTAAATTATGCAAAAGGACAATTTAATATCTTGCATAAATTTTCAAACAGTACTATACTACAAAAGTATCCACTAGGAACTAATAAGTAATGATACCATGGTTAAAATATAGAATGCTGAAGCTGTTTCCTATTTATTTGGAAAAAAAAATAAATAAATAAAATATATATATATATATATATATATATATATATATATATATATATTTTTTTTTGAATTTAAAAATGAAATCCTGTTTTGATGTTACTTGGAAATATTATTTCATTTCAAATAAATGTAGCTGTGGGCACATTGAATCCAAAGCAGAATTATTTTCTTTATTCTTAAACACATAATATAATAGATAAAATACATTATTCTTCACCAGGACTCTAATAAATAGGCTAAGCTTTCAACTGGTTCCATCGGACATTTATATTGTACTTATGTTCTGTTAGTCACTGAAACTCATTTCCTTTTTGTTGTCTTCAAACAATAAGGGAGCGAGTTCATATGATTTGGTAGCATAGCACCATCATGTGGTTAATTTTTGAATAACTCTTGAAAAAAATGAAAAATTTAGAATACCTTCTTTATATGAGGTCAATCATACTTTTTAGTTTATTAAGTTTAAAATACTACTAGTTTTAGCCAGTCTGACATGCATAATTTTAAAAAGAAGTGACGTTCTTTGTTTATTTCTGCAAATAATAGGTTCCTGTTTTAATAGAGATTTTTTCTTTTTTTTTTTTTTTTATCAACATCTACCTAATGTCTTTAAACAGTCTCATCAACACTAAATTATTCACCAAATTGACATAACCAATTCAGGTTTTGTGCTGCCTTGTAGACATTTCTATGTGTTCCACAACCTTTTCAAAGTCAGAATGTCTAAAGCTAAATTTCTCTCTTCTCCCAACAAAAGTGTGCCTGCTCATATTTTCTCCTTCCTATATTAGGGCCCAAACTCCTCTCCAGTTCCTTAAACAAAAAATACAGGCTTTTTCTTATGATGTTTCCATTGTCGTTGACCTCTCCTTGCCAAATAGAATGAGAAGCCCAAGATTTCTCCTAAATGAGGGTTAATATTTCCCTTATGGGTTATTGTACAGCCCTCATTACTCGTTTCCACCACTGCCATGGCTATTCTCGAGCTCTATAACTCATCTTCATCCAACTTGACTTTTTCTTATGAGTGAATGGTTGAAACTTAAATCTATTTATCTTATTTTCATGCTTACATCTGTCGCTGGTTCCCACAACTAGTAAGATAAAGAGAGAAAAAAAACAGCATATTTTTGTATGACCACTGAGGCACACACACACACACACACACACACACACGAACACATGAACACACATGCACATGCTACTTTAGCACTACACCAAATGTATTACAATTTCTACCAAACATTCCTTTTGCGTAGAAGATACTTCCCCACATGAGTATCTTCATTAATTATTTCTTATTCTTGAACATACCTTCCCCTGTGCTTCTCACCAAAGACTTCCTTGAATTCATGAGGCAAAGCTGATCATGGCTACCTTTTATTCCCTAAATGTTAGCATTTCTGTCAAAGCACCTATGATATTTATGATGATCATATTTTAAACACATCTGCTTCTTCCTACTATACTTTGCCATTACTATATCTGTGTTTTTGTGATAAAGAAAATGCTGGAATATATAGGGTGTTCAAAATTTTGTCGACTAGAAAAACTATTATTTCATGGCAGTTTACTATTTTAGGTTCTTATGCATTATTTCTCTTAATTTTCACATGCTATATAAAGCTCACCATGTTTTCTAAAGTACTTAGAAAATAGTTTTTACTGATTATAGAAATTGAAACTATGAAGCTCAGAGAAGAAAGGTAAATTTATCAAAATCACACATCTTGCAGTAAATTATAGTATATGTTGGAAAAACATCGACCTTCAACTGTTGTGAAGAATGATATATGTTAGAATTAAAATGTGAGAGAGTCATTCGGGAAAGCTATAAAGAATCAGCCTCCCCATATTATCATGATTTATGTGCATATAAATCATATATTTCGCATAAACATTTATAATTGTTGATAAAATGTTTTCTCATTTTTAAGAAATGAGTTTGTCTAACATTTTTTTTGTTTTGTTTTATCTTTGGTACAAGTTACGGGAACTTGTACCAAAAATAATTGTTGCAAAATGCAGGTATAAATACTCATATAATACCCATGATTCTTAAATTGATTCATTAGAACTATCAGAAATGTACAGTGCTGCATAAAACTGAAGTGTATAACTCACCCACAGAAAAGTTAAATGGATATTTAATCAATAGTTCTGTAACATTTTTTGGAGGTAAGTTATATGAAATGTATGTTTCATCATTTTAATATTCTTACAGTTTTTGTCTGGTAATTCCGTTGTATTTTTATTTGTATTTTTTCACTTTAAAACTGAAATACTGTTGAGATTTGTCAAAACTAATACGCTGGTTTTAAAAATGGCCACATGGATCTCTTTCCCTTTGTTGTATGGGCATTTTTACCTGATAATGTAACAACTTTTATCCATCAAATAATGACTTGATTATTTTTTTAGTAAAATGCTGAGTTGAATTCCTTCCCCAATGATGATGAAATGTCCACAGACTCTCCCATAGCTCTCACATAAACAGACATGTACGTTCTCTCACATTTACCCTGTCACACATAGCAAACATCTGTCTTCCAAGTTTTAATTTTTTCCATAGCACTTATTATCACCCAACATGCTATATATTTTGCTTATTTATGTACTATTGTCCATCAATTCCCAGAAGACAGAAATCTCCATGCAGGTGGTGATTTTTGTCTCTTTGTCTAGTTTCAGCGTCTATAATAATGTCTAGAACATGGCAAGATATTCAAGAAATATTTATTGAAAGGAAAAATAAATTGCCGCAGGAATTTTTCCCTTGCTGATCTCTCTCAGGCTCATTTTCCTCTGACTTCCACACACCTGGTTCTGCTCATATCAGTTCCAGTATTACCTCTCAGAGTTGCATTTCCTACCTGCTCTATGCAATGTCTGCCCCCTATGTCTTTCTGTCCCATTATTCTGTTTTCCTCATAAATTGCACAACTGAAAATAATGTATTTACTTATTTTTTTTGTTGTGGCTTTCCCTTTCTACGGTATAAGGTCCATGATAAAACGGAATTAATTTGTTAACCTCTTTATCCTCAACACCTACCATGACACACAGTAAAATTTAATCAATATGTGATTCAGTTTATGTGGATTTAGACTAAATAAATTAAAGAAGTAGGTGCAGATATCATATATGCAACTTGAGCAGTAGTAGAGTTTTAGAATAATTTCTTATGGAATGGGAAAGTGCCACCAACAAATAAGTGACTGTTATATTGATCATAAAACTCGTTTTTCTGAGGCTTATACCCTCTAAAATGATGCTTGAACTAAAGTCCTATCTTTGTAGTTCAGCCTGGTATTATAAACCTGCTTTATTAATGCTTGGTGCCAGTGTCTTTCTATCCTGGTTCAGTCTGGCATAAATCTATTCTCTAACTGCTTATCTTGAGAGCAGCTAGTCTATTTTATTTAAATCTACAGCTTTGGTTATTTGGATTCGTGGAGAAATTTCCTTGGCATTGATCATTAAGATGTACTATTACATTATTAAGAGAATAAAGCCTCAATTACTAAAGAATGCAATTGGTTAGGAGTAATGACTTTACTGTGTTGGTGAAAATAATACACATTCTTCATAAAACTTAAAGCAATACAAAAGAATATAAAGTAAAGACGGATGGAAGCACAGCTATTATCAGTCAGAGAAGGCAGAACTTAGTCTTGTACTCAGGGTCTCTCACGTTCAAATCTAGGTGCCAACCTGGCTGCAATCAGATCTGAAGCTTTAAGAATGTTTCCAAGATTACTTGTTATTGGCAGAATTCATTTATTTGTGGCTTTCTGATGGAGGGACCTGTTTTTTAGATAGCTGTTGGTCAAGACGCAATCTCATTTCCTAAATGTACCCGTTAAACACTTGCTGAGTGGGCTTCGATATTCACGTTTCCTCCTCAAAGCCAGGAGAAAATCATCTCTAGTGCCTCTTTCTTTTAAAGCCTGACATGATTAGATCAGACCCTTCAAGTAAAGTCTCCCTTTTAATTAACTTAACATAGAGTGAGTGAGAACCTCAATAATATTTGCATAACTTATTTTCCCATAAAACAGCAAATCCATAGGGAAATACCCCATTTAATTGACAGGCCACTCACACACTCAAGGACACGGAATTATAGAAAAGTACAGGTCACTGGGGGCAGGAATCTTGGAGACATCTTGGAATTCTGTCTACCAAAGCTTTTGTTTTTCAAATTCCTCAATATATAACTATAGCCATGCATTTCCACTCAGTATTAACTAGAAGCATGATGAGTCCTGAAAGAGGTCAGGGAGTTATCGTTTTGTATTTGATATGTTAACTTAAAAATACATAGCAACATAAAGTGAGACACCTAAAGGCAATAGGAATTTATTTGAGATCCAAAGAATTTAGGAAGCACTGATGTAGGCAGAAACCCAAGTAGTGTTCCAATTTGGAGGTGAAGACAAGGGGTGTTTATGCAAAAGGGAAGGGGATAATTACATAAATAGAAGGAAAAAATTTCTGTAGGTGTAGATATGTTCACATAGTGATGTTAATTCAAAGAATATCTTTAATTTCCAGTCCGGTCGTCATAATGTCTGCTTTCCTGTTAACTTTGCAGTTATTTTGGGAATAAAACTTGCAAGACAATTCCTCTGGGATGGCAGCTCTGACTCCATTTTGAAGTGGCTCCATTTATATTATTGTTTACATATAACATTTTTTACTTATACTTCTTTAGCATTAGAAAATCATTTGGCATTTAAGATTTTATATACTTTTTCATGTCCTGGACCTCAGCAAAATAACAGCAGAGAAAGTGGCTAAAAACATACGAGCTCCGACAATTAAGTTTGCAAGCTTCCCACCATATACATGCAACTCCGTTCTCTGAACTTTCATAGATGTCTTGCCAATCCCTCCTTTTATATGCAAAACAAATAAATATATCATATTCCATTTCTCTATAGTTATGGTTTCTTTTTCTTCTTTCTTTTTTTTTAAATTAAATGTACATCTTCCTACAATGCCAACTGTTTTCTGAAAATTCTGTTCTAACTTTCCTTTATTGAAACACCCTTAGGACCAAGGAGTTACTCAACTAAATTCTCTTTAATCAGTAATTTTCTTACTTTTCTAAAAAAGTTTGTAAAATTGAATAGATCCCAAGCAATGCCACAAAGGTTTTATTTTGTGTGAAAGCTAAATAAGCTCATTTGTATAATAATAGATTTCTATCATAGAATATGATTAATTTTATGACAAAAATAATCCTGTTTTTCTAAATGTATTTCAAATGTGAGCGTTTTTGTTGATTGTAAAGTTAGAAGAATTTCATTCCTTGATACTACTCAACCCCGTCCTGTACAAAAAGTGGAGGGTAGTCAGATAGGTTGGAGAGTCAACTAGAGAGATTGTTGACTCTCTCAGTATTGATTATCTTTGCTCTTTCTGAACTATCTAGTTTTATAAAGCAGCATGGTTTAGGGCTAGGGTCAGGAAGAAGTAAGGCCATTTAATATATTATTGTGTTATTTCTCCTACAATTTTCTCCAGTGTTTCGATAACTGCAGGATGGAAGTTTTCAGAAAGCTTGTTTCATCTCACTTTTATGCCTGCTGTGATAGGTCAGGAGTTCTAAAAAGGAACAGATTCTGTCTGATCTTCTAAAAAAAAAAAAAAAAGTTGAAAATGTTTCATAATTATCTCTGAATTCTTGGCCCTGAAACAGACTTCAAAGTGGAGAGTCCAGGCCTTCAAATAGTTGTGGATTTTTAATCAAGTAGGTAAATAAAATTCAAATCTTTTCTAGAAAAATATGTGCCTAATCATAAAGATAATCACAGGCATTTCAGTATCTAGGAGAAAGTAGAGTGAGGAATGAGGAACAATTGGTACTAACTCCTAGATTCTAAGATAAAAGTTAACTCTTGCCTTAAAAAGGGAATAAGTATGGGTCAGGGCACCTCAGTTAGCTTTCTAGACAAAAGATCTTAAGGTGGTAAAGTCAACATAGTTGTACATTACAAGTTATAGATCACTAGTATAGAAAATCATATTGTTTAATATTCATAGAGCACTAAGAGTTGACAGAAACAGAAATGTGTATTGTTCTATGTTCTTTAATTTGGATTGGCTAATACAACCCTCTATCTTATACATTCATCTCTCTCAAACATTACTTAAGACATCTGATTTCTCTTGAAACTTCAAATACCGGAGAACTCAGTACTTCTTCAAGCGACTCATTAACTAAACAAGATGGTGTGTTTCTCACTATTCTCTAAGTCTGTTGAATAGAGAAAGAGAGCAAAGCTTAATTTGTCATTGCCTCTTTCTGTCCTCAGAATGTATCCCAGGCCTTAACACTATGCAGGCTACTAATATTTGAAAAATTAATTCAATTTTGAGAGGTTTATTTTGTTAAAGACTTCATATTTTTTTAACCTAAAGTTACCGTTTTTATAATTTAAATTGTTGTTAATTCTACTAAGAGACTAATACAATAAGCCTGATACTGAACACGATAGCCATTTAATATGTGAAAATGTATGTCCTGTTTTGCTTTGAACTTCTTCATTCCAGGCTGCAAATTTCCAGTTGTATTTGTAACAGTGTCATATTTTCCTCTTGATTAATGTTTTGCTATCCTAATTTGGAAATCAATTGTCTTTTCATGAGTTTGATACCTTTAACAAAACACTGTAGTCAAGACGCGGGCCAATCAAAACAAAAGCATCATAGGATCATCTCCTCACACTTTTGAGATATTATATTTCTCTTCACGTAACCAATAGCTGTAATATCAACCATGGCATATTGTGCATAATATTCTTTACTTTTACTGGCTTGAAGATAAGTCAAAATTCCTAACAGGAAAGAGGTAGAAATGGAAGAAAATCAATATTATATGTAAATAGCTATGAGGTGAGTAACTAAAAATATAAAAAGTTAAATAAAGCATGAATACAAGTAGACAAAAACATGATTAAAACCTTGACAAACTAGATAAAATGAGGGAATAATTATAGGGAAAATAAATACAGATCCCTCTGAATGAAACTTACTGTGTAAAAGACTTAATTTCAAGTCCAAGAGGTATTACTGTTTGCTATAATAACTACCTGATATTGTCATAGTTGTTGAATATTTCACAGTATTTTTTTTTTATCCTCAGGAAAAAAAAAAACATAAAACAACAATCTTGTTTTAGAAAGAGAGACATATATTTCCGTTATTTCCCCCAGGTTTACTGAGGCAAAAAATAGAGGTGTGGACACAGCAGTTAGCAAGTCGTTGGAGTATTACTAGAGGGAATTAATCTAGAAAACAAAGTTTTAAAGGTCCTACAAAATCTTTTTGTTAATGTAACTTCATGTTGTCTTAATTTTTCCTAGATAATTAGAAGTCAGAGCCATTGACCTTAAAGTTTTCATTTATTAAAAAAAACAACAACAAACAAACATCAAAAAAACACCACAGCAACACTGTATTTCTAGAATATAACATTTTCAGTTATTGGGAACATAAAACAAATATTCAGAATAAAAGTGAATATAAGCAGTGGTAAAGTTAAAATAAGAGAACCAGTGACTCCATGGACAAATGACTTCCAAATTTTATATTTCACAGTTTTCCTTATTTAGTCACATATATCCAAAGCCTTAGTTATTGCTAAAACATCCTGATGATGCATTACAGTGCCTAATAATTATTTAGTAAATGCTGAGAAAACAAAAGAGCGAAATTCTTCATAATTACCACAGTGTATGTTTTTTGAACACTGATATAGTCCTATTTTTTAGTGAAAAGACTTAGACATTTAAAAGTATTCAATGGAAAATAATATTATTGTCAAAATCAGAAAAGTACTCTAAGAAAAAACATATTTTGTTATACGAAAGTTTTAACTGGAATCTAAAGAGTACCTTCAACTCTTCAATTTCAATTTTGTTGTGTTTTAATTACTATAAAGTTCCACTAGATGTCAGCATTGCATAAAAGCAAAAATGCTACCGTTAAAAGGTCTTTTGCTGTTTCAACGGTGCATATAAAATGAATTAGTCCTACCTTGTATGTGCATACATGTGTCATTTTAATGTATGCAACCTATTATCCTTATAAGTTACTCAGAATCTTCTACATATAGGTGATTTTTTTTAACTTTTTAAAAATTAGTTTCAGGTGTACAAAACAATGTAATAGTTAAGCATTTAGCATTTATATCCCTCACACAGTGATAACCCCACTTCCCCCAGGGTGATGCTTTTTCTTAAACCATTTTCTTACCCATTAGTTATAAAGGAAAATGGCACATTGAAGCCAATACACTTTGTATTCAGTTGCAATTGTTTTAAAGCAATGCCCACCTTCTCTGCCACATTCTAATATGAATGTACCTCCTCACTTTTCATTTGTCCTCACCACAGCCATTAGATTTTGAAACGAAGAAGGCATATACTTTTAAAGTAGAAGCCTCCAACCTTCACCTTGACCATCGGTTTCACTCTGTGGGCCCTTTCAAAGACACCGCCACAGTGAGGATCAGTGTGCTGGACGTGGACGAGCCCCCAGTGTTTAGCAAGCCACTGTACACCATGGAGGTTTACGAGGATACTCCAGTTGGGACCATCATTGGCGCCGTCACTGCACAAGACCTCGATGTGGGCAGTAGTGCTGTTAGGTAAGAAAAAAAAATTATATATATTTAATTTGTGTGAAAAATAAATTTAAGAACAACAAAGCAAACAAACAAACTGGGGAAAACCTGAAGAAATGATTTAACTTTGAAATGCGATGCTTGAAAATGTAATGACTTCCTATAAGTGGTAGTGGGAAAGCCATAGGATTTTCACAAAACATCTAATATCATTAATCCCTGAGACAAGGTTTAGCAGTAGGGTGATGTTGGCCATGTCACTAAACTAACCGAACTCAACTTTTCATCTGTAAAAGGAATTTAATAAAACAACCTGAAAGAATGATTGTCATGATTAGCGATAGGTACTTCTACAGTGACTGGAATATAATAGACACTTAATACATGTTCAATTACTCTAAAATTTCTGCCTATCATCCGAAGTTAATTTTTGAAAAAGATGGTTTCACCATTTGCAATTTGCAGTTCATTTTCTCACTATGACGGCTGCCTCTGCTGATGGCAGCACATCACCCTACTGCTAAACCTTTAGAGTCAGTCCTTCCGAAGGTGAATTGTGGAATTTCTCAAAGCCCAGATTTTCCCAAGATCCCCTATTGACATTACATTGATGGTTAGTGAGTCAATAAAACAATCAATGCAGTAAGAAAGTGTAAGAAAACAATTTCTTTCCCCACTCCCTGGAAGCCACAGATTCCACGTGCACTATTGAAACATGTCGGATTTACCTTTTTCCTAACTTATATGTTGACTTTACAACATATTTTGAGACTTGTTCTCATTTAACTCTGCTTCTTCTGTACATTTAAATTCCCTGCCACATCCACAGTGGGGTGGGGTGGGAGGAGGGAGACAGAGAGAGACGTGTGATTTGTCCTGAATCTTACATCTGTAAAGGGTTGAACTTTAGTATAGAAGAAGCAGACCAAAAAAAAACCTTGAGCAAACTTTTAATGCAAAAACACTGTTCTATTCACATAGGGAAAATATATAGACACACATCTCATAAGATTTTATGCCATGGAGTAATTAATGATAAATGCATGGAACAACTATTCAGCAGCAGCCTCAAAACATCCACAGCATATGGGAAAATCTCAGGAAATATCTTGAGATACTGTGAGCTCTGCTCTTTGTATTCATTGAATCCATCCCCCAAAGAGGCCAGAGTAAATCCCTTCTTGAAGCATGTCTGCGATCAGGAGAGAACTCTAGAGAAGCACATTTCTCTTGGGAAAGGGAAGATAAATAGCAATTACTGAGAGCTCTACATGTCAGATTGAATGCTGGCTAAATTACTCATTGGATTCAAGTTGTTGTTCTACATGTCCATATAACAACATGATTCACTTCCAGTTAAACTCCAGAAAACTGTACTTATTATTAATGTTTGTAGGGGCATTCTCAATAATCTGCCATGTTAGTAGCCGTGATCCTATATCAGTTTTGTTCCTGAAGAGCCTACCCGTGCTGTTGATAATTGTGAAAGTGGGAAATGCTTGGTGAGTGCATTTACAGGTACTTTCAAGGATGTAAACAGTTATGCAAGAAATATTGAAGGTTGTAAAGCAGATAATAAAAAAGTAAATAAATATGGATTGAAACTCTCTACAGTTCAATAAATGAGAATTTGGATACATAGGGGAACATGATATCTTAGGGAATATGCCCAGTTGCTTAAATTTACCATATGTTCTATTTTTGAGGACTGATAAAAGCATGAGGAGGTCGAAATATTGACAAAATATGATTTTATTGTAATACTTAAAAAAAAAATCTGAGACTCTGTAAGTAAATAATACCACCTGATAAAGGAGAGGTGTCACAAACTTCCAAATACAAGAAAATGGTTGGAGTCAAAACCTTAGAGTGAGGAATAAAGGAAACCTACATTTTAGAGAAATCTTTCAACTACAAGCCTGATTTTTTTTTTTTCAATGTCACAGGAGATAGTGGCTGACAAGTGCTACTTTATGTGAAATAAAGTGGTATCCCCAGTCTTATTTCTAATGGATACCGACTCACTAAAGCTGTAGACACTGATGAATCCCCATGAGGGGTTGTCAAAAGATAAAACTGCTTTTGAATCAACATGAATGTTGTCTTTCATCCATGTCCTTGGAGTAAACAATAAACTTGAATCATGTCAGTTGAGGAAACATGGGGTATGAATCATTTTTTCTTGGTCTGAAAACATGTTTGCTCACATAGGAATGGTAGTAAAAATATGTTGTGAAAAATAAGCAACAAATTGTAAAATTACTTGACATGTTTAGGTGTCCTCTGTTTGCTTTGCTTTCGTTTGCTTAACTGTCTTTCAAAGGTTTATTTTGCAAGGTATTAATTTGAGCTATACTATTCCATACTACTGAGTATTTATTAATATTATTTTATCATCACTGAGCAGAGAAAAGAACCAGAACGCAATGACATCAATCAAGGATGGAAACAGCTTAGAAGAAAGGTTCAGTTGCTTGTAATGTATCCAATTATGCCATGTCTGGTCCTTCCTGCCCAGAGCTTAATTTCTGGTTATTTTTTCGTTTACTCTTATAGCCTTTGTTTTCAGATGTACTGATTTTCTGCCTCTCATGTTGTATATCCTTTCACCTTTCTATTACACAGTTCATTGGAATGATTTTTACAGAATCAGAGAAGAGTGGAATGTGTGTACTCACCACTTAGTGTGGTGAGGAATTTCACAACAGCAGTCTCTTAAGTTTAGAAATGAAATTTAAAATAGGTGACTCTTCTGTTATCTGAGTAATAGAAATTAATGGATGGTTTTGCTCAATGTATGCTGCTTTTGTTTTATTCCAAACATGTAAAAATCTTAGTTATCCTAAGAATGAATTTCAAAATAAAACGTAATCAAATTAATTGTGTGTATAAAATCAGAAAATGAACAATTGAGTTTTAAACTTACTGCATTAAGACTGAACGTCTAAGTATTACCTTGTCTTGTACATCTGAAACTAATAAATTAAAAAAAAGAAATAAAAAAACAAGTGTTAGTAGATTAGAAACTGATGATATAAAGTAAAATCTATTTAATGCATGTAAACTTCAGTATATAAATTGAAAATTTCAATATATAATAGAACATCAAATAGTTTATTTTTATGCTACCCCTTTTTGTTTAATGTTTCCAACCAAAACCCACCACTTAAAGTCAAGTAGTGAAATTAATTAATAGAAAACTATTATCAAACATCATAGTATAGTATAATATTTTGAATAATTAATAACTGATTATGAAAATCTAGATGTCTGTCTGCATCCTACTTAAAATTATCTTATTGCCCAAATATGATCTGTTTTATCACACTTTTGGAAAATTTTGTGTAATCAATTGTAAGTGATTTTTTATCAAATAGCTGGTTTTCATTTGAGGGCCCTATCCAATGCATCAGAAACTTTATTATATAGGCAAAAATGTGAGTTCAACTATAAAACGTGTTTGAGGGCGAGAGGAAACAGAGGCCCAGCTAATAAAGTGGCATCCTCTAGTAATATTTATAATGTATTTTAAATATTACTTAAGTTAAATGGTCAAAATTAAAAATTTTCCCATTCGTTAGTTTTTACTTGAAGGACTTTTTTGTGAGGATTAAATGAGGTATAAAATGTTTTATTGTAAGATTTTCTTATAGACTTTATATTTTTTAGAGCAGTTTAGGTTCACAGCAAAATTTAGAGATGGTACAGAGATTTCCCATATACACCTTGCCACCAGACATTCATAGCCTCTACCATTCTTAATATCCATCACCAGAGTGGTGTACTAGATGCAACTGATGAACCTACACACCATCATCACCACCTATAATTTACCTAAGATTCATTGTTGCTATTGTACATTCTATGCATTTGAACAAATGCACAATGACATGTAGCCATCATTACATCATACAGAGTATTTTCACTGCCTAAAAATTCTCTATGCTCTGCCTATTCCTCTCTCCTCCCATTCAATCCCTGATAATCATTATCGTTTTTACTGTCTCCATAGCTTAATTCTCCCAGAATGTCATATAGTTGGAGTCATGCAGTATATAGACTTTTCAGAACGTCCATCTTTCTCTTCTGATATACATACAGATTCCTCCAGGTCTTTTTGCAGTGTTGTAACTCATTTCCTTTTAAGGCTGAGTAATATTCCATCTGGATGTACCATAATTTTATCCACTCATCTACTGAAGGATACATTGGTTTCTTTCAAGTCTTAGCAACTACTAATAAAGCTATATAAACATCTGTGAGCCAGTTGTTATGTGGACATACATTTTCAACTCCTTTGCATCAATACCAAGGAGTAAAATTATTGGATTTTGTTTAGATTTAGATTTCTAAGAGTATATTTAAATTTCTAAGAAATCAGCAAACTGTTTTCCATTAAACAAAATTGTTTCAAAGTCTCTGAAGAATAAACCAAAGTCTAGGGGGCAATAATGTAAAAGGATACACAGTCAGAAGACCATGTGTGACTGTTAAAAATGACAAAAGAAATGAGGAAATTTCACTCAACTTAGAAGGAAATAAAAATATATATAACAAGCAAAAATCTAATAATATGCAGATTATGATGCATTTCTTTTTTAGAGGTGTGTTTTATTATTACATACTGCCAAACACAAAATTCAAGGCAGAATAGGTATGCCTCAATTAAATCATTATAATTTGTTAAAGTTTTTAATTTCTCATCAAACATATGACAACCTATCTAAGGTAAAACTTTTAATTCCACTAAGGGGAAAATAAAAATGAGGAGAAGGGTTAGGAAAAAATAAATAAATAAATAAAAGCAATTCATAGGAAATTAGCAACCTCTATGTAACATAGTTTGAGAGACACATATTGAGATTCCTAAGAAAAAAATTTAATTTTGATTGTTGATGAAGCAATTGCAATCTAAATGCTGCAGTATGAATCTTAGTTGGGTCTCAGTAGAATGTTTGTAGAAATTAATTGAACTGAATTTACTTCCATTTTATTATCTTCCAAAAGACAAAAACAAACAAATATAAAGAAAACATTACCAAATAAGAGAAGAGTGAACATATTTTGAGGTATTATTACCTGAACAAAAGAGTATTTCTAAGCAACCTGAAACATTACTCCTACATCTTTGTTGCTTAAAGAATGAGATATAATACTTTTAGAGTAACTCTGTACTGTCAAGTACCTCTTACAAAATGTGTTTGAGAATAGAGAAAGGGTCAAAGTAAGCTTTTCCTTTAACTGTGAGAAAGTTATCAAGAAAATTAAAAGTAATGATTTTAAAAGAAATGCTTACCTAATGAAGAGAATACAACATTTTTAAAGGCATTTCTGAAAACTCTTTTATAGAAAAGTAATAAAATTGTACTCTGTCAATTGGCCTGCATAGAATAGGTTAATACTTTAATTTTTGATTTCTATTCATTTGTTAAAACAGGTTTCTTAACAACAGTCACTGTGCATACTTGTATGAATCATAAATTTGTTTCATTATGTATAGTTTATATGCATTTTGTTTGTTTGTTTTTCACTTGAATCTCGTATCTCTACTCACCAAATAAGTATAACTCAAATTATGTGTTTAGGGGTTTTGCTCCTTTAAATTGGATGAGTTAGGCCAAATTAGACAGTTCATATTATACTGTTGTGATTAGTCACAATTAAAATACCATTCTACTCTAAGATTAGATGTGGATTGGCACAAACCCAAAATCAATAGGTGATGGTTTATTCTGGAAGAATGTATTTCCTGGAAATTTTCTAGACATTTTAGAATTGGGTCTTATCTGCTCTGAAAATGTCCAGGAAATGTAGAAGTGGTTCCATTGTCAGTTGGACAATGGAAAAAAAATGATGATCATTTTTTTGTTTGTTTCTTTTTTGTTTTGTTTGTTTGTTTTGTAAATGTCACCTAATTGCTATATTGGGCAACATATCACAATAGAAAATGGTAGTTGTTTCATATTTATTGTGTAGTTGTGCACAGGGATCACTCAGTCACATCAAGGTAAGACATCAGGAAAACACCAGGACCCAGTTCTAGACCTTGACTTGGACTCTGACCAGCTTTGGAAAACTGCTGAAGATGTTCAGCTCAATAGAAAATGTTTAAATGAGTTTCCGCAGTACTCTGGAAGAAGGCAGTCAACTTTTTGGGAGAATAACATCTGTAGTAAAGGAGGTTCCAAACCTCACAAGGTGGCGGAGGTAAACATTAGATGCCACAAGACAGTGAACGACACTCAGTCAAAAGTATCACTGTGTGAAATAGAGCCTGGCCATTTATGCTCGTGGTTTGTACCTCGGGGATTGGTTGGTGAGGGAGCTTTGTAGCTCAGGTATTTTAAAGGTGAAGGCTGTGCATGGCACAACTTGTTCCCAGAACTAAGCATCCAGTTTTTCTGTTGTTGTTTGGTTTGTTTTGATTTAACCTGGGAAGTAATACAACAAAATGAATAATGTGTAAAGAGTAAGGAATTAAAGAACACACACACATACACACACACTGATACACACGATTTTATACCGAGGCACACATGCCTTATCTCATTTTATCTTTACAACAATTCTCACTAGATCACTGTTAGGTAGGTATTTGTCATGCAGGGCGGCAGGCGGGGTCTCTGGTCCCTGTCCCCACATAAGAACGCAGGACATGGTAAGGCCAAAAAGGAACACCCATGGAGCCATAGATAGGGAAGTCAAACCAATATATTCTCGCTGGCAGCTGAGCTGGAGACACAGGAAGCAGGATCTACATAATCTGCCTAACACCAGTCCGCACTTGCCAACCACCATCTTCTTGCTAGCCCCCATTTCTTTTTTGCTAGCGTAGCCACAGCAGTTATATTAGTGGCCAATGGCTTATGGGTTACAGCTGACGGCCAACTAGCCACAGCTGCTGGCCATCTGATCACAGTTGATGGCCATTTACTACTCGAACCAGCACCTTTCTATGTGAGGCCGAGAGCCTGGAAACTGTTTCTTGGGGCTTTGTCCCCACAGTATTATTTTCCAAATTTAGTAGGAGACAAAGAGAACAGGCATTAGAGGGGAACATTACTAACCAGATTGCTTCAGGTAAATATTACCCTAGTTCTCTCTGTCCAAATAGTCAGTATTGTTTATGCTGTGTTTCATTGCATCTCAGTGATGGTTGCTTTATGGAATTCAAACTCCATGTCAGTGTTAGACTGAACCTACTAAATCAAGCAAAGACATATATAAGTTGCATTATGTATACATTATGTAATTCTTGAATTTTTAAATGTTATCAGAAATTACAGTTAAAAATAACCTGTGTGTGTACAGTAATTCATTGTACAAACATAGACTTCTGTTTAAATTAGCTTTGTAAATTATAACATATGCTGTAAGTTGTAATTAACTAGAAGTAAGGAGATTGATTGTTCTGATTTTGTCTGGGACTGAGGAGTTTTCTGGGCCTCAGGATTTTCACTACAATAACTTAGAAAGTCCTCAAGCAAACCAGAAAGAGAATATTGTCCTAAATATACATTCCTAAAGCCACAAATATGCTGACTTGAAGTAGAATTTTTTAACTATTGTATAGGTAGAGAAAATAGGATCTATGCATTGAATTCAATAGAGTATTTAAGTAGCAGATGCTATGTGCAAAATAATGTCTCAGACCCTTGGTAATCCAAAGATGAATAAAGCTAGCTTCAAGGCATTCAAAGGGCCTTGGATGAGAAAGACAATCACATGCTCAAAAAGTATTTAAAAAGTCTTACATTGGCCAAAATTTACACCAATATTGAATGCATTAAATCTTTGCAAAGAGTTGCAAAGATACAGATAAAGAAAAACTTTAAAAGACAGTGTCATGCTGGGAGTCACGCAGGGTCTCTGGTGCCGCTCCCCACATAAGAACGCAGGACGTGGTGAGGCCAAAAAGGAACACCCATGGAGCCATAGGTAGGGGAGTCATACTACTATATTCTCGCTGGAGGCATCCGCCTCTCTGCAATCCGCTCTTGCTAGCCCCCATTTTCTGCTAGCGCAGCCACGGCAGTTATATTAGTGGCCAATGGCTCACTGGTTACAGCTGACAGCCAGCTAGCCACAGGTGATGGCCATCCAATCACAGTTGATGGCCATTTACTACCTGAGCCAGCACCTTTCTGTGTGAGGCAGAGAGCCTGGAAACTGCTTTCTGGGGCTCTGTCCCCACAGATAGCATGCAGTTTAATTGGAATGGATGAGAAATAAAGAAGGGAATTCCAAAAACTGATGGAGGTCCACTTAAAGAATGGCAGCATGAGGAGTTCAGCAGACACAGTTCCCAGTGAAGCAAACATAAATGGTGATAAATATTTTGAAAAACAACTATTTGCCGTCTCTGGAAGATATCCTAAAAGCATAGAGCAAATGAAAAAAAAAAAGATTTATTGAAGAAAATCTACTAAAACATGATGAGAACAGCAAGAGACTATGCCATTGATGCAGGACCTGCTCCCTTCCTTCCCCTCACATCTCAGCTCAGCTTAATAGAAAACCCACCCCACGCAGGTGTGCTTGAGAAAACATGGCTCTTGACCTCTCACCTCCCAACAACAGTTATAACATCTTACCAGAAGGGGCAGGATGCTAGCATTTAACATCCCTTCCACCTCTAGAGTTACAGAGAATACATTCCTGGTGAGTGTGGTTGGGAGATCGGGGTTGGGAGATCGGCAGCTTCTCATCCAACCCCAATAACAGGGTCTAGGCTCCACCCACAACAGGTCGATCATATGGGACCTAGTCACTCTGGCACCAGTTGCTGTAGAGCCCAAATAAGACTACCACCCAGTGTCTGGAGCAGTATCTCTGAGAATTTCCCAGGGTTATAGATAATACTCGTACATAAGAATAGAGAACTCTGAAGCTCTTCTGAAAATATTTGCTTTTCTCTAATTTTTCAGCTTTAGTAGACTGGAAGTTATAAAAGATAATAAGTAAAACAATGTTTATTGGACTTTTAGCTATATAGATGTAATATGGGTAACAATATATGTAAATATATATATATACATATATATTTAGTAGAATATAGCTATATAGGAATAGCATGTCTATATTTTATTGGAATTAAATTAGTATGAATTAGAATCTCATAAGTTAAGATTTATATGGCAAAACCTAGGGCAGACACAAAGAAAATAACTGAAAATATGTAGTAAAAAATAATTAAAAGGATATCACACTAGAAATATTCATTTAATGCAGAAGAATGTAAGCAGAGGATAAATATATGAGCCCGGCACCACACCATCATAATGTGTCTCTTATACAAGTGAAATTTCCAAATAATTGGAAATTTACCCCCTAAATGAAAAAAATCTGAACTAATAAGTTTAAAACCTTTCTTAAAAACTACCACATTGTTACGTAACTCTGTGAATATTCTAAATATTCTAAATAAATAATATCTATATAAATAAATCTATATAAATAAATATCTAAATAAATAATTCTAAAGTCATAGAATTATCCAGTTTAAACAAGGGAATGGTATAGTATGGTATGGTATGGTATGGTATGGTATGGTATGGTATAAATAAATCTAGTATTAGAAATAGATTAGAAACCAATTAAGTATATATTTAAAAGGTGATAATTTATTGGAGTGCTTGGAGTAGAGTATGTCTGTAGTAGTGAAAACAAGAGTGCTAGTAGGAAACAATGATTGGAAAGTATTACGTCCCATGCTAAGAAAAATGGATTTCATTTTATATACGAAACAGTAATACAAACTCAGCATTGTAGATAACTTCAGAATCTCCAACCATGTTTACATTCATTCAAATACATCTGCACCAAGAATTTGGATGGTCAATATTTAATTATTCCTGGTGCTTACTGTTTCTTGAGGAAACAATGAACTTGTACAGCTCTGATACCATACCAAAGTCTTTTTTTTATTTATCTGAGATCATGATTTCCATAGATGCCATTCTCCTGTCGCTATCTCCAGTCCACTGAAATATAACAAGTGAATCTAACACTTGCGTAAAATGAGCATCTTTATCAAATCAAAGGCAGCTAGCATGTTCTTCTTTCTCCTTTCCTTCAGCCTGCACATCCCAAGTTCTTTCAAGTACTCCTCATAGCCCATGGAATCAAATCTTTCTACAGCCCTGGTTGCTCTCTCTGTCGCTAGGATAGATTCTGGTGCACAGGAAATGCTTACAGTCAGGTCCTCTTCAGCTATATCCACCATTTGCTTTAAAAATGACAAACCTCTAGTTCATAACCCTAGTTATACCCCTCTGTTACCGAAAGGATTATATCCCATCTCCTTAATGTAACTCATGAGGTCCTCCTAGAAACAAATCATTTATCTTTTGTCATGTTACCATGCCTCTCAGATATTTTTCCGTAGTTTCCAGTGACTTATAGTCAGTTCCCCACATAAGCTCCATGACTTGGCTACTGTTCATACCCCTTCCTGAAATACCTTTCTTCCTCTCCTTGCTTTGTCTCCCTCACTCTTTTCCTGAATAATTCCTATATAACCTCAAATACCAGCCCAACATTATGTTCAGGAAGGTTTGCCTGAATCTTCCTGAACCAATAGGTTTTGAATTAGGTGTCTTTTCTTTTCAGTCCCATAGTATCTTATTTGTTCCTCTAGCAGGTTTTGAAATCCGTTTATATGTGTCCTACCAACTGTGCATATGTGTCTTTATTATTGAGCGTTGTGTTTTATTTTTGCATGCCTCAAACCTAGCAACATGTCTAGAGCATAGTGGGCACTGAGGAAATGGTGAATTGTATAATTGAACAGTCTATACCAACAATTTTTCCAGAAATGCTGTAGTAACTAAGGGTATTCTGTAGCAAATTTCTTCTTAAATCAGGCTTGTGCTCAATTGTTAAGGGAAATTAGAAAACGGTATTGTCAGAAAATGCATTCTTGTTCATAAAAGAAGATTATGTAATAGGGAGAATTAAGCTCATTATACCCTGTGCTCCCTGACTTTCCAAATGTGCCTCATAATTTTGCATTTCTAATTTTTGAGAACATTCCTATGAGACAGGATACAACACTGAAATCATAAGAGATCAATGCATTCTCACCCCTCAAATTAAAAAGAAAATTATCAAAGGCAGATTACCTAGTAGCCTGGCTCATATCCTGATCCTATAATACTCAGGATCTTCCGGTTCAGATTCAGTTACTAACAAATATCGTCATGCTAAAAGTTATAAATCTCATCCATCAAGGCAAAGTAGCTTTGATTTAGCACTGAAATGACATGCAAACGGTCACAGTTTCATAACCAGCTTGTCAAAAGAATAACTTGGTATTTTGAAATACATGTTTTCACTTACTTTCTATGAGGAGCAAATAGATCACTTTCTTGGGCCTGGGGATTTAGATGGGCTGATTACAATGACGTCATCTGCTTTCTGCCACTTTTTACAATGGCCTTGCCTTGATTCACCTGGCCAGAAAAATGGTGATAAATATATGGTGCATTATGCCTTTGGATTAATAAAACCCTTTCATAAAATGTTTTATATAACTTTGGTAAGACTATATAACAATAATTATAAGGGAAACATTGACAGTGTGTTTCAAATATCAGTTCTAAAACTTTTTATCTAAGTGAACTTGGGCAAATTTCTTAATGTGTCTATGCTTCAGTTTTCTCATATGTGAAATAGGAAGATTAATAATATTCATTTTTAGGGCTTTTGTGAGGATTCAATAAGTAAACACGTGTCAGCATTTGGGACAATGGCTGGCACTTGGTAATATTTCAAAATGTCCATTATTATGATTGAAAATATATGTTTGAAAATAATTTTACATAAATCACTCTATTTCTACCATTACCTAAACATTTAAATAAATACAGTTTCTCTGTTTTTATTCATTTTCTTTGATTTTTTTTTTTAAGTCCAGCTGATTCACAGAGAAAAGGCAATATCTGTTATTACCAAGAAGGTTAGCTAATAAAGAAGATAAAGAGACGTTATTAGCCAAGGTCACTGATTTTTTTGAAAGGTGTCTGGATATATAGAGCAATAAAACAACAATGGCCTTTTTATATGTGTTTGAGGGAAATATTTCTGTACAATTACCACATCGTCAGTTAAAAAATGTCCCCTCAGTTTCCGTAATATGATTTTTGTTTTCCTAACCACGAAAAAAAAGATTCTACCCCTCTTCCAGCCTAAGTTCTTTCTAGCTGTTTTCAGATGCTTCTCCTACCCTCAGCTTCCCAAAGCCACCATTAAGGAATCTTTTACTGCTTGAAAAGTTTTAATATTCAGCAGGTTAGGGAAAGCCATGGTCAGCTTTAGAAATTTAGTCTCTGCTGAGCTTTCAAGATGTCAAGACCTTAAAATAATATGAACAGCAGGAGTACTAAATCTTTCATTATTTCCAGTTTCCCCTTGAGCATACTGACTTTGCAATAAAGAAGCTGTCATTTACACTCTTCTTTATTGCAAGGTAGGTAATAGCTACAGGGAGAAAAAATAAGGAACTGTGTCAAGTTAGCCTGACTGCCATTATGATTAATGTGTAATCATCGCACATTTGCATCTACTCTTTTTATATACAGGTACTTCATAGATTGGAAGAGTGATGGGGACAGCTACTTTACAATAGATGGAACTGAAGGAACCATCGCCACTAATGAATTGCTAGACAGAGAAAGCACTGCGCAGTATAATTTCTCCATAATTGCGAGTAAAGTTAGTAAGTATGTCCTGGACAAAATCAATGCTATACTGCAGCTTTTGGATTTAACACTCTTAAACGAGTCCCTGCTTAGGTGTTTTTCATTTTTGGACTGACAGCGGAGTGGTCTCCTGGGGAAACTCAGAAACCTGTTCCTTTACCTCATAGCATAAGTCCAGGGAAATTGTGACAGCTGCCAAGGAACACTGTTTGCAGGATTGCATGAATATCTAGCAATGCACTTTATTGTGTAACTTTAACCCTTTCCAAGCGGTAACCTCAAAAATCCACCAAAGCCCCAGCTTCTCTTCCACACCACAACCCCTCGTATGTTATTGGGAGTTTCATAGGCCAGGCTGAGGAAATAATTATACCATAAAATCATCCATTCTGAAACACTTTCTGAAATGAAAGAGAGCAGTTTTGAAAGCACACCTCTTACTTCTTTCTTCTTTCATGAGAATGTGATTTTTCAATGAATATCACTGTGGACTGTACAAGAGTTTTTCAAGGAGTCACTCAGAATCTAGAAATGATTTCTTGCGTTGGTTTCTGTTTGGTCCAAGAGAGAATCCTCTAGACTGAAAGTGATTATAGGTCTTATTTGTTTGGCTGGACAATGGAGGTTATTATCACAACTTCCTAAGGTGACAGATTAAGGCGGGAGAGGTGACATGTGGCTATCACCATAGTTGTTTGTAACAGAACTGCATCTGCTTACCAGTCCTTCTACTCATAGTCTCGAAAGATTTGGGGAAATCCCTTCTGAATATCTTCCATTTTGTGTCCTTCGTATTTCATTTTGTGTGTCTGGTACAAACACTTGGTTAGCTAGCTGCACTTCTCAATGCTGGGAAGAGCTAACTATGCATGTTTCTGTTGAGAGGCTTTCTGTTCCATCTCAACTCAGTAAGTTGCAAATAAGAAACAGTCTTGTTTATCTTCAACAACTGCTTCCAAACATGAGTAGTCAGACACCTATTCCTAATCCTTAGCGACATCTTTAGCTGATTTCATTACTTTTTTGGCCTAAACGGTAAGCCTAGCATAAGCTTCCACCTTGTTTGAACAGTGACCTGTCATGTAAGAAGACTGACTACACTGAGGCTACCATACTAGAGATTTCACATGTCGGTGGTCAGGTTGACCACCCCCACTCAGCTCAGCCTTACCCATCCATACCTGCCAGTGTGCTGGATGTGTGAGTGAAACATGGCACCTCCAGTCTAAGCCACTTGCTAGCTGAATACCACAAAATAACCTCTGTCAATACCATTGAAATGGAATATATACCCAGTCAAATTCTTCCCAGATTAGTACCCACAACATTGTGAGAAATGTGAAAATTATAATTATTTAAAGCAACGACATTTTTGGTCATTTACACAGCAATAGTTGACTGCAAAACTCAGTGACACCATACTTTGGAACTATGATTTCTTGCTTATGGGAGTATGGTTTTCTGGTTTGTTGGAGTGGAAAAAGAGAGTGGGAAATAAAAAAAAGCACAAATCTCTCTTATCTGCTTCCATATATTGCTCCATCCTTTGCCACTGCTTCAAGGGCTAAAATGGACTGGTGGTAAAGGCAGTTGTCCAAACAAGGTGATTTTGCAGTTATTTGATGTTGGGAGGCTCTGGCATCCCAACTTGATATGGACACCCAGTGGGAGACCTTGCAGCTTCCTAATTCCAGGGTGGTCTTGAACAGCAGGCAACCTTGGGTGACTTAATAACATGATTTCTCAATTTCAGCGCCTTTCTGCTGTGCCCACTTGACTCTGAGGAAATTCACACAGTCTTGTCTTTCTAATCAGGCAAATTACAAGCTGCTTTTCTGCTGCATCTTTTCTCTGTCCTGCCATCTCCTTTCGAATTAGCCCTCCTTGCTCAGTTAGGCTCTGAAAGCAGTCCGTCTAGTCAGCATTCCATCTAGTCAGACATGTTATCCAGAGAACAGAATGTCAGTCTCCCCCTTTTTGATCCTCACTCCCATTCTCTTTGTTTTCCTAAAGTCTCCTTTCACACTTGGCGTTGTTTTTTTCCTCCCTTACTACATCTTGTTACAGTTCCATTCATTATTTGTGCTGATTGTTCCTTTCATTCTCTCAGTTATTCCATTTATGTAGAATTTGGGGGACAGATTAATCATATTCTACTGAGAAAATAAACTAGTTTTCTAAGATGTTTGGCAAGTATGTTGCAATTGACTTGTCTTTATTGAATATAAGACCTCTATGAACAATGCTATGTTCACTCTACGTTCTTGGGCATAGTAAGTGAGTGACAACTGACTAGAGGCAGTCTTTTTAAATAACTTCTATTTATCAAAGACTTATTGCCCACAATAGAAGATTTTTGTAATTAGAAAACTACCCAACTAACCTGAGCTGCCTTATGAATGTACACACAAAACATGTGCATGATTTTGAAGTAGGAATAGTATGTCCCATACTTTAGTGAAGGTGACAGTCTCAGGATAGTTCATCAATCACCTGTACTGTAGCTCTGAAAGGTCATTTCTCTCCAGTGGCTACCTAGGTCACTCAAACCATCCTCCTGGTATGGGGGCCCTCATAGTAGCATGTGTAGCACCTGCAGTCAGAGCACTGAGCTTCAACTATTTGGAAAATGGAAGGACATATGTACCCTCACGGTGGAAGCAAGTGCTATCATTCCTCAAAAGCTTACATTTTATTTGTTTATTTTTTTTTAAATCTTATGGAATTCTATTCTTAAAATTATAAATATCATTAGGGTACATGCTATCTCTGCCACTCCAATCCACTGGCTGTACTATTTACCTAAGTTAAAATTTAAAAACCCTAGGGTGTGGAGTCTTATAGGTTATGTTGGCCCTTATTGGGACATATGCAGACCTGTGACTTAGACACATAATCCATAAATGTGCACAATATAAAAGTGATGCCAAACCAATATTTCTAAAATATCTCCTCCTGGTCTTTTCCAGTATCTATCTAAAGACAATTGTGTGGATTTTAGAGCCCTTGGCATGTCTGCTAGAGTAAATACTATATACATCTGTGTGAAAAAATAAAGAGGCTAAACACATACCATGTGGTAATTAAAGATTCCGAAATAAGACTAGCTTATTGTGGGCTTTATTTTGCTTGAATTCAGAGTTTTAAAGTAAACTTTATTTATATTCTAATGGATAAGACTGTTGTCATCGATTGAACTAGCCAGCTGAGCAGAAAACTATCATCATAGTGAATGAATGAGAAATAAATAGCCCACACTTGCCCTGCCAAGAAGAACAAAATTGTGTAAGTATACCTTACTGCGGATTGAACTAGCATATGTTTGGCCCTGAGTCTTCTATAAAACCTCTCAGGCGAAATGAAACGGTACAATGATGGAACAAATTTCAATTAATTAAAAATAAGTCATTAATCAGTGTTGCTATAGTTGGAAATCCAAAAAAAATTTATTAGACTTCTAATAATTCTTTTATGCATTGCTGCTTTGCTGTTTTTATGATACTAATCTTGAGACTTTTTAAAGACATGGAAGCTCCAAAAATTCACTTCATTCCAATTATCAGAAATTTTCAACATGCAAATATTTCTAATTTTTGTTGTTGTTGTTTTTGCAGTGTTACTATAACAAACAGTATTAGGCAAAAATAATGAAAATGAATTACATTAAATCCCTAGAGCATATTTTCTATAATTATAAAATAAACTGATGATGCCAGAGACAAATATTTTCTTGAACATATAGTTATCTGTATGATCATGGATTGTTTCCATTCATTGTTGAATAGGTCAAAAATCAATGAAATGACTTACTAAATGCTGTACTTGAGTAAAATTATATATATATTATATATATATGTTATATATATATAATATATATATAAAATTATGAATTAAAATTAAATTATTGAGTGTTTAATTATGTTTACTTGGTATATAGAACTGTTTTTTAAAAGTTATTTTTACTTCAACACAATGTAAGTTATATCATCTTCATATGTACAGAAAAATAACCTCTGGGATTACTATCCATAATTCAGATTCAACATAAATGCATACATTTGTTTTCATAAACTTGTGTAGAATGCTATTTATGTGCAGAGCACTATTTGTTTTGGGTTAAGAGAAAACTAAGACTGAAGTTTATACTTAAAGATATTATAGTTTAGGAGTAATTAGAAATTGACCAAAATAGAGAATTTTAGTAAATTATAACTATACAAATTATGCTGAATTCCAGGGTCTTCAGATTTAAATGTCCTCTCACATAACTTCCAGAGCAAGGTTGCAAAAGTTTATGATTGATCAGAATGTGGTCATTAAGTAATGAAGGATTTACATAGAAAGAAATAGACTTAGCAGTAGAATTTTCTGAAGGATTTTGTCTGCCTGCATGCCAATTAGCCACGTTGTGTGTTCTAGGCCAAATGAGAAGTAAGTACCTAATTTATCTAGAATTATAGTAAGTAGTGATAACTTAAATTAATAAACTAAACTATTCTGATAGCTTTATATGTATGAACTCAAGGTATTATTGTCCACACTGTATGAGTGAGGCTCAGAGTAGGAGACTCATTATAGGGAATGGAGACTCAGATGTATTTCATTTGTAGCCCAGTGTCACACAGTGATTGATGGCCAAGCTAAGATTTGGAGTTCTCACTCCAAAACACAATTCCACAGGGACAACTATTCACTTGCTATCCTTCATTCCACTTACTTTAAATAGGCTGCCAGTAAAACTAGTCACTTTTTTTTCATAAGTATAGATAAGTAAAGTGTAATACATATATGTATTACACTTTACTTATCTATGTATAAGTATAGATAAGTACATACATACATATATGTATTACACTTTACTTATCTATGTATAAGTATAGATAAGTACATACATACATATATGTATTACACTTTACTTATCTATGTATAAGTATAGATAAGTACATACATACATATATGTATTACACTTTACTTATCTATGTATAAGTATAGATAAGTACATACATACATATATGTATTACACTTTACTTATCTATGTATAAGTATAGATAAGTACATACATACATATATGTATTACACTTTACTTATCTATACTTATGAAAAAAAACGTGACTAGTTTTACTGGCAGCCTATTTAAAGTAAGTGTAATGAAGGATAGCAAGTGAATAGTTGTCCCTGTGGACAACTATATGTGTGTGTATATATATATATATTTGTAATGTACATATAGTTGAACTGAAATTATTGTTACTTTTGATGTCTATCTCTCTAGCTATATATCTAGCTAGCTATATTTAGGCTTGTTAGACGTTTTACCTATTTGAATTATTTAGGTATTTTTGCATTTTAGAGATAATGAAATGTGTGTGCAATGCTATGTGTATGACAGTGGTGTCGTTTGATAGATTTCTATCTATGTCATATAAGTATGTATTATCAGATTAGTGGCAAGCTACAATAAAAGTCTCTAACAACTTCATTGTGAGGGACCCTTCAAAGTTATCCTTTTTGATAATTTATCTGTATATTGAAAGATTTTGTATATCTTCACTATGTCACTTCCTACTGCTGGCTGCTCTCGGAGGCAATGCCTTCTCAGTGCCAAGGATGTCAAGAAAGACCCTGGACAGCCTGGGATGGGAAGTGAATGGCAGCTGGCTCAACAAGGTCGTCTGTGAGCTAAATGGAAAAAAAAAACACACACACACACACAACAAAACACTGAAGACTTCATTATCTAGGGTATCAGCAATCTGACCACCATGCCCACTGGCAGAATACAGCCTTCTCTTCTGCCCTGAGATCTGCTGCCCTGAGATCTGTAGTGCCTTCCACTGGTTTCATCCCGGATGCAGCAAAAGAGAAAGACTGGAAGAAGGAGTCCATGGATGAGTCCATGATGACATGGGATTTGACTACTTCGAGTCCTGCTCCCTACAAAAAGTGATAAGATATTTTTTCTGACGTCTTTGGTATCACTTTTGCCACATTTTATTCACTAGAAGCAGGTCACTAGATCCAGACTACACAGAAAGTCAGAGACTTACATGAAGGTAGCTCATGTGGATATCAGGAAGTGGGGATTATTGGTTGCCTACCATATTGGTTCTTGGCAGCCAGAGAAGTCACTCTAAAAGTGAAGAACATTTAGAAAGCATATTACTTGGCAACTAGGCACTGAAAATTCTGTGAGAAAGACAACAATCTGGCTGAATTTATTAAGTACACAATAAAAATATACAGTTCTTTTCGAGAGAAGAATAATTAAAATAATTATTTTTGGACAATAAATAGTATGTCAATAAGGATTGTCATTGAGCATCATTTTTAAAAGATGAGAAAGGTATTGTAATTGAGGAAAGGAAGATATTCTAGGTTGAAGAAACATCTTCAGTAAAGACACAGAGGTATCAAAGTTCATGTTGTGCTCAGATATTATAAGTTCGATGGTGTAGTTGGTGTCTAGAATTCACAGAGGAAGTACGGAAAATGCCTTCAGATAGGAAGCCTGAGATATACGTTTTTAGCAACTTTCAAATTTGCAATGCACTAAGAGGAAAGGCTCCATGTCACACATTCCCACTGGTATGGCAATGCCTGTCAAATAAAAACAATACAGTGTGTCCTCATCCACCTTATTCATGGGTCTGGCACCATGTGACTTCTGGCTCTTCCCCAAAGTCAAAATGGCCATGAAAAGTAAACATTTTGAATTAATTCAGGACATCAAGGCAGCCACAAAACCACAACTAAAGACACTCATGAAAAAGACTTCCAGAACTTCTTCAGAAAGTGGCAAGAACCATGATATAAGTGTGTTCGAAGTGAGGGAGAGTGTTTTGAAGGGGGTTAATGGCAATGTGTCTTTTACTACTGTGTGTATATATATATTTAATTTAAACATTCATCATGTATTTTGATGACGCCTCTCATGTTCTTGGACCTGCATTCCTATAAGCCAGCACTGGGTGTTGCACATTGTACCCACCTGGGTGACTGTGGTTAACCTCACTAGGATCAAACAACAAGGGTGAGTCTGGATTCTCTGTGGTGTTTGGGCAGCAGATATTTATCCCTAATTTGGCCAGTGTTTTTTCAAAAAGTTATAATTATAAATCCTATGCACTTTAACTGATAACAAGCATGCTTGGCTTGGCCTTCTCTTCTTTACAACTGTTCTTTAATTCTACAGCCCTGGTTACCTGCATCAGAGTAATCTGGTACAGTTTTAAAGGACATATCCCTGAACCCCAGTCAAGATCTATTGAATCAGAATTTCAGGGAGCACTGCTAAGAAATCTTCATTTTAAACAAGCTCGATAGGTCATTATGGTGGACACTAATTTTGGAACCAACATGCCAAATTCTCTAGTGTCCTAAAGATGAGCATGGATTTGAGGGGGTGAAATAGTGGAATCACTTATCATGAATAGACATACTTAGAGAATGTAGTTGACTTTTGAGGACTAATTATAACCACTGGATTCAAGTCTAGATTGAAGTTATTTTTTCTTCCTTCAGTTGATCAAATAATTGTCCTTCTTTTACTTTTCATGGACACCTTACTTTACGTGAATGAATCTAGGTAGTTTATCCACTGTTCTATAACTTCCCTTCTTTTTTTTCCAATTAACTATGTGAAACTATTTTGTGTTTTCAAAGAAAAGTAAGTTAGATTCATACTAGTATTGACAACATTTCAGTTGTGCTTATAAGAATAGTACGTTGAAGTAAGAATTCACATCGTTTTTATAATAGTAAATAGTCATAACTTTTCATAAAGACTTGATATATCGTGGAAATAATAATAATTAACACCACCATAATCATCAACTTAATTTAGAAATACCTTTTTTTCACTAGTATATGCTGTGTAAATATAATACATTCAAATTTATGTTGTAATAGCTTATATTTTATGCTTTCAACTACTTATGGGTATACTAACATAATCAAACTGCTTAAGCATTTAATTTATCCATCAAAACCATATACAAAACAATAATGCAAAACTTATTTTTCTTTTTCTTAATTAGTATCCAATTTTCTCAGGAAATTAAAACTACATGATGAGCTTTTCACCTAAAGGTTGAAATTTGGATAAAAATTTATATATCGATATATACAGAAAATTCCTTTTAACATCACATGCAAAAAAAAAGAAAATAAAAAATAAGCAACATCTTTACATGAAAAAAATGTTAGTTTATTGACATCATGCACTATGTTTCATTTCATCTGTTTGTATAGTGATCCTCTCAAGTATGAAATTCTTAGTATCAACAACTTTGTCTTATACATCTTTGATGCCCATGGTATCTCAGACTCTATGGAACACATGGCTATGCACATTATTAATGAGTAAATAGTAAGTCGGTTTATACTTGTGGGAATATATGTTACATGTTAAGTGAACAATATTTATATAACTTTTATTAATTTTTTAATAAATTGATATTGTGAATATAAATGTGACAGCAACATTTTATTCTACATTTATTTTTATTTATTGGTATATATTAAACACCATTCTTTAAGATTTACAAAGAAAACATATCTTTCTCAGATGGGCTTACAGTCTAATGGACATCAAACAAGGTAAACTGGCAATAAGAATAACATATTATAATGTTAACATGGAAAATAAGTAAATAATCATGGCATTGTGGATTCACACAGAAAGATACAAAGGGAGTCCTCCAAAGAATGCAGCATCTAAACTGAAAGACAGTTCCATTGTGATGGAATTATTGAAAGCAGGGTAAAAAGCTATTCTAGGTGGTGAAGACGACATATGCCAAGCTCCAGAAGTGGAAGAAAGCCTCAAAGATGCTCAAAGAATTATAAAATAATTTAGTGTAGGAGGAAAAAAAATGAGAATAAGTAAGAAGTAAAATTCCTCTGTCTGTCAGTCTGTCTCACTGGGTCTGTGCTCTCTCCATACTTATCTCTTCCCAGTAATCATCTCCCACAAATAGAGACCAGATAAGAAATAGGAAGTTGTTTTTTTTTTTTTTTTCTCTTTTTTTTTACTCCTGGATGTTCTGCTGTTTTGATCTGATCCTGAAGTAAATAAGTAAACACTAAAGAGATATAATAAAAGACATAATTTGATTTGACTGATATTTTTTAAAATTTATGTTGGTGGCAGAAAGGTGAAAGGATTGGAGGAAAGCAGGATTGGAGGGTGGTAGAAAAACTAGTAGGAGGATTCTGTAGTAATCTGAGAAAGAAACTTTGATGGTTTATAAAGTAATGGCAGAGAGATTAAAAAGACATGGAGAAATTACAGAGAAATTTAAGAGGTGGAATTCACATAACTGATATCACGGGACGTGGGAGTGAGATGAATGAGGAGTCCCTATCAGTGAATGGCCAGGGTTCTAGATAGCAGGGAGAATAGTGGAAAATAAAGAAATAGAACAGAGGTATTGGGCAAAGATTGTGAGTTCTGTTTTGAATAAGTTGAATTTGACGTTCTAGCTGCTTATACAAATAGTCACGTAATCAGTGTGTACACTGGTCAAGAAATCAGGCTGGAGATCTAGGTTTGATAAATAAATTTGAGATTAATAAACATATAGAGTAATGACTATGTAGGTATGAAAGAAGAGAATTGTGTCAATGTTGTATACCTAAGCCACTTAAAGGATTGACAGAGGAACAAGCAGAAAAGTAGGAGAACAAACAAGATGTTAATGGGTAAAAGTGAATAGAGAGATATTAAAAAGGTAGAAACAACATTTTGGTCAACTAATTTAATGAGGATTATATGAGAAAGGGAAGGGTAGAGGATAAAACACAGCTTTGTGTTTTGTGTGTTATATTCTCATTGTGTCTGTGACTTAGTCGGTTATAAGGAATGGAAAATAATATATAATCTTAAATGATTAATCGTTTATTATATTTTTTGCAAGTGTGTGTTTCAGAAATGTGTTTGTTTACTGAGTAGCACTTATTAAAGAGTTGTATAAAATCACCTCCTTCTCATATCAAATCAATAGTGGGTTTTACATACCTTCAAAATACTAATTTAATTTTGCTGTGCTTATATTAAAGGAAGTCACTTGAGGATAAATATATATTATAGACAGTTTAACGTAAAGTGAAATGGCGTCTAAATTTAAGTCCTGTTGACCATAGGTGAATTCAGGGAAAATGTGTTGACTATCATGATGTCAGTGGGTCATGATTCACAGTTTTCCTTTTATACCATGTTTGCTTGAAAATAAGACCTAGCCAGACAATCAGCTCTAATGCCTCTTTTGGAGCAAAAATTAGTATAAGATCCGGTGTTATTTTACTATAATATAAGATCGGGTCATACATAATATATAATGTAATATAATGTAAGATAATATAATACTGGATCTTATATTAACTTTAGCTCCAAAAGACGCATTAAAGCTGATTGTCCGGCTAGGTCTTATTTTGGAGAAACACGGTATCAGCTGTATCTAACCCACCTTTGTTTCTAAGTTCAGTTTGCTTCTGAAAGTGTATTTATTTATTTACAATTTGATTTGCTAGCATGTACTAGGCACTGTGTTAAACTCTGGACATTTAAATATGAATAAGATGCAGTTCCTGCTCTCAAAAAACTCATAATGTCAAAGTCTTCATGTTATTGCAAACATTTAAAATCAATATGTTTCCCCTACTGTTTTTATTGGGGGAAAAATAAATGGGTGGTATTTTTAAAGATGTATTTTTCGTCGGAGATCAATTTTAGTCACCAATAGCACAGAGGATAATAATTTTTTACTTTAGCATAGGTGTATAAGAATAATTTAATTCCTATTATGGATGACTCAGTCTACTAGAGATCATACTACTATGGTTGAACAGAACTCTTTTTAAATATGGCTTATCTTAACTTGTAATTTTAAAGTGAAGTGATTTAAAGAGAAAAGATAAAGAAAACCTATATTTTTTAACACTGTGTTTTGCACTGTTGTATTTAACATATATTTTGCTCAGTTTGCACTATAATTCAGATCATGTATTATCCTAATAATTTATATATATATATATGTATATATATATATATGCTTGTGAAAAGTTCAATGCTTCCTTGAGTACAGTAGTTCTTGAAGACAGATGCCCCTACTTCCTCTGCCAGAATTTAAAAATATAAGATGACATTTTTCAACTTATAATTATGAAAAGTTTTACAATGTACAGCATACAAAAGAATAGAAAATAATGTAATGAAACCAATAAACCCATCACTCATTATTGGCACTATGAGTATGTTGTTTGTTATTGTTATTATAATTTTATTTCTATCCTTGTTTGTGTATTTGTTTTATAATAGCCATATTGATGACTAGTGATATTTAATTTTCAGTAATTCTACAAATCCTAAAGTGCACAAGAAAATATCACACAGCAAATATTTGTCTTAGCTAAAATACCAAAATCATCCCTTTGAAAACACTTTTAATAAGATGTTACAACAGTGGTTATATTTTTGTGACATATTGCTCATTGGGACAGATGTTAAAATCTGTATTGGAGGAAAATAAATAATTTAAAACTACCAAAAGGGGATTACTTATGGGTAAAATTTGGATTTAATTGTAATATGATTACACATCATGATGGTTAATCTGTATTATAAATATATTGGCCAGAGAAATCTCACACCCTTTAGAGGGCATCCCATTCTCACACTAACTTAATAAAACTGTAATCCCTAAAAAATAAAATTAAAAAAACAAAAACAAAAAAAAAAACTTTTTCTTTCCATATGGCTTTGGGACTTCTGTCTTACGTACTAAGTAAAATAGAAAGTAGAGACATATTTTTGAATTGTACAGCAGTTGAACTTATTAATCTCTATCCTGTATTATAAATTAGTTGTCTATTTTGTAAATAGGTATATAATTTTCAAATGTTTTCTTTTTCTGATATACAGTATGCAATAGAGGTTAGAACATAGACTTAGAACCAGAACACCTGGATTCAAAACCTGTCTTACTACCTACAACTTATGATTTTTGGAAAAGTTACATCCCGCTCTCTTCCTCAGAGTTCCACATACAATAATGGGGATAATAGTAGTGCCCATAACAGAGTTGTTGTGAACCTAAAATCAATCAATCTATCTAATAGGTTTTAGGATATAGATACATTGTAAGCATTATAAAATATTAGGCACTTATTTTTTTTAAAAATAATTTTTAGGTTTGTATAAAAAAGTGAACATAGTTTAACCAAATTATTGAAATTTATCTACAGTTTATGCTGTATGAGTAGTTAATAACAATAACAGAAACAGAACTAGATAATCTCCACAAAGTGCAGTTGGTAAATGAATAATAGTAATTTACCAAAAGTGGTCCAATCTTTTGTAAAATACCATCTGTTTAGTACAACAAACTCATGGGTTAGAGCCTATTAATATCAAGTGTTTCATATGAAAAACACTGAGTTCAAGAAATTAGGGCCTATTAATATCATGTGTTTTATATAAAAAAAAAAAAAACTGAGTTAAGTGAGTTTGAAACCTTAACCAAATCTTAAAAAAAAAAAAAATAAGAGAAATGCCCTGTAACTGATTTTTAAAAAAAATAATAGATATTTTCTGCATCTTACACCAAGATTACCAATACACTTCCTATAAACACATCCCATATTACACAATATACCATTTATCTTCAGTATATGTTGTCTATATCTTCACTGGTACGTAATGATAGACTTTGCTGTGTCATATGTGAATATGTAAACATTTCTTAGGCTACTGCTTATAGTGCTTTTTAATTTTTTAAAATAAATTTTAGCACATCAGCATATTGTAGACTTGTAGCAATCAATCATGTGGTGAGAGTTTTTATGCATTCTTTAAAAGAATCCAGACAGTGATCTAAAATGACACCGATATTGTGAATCTTCAGTGGCACCGCAGATGAAGAATTTAACACAAATCAATCAATAGAGAAGACACGGTGGAATAAACATGGCATTTCCATAATCCTGGGTTTGAATCTTAACTCCCCATTCCTCTAGAAGCACGATTCTGGGCAAGGTCCTTCAACAATTTGGGGTAGCTTACTTACCTGATAAACTTCATAAGATAAAATTTTGTAAAAAATGAGTTAAAACATGGGTATTGGTATACTTTGTTAGTTTAATTATTTTTAGTCTTCTTCAAAAAATGACAGGAATGCAGATAATATATTGTAGGCTGGGGCTAAAACTTGAAATGGATTTTGCCAAAGACACTTTTTCAAATGAACATTTTGACACTGCAGGAAGAAAAGCTTGTTTACACTTTTTTTTTTTTTTTTTTTTATCATGGGAAAGTAATTTTAAGATGTATCCTAGCTTTCCACATCCTCTTATTTCTACTTCCTTATGTCTGTTATTTAAATTTTAATTTCTAAAAAGCCCTCTCTCTTTCATTCTCCTTGTAATTTATCATCCTTTTTTCCAAGAGGAATCATTTTGTGAGTGTTATTTAAATAGATGACTCTACCTAATAAAGTTTTAATATAAAAACACAACAACAGAAACATTTCATCTAGTGAAAAATATCACTACCGATGATTAGTTCTGTTAACTAACTAACCGTGACCTGATGGCTACACTTGTGATAGGCAGACCTTACTTTGGTGGTGAGTTTCAGGGATAAACACTGGAATAGTGCACCGACACTGCTCTGACAGCAAAGCGCTGCTACCTCATTTATTCATCCTTTTATCATGTATATTTAGCACAACATCTCAGAGTTTCCCATAAAGGAAAAGTCCTTCAGATTCTATACAAAGCTTTATATATTTTTTAAAATTTTAATACTACTTCCCATGAAAGTAATAAATGACCATATTTTCTAATCATCTTTTTTTTTTTATCTTTTCAACAGGTAACCCATTATTAACTAGCAAAGTCAACATATTGATTAATGTCTTAGATGTCAATGAATTTCCACCAGAAATAGCTGTGCCATATGAAACAGCTGTGTGTGAAAATGCCAAACCTGGACAGGTATCTTATCAGTATTGTTCAGAGTGTATAAAAATCCTCTACATGCATGTGTTTTCAGTTATAAGACTGTACATGAATGTATATACACATATATGTGTGCATATATGTATATTATGTATGTCTATAATGCATATATGCATGTTATTTTTGTTTGTGTTTTTCTGAATCATGTCTTGATAAAAGAAACCATAAGAGATAGTAAACTCATAAATTAGTGGTACATTTATGAATGCATCGTTAATACCACAGGAGAAAAAGTCATGATGGCCTAGTGAATAATATTTGTATAACAAATAAGGTGTAGGATTGCAGATTCCGCCATGTTTTCCATTCATTTACTGAAGAATTTTTAAAGAACTTGTGACTCTAAATGAGTAATCAACCACCTTAGGGTCCATCCTTCTATTGTTTCTCCTGCTTTACTCACATGCTTTTATGAAAGAGTACTAAAAATCCCTTAAGCCCATGACAAATGGAAAGTTGGTGGGTGATTCAAAATATCTGAATTACATTTTCCTTATTAAGTCAATATTGCTCGAGGGGAGGTTTTAGTGAGGCGATGACAGGAGGGCAGAACGTAGTTAATGAAAGTAACTGTCAAAGCCCTAGGATTTATGTGTGGGGGGTGGGTGGGTAACCAGGTTTTCTCTACCCTGTTATAAATGAATGAATGAGTGAATGAATGAATAAAATAAAACAGTAAAATAATGAGAATAAGGCATAAGCCAATGAAACAGGAATATGGTTAAACCAATACTGTGTACGTAGGTTCCAAAGGAAAATAATATGTTGGTATGCTTTGGTTTGAAGTATATTTCAAACACCTTTACATAGCATAACTGCTCCTCTAAGTGAATTTGAAGAGTGTTGATTCTTACTTGAAAAAACAAAAAAAATCTTAATGTTTGCAACAGCATTTTTATTGAAAAAGACCATTCTTTAATCTACAGTATTTGTTTCAATGTGAATGTCTTCTACACTTTGTAGGACATTTCTCTCATAGTTCTAATCCTGTAGTGTCCATTAAATTTAATTATTACATTAAGGTGAAATATAACTACAAATAAATATTCTGATTTACACTCACCCCATGACAATCAAGTACTTGATAGCTGTATGTGTTATGAGTGGCTGCCATTTTGGTCAGTGCAGATGTAGAATTTCCCATCAGCACAAAAACGTCTAGTGTGCTGTGCTTCTCTAATCCTTCTTTTGTTAATTTGGGGAAAGTATTAATTTCATTACAGCATGATAATTAGTCATATTTTCCAAAGTGATAAATGTGTCTCCTTGATTGTGAATAGGCACAGAAATGTATTTAAACCAAGTTTTAACCCGATTTTGACGTTAAACATGCCCACAATTTACAAAGGCTGAGACCTGTGCCTGCTTTAGTGTCTAAAGTAGTAGATGTTGTGTGAATGTATACCTAAATAAATACCTGATTTAGTTGGGAAGTTATAAGAGGTTTCCCACAACTTACCCATTTTCAACTTTCCAGATTCCAGCACACTCACCCCCAAAATCCAATTCTTTGTTTATGTATTAGGACATTAATTATTTTATATCAATCAGAATCTTGTAATGCAATAAATGAAAGTCTTTGGGAATAGAACTCCGCTTAATGCTTCTGTGTTTGTCTTGTAAGTTAGAATGTTTGGAAATTTGGGAATAGTAGAAATTACTAGAATTATTTCATTTTCTTATGTCTGGACAAATTCATTTTCTTATGCCTGGTGAGGAGCATGGTAGGTCCTTGGAGGCTCTTTTTCTGATAAATAACTTTTGGGCTTTTTGTGTCCTACTGGACCACATTTATGCATAAACCATAGCCCTGAACACCTGTTGAGTTTTCAGGGAGTGTAGTATATAAGCATTTTTTGCTTTTGACCCCAGCCTATCTGCTCCTCATCTAGGAACTCTGCATAGGAACTATTATTTATCTCTTCTGGACTATAATTTTATATGTATATATGGATGTATCACCTATCTATCAAAACAGAGAAAGGTGATACCACATAAACCAGTAAAGATTTAATAGTGAATCAGCACATATTTATATGAGAGTTATTTTCCTTAGGGAAAATAACAATCCCAAGTGACAATTCCAAATAAATACCAGTTTATGCCCAGATTTTCATGTCTCTGCTGTTTTAAAGGGCTTACCTTTATTCTAAAGTTATGTTCTTGATATCTCTTGGGGCTAAATACCCTTAATTAAGTAAATTATTATGTTACTTGTGAGTATTTAAAAGCAAAATAAAACAAAATTTGACAAATAGGTACTGATCCCTAAGTAATTTACAGAAATTTTACAGATAAGATATAGTGATCTGAGCATATGGGATTATGTGAAAGAAAGTTAAAATTTTACACAGTCTACATGTTATTCTTTGACATTCCATGATCTGACCTTTGGTGGCGAATTGTGAATGTCTCATATGACAGTCATAACAAGGAAGTAGATCCTGTGAGACTGATTTACACTGAACCAGAGAACTGAAATTATCACTAGTGGACCAGGTTGTCAATTTACAAATTACTAATAATGCACCAGACACTCAAAATCCCAATATACTTGCCTCTGTGTGTGTGTGTGTTTGTGTGTGTGTGTGTGTACATGAATGTGTATGTGTTTATGCACACACAGCTATATAGAAGGTTGATCATAGTCATAATATTGGGTTTTAACCATGAAATGAAATAAAAAAGTACTAAATAAGTCACATATTTAATGGCATCAATCTAAGATCACATGATACATACTTTGCCCATTTGAACCAGAAGATAGTATGTGAAACCTGAGGTCTTCCCAAATATAGTTGAAGAGTGTGATCACCTGACCATCACAGTGCTCTCCCCATATTACACACACTTCCTGAAATTCATTCTGATGCAAAGCCATTGAATATATTAATAAATAAATGCTTCAAATTGTGCTGATTTGCTTATTAATAAAGTTAATTGTCAATTTCACAGTTGGGCTCTCAGAAGTTATTTCTATTTTTAAATGAAATGTATTTGGGTGACATTGGTTGGTAAAATTGTATACATTTCAAGTGTACATTTCTATAATAGTAACTTGGTGCAAAAGTAATTGCGGTTTTAAAAGTTAAAGATAAATTCAAAACCTGCAATTACTTTTGCACCAACCTAATACATCCAAATTCATAAAGGCATCTTATTAAAGTATCAGAGTTTTACCTACAATGTACACAATGTATGGAAGCAATTTAGAAAGAATTTTGAAACAGGATGAAGACCTCTTATTTTTTAAAGCAACACAATGAAAACATAATTTGTAGTTTTATTCCTTGGGGAAAAGCTAACATAACTATAACAGACATGGGTACTTTGCATCTCTTTTTCTCATAATTTTATTTATTTATGAAAGTAAATCTCATTCTTATAAAGATAACTATATTAAAATTTGCTAACGCAAGGGCTTTTAAATAATCACAGATTTTTTGTCTCCGGTAAGCATTTTCACATTTAGGTTACAAAGCACTTATTTCACCTAATTTAAAATGCAAGCAAAATGCATTTTAATTTTATTTTGCTTGTTAGTGAGAATGTTCAATGTTGTTAAGCTTTTGAGTTATGCATGTATTGATTTGGAATGCACCCATACCTTATAATTGTACCTGCCATTATTAACTCTAAACGTTTAGCTATTTGTTTTGCCATTTTTAACTGTAAATGTTTAGATATAAAATTATGTGTAAATAATTGGTCCACTGATATGAATCCTCAAAGTGTCACTGCCGTCACCTCACTTGCTTCATTAAATAAACTCGTCAGCCTGGTGTGTGAAGGTTCTTTTGAAGCTGATGACTGACTTGAAGTTTCATCTCGACTTTGTTGCAGATCATTCAGATAGTCAGCGCTGCAGACCGAGATCTTGCACCCGCTGGGCCGCAGTTCTCCTTTAGATTATCACCTGAAGCTGCCATCAAACCAAATTTTACAGTCCGTGACTTCAGAAGTAAGTTTAACCACATAAAAATTCACCTCTTATCATGTAACTCTGTAAAAGGACACAAAGGTAGAAATTGATTCTACCTTTCTACCATTGATTCTAAAAGCACCCAAGCTCATAAGATATGGAAATCCATATCTGAGAAACATAAAATGTGATAACTAGTAGTTAATAAATATTTATTATAGATTATTTTAATCTATATAGAGTATCTAATGAGCCAAATGCCTTCCATTTAGAATGCAGACAATCTCTGAATGAGGCATTCAATAAAAGGCCGTCTGGGATATAAAATGCTTTTCCTGTTTAAAATATATCCTTTGTTCTGCGTGCACATTACTTGTACGTACAAATAGGTGACTTCTTAGTATCCATTACTTCTCATGGATATATATATATATACACACATATATTACATTTTCTTTTTCTATACATTGATAAAAAGCATTTTAATAGTGGAAATGAAGTTTTATTTGAGTAACACATGTTACAGCACAGATTAAAAATACAGGCTTTGTACTTAGAATGATATAGGTTTCCATTCCCACTCCATTACTACATAAAGGGCAGACTCTAAATGCATTAAGTTATATTAAATAATGTCAACCTCATAGTATTTATATTAAATAAAATAATACAGGCATCCTTTAACACAACACCTAAACATATGTCCAAGACCATTTTGCTACGATCTGTACTATCATGTCTACTCTTAACATTTCTACCACCACTACTAGTACTATCACTACTACCACTGCTACTACTAGTCACACTGTCATTTCTGCTACTCTTTCACCCACTTTAAAAAAGGAAAAGAAACAGGACTGGAAATATTAAGGCTCACTACTGCTCCTTGTTTCTGATTTGATTAGTCTGTGACTTTGGGTATTCTACGTCTGCTAAATTTCCATACTCTAAATGATGGGAATTAAGAACACCTGAGTTTATAATATGGAGGAGGACAAAGTTTTGCTCAGTTCTATACTTATACAACAAATGCACCAATCGTAATGAAATGGTGATGATGATGGGGATTAATAGAAGTCAAATGATGTTTTGAGGAAACTTAGTTTTCTGCAAATACTTAGGGGAAAGAAATGACTCCCCACATTTTGTCACAGAAGGAAATTTAGTATGATTTCCTGCATTGTGAGGGATGGCTACAAATGAAACAGGGTCATAAATATGAGGGGCCTTGTAAATAGAGCGAACACACATTTTTTCATGAAAACTGGACCATTTTGGAGAGTAGAAGTGAATAATATTAGTGATTTCAAATTGGAACATCATATATAAAAATAGGGCTAAGTCACACCAGAGACATGGTCACCGTGTCTGCAAGCTATTTAAAGAGATTATAACTTAAATCCACTGACTTGAGAAGTCTTTGAAAGGTTTAAGCCAGAGGATAAAGAGTTCAAATTTGCATTTATGAAGATCAGGTTGGACATAGTGTGGAAAAGACACTAGAGGGATATAAGACTGGTTCAGATGCTACTGCAGAAATTGGGTGAGAGAGTCTTAGATTAGGATAATGGTTGTGAGGATAGAGGCTAGTGGATGGAAATCGGATTAACAGGATTTAAAGCTGGATCTCTTAGATTTTATATGTGATATGATGGAAAAGTACGCTAATCATACTTTCACATCATTGGCACGGGCACGCAGGTAGATGATCATATCATTTAGTAACGTCATCATTGTCTATTTTCCACCATTGCATCCTTGTTGGAATATCTATATCTAATTAACTATGATAATGTGAAGCAGATCACCTTGCCTCATAGCACAGTGTTCTCTCACAGTCTGAAATGTGCCTCTCATATAGCATTTACCATATTCCCTGTTTTAAGTTATATTTGTAAGCATAAGATTTTTTTTTTCAGGTGGATGGAAACATTTTTTTTTTACCTCACATATTTTATATTTACCTTTTTTTGTTTGTTTTGGGAGAACATTTAAGTTCTACACAATTAGCAAAATTTAATTATGATACAAAGTTATCAACGATAGTCACGTTATACATTGGATTCTCTGACTTATTCATCTTACAACTGAGAGTTTGTACCTCTTCCTATTTTATACCCCTAATGCCTGGGGACCACATTTCTACGCTCTGCTTCTATGAGTTCAACTTTTTCTTTTTATTCCACGTATAAGTAAGATTATAGAGAATTTATCTTTCTCTGTCTGGCTTATTTCACTTAGCATGTCTTCCAGATCCATCCACTTTGTCAAAAATGACAGTTTCCTTATTTTGTAACGCTGGATACTACTACTACTATTACTATTACCATATATATATATATATATATATATATATATATATATATATATATATATACACACACACATACATATATACATATATTACATTTTATTTATCCATACATTGATAAAAACCATTTTAATAGTGGAAATGAAGTTTAATTTCTTTTTGCATTCCCATTATGGACAGCACAATGAATTTTTATGTGGTTATATCTCAGTAATAATGTACTGGACATAAACAATAACACAAGAGTAGGCTGCCTTTTGACCTAACGTGCATTTAAGAATATTAAATTTCTACCTCCCCAAGTTCAGATACAATAGTTTTTCTGACTTCCCACTTCTATTAACCCTTTTCATCCAGATTTCAAACTTTGATCCTTGACTGTTCCTTCTACCCAGACTCAAATATCCAACTGTCAGTTGCTGAAGATTTCAATGTTAATTCAACTAGTTTCTATTTTTCCATTCCTACTATCAACACAGGTACCTGGAACCACTTTCATTGGAAATATTATTATAGACACTTGACATCTTAATATTTTAATTTAAAAATATCCTTTCTGTAATAACAAGTAACTCTTCCCATACCAAAGTCCATCTTACAATGTAAAGTTTTTTTCATCTTGCATTTTCTCACCAAAATGAATAGAGAGGAGCTGCCAATATTTAGTTGTTGAAAGTAGCATCTTCAAATAGACAAATGAAATATAACTGAAATAGTACCATTTTTGTGACTTTTTTTTTACCTGATTCCAAAGTGTGTGTTACATATGGCTATAATAAACTAAATATTAACAAATTTCTAAAAATATTTAAAAAATGTTTCTAGGAGTTACTTCAATAGACATCAAAATAAAATAGTGTTATGAGTAAAACAAAATTTTCATTACTATGTGTAGAAATAAAAGAAGTAAAGAGCAAATGCATACAAAAGGATGCTGTCAATAGGATTATTAACTGCATTTATATAAAACTAATAATCACTATTGTCTTGGATTATTCCAAGTAAATATTGCTATTTTGATTTTATCAAAAGTAGAATGAATTACTTTTGTGATTAATGTGGTGATTATTATACTTCATGATGTTGAAATTTTTTAATAAATCTTGATGTTATTAACAAACTTTTTTCTTCCCGTCTTCGTTCCTTACACTGATGTGCAAAGTTAAAGTATAGATACAGATACAGATACAGATACAGATACAGATACAGATACAGATACAGATACAGATACAGATACAGATACAGATATAGATATAGGTATAGATTTGGGGGGGAAATCAAGTTTTAATCTGATATAGTAAATTGATATTTTTTGTATTTTAAAGATTATGTTCTTAAGTAAGATTGTTTGAAGATTCATATTTTGCAATAATTTGTTTTTTTAACATGTAAGAAAAATAATCATATAATTGATTTTTCTCAATGAGATTTTGACGTCAGAAAAAATATGAGTAAACATGCATACCTCTTGTTTTGCAAACTATCGTATAGTCTTTCTGAATAATAAATTTATCTTACACCAGAGAAGATTAATGTGTCTTCTTTGCCTAAAGGTTATTTTGATTACCATAGATTCTATTTTGGTACCTTTCATAATGATAAAAGAAAGAATTAAAATATGGATATATTTTACTGATTCAAACAGAGTTTCCAACTGTTTAATAAATATCAAACTGTCAGATTTAAAGTGAAGCTTATAGTAACCATCTTAATCACAAATGTCATGTTTTATAGACAACACAGCTGGAATTGAGACCCAAAGAAATGGATACAACCGCAGACAGCAAGAGTTGTATTTTCTCCCTATTATAATAGAAGACAGCAGCTATCCTGTCCAGAGCAGCACAAACACCATGACTATTCGAGTTTGTAGATGTGACTCTGATGGTACCATCCTTTCTTGTAATGTGGAAGCCATTTTTCTACCTGTAGGACTCAGTACTGGGGCTTTGATTGCAATCCTACTGTGCATTGTTATACTCTTAGGTTGGTTTCAATATTATATATCTATCTATCTGTCTATCTGTCTATCATCTATCTATCTATCTATCTATCTATCTATCTATCTATCTATCTATCTATCTATATCATCTTCTGTCTATATCATCTTCTGTGTGTCTTCTCTCTCCTCCATAAGGTAAATCAATGTTTCTTTGCTGAACTGTCATACATAGAGAAGGAAGATGGTCTATCTATATTGAAATATATTTAATTAAAATTAAATTTTTGTTTCATGTCTCATGGATATTGCCACAAGTCATAAATCAATCACATCATCAAAAATACAAAAGTTTGTTCAAGCCTTAGGGTATTTTCAAGTAATAACAGTTTGTGGAACTTGCCTCAATGAAATTTTCTATAATAAATATCCTATTTACATCAGTGGCTTCTCAATTTGTTTTACATCCTAGTAACCATTGCTTCCTAAGATTTTTGTATAACCTTTAAAAAATATAGTAGATGAACAGTGGTTGCCAAATACCAGTTTAATAAATAAAGAAAAGAGAAAGAACAGGAAAGAAACAGAGAGAAAGTAAAGGGACATCTTTTATTTTCTTGTTTAAACTGCCAGCCAGAAGCAATTTTTATTCCACTTTTCCCACATCTCCTCACATCAAAATTCTAATCATTTCCACTAGAACAGAACATACCACAGTTCAATATCGAGAAGCACTGCAAAGGAAAATGATTGACGTGAATGTACTCCGCAACATCTCTGTGAGAATAAATATAAACCTACATTTGGGGTTTCCCTCTTCCGTCGACTCTGTTCAGCTGACTCCATATCACTTATTAATTTGCTTCCAGAATCACAAGAGAAAGAGAGATTTTATATTTTTCTGGTCGTTCTTTTAAATTCAAAGTGCAACAGATACAAAGTCGGACACTGTGGAATCAGGTTATATATACATGTTTATTATTTAACCAAAAATTTTGACAAATATAGATACCTTCCTTTATTTCTAGGATAAAAAACAAAACTAAAAATAATTACTAGGGTATAAAGCATCGAGTAAGCCATTATCTAATAGTTTGTGAAGAACATTTTCTGAGTCATAAACTCATGTTGCTTTGGAGGATAAAGTGCTAGTCCAATTTGCATGATGTAGATATTAATCCACACAAGCAACCTTGGTGCATATAACAATGTATTTTTCACAACTTCATAATTCATAGTAAATTATATCTGTCATCTGTTTGTATTGATGATAGAAACTTTAATATGGCAGATTCAAAATAATGTTCTCAAATCTGAAATGGAAAGTGATCAATCAGGTGTTTAACTTCAAATCAACCGTTCCTCTCTCATATTCCTCTTTTCTCTAAAAGCTAGCTGAGTCCTAGAGTATTTGCATACCAATCTACCATGACTTGGAATATTCTGGATGCTTGCCTCTAGGCACGAGCCCTGGTACAGTGTAGCAATTAATCTTGCCCAGGTCAACCTTATCATGCACTGACATCTGCCACTTTTCATCCAAACACTTACTGAGTGTCCACAGTGTGCCTGCACTGTTCTAGAACTGTGAATTTGTTAGCATATGCAGTAAATGTTGATGCTCTTAGTCTTGCCATGGAGTCTACTTAAAAGTCCATCTATTGTTTGACTTCCTTAACCAATCTCAGATTCCTTTAAATTGTCCAGCTTATTCTTAACCATTTTCATATCCTTCCTGGAGCAAGGGGAAGTATAAGAAACATGTGGTATCCAGATAACTTTTAGGTGACCCTCAAGTACATCTATCTAGTCTCTATCTCAGTCATGGCAACGCTAAAGCCATTTTATATGCAAGTCTTCTCTGTGACGTTTGCTGTCTCTCATGTACTTCCTGCATGAAAAACTGATAGTCTCTTTAGTTCTGAAATTTGCCTAAACACCAGAGGAAAACAGAGTGCTAAATATCTCTGTAAGGCCCATTGTAACGAAGCTCTACCTATATCTCCTCCCTACTTTCAATTTATTAAACTCTAATTTTGGAGGAGGACGGAATAAATGAGCTTTCATTATCATGCAGTGTCTTCTACTTTCTAACCCTATGGCAATTGTCCTCCAGATTTGGCTGTGGTAAATCAAACACTTTTTGTCTTTCAACCTATTACCACTGCTGTCGAGGAGGGGGCATATTATGACAGGCAAAGTTGAGAGCTGACGTCATGCTTTGAATTTGTATCTATTCATTCCTACAAGAAATAGACACTATAAAGTTAGTGATAGCTGTGAGAAAATGAGAAACAAAGAGAGATTCAATGAGAGCATGTAATTAACTATTTAAAAATATCATCATGCTTCAGGAATGTAACCTGAAATGCTAGACATTTGGTTTGGGAAATGTCTCAATATGTCAGAACATGGAATTTAAATAATTAAAGATCTTAGTTGATATGATTTCTAAAAATAAGACCTGTATATCCTATGTTCTTTCTTTCTTTTTTTTTTCCTTTCCTTATATTGCTTTTAAAAGTGATTGCCACATTTCATTAGAAATACAGTAGCATTACAATTTGGAAACTGTGGTTTGAATAATATCTAAGTATTACTATGGGCTATAATATTCAAGTTATACATTGATATAACATACCAATGTTATACAGCTTTGTGCTTAGAGCAATCGTTATTATTATTTTTATTTTTGTAACACCTTTTCTACCTCACAGCAAAATGTTTAAATATAGTATATATATTAAACATAAGGCTAAAATTGTTTGATTGTATGAATAATTTTGTTATGATTTTTGGCTACTTAAAATTTTAAAATGAGGTTGAGTGTAGACAATGAAAAAACTGTAACCATAAATATGATTCTTATTGATTACAGTATGTTTACTTTGAAAATCATAGGATGTCATTAAGGAAAACCAGCCAGTCCTGGTCATCTTTCTTTTTTTTATTTTTTTTTGGGGGAAGAGGTGAAGTGACATGCTCTCAAATTGCATTTTTTTTGTCTTATTCTAGTCATAGTTGTGCTGTATGTAGCTCTGCGACGACAGAAGAAAAAGGACACCCTGATGACCTCTAAAGAAGACATCAGAGACAACGTTATCCACTATGATGATGAAGGAGGCGGGGAGGAGGACACCCAGGCTTTCGACATTGGTGCTCTGAGAAATCCAAAAGTGATCGAAGATAATAAAATTCGTAGGGATATAAAACCAGACTCTCTCTGTTTACCTCGGCAGAGACCACTGGTGGAGGATAACACAGACATAAGGGATTTTATTAATCAAAGGCTACAGGAAAATGATGTGGACCCAACTGCTCCACCATATGATTCATTGGCAACATATGCCTATGAAGGAAACGGATCAGTAGCTGACTCCCTTAGCTCCATAGACTCTCTCACCACGGAAGCGGACCAGGACTACGACTATCTGACAGACTGGGGACCCCGCTTTAAAGTCTTGGCGGACATGTTTGGCGAAGAAGAGAATTATAATCCTGATAAAGTCACTTAGGGAAAAAAAAAGACTATAACACAACCAACAGGAGAAATTTAAGAAAAAGAAACACAAATAGAAATATCACACACACACACACACACACACACACACACACACCCCTTCCACAGGCTTTATAGGACAAGATTCCTTTGATTATCTGGTTTCTAGCAAGTTGCTATATTTATCATGTTGTCAGTTTTGGTTTATTCTGCCAACACAAGATAAATCCTGTTATATGTACTTGTTTGGTTTTGTTTTGTTATTTTTGAAATGCACTGAGACAAGCTCAGGCCTATTAAATACAATGTACCGACATGACAACCTAGAACGAAGATAGCTATGTGGCATCACGGTGGAAGAGTGTTCGATTTTTCTTAATTCCACTAAAGTGCCTATTGAAACTCTTATCATTTAAAGTGGTGTGCAGTACACTCTGCTGTGATGGCACTGCAGGATTCAGAGACACAGAGGACGGAAATCAAAGACACTGTCTTATGCCCAGGAGCAATAGCAACATGCTGACTTCTAATTCCTTTTGAGGATAAACGAAGAATACTTTTGGAACTCATCTTCTTATAATTCAAAGTTGTTTTTTTCTTTCTTTCTTAAACTGTATGCCAAAACACATTTGTTTTTCCTACCCTTTCAGAAAATTGAAATAAATGTGGTAATAAATATGTCAGTCTTAAGTTTTAAAAGAAAATTTTTGATCATATCATTAGTTCATATTAAAGCTGTTCCTTAAAATGCTACTTTTTTCAAAAAAATAAAATTTTAAGAAAAGGCATTTTTAAAAATTCCTCTTTATAAAGAGAGGCCTCAGGGCTGAAACTCCATCTTAAAATAAATATTGGTTTTGTTTCAATACTGTGCTGGTGTGTGGAAGGTTGGTTTTAACAAGTGGCCAGATCATTGAAGTCTTCTTTCATAGATAAAATTTTAAGTTATGTTTCTATGAAACTCTTTGGGGGAAAAGAAGTGCCGTTAATTTAAACATGGGAAAAATAAATTCATTATACAGCTTCTCAGAGATTCTTACAGTGCAGTGATTACTTGATGACTAAAGAAAGTAAAATACATATCCAATAATACAGGATTAATTTATAGCAAGTCTAAAAATGATTTGATATACATGACTAAACAAATAAAAAATCAGGGACTTCAAAATTTCAAACCAACGACTAACTCCTAAAGTGCACACTAACGCAAAATCAGGCAGTGGATTTACATATTTTATTAACATGAATTTGGATTTACATATTTTATTAACATGAATTTAAACATTGTCATTATTTTAGAGCTTAGAGTTGCTTCATTTCACTATCACCTACAATAATTCTAATGTATATGACTCCCTTTAAAGAACTTTTATTTTTTTATTTGATGCAGATTTATAGGAATATGAATATTAGACTTAAGACACTTATAGATTTATCCTGATCCATCAATTAAATCTATCTGTATTTATGAAATATTTATTAGTATATTTATATTTGCTAGGTTGTGAAAGTAAAAATTCACACTTGAGAAAAACAGGTAGAGATATGGATAATATAGATAACTTGTATTCAGTCCTTTCATTTATTCAATGCTTACTTCAAAAATATCAAACTAATAATTATGATGTGGCAATTTGGCCACTTAAATCTGCATTTCCCATCCCTTTATTGGTAGCTAATACTCTTCTTGTTGTCTCTACCAGAAACAATTGTTGAACTAATTTTCATCTTCCCACCATCCCACCACCTCAGTGTTATCTTTGTTCTACCCCTGGGAACTGCATTAGAATACTCATGTAGCATAATAATTTGCAGTGTAATATGCTTTGGGAAATACTTCTTTTTTTTTTTTTTTTTTTTTTTTAAAGCTGGTGATGTTATAGCCCTACTGGAGAAAAAAAAACTAGGGTGACTTCTGGGTTTTCTCTAAAATTACGATTTGCTGTGCAGTGATGCGTAGCTCTTTCCAGAAGGTTAATACACAAAATCACTTTGGGATGACAAACAAATTCTTGTCTGGAATTACTGTATTTTGCATCTTGGTAGAGAATTTAACTGTTGTTGCTTACAGTCACACAGCTGAAAAATGGTGGCATGAAGAAAACTTGGGAGGGGTAGGCCATTTTAAATCATAGGACTGAGATACTAAGCAAAAATATAAAATTGGTGGGTCTTATTTTCACCTAATAAGCCTTTTGTTTTCAATACCTCCATCTTTTATTTTTGCTACATCACTGCATTAATTAGTTAGGGCTTCTCTAAGAACGTACCACAGACTGAGTGGCTTAAACAACAGAACTTTATTTCCTCAAAGTTCTAGAAGGTAGAAATCCAAGATCAAGGTGTGGACAGAACTGGTTTCTTTTAAGGGCTGCTCTTGTTGGCCTGTTGATGGCCGTATAATCTCTGCATTTTTACATAGTATTCCCTGGGCTAATTCATCTTCTTTTAATAATACCAATCATACTGAGCTTACTCACATAACTCATCTTTAATTTAATTAACTCATTACAGGTCATATCTCCAAATACTTCAAATTCTTCTGAGGTACTGATGATTAGGACTTCCAAATATGAATTTTAGGAGATAAAATTCAGCCCACAACAACCACACAGATGTTAATAACGTTTTAAGTATTTGGTTCATATTAAACAAGCTAACAAACAAGCATGTGGAAAAAAATATATAAACTTCAATGGAAGTAATATCATACAATGTGAAATCAGAGGAGTGATATGGTGAAAAGAGGTCTTTCGGTGATCATAAGTATGAATAATTATGGAATATCATTTACACTACAAAAAGCTCTAGCCCTAATATTTCAATACTTGCAGTATCTTGGAATTATTTTTTTCATTTATAATAACATAATCACTGGCATTCATTCAGGTATTAAGCAGCATAAAAATATTTACAACTTACACAAGGAATTTCGACCATTAATAATTGTGTCATGAACTTTCTATTAAATCGCATGTTTCTTTTACAGAAATATATATGTATGTGTTATATGTAACACATATATGTTGCATATATTTATAAAATGTAACCTTTATTGTGCACAAAGTAGTATTCAACCAACACATGAGAGTAAAACAGTGTGATATACTAGAAATAATCTAAAATTGCTTTTGTATCTAATTCTGTCACTAACTGGATGTCAGATGGGGCAAGCACCTTTGTCTCCCTGTGCTCTAGTCTCTGGAGTAAAATTAACTTGTTGCTCTTGGTATTATAAAAGTTTCCTCTGAAATATCTTCACTCTTATGTTCTAGGTACTATTACAGGAAGTCCCTTAAACCATTTACATATTGATTACATAACATTTTGATAATCATAGAGATCTTTAAAAAATATATCAAACATCTTTGAAATATGGATTTAATTGATTATACATTACCATTCACCATGTACCACATCAGAAGAGCCAAGCAACTGTTTCTTAATAACTTTCAAAATAATTTAGCATGATTGAATGGTAATGATGCGCGTAGGAAGAGTGAAAAAATAAAAGTTTCAAAATACCCACAACTCAAATTTTGAGCCAAAGAGGAAAAATAAGTGATTGGATAAAAACATTAGAAGGAATGTCTTAAAGAGAACATTCTAGGAATCCTTTAAAACATTTCTGTTGTATTAAAATGTGAATTCTTAAAAGCAGATGTAAACATGCAGGTACTAAATTTTAAGTGGGCCCCAAACTAACTAGATCTGAAAATAGTTAACAAAGTGAGGGCAAATGACATCAGTTTGCTGAGAGAGAGAGAGAGAGAGAGAGAGAGAGAGAGAGAGAGAGAGAGAGAGAGAGAGAGAGAGAGAGAGAGAATTTTAATAAATCTCTCCATGTCTGAAAATTTCTCTTGCCTCCTCACCCAATTTATATTTTACCTAGGTACATAGAGCTCATTTAAAATCATTTTATCCTTAATATTTTGAAGGTGTTTTCTATCAGATTTTATCATTCAACTCAGCTGGTGAAATATACAGAAGGATGCATTTATAACTCCTTCCTTTATATGTGCTATGATTTTTTCATGATGAGTTCAGATTTTTTCTTTTTTTGGTGTTACGAAATTCCACACTAATGTATTGAGATTTGTCATTTTCAGGACTAGACACTCTGAGGTTCCTGTCCATATGGAACCTCAGTTTCTTCAGTTTGGGGAGATTTCCTTGTATCCCTTGATGGTTTCCTACCTTGTTTCTTTCAGTTCAGTCCTTGTGAAATTATTAATATTCGGTTTTTGAATGCTTTGGATTTGAGTTAAGTTGTATTATCTTTTAACTATCACTTCCCATCTTATATTTTATCCTATTTTCGTGATTACCTTTTCATCTTTTCCAGTTCTAATGATTTACTTTGTAGTGATTTTTTTTTTAATTTCAAGAGTTTTGTTTTGTTTTGTTTTGTTTTTTGTTTTTTTGTTTTTTTGTTATTGTTTTATTCTGTTCTCTGTCTTTCCTATTAGTCTGTTCTTGTTGATTGATAATTTGGTATTTTACTCTCTGATAATGTTAACTGAAGTACTTTTAAAAAATGTGGAATAACTTTTTTTCTCTGAATTATGTGTTTCAAACATATTATGAGAAAAGAGAGACATAGACATTCATTTTAATTTATTATATTTTAACTCATGTCTCATTCCAGTCCTCTGCCATATTTGATATATCAAAATCAGATATTCCAGGATTTTGATGAGAAGGAAAGTTATCTACTATCCTGCAACTTTGGTTCTTTAGTCTGCAGATTTTATGCCCAGCTTCATTCATCACTGTTCCATTTACTTTCCGATAATTTACCCAAAGGGCTTGTCTGCTACTGGACAATGTGCCATTCTCTTTATTGCTGTGGGGATATGTACACATATACAAACACAAACATACCATACATATGCACATATGTATGTTCTAGAAATAAATATTTCTCTATAGAGAAATAAATATTATTTACATATTACATTGTACATACATATTATATGGTATACGAGATACACATATTATGTATAAATACATAGTTCTTTATCATTGTAACTTTGCCTTAGCATGAAAGGGACATGCTGTACAAGCATAAAAACAGTCATAATGACCCAAACTATGGAAAATAAAACTGAACATTTTTCTCTTATATCATTGTAATCGATAGTATACACACATAGGTAATAAATTTTTGATACTTTCAATTTACAATAAGTTTTGGACTGTGACTTAATTCATTTATTCAGGTTCCTTATATTTCTTAGTGTAATATGTTTTCATAACAGTCAGACTCACTCACTAAATATTCCAAAAGGTCTTAAACTTTATGAGAAGCATAATTGAATGTTGTTGTTTTTATTTTCACTTTTTATTTATTTATTTATTTATTTATTTATTTATTTATTTATTTTGACATTCAAAATTATTTTATATTAATTTCAGATGTACGGCATAGTGATTAGACAGTTATATAAGTTAATAAGTAATCCCCCTGACTAGACTAATACCCACCTGGCATGATATATTGTTATTACCATATTATTGACTATATTTCCTATGCTTTACTTTACATCCCCATGACTCTTTTGTAACTACCAATTTGTACTTTTTAATATCTTCACCATTTTCACAGTGCTCCCAACCCCCTTCACAGCTATCGCCCTGATAAATCTAGTACCCATCTGACAACATACATAGTTATTCAATGTTATTGACTATGTTCCTTATGCTATGCCCTATATCCCAATGACTACTGTATAGCAATAAATTTATATTTTTTAATCCCTTCTACTTTCTCACTCACCCCCAATCCCTCTCCTATCTGGCAACCCTCAAAATGTTCTCTATATCTATGAGATTGTTTCTGTTTTATTTGCTTGTTTATTTTGTTCTTTAGATTCCAAATATAAGCCAAATAATGTTGCTTCTGTTTTTTTCTCTGTCTGACATACTCCACTCAGCAAAATATCCTCCATGTCCATCCATGTGGCCTCAGATGGCAAGAACCCATTTCCTCCATATGCTGAGCAATATTCAAATGTGTGTGTGTGTGTGTGTGTGTGTGTGTGTGTATTCACTTCTTTATCTATTTACCCATCGACAGACACCCAGGCTGTCTCCACATCTTGGCCATTGTACACAATGCTGCAGTGAACATATGGGTGCACAGGTACCCCCAAAGTAATGTGTTGGATTTCTTTGGAAAAATACCCAGAGTGGGATTACTGGGTCCTCCTTTCTCCCTTGCTATAGCTTTTTTTTTTTTTTTTTTTTTTTTAAGTCTGTTCTTCATGGTGTAAGTATTGCTACCTCAGCTTTTTTGTTTTGTTTTGTTTCCATTTTCATGAAGTATCTTTTTCCAATCCCTTTTCTTTGAGTCTGTGTGTATTTTTTGATCTGAAGTGTGTGTGTTGTAGGCAGCATATGTAAGGGTCTTGTTTCTTATTAATTCAGCCCCTCCCCCATGTCTTTTGATTGGAAGTTTTAATATATTTACACTTAAAGTAATTGTTAATTGATATGTAATTATTGCCATTTTTTATTCATACTTTTGATCTTTGTTTTCTTCCTCTTCTCCTTAAAGAAGTTCCTCTAAGATTCTTTGTAATGCTGGTTTAGTGGTGAGAAACTCCTTCAACTTTTCTTGTCTAGGAAGCTCTTTATCTGTCTTCAATTCTAAATGATAGCTTTGCTGGTTAGAATAATCTTAGTTGTGGGTCCTTGTTTTTCATCACTTTGAATATTTCCTGCCTATTCCTTCTGGCCTGCAAAGTTTCTCCTGAGAAATCAGCTCACAATCTTTTTCTTTTTTTTTTTTTTTTTAATTTATTGGGGTGACAATTGTTAGTGAAATTACATACATTTCAGGTGTACAATTCAGTATTACATCATCTATAAATCCCATTGTGTGTTCACCACCCAGAGTCAGTTCTCCTTCTATCACAATATATTTGATCCCCCTCATCTCCCTCCCACAACCTCCCTTACCCTCTGGTAATCACTAAACTATTGTCTGTGTCTGCGTTTTTGTTTCTCATTTGTTTGTCTTGTTCTCTTGTTGTTTTGGTTTATATACCACATATCAGTGAAATCATAGGGTTCTCTGCTTTTTCTGTCTGACTTATTTCGCTTAGCATTATACTCTCAAGATCCATCCATGTTGTCACAAATGTTCCCATATCATCTTTCCTTAATGCCGAATAGTATTCCATTGTGTATATATACCACAACTTCTTTATCCATTCATCTATCAAAGGACATTTTGGTTGTTTCCATGTCTTGGCCACCATAAACAAAGCTGCAATGAACATTGGAGCACACGTGTCTTTATGTATAAATGTTTTCAAATTTTTTGGATAGATACCCAGGAGAGGGATTACTGGGTCATATGGTAATTCTATTCGTAATTTTTTGAGGAACCTCCACACTGCCTTCCATAGCGGCTGCACCAGTCTGCATTCCCACCAACAGTGTTATGAGGGTTCCTTTTTCTCCACAGCCTCTCCAACACTTGTTACTATTTGTCTTGTTGATGATAGCCATTCTGACTGGGGTCAGGTGATAGCTCATTGTGGTTTTTATTTGCATTTCTCTGATGATTAGTGATGTTGAGCATTTTTTCATATGTATAACAGTGCCTCCAATAAGGGGCTAATATCCAAAATATACAAGGAACTCATGAAGCTCAACAACAACAAAAAAACAAACAACCCAATTTAAAAATATGCAGAGAACCTGAAGAGACATTTCTCCAAAGAGCTCATAATCTTACAGGAACTCCCTTGAAGGTAACTATCTGCTTTTCTCTTGCTGCTTTTAAGATTCTTTCTTCATCTTCTACTATTGGCATTTTATGCTGGGTCTTATTGTGGGTCTCTTTTGTTTCATCCTTTGGGACTCTCTCCTTTTCCTGAGCTTGTACATTTATTTCCTTTGCCAGGTTAGGGAAGTTTACTAGCATTATTCCTTCAAATAAATTTTAAATTTTTTGCTTTCTCTCTTTTCCTTCTGGCACTCCTATGATGTGATGTTTTTATGCTTGATGCTGTCTCAGAGGCCCCTTAAACTTTCCCATTTTTTGGACTCTTTTTTATTGTTGCTATTCTGATTCAGTATGTTCTACTACTTTACCTTCTAAATCACCATTTTGATCCTCTCCTTCATCTAATTTATTGCTGATTCCCTCTAATTTATTCTTCATTTCATTTATTGTATACTTTATTTCTGACTGGTCCTTTTTTATGTCTTCTATCTCCTCTTTTATGCTTCCTATTACTTTGTTGAATTTCTCCATGAGATCATTGAGCATTCTTATAACCAGTATTTGAAACTCTGCATCTCATAGATGCTTGTCCCCGATTTGTTCAGTTCTTTTCCTGGAGTTTTGTTATGTTGCTTTATTTGAGACATGTTTCTTTGTCTTCCCATTTTGACTACATCCCTCTGTTTGTTTCTATGTATTAGGCAGGGCTGCCGTGCCTCTTGGTTTTAGTAGAGTGGCTTTATGTAATAGGTTTCCTGTAGGACCCAGTGGTACAATCTCGGTGGTCACCAGAGCTGGGTGCTCCAGGTGTGTCACTTGTGTGGATTGTGTGTGCTCCTCTTGTAGTTGAGTCTTGGTTGCTGTTTGCACATCAGTGGAAGGGATTGCCCCTCAGGCTGATTGGTTGTGAGGACTGGCAGTGACTACAGTGAAGGAGTTGTGGTGCAAAGGCTAAGGCTACAGAGCAGGATTCACTTTATTGGGTCTCTGGTGTCTGCCCAGTCTTCCCTTTGGATGTGTCATCCTTCAAGGCAGCATGGTGTTGCTCTAGTATGGTCCAAAGCTGGCCACAAGGTATGCCAGCCCTGGGGTCTCCTGGTAGGGGACCCACTGCAGGCTTGTTTAGCCTCAGCTTGTGCTCTGCACAGGGTTACCTGGTCTGAATCACAAAGCAATTCACAGATAGCTACCACATGCACTACGCTTAGAGGTGCCTTGAGAGGCCAATTTGTGAACCTAGGCCAGCTGTCCCTAGTTCTGGACTTAGGGCTGCTCATCCAGCAGTATAGGATTTGCCAAAACCAAATGTTGCTTGTTTGGGTTTTGTGAACTTTTAAGAGAGTTTATTAAAGTCTGCATCATGAGCTAAGATGGGATGTTTACATGGAAAGTCCACAGCATGAGATAAGACAGGTTTTTTTGTATGGAAAAACCACTGGCTCAGGTCTTTCCAGAAATTGGGTGGAGCAGGGTTTCCAGGAATCACTAGGGCGGGTCAGATGAAAGGTGTTAGCCAATTTGATGGAAACACACATATGGCGTCTGCCTGCATCTGCATGCAGGAGGGAGGAGGGTTCACCAAAGAAACAACGAATTTCACCAGCTCTTCTGTCTGGAGGAAATCTGCCCCTCTAGCCCTCACATTGAACCCAGACATTTAAGTTCCTCACCTACGTCCTTGGCACCTTTTGAGCTGCTGCTCTGCGCCGGAGCTCTGAGTGAGCAAGTCCATCAGCAAGTAAGTCAGTGCGCGGTCCATCTGAGATTCCAGCAGCCCCTTTTCTCACTCAGCCACAATCTCCATTGTTTTTCACAATCAGAAGTTATGGAGATTTCTCTCCCAGGCACTGGGACCTTGGGCTGGGGAGCCTTGTATGGGGCTAGGACCCCACACTCCTGGGGCCTGGTGAGATATTCTCCACAGCTAAGATATCCCTCTTGATTTTTAATGGTTACACGTGGGTGTGGAACTAGGCTGTTCCATGTCCCTGCCCCTCTACCAGTCTCAACATGGCTTCTTCTGTATGTCCAGAGTTGTAGATCTTTGGTTCAGCTGGACTTCAGGTGATTCTCAGTGATGGTTGTTCTGTAGTTGAGTTGTAATTGATGTGGTCCTGAGAGGAGGTGAGTGCAGCATTTACCTATTCCACCAGCTTGACTGGAAATTGGAAAATTGTTGAATGTTGCTTTTATTGCCTCACTTTAAGATTTAAAAAATACAAGGTACGAAGTAACTTGTGCAAAACAAAGATACAACCAAAAACACATAAACTAATAAGTGGTAAAGCTCTCCCTTTGTGAAGAATTTAACTAAATATAATATCAACTTCTATTCTGAGATTCTTTCCACCATTATTCCAACTTCTACACTGTTATATGTTACATTTTAATGACAACTATAATTAATATGAACTCTTGGAATTCTGGGTTATATATAGCATATCATTGTTCTCCGTTGTGGAGAAGAACCTGAACATCATTGATTCTGATGACAACAACTTACTCAAAAAACAGGGTTTTAAAGCATAATGATTTCCTACAATACTTGTACAGTAAAAACTCCATTATACAATTGAAATTATCAATCTCTATATACCATAATCAATGTATGTCAGTTTTGATTATATATCAGTTATAATCAAATAATTTCAGTTTTGCACCTCCTTTTGAACATACACATTAATTATCTGTGTACTATCCTGGCCTTAAATTACTGAATTTTTCCATCCAATTACATCTATTTTTCCTGTTATTCAAATGCCCATGGGTACTTCTATACCTTAGCCCTTATTATCACTTACCTTTCCAATTTCTAAATGCAACTTACTTATCTTATGCTTCTCCAAATTCATTATCCACTGAATATGGCATTTCACATGATTGAAAATTCTTATATGTTGTCACTGAAAATTATCAGAGATAATCTGTAATTCTCCTTCTCTCCTCTTCTGTTTTATCAACAGGTGTTCTGTTGTTTTTTTTAATGTGATAATAATAAAATAGCTATTCATTACTGAGCATATATTTACCCAAAAATCATGTTACATTTAATGCTCACGATAACTTGATAAGTTATTATATTATCTTTATTTTACATATCCGTAAATTAGGTTTAGACACGTGACTTGTCTATTTAGACACATTTAGCAAGTGGCAGAGACAGGATCCTAATAGAATTATGATATGTATACTCTAACCCTTTACTCATAAGATACAGTATACTGCTCTCTCACATTATTTGCTCATATGTGACCATTTCACAACCTGAAATTTGGTATTTGTTCTTACTATGCTCTTTTGAATTTCTCTAGTAACTTCATAATTAAAATAGTAACAATAATCCTTTCTTTCACCTTTCTGCAATATCTATAGAGTTTAGCATATATTCATTTCTCATCTTCAGATTTCTGTCTCCACCCCTTGGTTCACTTGTTTTCTTTGTCTTTTAATGATTTGTATACCCCTCACACAGCCTACATAAATAATCCCACAAGGTAGTTCCATCTGTTCTCATTTTTTTGTATCATTGACATTTGAAGATCTCTTATTATAATAGTGATTTTCATATTTGTATAAATAATATTCAAGTGATTTTTCAATCTATACTTTATGCATTTCCTCTTTAGCAAGATGAGGTAATTTTAGTTGTATATATGTGCTACTTTCTGTTTACATATACCCAGTCAATCCATTGGCTTCAAATTTATTAGATCCAGGTCGATATTTTCCTCTTTCAGTGTTCAGTACTTTTTGTTACTTGAACTCTAAACTTGGGTCCAGCTATGTGTGTGCTATTTAAATAGGTAGATGATAGATAGGTGATAGACAGATAAACTCATTTGCCCTACAATTCAATCTATTTCTACTAGGATATTCACTATGCTCATTTCTAGGACTGTCATCCACTTGATAGACTCTCTCATTGCATTGTTATTTTATTATCAAAGCACTGTACTTTTTAAAAAAAATGAACTTTTAATATAAGGAATTCAATATAAGAATCTCATTTCCCATCTCCCAAATGAATTAAACTTTAATGTCCATGATATCACATTTTCAACATCAGATTCTTTATCATTACCAGGACCACGTTTCAATCTATCCAAGTTGTTTACGTTATGACATTTCAGGATATCTTATTTGGAATTTTTATCCCAAGCCCTAAGTGCACCTTATCAGAATGTTAGAATGATTGTGGTTGTTGTGTGCAATCTCCCATTGTGGTAGTATGTTTTTAAATGATATTTTGTAATTCCACTAATTTGGGTTTTATATATTCTACAGCAGAATGATTAAATGCATAATAATTTAGCACAGTTATTATCCTAGTATATTGTCCTCAGTTCTTCTGTATTGATCCTTTTTGTGTTTAAAAAAGCTTTCTGGGTAAATAAATAAAACATTTAAAATTACTAAGACAGGACAGAAAATTCCCATGTATTAAATACGCAGTTTCCCAATAGGTAGTACCAATATATCTTATATTAGTATGGTGCATTTGTCACAATTAATGAACCGATCTTTACATCCTGTTTTTTATTAATTAAAGTCCACATTCTATTCAGGTTTTGTTTATTTGTTTGTTTGTTTTTGTTTTTATTGTTATTTATTTTTTTTTACCTAATATACATTTCCAGTTTCAGGATCCCATACTTTATAACACATTTAGGTCACCTTAGGTTTATCATGTCTGTGACAGTTTCTCAGATTTTCCTTGTTTGCAATGACCTTAAGAAGCTTGAGTGTTACTGGTCAAGTATTTTTAAAATGTCCCTCAATTGTTTTTTGTCTGACTCCCCCAGCCCCTTATTATTAGAGTAGTTATATGGGTTTGGGGGAGGAAGACCACAGAGGTAAAGTGCTACTCTTAAAACATGTTATCAAAGGAACATACTATCAAAATGATGTATTACTATTGATGTTAACCTTGATCATCTGGCTGAGATCATTTGTTATGTTTCTTCCTTGTAAATTATTCATGTTCACCCTATCTTATACTTTACTCCTTGGAAAAAGGTCATTATTCCCAGCCCACTCTTACAGACCACAGAATTAGACTCCACCTCTCAAGGGCAGAATATCTACACAAAATATTTGGAGTATTGCATGGGAGATTTGTTTATTCTCCATTTATCTATTCAATTATGTATTTATTCATTCAATTATTAATTCAATGACTTATTTACTTGAAAAGGGACTCCACTGTATTTAATGTTTTTGTTTATAATTCAATACTACTTTATTTATAAAGCTATTTATGTTGATGTCTATGCCTTTTACTTATCCTGATTACTACTTAGTTTTTATTTTAGTTTCTTTATGTGTCTTGAGTGAATTCTTACTTTCTGTCACTGTAAGCTCCAGTCTCAGTTTGCATTTGACCTGCCCCACTTGTAGAATCAGCCATTTTTCATAAAATCCTTGTTTCCTTCTGTTGAAAAATTATCTGACAAAGATCTGGATGTTAAGTGTGATCCTTGCTACTGAGGTGTTTGTCTAAATCTTCTTAGACAACAAAACACGGGAATACATGTTTTTGTAAAAACCTCTGTGCAGGCAAATACACACACACACACACACACATATATGTGTGTGTGTCTATATATATATATATAGACACACACACATATACATAAAATATTTGGGGTATATTTATACATCTGCTTCTATATGTACCCAGCTGTACCTTTATAAATTAAAAATTAATTCACACTGATGTCTTAAATTTTCATTCATTACCACCTGGATAATTATACGTATATAGCCTTCTTTCTCACTTATATGTTACCTCTTCCTCCAAAACGGAGAAATCTGCTTTCCAGCATGTGCTATTCATGTCCTTAATTGTTTGAGTCCAGCACATATGCATAGTATGTCAAAATTGTTATCCAGACCCTCATTCAAAACAACTTTATCAGAATTTCCTTTTTTTTTTCCTTTAGACTATTCATTTCCAGTCATTAGGTCACAATCTTTATACCCAACCTGCTTCAGTAAGGTTTGTTTCTTCCTTATGTTAAGTAGAATTGCCAAATTCTTTGTTCAATCATTGAATCTTCTGTCTAAATGTGTGTGTGTGTGTGTGTGTGTCTGTGCGTGTGCATTTAGTTTGCATACATTAAGGTTTTTTATTTGTGCTGTCAAGTCCTATAAATTTTAACAAATGTGTAGTGTTGTATGTCCACCATGACAGTCCATATGAAATAGCTTCGTTGCTTTGAAAAAAAAACACACACCCTGTTTCACATACCCAAGGGCTCCCTTCCCAACTCCCTGAAATCACTGGCATGTGTAGTGTCTTTACAGTTTTGCCTTTTCAGACTATCATATAAATTGAATCTTACAGTGTGTAGCCTTTTCACACTGCCTTTTTCACTTATCAACATAATTTTAAACTTATCCGTGTCTTTATGTGTATCAATAGTAATAGCTCATTTCCAGTTTCAATCATTAATAGCTCATTGCTTTTTATTGCTGAATATCATTCCATTGTATGGTTGCAAATCCATTTGGAGTTAATTTTTATGAAATTATATTGTGTGTTAAGCACTTTTTTTGCTGATGAACATTCAATTGTTCCCGAACACTTTATTGAAAAGACAATATCCATTCTCTATTGAATTGCCTTTAACATTTTACATTTGTGCAGATGTATTTCTGGACTTTCTGTTCAATTCTGTGTATCTACCTCTGTGTCTACCTCTGTGTAATTTTTACACAATTATACTGTCTTAATTAGTATGTCTTTATGTAAGTCTTGAAATCTTGAAGTGTAAGTACTCCAACTGTGTTCTTCAGTTTTAGATTGGCTATTCTAGGTTCCTGCTTTTCCATATAAACTTTAAGTCCTATTTGCCAATATCTACAAGATAGTTTGCTGGAATTTTGATAAGAATTGCATAGGATCTATAGATCGTATTGAACTAATTGATATCTTAACAATATTCAATCTTCCAATCCATAAACACAGACTTCAGTATGGATGTTTTCTGGTTTATTTCACAGTTTTTGCAGTTTTCTGAATATAAAACTTGTACATAATTTACTGGATTAAATATTTATTTTTGGTGTATATATTAAGCCTTATATTTAAAATTTAAAATTATCGTTGCTATTGCTAATAATAAGAAAGTAATTGACTTTTATTTAGATCGAATGTATACGCTGCAGTCTTCCTACTTTTGCTTATTATTTCAGGAGGCTTTTAGTAGATGATATGGATTTTATTCCTAGACCTTCATGCCATGTTCAAATAAAGGTTCATTTTATTTCTTCATTTTTACTGACTATATTCCTTTTATTTGTTTTTCTTCTCTTATTTTACTGTGTAAGAATGTACATGTTGTATTATAGTATTGAGCAGCAATAGTGATAACAGACTTCCTTGCAAACACAGGGTTTCCAAACATAGGTGTGGTGCAACTTTCCTTATCATGGTGTGATGTTAGATCTTTGAAAAACTGCTTCTTAATCGAGTTGGGAGTGTTCCTTTTTATTCCTGATTTGCTGAGATTCTAAAAGTGCATTCTTATGTTAAATGCTATGATCATAGGACTTTTTTCTGTTCTCTTGTTGATACAGTAGATTACATTGATTGCTTTGAATGTTAAAAGAATCTTTAAGTGGAATGAATCATACTTGTTTGTGGTATATACACATCAACATAATATCAAAACCAAAAATGTCATTGAAAGAAAGAAAAAATAAAACTATCATCAGCAAATGTTATTATATCAAATCCAACTATATGCAACATACAATAATTTCTATGTTCCCTTTTTTAATTTCTGGTTTTTATATTGGTAATGTCAGCCTAATAAAGTACATTAGGTATTATTATTTCTCCTTGTGTATTCTGGAAAGCACTATGTACAATTGGTATTTCATTCTTAAATATTTGAAAAAATTTCCCAGTGATATAATCTGTCTGGACCACCCCCCCCTTTTTTGAAGGCTTATTAATTATGAATTTAAATAATTTAATAGACATAGGCCATCCTTGTTATTTATTTCTCATTGGCTGATTTTTTTTGTTTGATTTTGTTTTGTTTATTTGAGGAATTGATGCATTACATCTAAGTTATAAGGTTTGTGAGCACAGTATTCTTTCTGCTTGAATTTTTAAGAGCGATTGCTTCTTTGTGTATGTGTATACTTACATTCGTATATATCACTTGAAATATTACATATGGTGGATCTCTCATTTTTTAATCCAACAATATTATTAAATGAAGGTAGCATTGGATCTTTTACAAGTGCTATACACGTACTTGTTCAACAATATAGCATAACAAATTATATTTAGGAAGGTAATGTGAGAAAAATCATTTTTTTAACAAGTCATTAAGCTGATGGATATAAAGAATGGGGAGAGAAAATTCCCAGCCTTTTTTCATTATAGTTTACCAAAAAAAATTTTTTTTATAACATCCCTTAAATTTTTGAAACAGTTTAAAGGTCATATGCAAAATAAAATTATAAAAATGATAAAAGTACCCAACATATGAATGTTCCAGCTGAAGATACAGAAATGGAGAGGAATCTGAAATAATTACCCTTAAAAATCCAGGCTCATGGTGGCATGTGTAAATCAGCTATATAAGATAAAGTCACATTCAGAAAACATATTACAGGTATGTTTCAATCTTTTGTTCTTAGAAGACTGTGACATTTTCTCTCAGGGTATTTGCTTTCTTAGGAATATTACCTTGCATACATTCAAGTAGATGAGTAATTTACAAAGCATGGATGAATTTTCTATGGAAACAAAAGTGTAGATCTTAAATCAGATAAAAAAATATTTAGTGATCAGTACAATTCTTATTTTAAGAAATATGGTCATATAATTTTTAGTACTGGAAGAAAATTTGAATAAGTATTTACTGTTAGCATAGAGTGTTATTTCACAACTATATACTTTGATATTAATCTTTTATTTCATCCACACAATCCCCATGATATTAATGACTCTCACTTCATCATGCAAATAGAAATTCTCAACCTGATGAAATAATATGCCACCATCCCATCACACCTGAGTGACAGTTCTGAAGAGAAAAGTAAAACCAAGTAAAAACAGCAGCAACATAATCAGTGATAACTACAAAACCTATCAATTTTCTACCTTGCTAAAGACTATTTCTACATAAATTTAAAGAAATACATGTTATCGTGTCTGTTCATTTCAGTATCAAAAATACCTGACTTCTAAAATGGACCAGTCTGTCAAAAGAATTCTAATTTTGAAGAAAATCTGTACATTAGAAAAATAAAACCTCTTTCTTATTGTATCACATACGTCATGTTTCATCCTGCAGTTCATTCAGAAGGAAAAAGCATTTTCATCAATTTCTTAGTTATAACATTTGACCCTTTATTTATTTTTTTTAATGTAAAAGCGGAGGCACTGAGAAGCTATGTAATTTCCCGTGGTCTCAAGCTGATAATTTTTGAACCCTAATGTGGACAATTGTTGGACTGGTTGCAATGGTTAAGCTCTTTCCATATCATTTCTCTGTCTCTTCTTGGCACTCCTAAACTTGATAATCTTTTACTTATCTCTAGTCTATTTCATTTTGTATTCCGTAAAGTAGTTGTTTTAACATCAGCTGCTAGATTTATTTCCAATCACTGCCACATACCACTCCCTCTCCTACATACCTCAGCAAAAAAAAAAAAAAAATCAAGATTCCAACTTTATAGAGTGACTACAAATTTCTTTTGTTCAACAGATTTCCATCCATTCTTCTCGTGTCTATTATGTGGGAGGAAGTATTTCCGTAATTTTCAGCAGTGCCAATACCAGAGTGTCATGCACTAGTGTATAACATTTGCGAACAAGAAGTATTTGGGAATTTAAAGAACAAGGCTACAAATAATATAATGTTCAGGTCACTGTACTTTTTGTAATTGTTCTCTTTCTACAAACTGATTTATTTATCTTTTATTTTCTTTTCCTTATTATCAAGTTGTTGAGAATTTCAAGTCACTCTAAATAATAATAATAATAATAATAATAATAATAATACGTGTTTATATCCTCTTGGGAACTTTCATTGTCATTTATTCTTTCAAGAAATGTAATTTAATTTGCACCATTCAGTACAGAAGATCCATGAAAGAAATGCATACTTATATTTTGTTGTTTTTTTAATATGGACGAGAACAGATAAATTTTAGTTAATTTGGATAAAAAATAATTTTTACTATAATTTTAGACGTGCTTACATCCCCCACCCACACACACCATATTTAATATATATCCAATCACTCTTTCGTTAAATTATCACAAAAGGAAAAATGAGGCATTGAAGCATAATTTAATGGAGTCCTCTTTTATTTTTTTTCCATGCTATCAGGGTCTGGTTATTATTTTTTCTTAATAAACATCACCAGAGCATTTAAAAATCATTTTATTCTTGAATTCATAATAACTTATTGCAATCTACATCAGCAAAGTGACTGTTTTTATAGTAGTTATATAAAACAGTGAGCTCATGTATTCAACAGGATGCCAAGTTTATTTTAAAAATCATCTACAATGTAATAATATATCAATTTCATTATTTTATGTTTTGCTCTTTTCAACATTTTATTAAATTAGCTGACATTTTTATATTTTGTTATTATTCAAAATTTATTCTTACAACAAATATTTATTGATGACTAACTCTCTCTAGACATCATGCTACACATTGGAGAAATAAATGTTATCAAAACATCCACATTCCCTGATTTGTAGGAAATTAAGTATATCTGTGTGTGTATGTATGTGTGAGGGAGCGTCTGCATGCAATGCTTTCTTTTTGTAGCAAATTAAATATATAAATTAGTACTCTTCTAAGTTTAGAGCCTTTAGGGAGGTAGACTGCCTATGTATGCTTATTCATGATGGATTGTTCAATTGCATATTTTCCCCTGTGCATAGTATATCTTCTTAGAATCCTCTACCCCCAAAATTGTAATCATCATACAACACAAAAATTATGAATTAGTTGTAAAATTATGAATAGTTGTAAAATTATTGGGATTCCACTTTCAGTCAATTCTTATTCCCACAAAAAAAATTACATTGTTTAGCTGAAGACAAAGTAATAAAGTTTTGGTTAGGGAGTTGTAGATACTAGTAAGCTGGGTATTTTGAAGAGCTGAACATATTTTCTGTAATAACATGAAATGATTGTCCAGGAACCCTGATAGGTAAGGAAAAGCACTCATACTGACTCTGAATACAATATTTTAATGGATGAATCTGGAAAATTGTAATAGGCATGCCCCCAATTATGTATACATTGCTAGATCCACACACTGGGCATTAACTCTGGGCTTCATCATGTGACATGATTTTGCCATTTGTGAGTTTAAAAATGTTATGTAAGCTGAGGCTTGGAAAGGGCTTGCACATTGGAACATGTCACTTTTTCTTGTTGTATTTCAGAACTGGACACCTTATGAAGATAACTGGGTTAGCCCCTCAAAACATTTCATAGTGGCCTTGAACAGGCTTCTCAATTTTTTAAGGAACAGTAAGCATTCTATCAGAGATTATCTTTGGAAAAAAAATGCAGTATAAAGACTTTTTGTTAATAGCAATTTTTTTCAAATAATTGATAATTAATATCCATTATAAAATGTCATGAAACCATATGTTCTTTGGCATTTTGAAAGTATATGTTGAAAATTTTCACCACTAGTGATCATGTATTGCTTTGTCTTTTATTCTTTTACTATGTTGTATCACACTACTTAATTTTATCACATAAACCAGCCTTGCATTCTTATGGCTAAATCCTCCCAACTTTATTTAGTCCTTGCACATTTCTAGCATTCTTACAAACATTCAACACATTAAATATATATAAATACAATGGTCAACAACACGTACACATTCTTACACCGATGTATACATGTAAAATCTATATTTCACCAATCTCAATTTGATGCCATTCTCTGTCTCATGAAGACTATAGTTCTTATTTAGTGATATTCCAATGACTTCATAAAATGTACTTCTTTAGTATGCTGAAGATACGCATGACCTTTCTAGATATATTTTCTGAATATGACATAAGATGGTGAAAAGTACAAAATAATTTTATGATAGGACAATTTATTTCTATTCATATCAGTACTCTGAATCTCTAACATTTCTACATTGTTAAATTGAGGTAGAATATTGAAGGGCAATGCACCAAACTGGCATGTTCATTATTCTAAATTAATTTAATAACACTTTGGAAAAACATATGAGAAAGCAAGAGAATAAGTGTTAAATTTTATAGTTTTACTCTGTATAAGATGCCTCTTGTTCTGTATTTAATCATAAATTATTTATTTGCTCTGTTTGAATATCACCATCATTTTTCATTTCAGGAGAAATACATGATATAAAACAGGGTGTTATCCTTATGGCATAAAAAGTAATGAAAAGCATTCCTATAGGTAATGAAAAATTGAGTAATATAATAATGTTGCAATATTATAGAATATAATATGGCACAAATTATAAATATCTTGCGAAATAGAATTTGCAAGATAAAATTGTAGCTGTTTGTAGAATTCTGCAAGGAAATTGAATTGACATAGCTGATGATTTGTTTGATTACCAACTTTATAGAATTGCAAAGCATTGAAATGCTTGAAAATCAAACATTGTCAGTTATTAAATTCATGATCAAAGAGCAGAGTTGTTTTTGACTGCTTTTAAGTTACATTAAAAATCAAGTTATGAGGAATGAAAGACAGAGGGCTAAATTTGAAACAGATTTAAGGGAGGAAATTTTCCATTAGTACACTGCTTAAGAAAAGCCAGAATTTGCAAGGCACAAAGGAAGCGCTGAGGACTGATTCCTCTCTAGTGGAAAGGAATGAACTAGAGGTTCCTAAAAAAGAAAGTAGATAAACTGGAAGAGAGGGGAAAGGTTTAAAGTACAAGTTATGGAAGAAAGCAAACTGCAAGATATTGATAAACTTTAGTAAAAAAGAAAAGAAAAAGATTAAAGAAGTGTGTGTTAAAAACTATGCAAATGAATGATCTTTCAAAGGCAAATAGTGAGGATGACTTTTTCCCCTTATATTTCAAAAGGGGTTTTATATATCATCTTAATTTCTAGTCACAATATGTTATAATATTTCAGAACTTTAACCTTTCAATAATGATCTATTTAAACTCCCATTAGATGTATATTCATGTCTGCTTATGAGTGTCATGGTGATAGACAGGAAAGGTCCACAGCCTACTTCCTTGTCATGGAGGTTCCAGCCAGACCAGGCCTATGGAAAGAATAAGACTATCCCCCAGACATCTTTGACCCATAGTGAACAGTAAATACTACTCCTGAAAAAGGTACCATATAGGCTTATTGCACACTTAATATTCTAAAAATAATTGATGACACCATGATTTCTGAGAAGAATATCATAAAATAAATCCATACTTAAGAATAAGCAATCTATTTAAACCACAGCTCATTTGTAATAGCAACTTCTAAGCAAATTCTTGATGTATTTACGTATGAAGCATTTTCAACATAAAAACTAGATCTTAGTAGTTGGAGCCTGATTTCCACTAGAAAGACAGGAAAAGCAAAGCTATTTTTTTTTTTTCACTGAAGGAAAGTGGGATTAAAATAATTTGAGGGATTGGGATATTTGGAATATTTATTAAATATGTTTAATGACCAAAGTATGGTTTTATAGATGGTACACTTAGCCAAAATAAATATCATAGGTCCTTCCCTCTAAGTGGTGAAACATTTAATCCACCATCATTTCTTGTGGCAAAAGAAACATAAAACAAGATTAAATTGAACTAAATTAAATTAAATTAAATTAAATTTCACTGAATTCTCAAATTTATTTAGCATAATATAAGGAAGGTGCCATTCAGGAATGGGCTAACCTCTATGTTGTGTTTAGGTATCCAAATTGTTTTAAGCACTTTTTATTTTATTTAAATGTTTAGGGCTTTTATTTTTATTATGATATACATTTTGGTAGGAAAGAGACTCAGATGTGCAATGATTTAAAAAATAATAAAATTCTTAAAGTTTCTTGCAAATTATATCTGGTTAATTTAAATAATAATTGATGTTATATCTGGTTAATTAAGCAATAATAGTCTCTCCCAAATTATCACATATCTGGATAGTTTTAATTTAAAAAAATGTCATTGCTTATCATTTCCATATCTACTAAAATATTTTTATTGAATAGAGGTATTACATTTCAGTTGTAGAGAGACAACAGCTTATAATAAAACAGTTCGATAGCAAGGATATGCTTATCTCTTTACATTAAAGGGAAAAAAAGCTATTAACAATATTTGGATATTTATAGTTGAACATGGATAAGTTTTACATCAGTCTGATTAAAGAGCCAACCATAGTCTTTGTTTAGTTTAACTTTAGTTTTCTTATCAGAATATAAAATAAAGGAATAAGCAATGGAGAACATGAATAAACAAAATATTTATATTAATATACCATATGGATATATATTATAATTCATATAGTATGTTATATAATGAATCAATGTATCCTGAATAATATATAGTTTATATATACTTCTAAGTATACTAATATTAATGCTAATTAGTACTAAATAAAGCACTAATTAATTGATTTCATTAGAGTTGAATCTCTTCATAAAGGGATACTCCTATTTCTTTTTTTTTTTAATTAAATTTATTGGGGTGACAATTGTTAGTAAATTTACATAGAATTCAGGTGTACAATTCTGTATTACATCGTCTATAAATCCCATTGTGTGTTCACCACCCAGAGTCAGTTCTCCTTCCATCATCATATATTTGATCCCCTTTACCCTCATCACCCACCCCCCACCCCCTTACCCTCTGGTAACCACTAAATTATTGTCTGTGTCTATGAGTTTTTCTTTCTCATTTGTTTGTCTTGTTCTTTTTGGTTTACATACCACATATCAGTGAAATCATAGGATTCTCTGCTTTGCCTGTCTGACTTATTTCACTTAGCATTATACTCTCAAGATCCATCCATGTTGTCACAAATGCTCCTATATCATCTTTCCTTAACGCAGAATAGTATTCCATTCTGTATATATACCACAACTTCTTTATCCATTCATCTATTGAAGGACATTTTGGTTGTTTCCATGTCTTGGCCACCGTAAACAAAGCTGCAATGAACATTGGAGTACACGTGTCTCTATAGAGCACGGAATGTCTTTCCATTTCTTTGTGTCTTCTTCAATTTCTTTCAAAAATGTCTTATAGTTTTCAGCATATAAATCCTTCACATCTTTGGTTAAGTTTATTCCTAGGTATTTTATTCTTTTTGCTGCAATTGCAAAAGGAATTGTTTTTTCTATCTCTTTTACTGAGATTTCATTGTTGGTATATAGGAAAGCAATGGACTTTTGTACGTTGATTTTGTAGCCAGCAACTTTACTGTATTCATTGATTATTTCTAATAGATTTTTGGTGGAGTCTTTAGGGTTTTCTATATATAGCATCATGTCATCTGCAAAGAGTGACAATTTAACTTCTTCATTCCCATTTGGATGCCTTTTGTTTCTTTCTCTTGCCTGATAGCTCTGGAGAGGACTTCCAACACTATGTTGAAAAGCAGAGGTGATAGGGGACAACCTTGTCGTGTTCCTGAACGTAGAGCAAAAGACTTCAGCTTTTCACCATTAATTATGAGGATTAGCTGAGGGTTTGTCGTATATGGCCTTTATTATGTTGAGGTATTTTCCTTCTATACCAATTTTAGTAAGTGTTTTAATCATAAATGGATGTTATATCTTATCAAATGCTTTTTCTGCATCAATTGATAGAATCATATGATTTTTGTCCTTTATTTTGTTTATGTGATGTATCACATTGATGGATTTGCGAATGTTGAACCATCCTTGTGCCCCGGGGATGAATCCACTTGGTCGTGATGAATAATCTTTTTAATTCATTGTTGTATTCGATTTGCTAGAATTTTGTTTAGGATTTTAGCATCTGTATTCATCAGAGATATAGGTCTGTAGTTTTCTTTTTTTGTGTTGTCCTTACCAGGTTTTGGTATCAGGGTAATGTTGGCCTCATAAAATGAGTTAGGGAGTACTGATTCTTCTTCAATTTTTTGGAAGAGTTTGAGCAGGATTGGTATTAGATCCTCTTTGAAGGTTTGGTAGAATTCACTGGTGAAGCCATCTGGTCCAGGACTTTTGATTTTGGGAAGGTTTTTGATGACTGATTCAATTTTGTTACTGGTGATTGGCCTGTTAAGATTTTCCAGTTCTTCATGATTCAGCCTTGGAAGGCTACATGTTTCTAAGAACTTGTCCATTTCTTCTAAGTTATTAAATTTGGTGGCATATAGTCCTTCATAGTATTCTTGGATAATCCTTTGTATTTCTGTGGTGTCCGAGATAACTTCCCCTTTTTCATTTCTGATTATGTTAATTAGTGTCTTCTCTCTTTTTATCTTAGTGAGTCTAGCCAAGGGTTTGTCAATTTTGTTAATCTTTTCAAAGAACCAGCTCTTTTCACATTAATTTTTTCTATTGTCTTTTTGTTCTCTATTTCATTTAGTTCTGCTCTGATTTTTGTTATTTCCTTTCTTCTGCTGACCTTGGGTTTCGCTTGTTCTTCTTTTTCTAGTTTTTTAAGGTGTAACATGAGGTTATTTATTTGGGATTTTTCTTGTTTCTTGAGACAGGCCTGTAATGGTATAAATTTCCCTCTTAAAACTGCTTTCGTGGCTCCCAAAAATTTTGGTAGGATGTATTTTCACTGTCATTTGTTTCTATGTATCTTTTGAGCTGTCCTCTAATTTCTTCTTTGACCCAGTCATTCTTTAAAAGTATGTTGTTTAATCTCCATGTATTTGTGTTTTTTCCTGCTTTCTTTTTGCAGTTGATATCCAATTTCAAAGCTTTGTGATCAGAGAATATGCTTGGTATGATTTCAATCTTCTTAAATTTGCTGAGGCTGATTTTGTGTCCCAATATATGGTCTATCCTTGAGAATGTTCCATGTACACTAGAAAAGAATGTATAGTCTGATGTTTTAGGATGAAGTGCTCTATATATGTCAATTATGACCATTTCATCTAATGTGTCATTTAGGGCTGCGATTTCGTTATTTATCTTCTGTTTGGATGATCTATCCATAGCTGTCAATGATGTATTTAAGTCCCCTAGTACAACTGTGTTTTGATCAATTTCTCCCTTTAGTTCTGTTAATAGTTGCTTGGTATATTTCGGTGCTCCCTGATTGGGGGCATAAATATTGATGACTGTTATGTCTTCTTGTTGTATAGTCCCCTTTACCATTATGAAATGTCCATCTTTGTCTCTTGTTATCTTTTTCTCCCTGAAGTCTGTTTCATCGGAAATCATTATGGCTACACCTGATTTTCTCTGGGTACCATTTGCTTGGAGTGTCAATTTCTACCCTTTCACTTTGAGTCTATGCTTGTCCTTGTAGCTGAGACGTGTCTCTTGTAGACAGCATATGGTTCGATTTAGTTTTTTGATCCAATCTGCTACTCTGTGTCTCTTTATTGGTGAGTTCAGTCCATTTACATTTAGGGTGATTATTGATATGTGAGGCTTTCCTGTCATTCTGTCTTTAGTTTTCTGGTAAGGCTGTGTCTCCATTGTTTCTTTGCCTTTTTGTTGTTGTCTATTATTTCTGTGTGTTGGTATTCTATGATGTTTTCCTCTGTTTCTTCTTTTATTACAGTATATATTTCAGATCTGGATGTTTTTTGAGTGGTTACCCTTGAGTTTATGTAAAAGAAAGTTTGATATTTAGAGTATTCCAGTTTCTTCAGTACGCTTACTTTCTCTATTCCCATATTCCAGTTCAGGCCTTTACGCTCCCCCTTTTTATGTTTCGGTTGCCACAAGTTGTCCCTGTTGATGGTGGTCTAATAGCCTGCTTTAGTATTTCTTGTAGTGCAGGTCGTGTATTAGAAAATTCCCTCAGCTTCTGGATGTCTGGAAAGGTCTTTATTCCTCCTTCATATCTAAAGGAGATCTTTGCTGGATATATTATTCTTGGCTCATGATTTCTCTCTTTCAATAGTTTGAATATTTGGTTCCATTCCCTCCTAGCTTGTAGAGTTTCTGCTGAAAAATCTCATGATAATCTAATGGGCTTTCCTTTGTAAGTTACCGTCTTCTTTTCCCTGGCTGCCTTGAGGATTCTTTCTTTGTCATTGATATTAGACAGCTTCAATACAATGTGCCTTGGTGAAGGCCTGTTGGGATTGAGGTAATTAGGTGTTCTATTTGCTTCTTGGATTCGAGGATCCAGTTCTGTCCACAAGTTTGGGAAGTTCTCATCGATGATTTCTTTGAATATATTCTCTGTTCCCTTCCCTCTTTCTTCTCCTTCTGGTATGCCCATTATTCTTATATTGCTCTTTCTGATGGAGTCAGAAAGTTCTTGTAGAGTTCTTTCATTTCTTTTAAGTCTCAAGTCTCTTTCTTCTTCCCTCTGTGTAAATTCCAGGTTCCTATCTTCGATGTCACTGATTCTTTCCTCCATCTGGTCAACTCTACTACCTAAGCTGGATATTTTATTGTTAATTTCTTCTATTGAGTTCTTAATCTCCAGAAATTCTATTTGGTTCTTTTTCAAGATTTCAATCTCTTTTGTAAAATGCTCATGGTGTTCTTTGATTGTGTTTCTGAGTTCATTAAACTGCCTTTCTGTGTTTTCTTGCATCTTGTTCAGTTTTTTCAGAATTGCAATCTTGAATTCTCTGTCATTTAAATCACAAAAGTCCATATCTCTAAGTTCCTTTTCTGGAGACTTTTCACTTTCTTTCTGAGCTATCTTGTTGCCTTGGTTATTCATGGCAATCACTGATTTACTATTTCTCTTCCTATACATCTACAGGAGTGGCTTCTGCAACAGGTTGATAGGTATGTGAAGAGCTTTTGAAGTTCCAAAGCTCTTTCTGCACTAGATTCAGATCCTGTATGTTTCAGCAGTTCTGTTTACTCCTGCAGGGATCTGCCCAGATAGGTGGGGCCAGGGGCGGGGTGAGTTGTGAGAGGTGGCCCAGAGCAATGGCGGCGACCACCACCACAGCCAGTCCTGCTTCCACAGCTCCCTCCCCTTTGCCGGAACTAGTTGGGCTGCGAATCTGTGTTTGTGGTCCACAGTTCTCAGAGCAGCAAATATTCTGTCCTTTGATCCGACACTGCTACTTTATCGCTTCTAGCACCGGGCAGGTGGGGGTGGGGCGAGCTCTGGGAGGGTAGGGAGGGGGCGGCTAGTCTCTGTGCCTAGGGCTTCCATTCTTTGCTCGGCAGTGAGGGCTTAAACCACCGATTTCAGCCCTCTTCCTTCAGTCTTTGCTGCCGGGAGCGTTGGTTTCAGCCGTGCTATATGCTGCCCCCTCAGCCCTGTGGGCCGTAAGCGGAGCCCTAGCAGTCCGAGTCCTTCCCTCTCCCGCAGCTGCGGAAGATCCGGGAGCAGCGGGCTCCGAGCACTGAGCTAGGTCTGTGTCTTGCGCCTGCGCGGCTCCGTCTCCGCACTTCTCCTCTTCCTCCTCACCCACTCGCGTGATTCACCCACCTGGAGGTGAATTCAGTAGTGGGCCTCTTCGTCTTGCCTTTCTGCTGTGTAAGGAGTCCTTTGTGGAGTTATTGTTGTCCAATTCGTTGTAAATTCCAGGGGAGCGTTACAGAGGCTCACCTCACGCCGCCATTTTTTTTTCGAACAATCTTTTTATATAAAATGTTGATTACACATTTATATGGATAAATTTCATTCAATGAAAACCTGTGATTGTGGTGCCTTTAATCAATGACCTCCCTCAGGGCAATCAAAACTGTTAAATTATTAAGAATCATATAATTCTACTAGGTGCATTTAAAGATCCAAATCCTGTTAATAGAGAAGGAAAACCCAGCTTCCTTTTGGGTGAATCTTCCCAATATGTTTTCCAATCTTTTTGTGGTCTTTCAAGCATCCCTAAATTCAAAGCTGCCTATTTTAATTTACCTGTCCCCACCCCCTCTATTCTCAAATGGCAGAAGAAAGTTGAAAGCTACTTATTAGTACTTGTGGATTGGGCTGTTATTTATCAGCACAGAACATGTATGGAAAACTTGATTCAATTTTTTTCCTGACTAGTCTAGAGAATATTGGGCTAAGGTCTGGTAGAGGATAAAGTCCTCAAAGAAGGCAAAGAGTTGGGCAAGATAGGTACGATAAAATATCCTCTGTTACATAGTCATTTTTACCATTTTTTCTAAAACTGAGGTAGCACAAAATCACTGTATAAATTTACATACACACACAAACACACACACACACACACACACAAAAACACACAAGTGCTTATGACTACCTAAAGAATCCATTCTGTACAAAAAAAAATAATTTCCTGTAAGAGCAATTAATTAGTATGTATCAATTGATAGAAATCATACACAACTTTATTTTTTTTAATTAAATGTGAAATTATGGGTTTAGATTGAAATTCAGTTATCACTTTAGAGACTTTTATGTAAAAAGTATGAAGTTTAATATGCTACCCATTAATTTGTTTTTTACTTAGCAACCATTTATTGACCATTTAATATGCAGGACATACACAAGAATGGTCTCTGTACTTGTCATCTTTCAAAAATGAGTTAAACTAGTGAGTTTTAAATTAGGTTAATATTTTTTAGTTAAAGACATAATTTTGTATCAAAACTGCATTTATTTTACATGTCTTTTTTATTTTTATTTTTACTTTTCTAACCTTGTATTAAGAACACACAAATAGCACTTGATTGAAAACTTTTATTGACAGTTAGGTCCTGCAGGTAGCTTTATTAAGAAAAGGGTCAAACATTAGAAATTATTCCAACATAGGCCAGGAAAAGCAAGAGAGATTTATATTTTATTATAATTGTTTGACTTTCATGATATGTTATGATCACTGTTTCTATCATATTAGAAATGCAATCTTTGTTTTGGCGATTTCTTTAGAAGGTGATTTATTTTCCTTCTTTCGGTTATAGCGCTGTCGGTTTCAGATTAAGTTGCAGCTATGTGATGTGTTGTTAAATGAAAATTCAACTTCCAGTAGGTTTAAAATAGAAAGTCACTGCCTGACTTCAGGCTACCTGCTGGGTAATTGCAAGAAAGAACTTTGTTAGGTCCATGTAGAATGAATGAGCACAGGCTCTCTGAAATGCTGTGCAGACAGTCCATCCAGCTGAGAAAGAACTTTGAAGATGATTGCCTTAGGAATTCTGGAGCACATAGGCTGAAGGAGTCACTGTAATTCAAAGAATGCAAACTTTCTTGATTTTTATAAAGATAACTACTAGAACTACTGGAAAGTAAGTACTTCATACAAGGCATAATTGGCATTTTAAAAACATCTTATCTGACTGAACTAGCAATGCCGGTTGAAATAGAAACCAATCTACTCTTTTTGGGGTTTTATAACTGCTTCTATGTTACATTTAAAAATAAATATGAGAATTCTGTCCTGAATTGGAAGTTAAATAATAACATGAGCCAAAGGTAAAAGTGCACGGCCAACATTGATGCCAGCCATTCTAACAGGTGTGACGTGGTGTCTCATTGTGGTTTTGATTTACATTTCCCTAATATCTAGTCAACAGTGTTAATGCAATCCCCATCAAAACCCCAATGGCTTTTTTTTATTTTCAAGAAACAGAACAAAAACTCATCAGATTTGTATGGAAACACAAAAGATTCCGAATAGCCAAAGTAATCCTGAGAAAAAAGAACAAGCCCGGAGGTATCATACTCCCTGAATTTATGTTATACTACAAAGTGATAATAATCAAAAGAGCATGGTATTGGAAATAAAAACAGACACACAGAATCATGGGGCCAAAAACATATAATGTAGAAAAAAAAGCCTTTTCAATAAGTGGTGCTGGAAAAATTAAAAAGCCATGTGCATAATAATGATACTGGACTGCTATGTGTCCCCATACACAAAAATTTATTAAAATGTGACAAAGACCTAAACATAAGACCTGAAACAATAAACTGCCTAAAAGAAAACATAGGTACTAAACTTATGGACCTTGGTCTTAGAGACAGTTTTATGAATTTGACCTCAAAGGCAAAGGAAGTAAAAGCAAAAATAAATGACTAGAACTATGTCAAACTAAAAAGCTTCTGCATAGCAAAATAAATCGTCAACAAATTCAGAACATTTTAGGGTGATACATGTATTCTAAACTGGATTGTGTTGATGGCTATAAACAGTGTACATTCAGTCGTAGAATTACAAGGTTACAAGTTATGAATTGTATGGCATGTATCTTTTTTAAATTCCTTAATAAAGAGACATGAAAAGTAAGAAAAAACAAAACAACAAACAAACAAAAAAACAAATCACAGAGACACACAAAATAAATAAAAAATAACAATCCAACACATAAAAGGGAAGATAAATTTCTGATCAAATTAGTCAACAAAACCTACTACCACTAAATTTAGCGACATTTAATTAAGATTAGTATATCACTCTTTTGCCTTCCCTGTCTCCCTCTCTGGTTCTATATTTATATGAATAATTTAATTAAATGTGGTATATGTAATAAGGAAGAATCAAATATCAAAATATTTTAATGATATTTGTTTTATTTAAATATTTTAACAATTATAAAGAACAGATATTAAAAATTTAGATAAGGAAATAAAAATCCATTGACGCAAATTAGAAAAACCTAAATGTTTATACATTAAAACATAATTTGAAGTATTTTTTTTCCCAGCTTCCTTCCAATAAAATCTTTTTTCAGGAAACATGTTAAGAAGCTTAAATTTCTAATCCTTCAAAACTGACTGAGTGCTTGAAATATGAAAACTCCACAAACCAGTAAATTGAAACTGGTCCCGTATAACATAAAACCCATGGAGAGTAACCACGATTAATGAAGTAAAATATTTAGAAGCAAAGCTTAAGCATTTTAACAAGCACTATCAGGTTACAAAACTGGCAGACAATGGGAAACACTGAGCTCTTGGGTTTACTCAAGATTCTATTAAAATATTATTACAATAATCATTTTTAACATAGACATACTGTGCAGCAATAACAATCTTTCAGTTTTTAAATGCCAATATTTATTTCCTCTTAAATACCTATGTTTACTTGCAATTACCTGTATTTTGATTTAACTTGGAGCTTCATGATGTATGAGTTGTATAACCAGGCATGCCTGGGGTTTAACTTAGATTCAGCTAAATGGATTAATCTGTGGTAAAGCATCATATATATATGATGGAGTTCCTTGGCCCTGCTTGCACTCCATTCTTGGCTACTGTCTTTTTTAACCCTGTGCCGCCCTCCTCACTCCCCACAACCCTAGTTGTGCAGGAAGCGACATAGACTCACCCAGATAATCTTAGTATTTATAGGAAATATATAATAGTGTGTATATATATATATATATATATATATATATATATATATATATATATATATAATATATAGTGCCAAAAAGTGTACACATATTTTAAGAAAGGAAAACTTTATTAAAATTGCAATACTCAATATATACCAATAATAAAAGATGAATACAATAATAAAAGATGACGATTTGACTTCTGCAATAATAAGAGGGGCTCAAAGGGGTTATCATCAGTATCCAAACACTTCTGATTATGGTGAAATAGTGCTTGAACAATGTTGACCAAAGTGTCTACATTTATACATTTTTTTGGCATCCATTGTGTATGTGGGTGTGTGTTTATATATAATGAAGTAAAATATATATGTAGGTACATATGCATATATGTATAATAAAATAAAATGATTAATAAGCCTCAATTTTCTCATATCTAAAGGTATTGATAACATTTACTTTGACGTGGTCTTTATTTTGAGGTTTTATGAAATTCATTTAATAGCCTTCCAAATAATAACTGATTAGGGAAAGCTGAATTTAAAGATGAGGCTCACCTCTTAAAATTCCTAATGCTTATTTATTGAAAGCAACATGAAACTAGGTGCTGTTATAAGGGATTTTACATATGTAAATGAAGATCAAGTTCAGTTTTCCTACAAATACTAAGATTATCTGGGTGGGTCTATGTCGCCTCCTGCACAACTAGGGTTGTGGGGAGTGAGGAGGGCGGCACAGGGTTAAGAAAGACAGTAGCCAAGAATAGAGTGCAAGCAGGGCCAAGGAACTCCAGCCTCAAGGACTGAGCTGCAAATTGGGCCAACGTGTAAGTTTTATTAGTTAGGTATGGAAGCAAAGGAGATAAAGCTTGTCAATCTAAATCCCATACATTATAATAGCAAACTAATTCAAGCCAAACTGAGTCAAGCCAATCACCCTTGTCTGCAGGCAGCTGAACTGTAAATCTCAGGATAAGTACTTCCCCAAGGGACAAAACCTTTATGCATATGAATAGATGGAGAGCACATCATGGCATCAATGAATCACTTCCCCTGCACCTTGTGGGAAGGAATGCAGCCACAGAAGTGAAGGCTCTCCTTAAAGATGGACTCTGCCCACCTTTATGGACCCCGCAAGTTCCCCAGATGGTCCCCACATGGCTGTGTCTGACTTGGGTTCCCCACTCCCGTGGGGAGTCGTACCAGTCTTTGACTAGCCAGCCATATTTTTGGGCCAAACAGGGAGACATAAGGTGTAAGCACAAAGGTGAAGCAAAGTCCCTGAAAGGATCCATCTCACAGACTCACCTTTCTTTAGGGGCAGGTACGAGGAGACAGACAGGTAGGCTGCTGCGTGGTAACAGGTCTAACTCAAATAGCTGGACTCTTTCACAAACAGAAATTGCTCCCACTTATGGAAAAAGAGAACATCAGAGATGCAAAGTACAGAAAGAATTTGTGGCACCCTCACTGCTTTAAAGATGGAAAGGACCTTAGGACAATGAACCAGGGCATCTCCAGAGAATTGCGGTTCACAGCTGACAGCCATCAAGGAAGTGGGGATCTCAGTCCTGAAATCTCAAGAACACAATTTGGCTAACAATCTAAATGAGCGTTAGAAGTGGATTCTACTCCCAAAGCCTCTGATTTCTGTGATGCTGAAGAAGCAATCCAGTAGTGCCCATCCAGGCATCTGAACTACAGAACTGTGATATAAGTGTGTGTTGTTTCAAACCACTAAATTTCTGGTAATTTGTTCCACAGCAACAGAAAATGAATGTCATGCAAAATAAATGTAGTTCTTCTTTCCTTTTCATGTAACCAGATAGGAACAAACCTAATTAACCACCTTTTAAACATAACTGACTGCATCTATTCAATCTATTCAGTATAATGACTGCATAGTAATAGTAAGGTTTACAATAAATAATGACTAAAATGTGTACAATCCCTTTATAGAGCTCTTTTAATCCCTTGCAACTTCTGTATGAAAAAACATTCACAACAGTTTTCAGTATCTTCCTGTAGCAATAAAGTGATTCCTAGAATCAGAGTAGTTTAATATATATTTTTTTTTCCTGGAACCATATTTAGCTCTTTTTTCTACTGGTTGATGCAAACTCAACATTTTAGTAAATACAGTAAATTTTAGAGTAAAGGTATATACTCATAATCTGTATACTGAGAATCATGGTAAAGGAAAATTATAATTTACCTGGCAAGTTTTTTGTGTGGTTAAAACTGACTGTTGGTTAGATAATTTATGATGGCCTTATTTCATGCACATGAAATAAGGAACATACACATTGTACAGATACATCAGGCCAGGATACCTCTAGGTCTCGTTTATTCCTGTTGACTCTCTTTTCCTAACTGATACATTGTCCAAGTGATAGCCAAAGAGAATACGTGGGTATGTGAAAGTTCTAGCTTGGTAGTAAAAATATCTATAAACTAGTGAACACTTTCAGTTTTCCAATAAATGCACATGCACACCTAAAATAACCACAACAATATAAATTACAGCATAATTAATTTCCACTATTTTAGAAAGGAATTTTCACCAACATCACCCAGGGCCTGGATAGCTACTTGACCATACTTATCTTGGCCCCATCTCTTCAGCCCCTCTTGGAGAAGGTCGTCAGTTACTGAGACCTAGGTCCAACACATTTGATGTGGCTGACAGCAAAGTGAGCACGTTGGATCACGGAAACCAACAGATATGGCTCATGAAAGACAAGGAAGAAAGAGAGAGAATCAGAGGCAGAAAGATGTTTTTGGATGTGCACAAGTTTGAGGCTGGACCCTAAGCTAAGGACACTGATGATTCTACCAATATGAAGATGAAGAGGAAGGAAGTGGAGATGAGACGTCCAGAGGGAAGATGAAGGATCAGAACATGATGGCCAATTGACAGAAGACGATAAACAGAAAACAGAATATGTATTAGGGGATCTTCATTGTTTCCAGTTTGTCATTGAAGAATTTGCCTTTGTAGCAGATTATATCATTGCCTTTGTGGAGTAGAAGAAGGGGAGGACTGACAATGATCCCAGTGCCTGCCTAGCAGGGGAGCCCCATGTAGCTCCTTGTACTACAAGGTACCTTTGAATACAATGGCCCCAGAGAAATTCATTCCATATGAAAAATATTGATCTTGAAAGAAAACATGTTGACCTTAATCAAACTTCTGGTAAGGTAGAGAATTATGCGTTTAACTGCAATACTTGGGATGATGCAATAAATGGCAAACTAGTGTTGAAGAAGGAATTCATTTTTAAAATAAAAAAGAAATCTGAGTACAATAATTGAAGACCCCCAAAGCAAGAGCTCTCAGCCTTCTCTGGATGCTAGGATTGCCTCTGGGCTTTTTCTTTTCTTTTTTAATTAAATTAATTGGGGTGACAATGATTAGTCAAATTAATAGATTTCAAGTGTACAATTCTATAATATGTCATCTATATATCACTTACGTTTTCACCACCCAGAGTCAGTTCTCCTTCCATCATCATATATTTGAACCCCTTTTACCCTCTTCTACCATCCCCCTCTCCCCTCTTACCCTCTGGTAACCACTAGCTACTGTCTGTGTCTATGAGTTTTTGTTTCTTTGTTTGTCTTGTTCCTTTGTTACTTTCAGTTTTATATCCCATATATGAGTCATTGCAACATTCTTTACAGTGGCCAAGACATTGAAAGGATAAAAGTGTCCCTCAATAGATGATTAGTTAAAGAAGATGTGGTACATATACACAATGGAACATTATTCTGCTATAAGAAAAGGTAAAATACTGCCATTTGCAACAACATGAATGGACCTTAAGATTATCACGTTAAGTGAAATAAGTCACGGGAAAAAGTGAAGAACCCAGGGCCTTTTCTTCTACCCATAAACCAAATGTAGAGTTTCTTGAGTTAAAGATTATTCTACAATTTGCAACCATCTTTGTAAAAGTGGATCTATCACTGGTCTAATAATAAGGTATGGAGAGAAATCACCCAAATGAGGTCATTTATGTTGAAATAACTAAAATGGAGCCAGGAGTCCATGAAGAAGTCTGTCTTATGCAATTTGCACCCAGCACATTTCTCCAGCAGCTATTGGACTTTTCAGGCTGCCTGAAAACCTTATGGCCTGCTCACCATGACAACTACACCCTCAGTGTTCCTTACTTTGAAAGGAGACAAAAACCTTTTGCCAACCAACATCCTTTGCTTGCATATTAGAACTAACCAATCCCAATTAACCAAACCAGAATCTGTAATTTACATGAAAGAACCAGATTGAGAACAGCACATACAATCTAGGTCTTTATAAAATCTTCCTTTATTTGTTATCCCCAAGTCGCTACCTGAAGTTGTGTTTCTTGATTTCAATCTTAGACCTCAAATAAATGCTTTTTACTTCTCTTTTAGTTTAAGTAGCTTTCTTGGTTAACAAAGGTGAGTGGTTTTCAGTCCTATGACTGCTGTCAACTAGCTAAGTAACATTAGGTAATTTACTTGTTACTCTTCGTATCAACATTTTATTTACACAATGAAATGTTTGGTTTATTGATGACATCTCTAGTATTCGTGTGTATATCTCCCTGTATAACAGGTTTGGGGATGAGATTGCCTAGGGTTAAAGGTGGGGATTTACTTTTCTTTCTTTCTTGTGTAGGAACTTGGGTCATGTATTTAACTTACTTTCTGTCATTTTCCTCTTCTGAAAAAGGAAGGTAAAGTTAGTTCCTACCTTATAGCATTGAAATATGTAAGATAATATATGCACGGTTAAATGATACTGGGAGCAAACTAATCTTTTAAACATAAACTCATGTATTTATATACATTTCAAAATATAATGATAGAATATGTATTTTCAATAGTCTCTTCAATAATGATATATAAGGGGGGTGAACACACAATGTGATATATACATGATGCATTATAGAATTGTGTAGGGGGCGGGTGCCTATAAGGCACCATCACATAACTGAGAAGCATGAGATAGAAAAAGTTACTTTAGATAACACCCACATCCTGTAGGATGTGTCCGGATGGCTTAAGACTGCTAGCCTGCAAAAGTTACTTTAGATAACACCCACATCCTGTAGGGTGTGTCCGGATGGCTTAAGACTGCTAGCTTGTAGCAACCCTTCTTATGTTAATGCCCCTCCACCCAGCAAAAGAATGTATATAATCCCTGATTGAGCTGCAATAAAGTGAGACTTGATCAGAACTCCTGTCTTGTCTCCGGTCTTTGTGTCTCCCATTTTCCTCCCTTCTAGGTGCTTCGGGGTCCCTCGTGTAGTGTCCTGCGGGTCGGGACAGAATTGTACACATGAAACCTATGTAACTTTACTAATGGTTCTCACCCCAATAAATTTTAATTAAAAAATAAGGATGTATAGTTAAATTTATATAACAATATAATATGTCTATATAATTATTAATAATACAGTATATGCATTTTTTTCTGATAAACCCTAAATTTGTCTATTGCTTATGTTAAGATTTGTTTATAAAACACCAGTTCTCAGATTATGAATTGGATGTCAATTTTAAAAAAAATTGTATGTGATTCATTATATGAGAAAGTATGAATAACCTCAGTATGAACATCACATTTACTGGTTTTCAAATATTTCATTTTTTATGGTAAACAAATATAGGTTTACATTTGAAGCCAATTAAAAACTAATCTTAAAAATCTCTTGTAGTAAGAATACCAAACAAAGAAAAATGAGAAAACACAATATGAATCCCACTAATGCTTTTAGGTACTATAACCTATTCGACACCATTAACACAAAAAATATCCAGCATCACTTGGTATCCATTTTAGGTGAAACTTCTATTATTTTCTGTTCAAAACTGAAAATAAACAGGTTACTCACAAACTATTAATGTGCATTAATTTGGTTTGCTATTTGAGATGTAATTGCTCTAGTTTATAACCATTTAGTGAAATAGTTACAAATATCAACAGAATTAGATTTCTCTAATTTCCTGAGCTATTGTTTAAAAGCTTATATTTGAGAAAATAATTAAATTACTTTTCTTTTACTATTAGTACTTACAGCACCAAACTCTTAAAGCATTAGCGTAATAATTAGAGTAAGTATAGAGGGCCTACATTTGCTTTTCACAAAAGTTGAACATTTAAAAACATAAAACATGGATAGAATGATTGAATATCAATATTTATATTTATCAATATATACTTTCTTAATATTAGGATGGCTATTTAAAAACGTATAGTTGAATACAATAGAAAAAGATATTTGTACATAAAAACACCAATGTGAATATCAATAGGAAATAAATCACTTTAAAGTCCTTACCTTTGTTTTAAACTAAAGAAATAGTCCCTTCCATCTCTTTTTCTTAACCTAAATGCATTGATTTATAACTGATTTTTTTTCATTAAAAATATTTGCTTTATTTTTGGTTATCACAGTAGAAGAGTTATATTTATTGATTGCATTGTAAAATTTTGCTTAATGGACATAACTGAAATAATAGCAATTCATTCTTTTAGAAAGCTTAATGTAATTGTTTTGTGAAAATGAGAAAATATAAACAGAACTTAATTGGTTTTCGTGAGGAGTATTTCAGGAAAAGAGGATAGAAAGAAGTGACAACTTAATGGTATGTATCATAAAGTAAGAAAAGCTTGAGGGTAGAAAGATAATTTTAAGCAAGCAATGAACATCTGATTAAGGAATACAGATTTTGTTAAGTGGACTTGGGAGAAAGTGGAGTCTTTTGAACAGGGTAGTAATCAGGTCATTGAAGTGTTTCCAGAAAGGGTAGGAAATGACAGTTACTGAGTTCCTTGTTTTCTGAGGGGTGAAAGTCATATAATAATAACTGCATGGTTTGCAATATGAGTTAAGAAAATTGAGACTCCAAAGCCTGCCTTCCCTTTATTACATTGCATTGCAAAGCAATATAGAATGAATGAGAAGAGAACCTGTGTTTACATTCCTAGAAATGCCCAAGTGAACAAAGAGACCAGCTTTAGAAAACAAGGCAAAGAAATAGAGAGAATGTTTTTGAGTTTAAATATTTGCACAGTACAATATAATGATGCATTATATGGAAGTGAGGATGTTGTCATGATCCACAGCTAGTAATTATTTTTCCTGTGTGAGCAAAGGTGAAGGATAGGAGGTCACAGGGCACAGAAAAAATGGTAGAAAGCCTCCTGGAAACAGAATGAGATGTTAAATGTAGAAATCTGTCAGTAAGGCAGAATTTGTCCCAGGACACAGCTGGTGTGTACTAAGATGCAATAAAAAACAACACTTTTGTTTTTTTTTGTTTTGCTTTTTTTTTTTTTTTTTTTTTTTAGTGACAGGGTTGACAAGCATAATGACTCATGAAAAATACTTTATTTATAGATTAGAAAGTCACTGTTGACATTTAGGCATGGTATCAGGTAGCAACATAGGAACACTCAATAGAAATTAAGAACTAATCAAAGTTTGATAATATGAATTGCTAGAACTGTACATTTTCCTTAACGTACTTTAGCAATTTCATGAAATTCTTACACATACATACATAAGTCTCATTAAAGAGGTAAATATGTTAAAATAAGGTCATTTGTGTGGGCCCTAGACTGATATAGCTTGTGTTCTTATAAAAAGGAGATAATTAAGACACAGACAGGTACAGAGGATAAAACTCTATGGGCTAACTGATGTACAATAATTGAACACAGAATGGAGAGATCTAGGTTTGGCTTATCTACAAGATATTAATGAAAACAAAGTAGAATCATGTACTGAAATTTAACATAACAGAGTAACATTCTAAAATTTGACTTCAATTTAGGAAAAGCTAATGTGAGGAGGGAAAATAACTAACTGTCTGAAAGACATTGATAGTAAATATTCTGATGCCCAAATATCCAGAATAAAACTGTGATGTAGTTAGAAAAATTAAAAAACTTACACACCATTTCATGTATTTTAACCAACTTTGGAAAACAAAGCATTCTAATAGGGAATACAATCATTTAATAGAACCAACAGCAATATAACCTTGGCACATGCTAGTTAAATTTCTACCCAATTAATTCAATTTAATTGTTTTAATAATTTAGTTTTAATTGTAAGTGCATCTTCATATTATAGCTGCATTTGAATGTATGCATGTATGTATGGGTTTTTGTACATCTACATGTATACATAAGGTGTGTGTGCTAACTGATGCCTAATTGTTAAAGACAGAATGAATAGGTCTGGGTTTGACTCATCCACAAAATATTAATGAAAGAGAAACACTTGTTTATGAAGTGATTTTGGAAAACAGTTATCTATCTACCATGAATATTACACTATTGTGAAAACTGTCTCTTGTCTTTCCAAAGTTATTAAAAAAATTATGCTTCAGTAATTTCTCTAGGGATGCAATTAAGGACTAGTCACCAAAATTAAGACATTTATATTTTTTTAATTGATAAAAAAATTTAAATATGACTGGAATCACATCAAATTAATTTAGCACAAGAGAAAATCATACAGCAGATACAAAAGTGCGTTGCCAATTGTTCTTTTGGATATAAATGCAGTTAACACCTTTTATAGGCCCTAGGTACAAGTAAAGTGAATAAATCAAATTTCATCTGAAAACTCAAAATAAATAATATGCCTAACTCCACTTGGTGACCAGTTTGGCAAACTTTCTTTGAATTATGTTGTAAATAATAATTTTGCCTTATTAGTCACTATTGGGACTTTAGTGACATGTAAAATATAGAAATGCACAACTGGCCTTTGAAGCAAGATGAGAATGGGTAACCTCCTGAAATACTGAATTTGCCAGGGGTGCTCAAAAGGAGCTATGAAGCATTTCATCTTAAACTTAGGCCAAGATATTGTAAAAGATACCTATTTATTAGGTTAGTGCAAAAGTAATTGTGGTTTAAAATGTTAAAAACAATTGCAAAAACCGCAATTACTTTGGCACCAACCAACATAATATCTATCTATCTATACATTAGATTGTCTACATGACTCCATGGTTGGCAGCTTAAAAACGAATTATGTTCAGACATTCCATTCCCTTAAAGCAGTGGGATCTGAATAGCCCCTTTTTGCTAAACACGAATGAAGGTTAACCAGAGATAATTGGCCAAATAAGATATTTTCAGTTTGGGGGGACATAGTCCTGCCTTTTGAGTGTAGTAAGTACAATGATGTCCTTTGACTAGAGAGATCTAAATCACAAATAGTCTTATTCTGTCAGTAAAAGGCTATTTTCTTTAAATTTCTTGTTTGTTTGTTTGTTTGTTTCAGGTACTATGAAAGAGAGACAGAGAAAAATAATGATAAAAAAATAAAAAGATTAATGTGATTAACTGAAACATTCAGGGAAATATTTTAGTACCAAACACTGAAAAAAGAGATGTGTTACTCTTTGAATTGAAGTATCCACATCCAGTGCACGAGAGAGTTATTAGAAAATGTTTTCTCAAGCTCTCTTGAATATCCAAAGCAAATTGTAGGCCTTGGGGACAAATTTTGATTACAAATTTGATTTCAAAGTAAGTTGGAAAAGTTTTAATCAAAGCTTTTGCGAAAGACTGGGCTTGAAATAAGTGGATGACACTAAGGAACTATGACACATTTAAAATTGTTGCTAGCAGTGTATTTTTTGTTTAATTTCAAAATGTTTTCCCTATAAGTAGGATATACATTTTAATAGTCCCTATGCTTCTTTATTTCAGTGATATTTTTATTATTTGAAAGCAGGGAATTCATAGACATCTTTATCTCAGTTATATTAGGTACTCAGAACTAAGCACATAAAGCTATTTACTGTCATACATTAGACTTAGTTCAAGGAAAAACATATAGAGAGGAAATAGTAATAATAATAATACATTTTAAGCTATGAAACCAAACATTCATATTATTTTTCTATATTTTCTAAAGGATTTGTGGTAGATTATAAAAACACCTACTTTATAGGAACATAGATCAGCAAAATAGACACAATAGAGTAGTGTAAAACCAGTAAGAGCCTGAACATAGAAATGCATGCAGTGAAATTCAATAAAGTTTATAAATTTGGATGGCAAAATCAGTTTGTAGCTTTCTGGGAACCAAAGCAGAAAGAGAATTCTGCTTAGTTATAACTTTCAAAACTTGTAACTGGGATGTTAGCTTTATGAACAAGTTTCTAAATTCATAACTTGGTCACAAAATTAATATGCCAGCACACTGAAGAATCATAAAGAGGGAAATGGAGCAATTCTGGCTTAAGTAAGGTGGAGATGACAGCAGAAGGGAAAACAATACCATTGCCCAGAGATAAACAAGGTGGTGTTGAAATCATAAGACTTCTCCAGAAACCTATAAATAACTGAAATTACTTTCCCTTATAACCGAGTCAGTTTGCTCCGAGGGAAACTGTTCTTCTTGATAGTTTCAGCAAATCAGGTTGCTAACAGAGGGGGAAAACAAAACAAAACAAAACAAATTCTTATACATTTCCCTTTTCCATTGACCTCCATGTTTGTTTTTGTTTGTTTGTTTTGTTTTTAAGTTATAAAACATCCCTTCTCTTTGTTTGGTAACGTTCTATATGTGATTCATTTTTCTTACATATGAGTAATTTCAGTTATACATGTGACTAAATTAAATAGCTGTTTGTTTTTTTTAAACACTTTTCAGAAAAGTAAAAATGGTATTTCTTATTGACCTGAGAAAATTAATCCTGGATACTTCCTTAATAAAGAAAACCCTTGGTGATTTGATATGACATTCAACAACATTCTTAAAATACACACAGTAAAGTTTTACATGTACAGTTGCAATAATCCTCAGTTAGTTCAATTGCACAACTATCATGTATTTCTAGAAAGTGGTTCTATAAACAAGCTACTTACTACTTGTGCTGCTGTGTGATGGTCTGCATGAATTAACAGTAAGATTTAGAATATCTCTGTCAACAGTTCTAAAGTTTTGGTATGAGTTAGATTCACTTGGACAGAGTTTAAAGTACAGATTCTTCTCTTGAAACTTATTTTTTTTTAATAAAAATTTATTGGGGTGACAATGGTTAGTAAAATTACATAGATTTCAAGTGTACAATTCTGTAATGCTTCATCTATTTCTTCTTAGTAGGTTTGATTTGTAAATGTATATATACATATATATGTATATATGTGTGTGTATATATGTATATATATACATTTATTTATTTATTTATTATTATTATTATTATTATTATTATTATTATTATTATTATTTTAACAAAATAAGCCTGATGCCTTTGGCTTAGGAAACCACTTTGAAAAACAGGGATTAGGGTTTTTAAAAAAGTGTTTTGTGTCCTCAAAGAAAGTATTTTATGAATTTTATTTATTCCTATTTAGAAGTTTATTAAAGTATAATTAGCAGAGTGAGATTTTATTCTCAATTTTGAAGTTGATGTAATCTATGATACCAATTAAAGCATATGCATTTGAAAAAAAAATCAACAAAGCTTAGATAGAGTTGGCATCTTCTTAACATACATAAGATTAAACTTAGTTGATCTACCAAAAGCAATACAAAATGAAACAAAAACATAAAATCATAAGCAATTTGTCAAGGCGAGAGAACACAAGTTTTAAAGTTTAAATATAAAAATAAATTAATTAAAAATAATAAATAGGTTAGTGTTGATAAATAAATTTTATTTCTAGATACTAGAAACAAATGGATAATTTACTACAAGTATATCTTCATTTATAATGTCATTCTAACAAAAACATAAAATACTTAGTGATAAATTTAATAAAATACATTTAAAACTTGTACACTAAAAATTATAAAACATGGCTGACATAATTTAAGGTCTAAATAAATGAAGACATACACCCTAACCATACATTGAATTAATCAACATTATTTAAACATCAAGGACACACAAATTGATCTAAAGGTCAACAATACTAATCAAAATTTGTCCAGTAAAATATTATCTTTGCCCAAAGTCAGGTTTGATGTTTTCCCTCAGCTCCTGTAAGGCAACCTTTCAGACTTTGGATTTTCTTACCTGACAAGGGTATCTTTGTTTAGCTACAGGCCCATGGTGATATCTTATCATCTCCGTTATCTATGTGATTTATAGTGGATAATATTGGGCAACCTGGTATCAGTTTGACCACTGAAGGGTCTAGAGACCAAGGTCAGCTACATGGGTGAACAACCTTTTTCCTTTGATTAAGAACTAATAAAAAGTTTTGATACCAAGGCTAAGATGAGCTTTACTGATTGGCATAGTCCATGCATATTTCCAGACATTATTGTTAAGAGAAGTAGGTTGTTCTATGGAAGACTCTACTGGGAGAATACTACTGGAAGCTCTTTAACTTGGCATCTCCTGGACTGTGCCCTTTGTGCCTCTTCCCTCCACTGATTTTAATAGGTATCTTTATGCTGTAATAAACCATAACTGTATATTAAACTTGGGAGTGGTCATGTAGACCACTGAATTTGTAGTTGGAGTCAGAAGTGAGAGTTGTCCTGAAGATTGTATCAAGTTGAATTAGTGTCACCCCAAATTTCCTTCTCAATGTGACTTATTTGGAAATAGGGCCTTTGCAGACATAATCAATTTAAGATGAGGTCATACCAGATTAAAGCAGGTCCTAAATACAACACAAATGGTAGTTTTATAAGAAGAGGAAAATTTTGACACAGAGACAAAAACACTCAGGCAGGACGTCATGTGAAAATGCAAGCAAAGATTGTATTAATGCATATAGAAGCCAAAGAACTCAAAGGATTGCCAGTGACTACAAGAAGCTAGGATGAGGCAAAGGATTCTTCCTTAGAGCCTTCAGAAGGTCATGGCTTTGATGACACCTTGATTGTGGAGTTATAGGCTCCAGAACTGTGGAAGAATATATTTCTGTTATTTTAAATATCAGTTTATGGTTATTACAGCAGTCTTAGGAAACTTATATGAAGACTCCCAAATTTAAAAAAAATTATAAATTGATTCTAAAATTTCATAGAAGTGAAAGTGACCTGGAATAATCAAAGTGATTTTCCAAAAAGAGAATTGGCCAGAAGATTTGACTGATTTTAAGACATAATATGAAGTTAGTTTAAACAAGACAGAATGATATTGGCAAAAAGATATACATATAGATCAAACCTAGAAAAGAAAAAACCATATATGTAATTAGTTTTTTTTCTTTTTTTTCCTTGACATGTTTCCAAGGCAAATCAATGAGAGAAATGGTAGTGTTTTAATTAATAGTTCTGGAAAAAACAAAATAGCAATTTTGGGAAAAAATAATTATCAATGCTTGTGTCACACGATATCTAAAAATGTATATGACATGTGGATCTAAATATAAAATGTTAAATTATAAGACATGGTGGGAGGATACACATAGGGAAAAATCTGTGTGTGTTGGAGTAAGAACAAATTTCATGGGATGCAGAAAAACACAAAAATAAAAAAATAGAAAAAAATATTTTATGCAATCTGAAAAATCCACAAACTTGAAACGTTATCCATTAAGATTATGTATTTTTAAAAAATGGTTATGTATATGGGAGGAAAGTACTTCCATTTTTCCAAATACTAAAATATGGCCCTGGCCCAAAATATTTTAATACATCCTAACTTTAAGTTATGATATCTACCATAAATACCTTATAAATGTATCATCAATATACATACTAACAAATGATTGAATAAGATTAATATCTCTGCAAATATTTTAAAAAATAAACAAATTTGGTTTTATTTTATATTTTTCAAGGTTGGAAATTCAAAAACAACAACACCAACAACAAAACGCCATTAACCTGTAAAAATAAATTCAATAGAGTTACTAAAATCATCAATAATTAAGTAAAATTACTACTTTAAAGCTACTTCATAGGTTGTCCTCAAGATAGACACTAAGAGCTGAGCATTTACTTCTTTTTTCCTATAGAATCATAAAACTCTGATCAGCACTTTATAAATTTATAATGACTTTCTGACAGTAAAAGGCAGAGAGTGAATAGCAATATCCTACCTGAATAACAGTGTTCAGAGCCACTGAGAAATTTTAATAATTATAAACCAAATTATGGGACTAAAGTGGTCAGAGGGCATAAATTGTTTTATACTCTATATTGCTCATTTCAAGAATCTCATGGTATAAAAAGTATCTGTGAAGTAGTTATAATATATGAAATTTATCTGGCACTGAAATGAAATTTCTTCAAGCAAAAATATTATTTTCTTCATCTCGTCTTTTCTGTAGACTATTATAAAAAACTAAGCTATATTTCATTATAATTTTTCATTTACCCTATTGATGATTTATTTATATATTCCTTCCTATATATTAAAAACATTTTTAGATAATGAAAAATATATTTTGTCATGGATATATTCAATGCTTTTTGAATATGAAACTCAGTAAATAAAAACAAAAGCTTTTAATTACAGTATGTTTCAGTTTCCATTAATTGTTCTGAAATATTCTATCAGGCTGGTGTAAAAGTAATTGCAATTTAAAAAATTAAAAATAATTGCAGAAACTGAAATTACTTTTGCACCAATCTAGTATTTAGTAACCTTAGATTATCTTGGGTAAGTTTCATTAACTCTATCTTTATCCAAAAACAGGTATTTCAATAACTCTGCAATGTTACTAAGTTAAGGATAAAGTCCTCAGGTGGGCATTTGATTTCTTCGACATACATTTCTCATTAGCTCTTTTATATATATATATATAAAACTTTTCTCTTTCACGCTATTGATTTGAAATAATAATATTCAAAGTAATTATACAATGCCATCCATTTCATATTTCTACATATATATACAAATCATATGTTATATAAATAATATATGTGCTCATTGTAAACCATATGGAATATTGAAGAAAACAGTATAAAATAAAACCAATTATAATTTATATACACATAAAGATATATAATGATATTCTGATAGCAAAAAGGGAAACTCAAGAAAGAATAATGTATACTGCTTTTGTTTCCTATTTGTTGCTATAATAAATTACCAAAACCATACTGCCTTAAACAATAAAAGCATTCTCATCTTACAGTTCTGTAGATCAGATATCCAACAATCCAAGTGGTCTTACGGGGACTGGCAAGATGCATTCCTTCGGGGGGTTCCAGGGGAGAATACATTTCCTTGTCTCTGCTGGAGGCCACCTATATTTCTTGGTTTGTGATCTCTGCATCTTCAAAACCAGCAATCTCATCTTCCTCACCCCTGCTAAAATCAACACATCTCTCTGATTATCTTGCCTCTATCATCCATTATTTTAAGGCCTTTATTACACTGAGGTCACCCAGACATTCCAGGTGAACAGCCCGTCTTAACTTAACCACTTCTGTAAAAACACTTTTGAATGTAGGGTAATATATGTACAGGTTCCAAGGAGTAGGATGTTTATATTATTGGAGCCCATCATTGCACTTACCTATACACAAATAAAGATAGTTACTGGGGTTAATGTGATACTAAGGGTCTTAAAATAGAACCTCTAGTCAAATCTACTTTAAAAAAAAAAAAATAATAATCATGGTTGCTTTCCATTGTCTGCAGCTAACAATCCAGGCATATTTAAGTATTTCTTAGGCTGATCATGAATTCCCTGCTCTGTCCCCAAATGTTCTGTAAAATTTTGTCATACAGACCAATATTGTTTTAGTTGTGGTTGAAGATTAAAATTAAGGAGTGGTTTTTATACAGTTATTTGTAAAAAATAAATTCATAAAAATACTGCCAAGAAGAGTTGTCATAGACATATGTGATTAAAATGGGAGGAAGGAAGATAGAAGGAAGGAAGAAAGGAAGAAAGGAAGAAAAAGGGAAAGAAAACAAAAAGAAAGAGAATTGTAGAAAGACAAATCCTTAGATCAAGAATTCTTAAAAACCTTTTGTAATGAACAGAAATTCCTTCAGAAGTATTTGTGATCTAGATTGTAGTCTCTTTCTCATCTATCTGTCTGTCTATCTCTCTCTCTCTGTCTCTCTGTCTCTCTCTATCTCTTTCTCTCTCTCTTTCTCTCTATCATCTATCTATCTATCTATCTATCTATCTATCTATCTATCTATCTATCTATCTATCTATCTATCTAGAATCAATTTATCTGGCATGAATATTTCTAGGATTTATCCGGCATCAATATTTCTAGGATTTATCCTGTATCTGTCTCTCCTGCAATGTTTTTATTTACACACATACTAAATAAATACATCTTGCATGCATAAGCAATACAATTCAAAAATAATCAAAAAGGTTTTTTGCTGCAAAGTTTTTCAAATAAAAATGTACACAAATCCATAATCACAAACAATCCCTTCTATCTGAAAAACATTAAAATATTATTTGCTCTTTGAGAAAGGAAAATCTGAGACTAGAAATACGAACATCTTTGTAAGACTGAATTTAAATTTGATCATACAATAACTCTAAAGCTATTCACTTGAACTTAAAATTATTTTATGTATACATATACTGTGCTATTAGGGAAAAAAATATGGTTAAGAAAATAAAACTTGGCTTAGCTATCACATTGAAGTAAAGATCCCTTGTAACAATAATTTGACGATGTTTACTTGTGTGTAATAAGTGAAAGCTTTACCTGTGTTTTTTTTCTCTTGCCATAAAACAGAAATAATTTTCTTACCATAAAACTTTTTAATATGAATAATTTTACCTATTCAAATGATTAACTCTATCAATCTAAATATTAATATTTCTGAAATATGATTTGGATAACTAGCCAAAAAACAAACAAACAAACAAAAAGAACTGGTGTGAGAGTTAGTGATAAATGTTAAATACCTGATACATAATGAGCTTTCAAGGATTTTTCTATTAGATTTGTCGTTGTTTTACTACCTTGTTTTAAAGGTTACCTAACATCACCTTATACAGTGTATTATTATCTATAGGTTTTACTATTTAAATACTTTGGTTGTTTACATTTTTTTGAAAATGTAACATGACACTGGACTTATCTGTATGCATGAGTTTGTGTCTGCATATGTCTTTGGTAGTGTTTCTTATCAGAGATGCAATTTTATGTGCTTTGTTAAGAAAACACTCTTCAGCAGATATTTGCATAAGAGTGAACAAAGCATGGTAGTTACAGCCAATGGATACAAGAGAAATATATATATATATATATATATATATATATATATATATATATACACACACACACATATACATACATACACACACACACACACACACACACACATATATATATTTCATATATATATATATATATATATATATATATATATATATATATATATATATGGTCTCATGTAAATCGGCCTTGGCTTTCTCCACAGGGGAACCTGGAACATAAATCACATCAAAAAGTTGCCTTTACTTGGAGGCAATGTGGCTGGCCTTTTTTATTTCTATATAATTCATTTTTAACAGCAGGATGGCCCTGGCAAGTGATGGGGGCCTCCTGAGTAAGGAAGTTCTTTTCAGTAAAGACAAGACTCCTGATAAAGAAGAAAATCTTTAGCCATTAGCAGCCAGCACTTAGCAGCTGAGGAATGCTGGGTGGGATACCAATCACAGTTCACCTCTTGCCCCATCTAGATTCACTTTTTTTTCTAACTTTAAGTTCATTGCATCCAGGCACAGCTAATCTAGGACTCAAGATTATCAAGATTCTTGGGGAGATTTACAAGGGGAGGGCTGATAAGATGAAACAGACTCTCCCCTGTGGCAATTGGTCCTCAAGCTCAATAGATACACGTCTCCCTTCTCTATCACCCACATAAATTACACCGACTCTGGGCTAGCATTTCTGCTGGTCTAGGGATCTGCTTGGTGGAGACCCACAGAGGGTCTGAGACCCTGGTTACCATGAATTAATCAGGTTGTGCTTGTTCTACTTGCACATTAAAAATAAGAAATGAACATGGCATTTCCAAGAAACACTGTATTGGATCACTTCAGTGCCAAACATAGTCCCCCATGTCCATATTATGCAGCAGCTGTCTTACCTGTCTATGATGATTAAGATCCATTACCTCTGCTGTATGGTAATTCCATTTATGCTTCCTAGACTACTGGCATAAAAACTCCAAAGAAAACTTTTGGCAACTGTAATTGTAAGTTTTATGAAATCCTGCATATATGTCCTGTTGGAATATGAAGTACAAATTCTACAAGTGATGGTGAGCAGTGTCCTTATTGCCATCATCCCTGGAGCCAGGATCCACACATTCTACCTGCCAAGGGCAGCTCGTGATAAGAGCCATTAGTATTAGAGTTATACAGAATCATGAAGCATAGTTTCCTACTGAATGTGGATATAATTAAATGTGCATATAATGGAATACTCTTACCAGCATCCTTTAAGTCTGTGTTAATGGTACTACTCTGTTTTTCCTCTGCAATGCAACATCTTTTTTCATTTATTATATGAACCAGGGGAAGTGGTACTGTATTGTGGAAATTCAAGACACTTCCATTTGTTTTTTCCAATGGCGATCACTCTAAATATCAAAGAATCAAAGTGAGAGATAATAAGTGGTAAACATGCCCATTTTGATTTTATTTTCAGTCAAGAAAAATAACCCCTGTGATGGTCACTGGTTTTAGTGAATGTATTCTGAGATGGACCTGAACCAGGGCTCCCTGATTAGCTGACCCTTATAGACCACTACACCAAAATGGGAGTCATGGTGGTCCTTAGAGTCCATGGGTTTGAGCAAAAGGTCACCACATAATCGGCACTTCCCGTAAGCTATAGATATGTCTATTTATCCATAGTATGGTTATTTAAGTAAATGCCTGATTTTGGGAGGAAATATGGGAAAAATATCCTGTGCATATGGTTGCCATAGTATCACGATGTCCTTCTTCATGGTGACCCAGCAGCAACTTAAGCAGATGAGTTCTGTATCTGAAAACCATCATCTGAGAACTATGTATGTACTTTAATTTTTGTTACACGTCTCAACATATTTCTGTGGTTCAGGGTCCCTTGCAAGCATTCTGATCTTGCTATACATTACAATAATCATGCCTACCTTGATTCTGACAGTTAAATGCTGTCATGTGTATTCTGCTATACTAAGACTCTATCATTCTCATGGCTACCAGAGTGCTGAGTTCTGTAAAAGAAACTCCTATTGTTAGCACAGGTCTGTAGAGACTTGCTTATATACACTTATTACCTTGTTCAGAAATCATAATAGTATCAGCTAATAACATGGTTTGAAATACCACCTATGCTAATGAAGACTTCTGAATTAACATATACAGAAAGAACACTTTCCTCTTCCTTGAAACAGAAATCTGAATTTCCAGCCTTCCAGTATTTCACTTTGGAATCCAGTAAACATTTCAAAAAAGAGCCTATCATGTATTGAAATCATGATGTTCTCTACCTTCATACTTGCCTCATCCATTGTTGGCCATCTCAGTCAATGATAATTCCATCCTTTCAATTTCTCAAATCAAAATCTTTGAAGTTATCTTGAATTCCTCCTTTTATCCTTTACCTCCATGTCCAATTATCTATTAGGCTGTGTTGGGGAAGCATCAAAATACAATGAGAACCCGATGACCGATGACTTCTCACCTTTCACTTTCTTTGTTGCCACCATTATTTCCCATCTGGATACTTTACTACCCTGTATATTGGTTTCCCTGATTTCATATTTAATAACACCCACTTTCCTCAAACAAGAGGCAGAGTGATCCGTTAAAATAAAATCATCGATGTCATTAACCTCCTCAAGGTAGTCATTATAATGTCATAATTAGAATAATTATAGTTTGCTATTTGTGTGCAAATAAATCTCTCCTTTATTTTTTTACCTTTAATCTTTGTCTTGTCTAGTGTGTGAAATGCATGTTCATAGAACAGAATTACCAGTCTTTCACCCGATTAACCTGAAAAGGCCTTCACCAATAGTATGTCTGTTATTTACCTAAATGTTTCCAGACATAGCATAGCAAATAAACAATCCCCCTACAAGACAGCATTTGGTGAATTTGCTGATAGAATCAAGTGCACTGACGCTGGAGTATTTATGAAATACTAAGTACATTTTCATGAACAGGTATGGGAGAAGTGTTACTGACTGCTTCAGAGGACCACTTGACATGTATGAATACACCAAGGTCCCAGTAACCAGGTTAAGTAGGAAATTATAATTTAAATGTATGTAAAATAAGATGAGTGGTCCTGCTGCAGAAAAAATCAGGAATAGTACAGAAGATGACGCTGGAGTGGTTTTGTTATGTCTTTTGTGGTAGGTGAAATGAAAATACACAGTACATTGGCTCAAGCCTTTATTAACATGATGTAAAATGGCAAGAGTTTTAAGATAAATGTTCTAAAGGGCGGTAAGGAGTGAGAAATGTAAGCATTTTATACCAATTGGGGAAATAAGTGAAAGTTCTGTTTATCATAAGAATTGCTCACACATTTCATTATGCAAACATTGATTTTCAATAATTGTTCATCTGTCAAATATTTTGTTTCATGTTTAATGTCCTTTTTTTTATCTTAAATCACAATGGAATTATACCAATTATACTTTAAGTCAGCCAGCTGATGAATACTTATTTTTCACTTCTTAAAATACCCAAAGTTATTTTAGATGAGGGGAAAAACATGTAAAATTCTTAACTTAGAGCAGTTTAATCTATGCGTTGTATTCTCTAGGAATCCAGAAGCAATTATATTGAACTTATAAAAATATTACTTGTCAAGGAATTTTAGCAAGTACTACCACAGAAGCTATCTGATGTAAGACCGTAGACTTGGCAAGGCCTAAGAAAGAATCAGTGAGCTTAAAGATAGGTCAATAGAAACTTCCCAAACTGAAATACTAATATATATATATATATATATATTTTTTTAAGAGAATACAAAACCCTAGAATCGTGGGACAATTTCAAAAGTTCTGATACCAGAAGAGAAGAGAGACTAGAAAGTAAGATATATTTGAAATTATAGTGGCTAAGAAACTTCCAAAATTACTGACATGTACTAAACCAGAGATCCAAAAAACTCCTAGGAACAAAAAGCAGGATAAACAGCAAAAAACAAACAAACAAACAAACAAACAAAAACCAAAAAACTGTACCTAGACATACCATAATCAAAATGTAGAAAACCAAAAACAAAAGAAACATTGAAAAATCTGTGCTGGTGGACACCTTAACTCTAGAGAAAAAAGGACAGGGATTATAGTGTCCTTCTCATCAGGATTATGATAAAAGACATGATGAAGTAAAATATTTAAAGATATGGAAAAAATACCAAATGAGAATTCTGTATTCAGACAAATTACCCTTCAAAAGTGAAAAATAAAGGCTCTCTCAGACAATACAAGCTGAGGTTATACACCACTAGCAGACCTGACCTTCAACAACTATTAAAGAAGTTTTTCGGGAGAAGATTAGAAGGTCAGAAAATTGGATACACATTAAGAAAGAAAGACCATTGAAAATGAAATAAATGAGTGTAAAATAAAATGCTTAATATTAACTATTTTAATTGAACTATAATATAATTTATTTTTGAAATAATATCCGTAATAATGCATTGGGTGACAATAGCACAGAATAAGTTAAATGAGTAACAGTAATGTCACAAGACCAGGCAGGAGGTAATAGGGCATCTGTAGTAGATGTGAACTGGTACACCGTCACTTAAAGGCAGACGTGGTTTAATGTGTATACTGTGAACTCTCGAGAAATAACCAGAAATTATTTTAAAAGAAGAAAAATTAATATGCCAAGAGAAAGGATAAGTGGAGTTATATAAAATGCTCAAAATCAGAGAATGCAGAATAAGGTGGGGGCCAAACAAGAAATAAAACAAGATATGTGTCATGCAGGGAGTCACGCGGGGTCTCAGCTCCCACTCCCCACATATGAACGCAGGTCATGGTGAGGCCAAAAAGGAACACCCACGGAGCCATAGATAGGGGAGTCATACTACTATGTTCTCACTGGCAGCTGGTCCGGATCCACACAATCTGCAACCCGCCATGCTAACTGCAATCCGTACTTGCTAGCTCAGCCACCATCTTCTTGCTAGCCCCCATTTTCTGCTAGCCAAGCCATGGCAGTTATATTAGTGGCCAATGGCTCAACAGTTACAGCTGACGGCCAACTAGCCACAGCTGACGGCCATCTACTACCTGAGCCAGCACCCCTCCACATGAGGCCAAGAGCCTGGAAACTGCTCTCTGGGGCTCTGAACCCACAATATGGTTACAGACAGAATAGATATTAAAGTAACTAATCCAATAAATAGTTTACATTTGAATAGTCTGGAGTTCCAGTTTTAGAAAAGAGTGTGAAGAGCTCCCTGGATCCACTCCCCAGTGTTTAACATGCATTAATCATACAATTCCCCCTTATCCCACACACATTGAGGTAAGTATTTTACAGAGGAGAAAACTTAGGCAGGGAACAGAGACGTTAAATGACTTCTCCAAGGACACATAGCTGGGAATTGTGGTTGAGATACTAATTCAAGCAGTTCAGCAATGAATGCCAAGGTCTGAATCTCTATACTAATCAGTCTCTAAATAGATTCAGGATGCACTGGATGATTCCATTTGTATTTTAGCGTGAACCAACAATTATTAGGTTGGTGCAAAAGTTATTGCTGTTTAAAAGGTTAAAAATCATGGCAGAAAACGCAGTAACTTTTGCACCAACCTAATACAATGTATATCACATTTGCCCAGGGAACAGTTTGTCATAAAAGCAAGAAGGGCCATTCTGCAGTGGTTACACATCTATAAGAAAAGGCTTTCTATCTCCAATCCAAGAAGAAACTTCTTTTACTCATTGATAATAAAGGCTTTGAAGTCAATCAGTGAGATATATTTTATATAGACAGCACAGGCAATGTTTGCTTACAATATATCATACAATATATGATTTACTTTGATTTTTGCAATATTTATTTTGTCTCTGGCTAAAAGGAAAATTGAATCTTGTCTACTGGTTGTCTAGGAGCAGTATTTGATTGTTAGTTCAACTTCTGTCAGATACATTCCTTCAACAAAGGAGAAAAAATATATTTTTGAAGAAATTGTTTTATAGTTCAGTCAGCTGGGCTTTTAAGAGAATTCTTTTGGGTTAGGTTTAAAGAAGTGTTTGGTCTAATAAGGACTTTTCTTCCTTTTTCACTATAAAAGCACTCTGTAACCAGACACATGCATTTTTGGGGATCAATATGAAACAAAAAAATTGTTTTACTCTGTGGAAGGATGTGGGGTTTATATTGCCTCAAGTTTTCAAGTTTGCAAATCTGCACATTTATGTCATTTTGGTCTTGTCATGTGATGCACTGTTGAAATGTAATTTAACAAAATCCCAAGGAGAAAATTCAATTTACATCATAAGGTGAAACAGCACCCCATTTATCTATTACTGTATGTGTGTGTGTTTGTGTGTGTATATATATATATCTATATATAGATATATAGATATATATGTAACCTGGTGGATTAAAACAATATCGTTTTGCTACATTTGAAAACTTTGTGGGTCAGAATTTCACCTTGGTGATTGTTCAGCTCTGTGTGGGGTAAGCTAGGATACTGGGTAGTATTCAGCTGGCAGCATCTCTGATCTCTGATCAGGAAGGTCCAAGATAGTGTCACACACATGTCTCTGACCTTTGCAGGATGATTATGAGGCTGGGTCCCTCTGTCCTGTCTGATTAGAGCTTTGCATGCCATCTTTCCTTCAGGAGACTTTTTGCATGACCTCTTACCTTCCAAGACAGAAACTGCCACTCCTTTGAAATATTAAGCCCAGAATTTCCAGATTCACTCGGCCACACTCTACTAATCAAAGCAGTCATGTCAGTTTACATTCAGAAAAGAGAAAATGAATTCCAGTGTTCAGTGGAAAAAAAAATGCTAAAGAACTTGCAGCCATATCAATGCACCACAAACAATGCTCTTTTCTTCTATAGTTTTTTTTTTAATTAAAGTTTATTGAGATGATAATTGTTAGTAAAGTTTCAGGCATACAATTCCATAATACATCATCTCTATATCACATTGTGCATTTACCACCCAGAGTCAGTTCTTCCATCTTCTTTCTTATTTTCTGTTTTATATACCACGTATCAGTGAAATCATATGGTTCTCCATTTTTTCTGTCTGACTTGTTTCACTTAGCATTGTAATCTTAAAATCCATCCATGTTGTCGCGAATGGCACTATTTTATTTTTTCTTATGGCAGAATAGTATTCCATTGTGCATGTATACCACAACTTCCTTATCCATTCATCTGTTGAAGGACACTTTGGTTGTTTCCATGTCTTGGTCATTGTAAATAAAGCTGCCTTGAACATCAGAGAACATATATCTTCATGGATAAATGTTTTCAAATTTTTTGGGTAGATACCTAAGAGTGGTATTGCTGGGTCATATAGTAATTCTATTTTTAATTTTTTGAGGAATCTCCACAACGCCTCCGATAAGGGGCTAATATCCAAAATATGTAAGGAACTCATACAACTCAACAACAAAAAAACAAACAATCAAACTAAAAAATGGGCAAAGGGCTTGAACAGACATTTCTCCAAAGAGGACATACAAATGGTCAATAGACATATAAAAAAGGCTCCACCTCACTAATCATCAGAGAAATACAAATAAAAACCATAATAAGATATCATCACCTCACCCCAGTCAGAATGGCGATCATCAGCAAGACAAATAGTAACAAGTGTTGGAGAGGCTGTGGAGAAAAAGGAACCCTGAAACACTGTTGGTGGGAATGCAGACTAGTGCAGCCGCTATGGAAGGCACTGCAGAGATTCCTGAAAAATGTTTTCTATAGTTTTTAAAACTACTCCTGGATTAACTTTTGGAAGTTATTAAATTACTGATTAAATTTCTTTACTAGTAATTGGGATTTTCAGATTTTCTATTCCTTTATAATTCAGTCTTGGTAGGTTAACAATAAGTGTTCATAGTAATCTCTTACTATCCTTTGTATTTGTGTGGTATCAGTTGCAATTTCTCATCTTTCATTTCTAATACTGCGTATTTATGTGCTCTCTCTACTTTTTCCTCCCTTTGGGAAGGTTAGCTAAAACTTTGTCTTTAAAAAAACAACAACAAAAAGCTCTTTGTTTAATTGATTTTTCTATATTTTTAGTCACTATTTCATTTATTTCTCTCTACTATTTGTTTTTTTTTTTTTTTTCCTCTAACAAACTTTGGGCTTAGTCTATTATTTTTCTAGTTCCTTGATGCATAAAGTTAGGCTGTTTATTTGAGGATCTTCTTTTTTCTTAATGTAGATGTTTATCACTATAAGCTCTCCTTTGGAAATGCTTTTGCTTATGGGGATTCCCTGTATATAATAAGTTTTTGTGTTTTGTATTTTTTCTTGTTGCTTTCATAATTCTCTCCTTGTATTTAACATTTCACAATTTGAATATATCATGTCTCAGTCTGGGTCTCTTTAGTCCATCTTATTGAGAACGTTCTAAGCTTTCTGAATTTGAATATCTGTGCTTTTCTTTAGGTTATGGAAGTTTCCAGTCATTATTGTTTGAATAAGCTTTGTGGTCATTATTTTCCATTCTTCTGGAAACCCTCTAGTGTACACATTATTGTCCTTGAATGTACCCCATACATCCCTTTAGCTTTCTTCATTCTTTTCTTTTTTTTTTCTTTTTCTTTTTTTCATGTTACTCCACTCTTGGGATGAATTCCACTGGCCTGTATTTTTGTTCACTGATCCTGTCTTACTTACACTTGGTCTAGTGTAATGTTAAACCTCATTATTGAATATTCTAATTCTGTTACTGTGTACTTTAGCTCTGCGGTTCCTGGTTGGTACTTCCTTATGTTTTCAGTCACTTTGTTGAACTTCTCACTAAGTGAGCTCATATTTGATATTGTACTTGTTTCTGTTTTTATTATTATAGACAGTGTGTACATGCCTGCGAGAAGGATGGGTATACACACTTTTGCCTACTTCTTACCAAAGTGTATTATTAAACATATTTAATTAAAATTTATTTATATGATGGGGAAAATAGCATTCCATTGTTGTTTCTCAAATTTTATGGATTTAATTATTATTGACTGGAGCATTTTCTTATAGGTTTTATAACCGCTTGTTTATCTGTGTGTGTGTGTGTGCGTGCACAATAGAGATTAGAGAAACATTTTCAATATTTCCTATGTTAACTGCCCTTCTTTATCTAGTTTATTTATGTTTTCTACAAATTAGCCCCTAATCTGCCCTATCTAGTAAAATTACTTTCTTAGGCTTGTCATTTGTATTTATAATTTGTTTTCCTTATTGTACTAATTCTGTAGTCAATGTTTTATCTGATCCTTAAATTTTGTAATGATCGTCAGATGTTAAAGTACCTTCATGTAATAAATTCATCGAAGTTTACATTAAGACTTAAAGTTTTGTAATGTTCATATTTTAGGAAAAAACTACACACTTTGAGATTGCTTATTTGAAAATGCCCTTCTATTCTTATAGGAATGCAAATTCATTTTTCGAAACTGTCCATCCTAAAATTTACTTTGATGCAAAACAGTTTTATTTTGAGCAATGAAGTTGCTCTTAGACTCACATATTGCACAATTGTATATTCACACCCCTTGTGCTTGAGTTCAGCATGAAACTTAAATGTATGCTAACAAATACTGGTATGCTAAGAACTCTTATGCTATGATTAAGCCTTTCTTGAGTTAGGCCCTGAAAGTTTAATTTATCAACGTATTTTAATTGTTTTTAAAATAATAATGAGGTATGATTATCTTTTATTTTTAAATTGTATACTTGAATATTTTACTGGTATTTAAACATAGCATTGTTTCAGTACCAGAACACGTTTTCCTTTCACTGTTCATCATTGATTTTTGAATTCTAATCTTGTATTAAAAAACAAAGAAGGAAGGAAGCAAGCAGGCTACCTCTCAGGCCTACTGCCATACTCTCGCTTGAAATGTTTTAAAGTCGTTGATGATATTCAATTTGCTTGGAATGATTACTCACTTTTATATTTCCTGTACAATTTACATTTAATTGGGGTCCTGTGGAATATCAATATCATAATGAAACCTACTCTTCCATGTGTTTCATCATCACTGTTTTTACACATTGTGGGTGATTAGACCTTCATTACATTCAAGAAGATATAATTAAATAAAACAAGAAGAGTTGAGTGTATAATGGAGATTGCTATTTCAGATGACACAGCTTTATGACATTTATATAAATATTCATAGACCATAGACTTATATTTCTTTATTTTAAAAGATTGAAAATTCAAAAACCTTTTAGAAATCTTTTTTTTTTTTTTTTTTTTTTTTTTTTTTTTTTACCCCCTCCAGGTGTTTGACTAATGCTCACATTTAGAAACCTAAAATGTCCGTTACTTACTATGGTGAAAACTTGAGGGGATCCTATTATTCACCTATCGATCAATGCCAATGACATCCCAAATGAATGGTGTTAACTGCTTCATTTCCCATGATACTCAAATCACAATCCAGCATTAGGGTTGGAAGCTCATAAATCTTTGATTTTGAATGTAGTGAGATTCCTAAGTGCACTCTATTTTGATAGTATTAAAAATTATATTTGAAGCTATCCCACTGAACCATTATAGTTTATCTGTAGCTGATACTATTGTAAATAACACTCTAGTAGTAATCTAATCAATAATTTAAGTTTTCTACCCTAGACTAAAATACCCACAGGGAAGGGATACCTAAAGTAATGCATTTGATGTTTGGTTAAAAGAGATGTGGCATTTCAGAGTAGTGGTTCAGCCAAATTGAAGTGTTCCATTCTCAAACTCTCCCACATTCATTAATGATTTAAAAACATCCACTGTCTATCAGCAGTATTTTTTTCCATTATTTATTTATACTATGGTGGGAATTATTAACTGTTTTTTCTCCAGTTCATGTTGTGTTTGAACAAATATATTTTTGTCATCTTACAGCATATCACTGTTTTTGCATACTATAAAATTCTCACTTGACAAGAGTGTTGAAATTTTGGCTATACAGTTAGTCATTAACTATTTTTCAATATATTCATAATTGTAATATATTCATAATTTATCAACTAACATGCATCCATTTATTATTTATATACCATCTGCTTTTAAACATAGTTTCAAGTGAATTATTAACCCAGAATTACAAATTGCAAATTCCAAGGGAAGAGTAAGTGAAATATTAAATGAAAGCACAAGTGTAAAATTACCACTTTCCTTTAAAAAAAAAAAGAAACGAAACATTATATAATTTTCAGTTTACTTTTCTGGTAAAATATTAGAAATTTTGAAATGATCATGTCATATATTTTATATTTTTTTAAATTGATATCATGAATGGTTTCATAAAATGTATTTTTTAAAAAACAAAGCAATAATAAACAGAATTGCATAAAAATCTCAGAAATTTATTTGCACTTACTGAGTTATTGCAATCTGTTCCACATATTGTTCAGCTTATGTTAACACTCTTTTTTTCTAAGATTAAAAGTAGCATTCTGCCGTGTTAACTAATGAAAAATTTATGAGCAAGTAAACACATTTGGGGCAACAGGAGCACCATTTAATCAATTGTGACTTATATGTAAGAGTGATTCATGTGGTGGGGAAAATGAAACTTAATGATGTCTTTGTTCATTTGCAAATATATATCTAAGAATGGGTTTATGTATTAGAAAAATATAATCCAATATGTTCTTAGAATATTTTTGTTGGTTTTGAGTTCCAACCAATGGATCAGGTGTTTCTGATAAACGTATAATTATATTTGGAAATGAGAAGGATGAAGAGCAGGTGCTTTAATGGAATGCTTTTTTTGTTTGCTTGTTTTTAATACAGCGGGTAACATTCTATTTTTAATTACTTTTATTGAAATGTAGTATGTACCCATATGTAGGAAAATGCACATGTCTTAAATATAGTATTCAACTACTTTTGACAAATTGTACACCCCTATGCTATGGGCACCAACAAAATAATGAATATCACCAGCACTTTAGTGTCATTACCAACCTTACCATGGTAACCATTAAAATGTCTTTTAACCTGCAAATTAGATGTGTTTGCTCTTTTCCTAGTGTAAATATAATCAAGTAACACATCTTAGGTTTCTTTTGCTCAGCGTTATGTCTGTGCTATGCACCTGCATTGCTACATATATGTACATCATTAATTGTCACTGCTATATATAATTCAATGTACTAAGTACTGTACATTTATGTATTTGTAGCCATCTAACTGTTAAATAAGACTACTCTCTCATTTCTACTGTCATTTTAGAAATCATACTTTCTTCTGGACAAGTTTCCTCTTAGGAATTATTTTAAAAGCCTATTAAACTACTTTAATAGATATAGGAAGATGTATATTAATTTCTTCTTGGTTTAGGTTTTATTTTTGTTTTGTTTTTGTTTTTCAGTTTTCAATTCATCAAAGGTATCAAATTTGTTGGCGTAAAGTTATTCATGTGGTTTTCTTATTATCCTTTTAATTTTGGTAGAATCTGTAGTGATATTCCCTCTCTCACTCTTGATATATTTGTAATTTGTGCCTTTCCCACTCTTTTTTCTTGTTCACCAGTCTGCCTGAAGATTTTTTTTTTTTTTTTTTTTTTTTTTATCTTCACAGAGAACAGCTATGGTTTCTTTACTTCATTTCTATTTGTTTTCTATTTAATTTCTCCAGGGTCTTCCCCCCCCTGCTGTTTACTTTGTTTCATTTGATCTTCTGGTTTGATTTATTATGGTAGAATCTAAGAGATATGTATTATTTTCTACCATAGGTGTTCTCTGCTAAACATAACCGTTTTTTTAGGTTGCAGCCAACAAGTTTTTTAATGATTTTTTTTTTTCATCACACTCGAATGAGTCACGTGGCTCTACCTGAATTCAATGGGATCTAAGAAAGGTAGGCCCTATTAGGCAAGCTGGTTCCCATCAACTACAACTATGAAAGTAATACCTCATTTTTTTTTGTTGAGTAGCCAGCTATTTCTGCAACACTTTGATAACCAACTGAATTTTATAGAGCTGAGTACTGTGACTCAAAAGGTTAGTTTTCTCAATATTACATAGCTAAGTATATGGTAGAATGATGATTGAAAATTCCATCTCTCTCTTCCCTCGACTTCCCCATTCCCCAAGTGCATATGTTTTATTTCCTCTGCTCTTATTATTAGGTCACATAGTTATTAACATGTGCTAAAAATATACTGGCACCATGTATAATCTATTGCTCATAAAGTATTCATAGATGAAATTCTCCAAATAATGGAATCTGAAGCATAGGGTTTTTATTCTTTACTCAGGAATGCTGAGAGTAGGGTATTATATAACCTCTTGTAAGGATGACAACAGGATGCTAAAACAACCAACCATGTTATTAGAGTGTTGGAACTTTGTCCCATCCCCTCTGAACACTAGGATAGGGAGAGAGGCTAGAGGTTGAATCAATCACCAATGGCTGAAGTTAAACATCCTGCCTATGTAATGAAGCCCCTAATGTCAGGGTTTGGAGAGCTTCTAGATCAGTATAAATCTGGGGAGAGCAGTGCTCTGAGAGTGCATTAAAGCTCTGCACCCTTTCCCCACAGCCTGCCCTAAGCTTCTCTTCTATCTGACTGTTCCTGAGTTATAACTTTTTATAATAAAACAATGATTCCAGTAAGCAAAGTGTTTCTCTAAGTTCTGTGATCCACTCCAACACCTTAACCCAACTGAAGAGGGATTGTTGGAACCTACAATCTGTTGCTGGTTAGCAGAAGCACAGGAAACAAGTTGGACTTGTAACTAATATCTGAAGTGTGTATGTGGAGGGGAAGTTTGGTAGGACTGAGCCCTTAACCTGTGGAATCTGATGCTCTCTCCAAATAGATTGTGCCAAAATTAAGTAGAATCAATGGCCTGTTGGTGTCAGAGAATTGCTTGAGGTATGGTAACCAGCTCCCCCAATATCGGAATCAGAATCAGAAAATAAATTATTGCAATGGAATATGCATTTTATTTTTCAAACTGAGTACCCAATTAATCTCTTTAAACATATTTATTTTTCAAACTGAGTTCCTAATTAATCTCTTTAACATTTTCATCTGGCAAACTAAACTGACTCTAGGCTCATTAAAGTTCAAAATATAAAAAATAATTTTAAAACAATGTGATAAATACACATATTCCCATATTCTTAAAAGCAAACTTTAATTGAAACAATTACATTAATTTAAAATAATTATTTTTAAATATACACTTACTATTTTGTGTATTTCTTCATACTATATCATTACTTTCTTCAAAAAAACAGCATAGTTTTCACTAATGTTTGAACTCATGAATAAAATATATAATTAAAAATATGTTTCTTATTTTACCTCCTTAAGTCAACTTATTAAATAAGTCCTATTTCTATGATTAGAATATTTTATCCAAGAATCCATAAAGAAAATTTAAATTCCTATATATATATAGCAATATGTGGAAATTTAAATTTTCATTCCCAATATGTGGGAATTTAAATACACACACAAACACACACACACACGCACATACACACACACACATATACATATATATGTGTTGGAATAACTTCCAATTTTTAAGTTTTAGATAAATTTCTAACATTTATCACATTTTAAATAGCCTATTATGGTACAAGACACTGAGTTTAAATAAACTTGCTGTCATCAGTTTGACTGATCTATTTGTTCTCTAGCAGATGTGGTTAATAGAAAGCTTCCTATTGTGTGTTAAATAAAGCCTTAGTGAAGATCAAATTCAGGATAAAGGAGAAATAACCTGATTAAAATTCATAATGGACAATGACAGTTACCCTTCTTCCATCCAATGTCAAACTCTCCCTAAAGGATAATTTTGAAAAGTCAATGAGAATCAGGTATGCTTGGTTTACAGGGGCTATTTTATTCCCTTAATTTCGACTAGAATAAAACATTGTTAGAGTCTACAGACAAGTTGAGTGGAAATTTCACCTTTCCTGTTTTTTTTTTTTTTTTTTTTTTTTACGTAGCTAAAATGTCTACATTCTCTTCAGCTTAGGAGTATGTAAACAATCGCCTCCCAGAAGGCAAAAAACAAAAACAACAACAGCAACAGCATAAGGAAAATGAAAGAGCCTTCTAGCTAGTGTGTCTACACAGTACTCTGACACTCCTTTCTGCCTCATTCAGCCCCTATTATCCCAATGCATAATCCACAAAGTTTCCAGAGAAGCCTCACTGCCCATGAGACATGGGCTGTGATTCTCCAGATTCAGGTGAACAAATTCTTAAAAACTAAAAATATTAAATTTTCAATTTGCCATGCTAAATGTGATTCCGTGTAGAAGGAATGACAGGGCTTTTTAATAATCTGTGATTGTCCTTTTAACCAGGGACAGCTGACATTGTTGAGGCTGTATCCCCTTCAAAGTCAAGTCTATGTACCACAAAGCCACTCAGTGAAGACACCTGTGACCCTCCAACGATGCCCTTATTTCTGAACATGTGAGTGTGCATTGCCTACTGCAGGGAAGCTTGGTGTGTGGTAGAATTAATGGTCTGAGACATGTAGCAACCATCTACGAATGGCAAAGGGAGGTATGGCTTTCTTGCTCCCAAGAGGGCACCTCTGAGGCGTGTGCTACATCTCTCCAAGCTTGCTAACATGACCAAGCCTCATTCACCATTTAGAACATCATTTATTTAATTCTTGTCTTGAGCATCAAAGAAACAAACAGATTTTTTTTGCAAAGATACATTATTTTTAAAATGTATCTTTAATATCTGAAATCCTATTGAGCACAGTGAATGTTCATGCTAGTCAAAATATTTATAAAATGAGGCAGACTAAGGGAAGGAAATTTTACAGTATCTTTCTCATATACAATCTATATGATCCTTGAATGACTTGGCAGTTTGAACCCCCCATTCTATCCCACCCCCCGTTTTAGTGCTACCAGTGGAAAAAAACAGCAGTTTCTTTAATTTGGTGTAGAAGCTAAAATTGGAGATATTTTCTTGATCGCTTCTCCAACAGTAGGGGGAGCTTTTAGATTGTATGGAGGAGAACAGCATGCTAATTTAAAAAAAAAAAAATCAGAGAAATGAAACATTATGGTTCTTTCAAAATAAGTTTTAGAAGAATTAAGCAGTCTCTGATTCCATTTTCATGGGTGGCATGGTATGTTTTAACTTGTTACACACTTAACACAGTATAAAAAAAAGTATCTCTTCTTGCTGACTTCACCAAAGTGATCTGGTCTCTTAATTGGATTACTAAATGTGGTTGAGATCTTGGAACAGCCTGAGAATATTCTAGAGCTCTTGGGATTATGGTACAATTATCAGGTTCTCATTCCCTAAGGAAATAGACCTTCCGCAGACAGTAATACAGGAAGTATACGATGACCAAATACATTATTCAATAAATAAGTAAGAAAGCAAATAAATAAATAAATGATTAAATAAGTATGAATTAGTCTGATCTTCAAAGAATAAGGACTATAGTAGTACGCATACTTACCTGTTTTTTCTACATTCAGAATTCAAACCCATTCTGAACAAATGGTAAATTAACTGGAGGGAAAAGATTTAAATTATATCAGTGTTTTTCAGTTGCTAAGGTGATTCAATGTAGAATGGGAAGAAATACTGCTTTGTCTTTTCAGCTAAGTAAGTTATTGTTTCATTAACTACCTAGATTTCAAATTGTGTATGAACACAAGTCACTGAAATTATACTCAATGACCTGATGTTATAAAAATACAGACTGGAGAAAGAAAAGGGCTACAAATGAATTGTTTTCTAATAAGAAGGCACATTTTCTCCTTGACAATGTTTTTTTCTTTTATTTTTTTTCTTCTAATTAGTTTCTGGTGCACAAAACAATTTAGTAATTAGACATTTATACCCCTCACAAAGAGATAACCCCCCTCCCCCAATCTACTACCCCTCTGACATCACGTATAGATTTTACAATTCTACTGCCTCTATTCCCTATGCTGTACTCCACATCCAGTGACCATATATATATATACACACACACACACACACATATATACACATATATAATATATAATATAATATATAATATAATATATATTAATTATATATTATATTATATATTATATATTATATATGTTATAGTATATATGTTATATTATATGTTATATTATATATTATATATGTTATATTTTATATTGTATATTATATGTACAATTTTATAATATATACAAAACTATAGTTGATATTCATTATTATTCAGCTCAAGGTGCACCCTGTAGTAGTCATGCATCTACACTGTTCTTGATGATTTTTGTGATATGAATTAAATGATCCTTTGTGTAGAATCCGCCTGATACACCGTTGCTTTCTGTCACCATTTACAGAGGCAGAGTGAAATAATGAAAGTAGCACAGCTTTGCAGTCATAAAATCTAGTCTCATGAAGAAAAGATGTTAACATTTGTTGAATATATACTATGTCTCAGACTCTGTTAAGCATATTGCATTTATGATTCTGTCAGTTTGACCCTCAGAACTTCATTATGATGCATCATAACTTGTGGATAAAAAGCATGCTTTGAAAACAAGTCTTGGGATTAGAATTCAAACTCTGTCACTTTCTGGGTGTGTGTGATCTTGGGAACACCATTTAACTTCTCCATGCTTCAGGTGTAAAACTGTGAAGAGAAAAAAACACAAAATGGAGATAAGAATGATAGTTACTACATTACAGAGTTATTATGGAAATTAAATTTGTTCTTATTTTTAATGTGTTTAGATTATTATCTGTCAAATAATGAGAACTAAATAGTAAGGTTCTTTTTTAGTCCACAAAGATTATTAGACAGATAATGGCCAACTGTGTAAATGGGGTATTTTTCTAATGGGAAAATCATGCATTAGTTAGTATTTATATCTGGATCTGTTTGAATAACTATCTCTTGCATTTATATTATAAAACCATGAGGCAGTAAACTACATAACATCCTAAAGATTAAAAAAAAAGGTAAATGGAGAATTAAAGTTCAGTGCCTGTGACATAGAAGACACTCAATGCATATTTGCATAGAAGATGAATGAATAAGTTAATAAAATGTCTGACTTCTGACTCTTTCCATTACATCATGTTGCTTCTAGCTCAGGCAGCATGCACATCAATTCAAGGAAAGCCTTTGATCTCCTTTGACAAGTCAGATGAGTGGTATCATCTGTCCTGTCAACCACAACGTTATTAAGGGTGTCTTAAATGACAAATTAGGTGAGTTATGAGAAAGTGCTTTAAAAGCCATAAAATACCACTTAGGTGTATGCTGTTATTTAGTAGGTGATATGATGCATGTTAGAAGACAACCTTGGATTTGAATCTTGCTAGGTTTGTGACTTTGGTTATCACCCCCAATCTCTCTAAACTTCAGATATTTCAACGGTAATAAGTGCAATAGTTTCCAACTTATACTGAGAAGTAAGTGTGGCAGACAGCATACATATAAAGTAATTTGCTTAATCCTCATTGTCCTGCTTTTCAAAACAGAAAGTATTCAGTATCAGCTACGTAGATGTTGTTATCATAATATTATTGTTGTAACCATTATTGTGGTTTTAGCAAGACACACTCATAGGCAGTAGTTCTTCATAGAAATAGCAAATATCAGACATACATGCTACTATGACCATGGCAGATGTTGCTAATTCACCATAGTCTGTATCTTCCTGCCAAAGAAGGCACCTACTACTGGCTGCAATGGTGAATGGGATGTTAAGTCATTTGCCATCTTTCTCTCTTAAAACTATTTTATAGACTGCGCTAGATATGGAAAACAAAGAAAATGGATGACTCGAATACAATGATTAAGCCAAGAATAATAGCAATAATGTGGTGAAATAGGAAGTCTGAGTCTTCCCCCCCCCCCACAGAAGCACTTATATAACAACAATATAAAGATCAAAGTAGCTTTAGGAGAAATCCAGGTTCAAGTTAAGAGGTTGCAATGCCCCAGATAGCACAAAACAGACTGCAAACAGTCACATTCAAAGGTAAGAAGAATAATTTCCCTTTATCTACATCCATCCCTACCCCAAGCTGGAACAGCTCAGTACTGAGGTAAATCATCTCTGCCTGTGACTTCTCCCTTGAGGGGAAAGAAAGAGTGAAGGGGGACTCCATTGTCCCCGGGCTTCTGAGACACTTACTAAAGGACTGACCAATTTCTGTTTTGCCTCACCTAAGGGACTGATAAAACTGGTCTAGTTTGGTATCCGGGAATAGCTAGAAACAAGAAAGCAAAGACAAGCTCAATGCAGCTGCCACAGCTCTGCGAGGCTTGGAGGAGGCAAAGAAACTGAGGCTGTTCTAACAGAAGGAAGAGACAGAAACAGAATATCTTCAAACATCCAAGCATTTGGTAAAAAATAGTCAGAAACCAGACAATGCAAGTAATCACACGCTCTTGGGGAAAAAAAGTATATATATATGAAGAAGAATACAATAGTTGAACTGAAAAATTCACTAGAGGAGTTCAACATCAGTTAATAAAGCAGAAGAATGAATCAACGAACAGAGAGACAGGTCATTTGTTATCCAGTCAGAGGAGCAAAAAGAAAAACAGAATGAAAAAAGAATGAAGAAAACCTAAGGGACTTACACAACTAACATCAATTAAACTAAACAGTAAAACAAGAGTATAAAACTCTCTGGTAAAGGTAAATATAAAAACAATTACAGACTATTGTAATAATGTGATAGTGTTTTTAATTGTGGTATAAAAGTTAAAATACAAAAGTATTAAAGACTTTAACTGCACAAATTATCTTAATGTATATACAATATAAAATGATGTAAATTTTCACATCATTAATATCAAATGTGTGTAAGGGAGAGAAGTAAAAATGTAGAGTTTTTGTATGTGATTGAAGTTGTAAACAACTTAAAATATATTTTCATAACTTTAAGAAGATTATCTTATTAAGTTGTCTTACATGCCTACAAATGTTTTTGAGTCTGGGAAACTAATGTTCAGAAAGGTAAGTAATTCATTTAAAGTCACACAGCAATTAAGTATGACATTCACCAAGTCTTCAAATAACCTGAAGGATTCCCAGGAGATGGAGGAAGCTGTGCTTATTCATTAAGACTTGAAATCCCAGCTCAAATATGATCTTTTTGTCTGTAGCTTTGTCTACATTGTTCAATATTTTACTTTCCTCCCAAGATTTTCTCATTTTAATAACCGTTTAATAACTATTTAAATAACTATTATGGAACACTTTAAGTCACAATCTAATGATGAGATAAGATATGTATTCTAATGATTATAATACAAAGAAATGCCATCAATACAATTGGCTATATTAAAATATTCTAAAAGAATTCAGAGGCAGGGAAGGTCATTTCAACTTGTCTGATCAGAAATAGCTTCATATGTAAAGTGGTACCTTGCTGATCTCAGAAGGTGTCAAAGGCAGGAAAAAGAAGATGAATTATGAAATAATGGTGAGTACTTAGTTTTAGGAGGATACTTATAAGGATACTTATACTGAGGAGTTCTGGGAAATAAAACTATATTAAACTATTAAGTATAGACTGGAAACAGTTTTGAATTCTGGGCCTAGCTTTTGGATTTTTGGTTGTAGTTGATATTGTGCTGAACAGTTCAGACTCACCCTCAGGAATGAGAATTAAGTTCCCATCTGCTCAGGGGGATCAGTGGCAGATAGCACTCATCCATCAAGCTCCTTCCCAAGGGCACCCCTCATTCAGTGACTGTTTGATTTGGTGAAAGGCTTGGCCCCTTTACCACAATTCAGAGTAAGCTAATGTGTTAACTCAGTTTCTGTGAATTCATCACAGCCTAACTTACTCTGTCCAGTCCTGCTTATTTCCCTCTTCTCATAGGTGTTTATCTGGGAGCACTCTCTAATAAATTTAATGCATGCTAATCCACATCTCAGAGTCTGCTTTCTTGGGAGTCTGGCTTTCAAAAGTTTCAGTCCATGGAAAATCATGGGATTGGAGTATGTTTTACAAAGAAAATATACCTTGCAAAGTTTAGTACCATTGCTTCTCATTCAAGGTGTTGGAGTTCAAACTTCCCCTCCGCTCTTTTAAAAAAAAACAATAAAATTATACCAAAAGAGTAATTTTATAATAGCAAAAAAGAATAAAAGGGAAACCTCAGTGAACAAAAGATATGTCTACAAACTTCTGCAAAACAGAAAGAATGTGGGAACCAGTATTGATAAAAAGAAAAGCAATAAAAAGAGGTATTCCAAAATTAAAGAGGAAGGGACTGTGATGAGAATGAAGGCAGAGAGAATATTTTAAATGTAAAATGATACTCGATTAAAGAATTAAAATAATAACATTCATTGATTGAAAGGAGAAACAAACTTTAATATCTGTGAAATATCTCGTCATCTTTCCTAGAACAGCATCAAGCCATAATATGTTAAATCAATAATTTAGAAAACACTGTTAAGTATGTAATCTCCAAATAAGAACTATATCCAAATAAATGTGCTGAGTTTAAGAAATAGAACTAGGAATAAGACATGGAGGAACAGTCACCTTTCTTTTATCATAAACCCCTCTGAACAATTTAATATTTTTATGTGCCTGCATTCCTATGATAATTTTTAAAACAAGGGGCATATTAATCTAAGAGCAATAATTCATGCAATAGGAGAGATGAGTGGTGAAAGAATGAAAATTGATTAAACAATTAAGGTATCATTGGAAGTTTAGCCAACTAATTATACTGGCAATGGGAATGGAATTATCACTATCAGTTGTCAAGTAACTGACACCACAGCAACAGAAAGAGAAGATACAGCAGTCAAGAAGAGTAGCTGATTACAAGAATCACTAACCCTTTTTCTGTTGTTGTTTTCGATGCATGTATAACACATGCTAAAGTATGATTAGCAGGCCTCTGGAAATGCAAAAATAAAGTATGGGAAATAATCAAATGGTAGATTACTTTAAAGAGAAAAGATACAGAAATATTAATCCATGTGTTTCTGAAGACCCTGCTCCTTCTCTTTTCATTTGAAGGAACCAAAGTACATTGAAAATGTCTGGTGTTTTAGCTGAAATGCAAAGAAAAAGACGCAGTTTCTATTAAAAAAAAATGTACCCTGGCTCTTGATGTCAAAATAGTGCAGAGGGGATGTGAATATCAAATTGATTCCACAGAAAACTTAAAAACAGTGTGGAAAAGAAAAGAAAGAAACCGTCAGTGGCCCCATGTAAGAGTGTAGGTGAATCATACGGAATGTGAACGGGATAGAGAAGATGGTGTAGATCACATCCATGAAGGAAGCCCAGTGTCAACAGAAAGATGTAACCTGGGGGATTTGGATGAGAACATCAAAAGACAACAGAACCTTATGTAGCTAGCGAAGTAGAGACAAAGTAACACTGAGCAAAGTTTACTCACAAGTCATGTTAGCAGCTTTCCTTCCTTGAATGGAAGCCATCCGGGGACTTCACCTTCCTACACAATAAATGCTTTCCATCAACCATTGCCTATATACACCAGCGACTCTTTCAACAGGATGCCCTCTCATGCTATGAATTTTCTCTTGAATCTTCATTAAAACTGCCTTGTGTGCATAAATACCTATTTGCCACAGTCAAGGACATTTGTAAGCATCACCAAAGCACTGAGAGTCCTTGACTTCTAAGGAGACTAGGACAGTATGAGCTTTGGATGGTAGTGGGATTGGGCATGAGGAAATGCATACCCATTACACTATACGCACACAATTTAGTGATTATTATTAACCTGAAACACGATCCTTTACGTTCCAATACCTGTAAGTGCTTTCCTTTTCAAGTTTAGTAAAGTCTTGGTGGAAAAGAGCAGCTCTACATGAATGTTTCATGTTCTGACATAGAATGAGGTCTCTAATGGACACTCATGCATAGTTTTTGACTTCAAATCGTGGGTGGTGGGAATGGAGAGATGTTGGTCAAAAGGTACAAAGTTTCACTACAAACTTGATTGATAAGATGAGTATGTCCTGGGAATCCAGTGTGCAGCACACTCACTATGTTAACAAAACAGTATTATATGCTTGAAATTTGCCAAGAGTAGATCTTAAGTGTACTCAGCACACACACACACACACACACACACACACACACACACACACAAATGGTAACTACGTGAGATGATGTATGTATTAACTGAGTTTATTATGCTAATCATTTCAGAATATATGTGAATATTATCTCACCTTCTTGCACATTTTAAAACTTACACAATGTTCTATGTCAATTACCTCTCAATAAATTGGGGGGGACCCCTGTATATTAGACATGTTCCGTTATATTCTCTGAGGAAATATATATTTTAATATATTTAATAATTTATGTGTACATATTATATATACATATATATATATATATATATATATATATATATATATATATATATATATATATATATATATTATTCTTACATAGAGTTATATCCTATTCTGAAAAAGATTGATTTAAAAAGTATGAATATAAAAAGGACTATTCTCTCTGTGAGAACAGGAAATTCTCTTTAAACATTAAAAAAAAAAAAAAATCCAAAGAAAGAGAGAACATATAAGCCAGGCTGAGTTAGTCTGTGAAATATTTCAAAACATATGATCATCCTTTTTTTCTCCTGCTTCTTCTTTAGGTATTCCCTTCCTTGCTACATCGTTTTTTCCTCTTTCTTTGATTTATATTATAAAGCCTAGGTAAAGATGAATGTGTTGGAAACCTAAAATATATTTAAAGCAAACTTTGCTACCAAAAGGTCATTGAAGTTTCTTTAACCTCGGAATTCCTAATGCTGGTAGGAAATTTATTTTTTTTCAACTTGTGACCTTTTGCCAATAGGTCAACAAATTCATTTGGTAATGACATTCACTGGTGACCCCCTGTATCTATTATTAGGCATTGCCCAGCAAATTTGCATTGTTTTCATATATAGGCAAATTACAAACCCCTTTGGGTAGTTTCGTAGATCCTAATAAAATGGAATAATTCTGACCTAGTCTGCATGTTCATAAACAAGTAGATACAGATATAATGTTTATACTGATCAATACACAGGTGTCACATGTACACTATCTGTTATAGGTAGAATCTATGTCTTTGTTAATGACACACTTGCGTAGTTTTTTATATTTATTCTAAGTTGACTGTCTAGTATAAATTTAATATTGTCACTAGAATAAGTCATCCATTTACTCAAAATGTCTGTGCCCTACTACACGCCACACATTAAGGTGAGCATAGGATCAGAAATTGAGGAACCGCCTCTGTGCTCATCAGAGAACTAACTGGCCTGGTGTTCTGGTCTCCACACAGGCAGCCACACGTGCTACTCTGTCAGTGATCAAGAGGGAAGAGCAGGGAAAAGCTGCCTTGTTTACTCGTATAGTTTTAGGAGTGGTGCCTGCACCAACTCCTCTTGACCCTCCTGTGTAGAGATAGCTAATGAGAGTTTGCTATGCCTGTGAATCTCCTTGTCAGACTGGTACCAGGAAAGAAGGTTGAGAAACTTTTCTTGGGCATTTTCATCTTAGATGAATGGATAGCATATATGATTCCTCTTCTTTTTTCCCCCAGAAAGTGGTAGTAACAGAGACATCTTTACTGTATTTCTAATTGAAGGAAGAACAAGTATTAACATGCTTTGACCCTCCCCCCCATTGAGAACTCCCTGACTTTTTATTCAACCTATTTGGGAGTTCCAAAGAGCCCTCAAGATTAGTATCTTATATTAATATCTTGTCATATAATGTGTGACAAGTGCTCTGAATTTAGCATGCATAAAATTTCTGTCTCTGCTTCTTACTAAGCTTGTGAATTTTAAGTTTGTTTCCTCTCTGTAAAATGTGTAAAATGTGATGGATAAAAATAGTGCTGGCTATAATGTAGGGATTTCAGTAACAAGACAACATATGTAATGCCCTAGTTCAAAGCCTAGTAGCATGTATAAGCACTTAAAAATGTTAGCTATGGTACAATTATGATGTTAAAATGAAAATGAAGGTTCAAGGAATGAAGACATGTATCAAGTTACAAAACTAGAATTACAGTTCCATTTGTTTTCAGTACCATCCTTTAGGCTTTGAATTTATCTCCAAAGTTTTTTTTTGTTTTACTTTCTACTGCTTAGCTTAGAGAACTCATCTTTCTTTTTTTTTTTTTTTTAAGATCTAGCTCACTCTTCTCAAATTATGATTCGTTATTTAGAAATTGTTAAAAATAAAAGATTAATAATCAGCAAAACAAAATACGATTCTATAATCCTGGATAGAAATAATCAATATTATAGCCTGAAGTGTTTGGATTAAAATATAGAAGCCATACTCTACACATGGAAAAATATTTAGGCTTTTATATGTGTTGGATTTTAAAGTCTTTGAGGAACAGGTTGATGTATCACCAATGTGAAAGCAGGCCATGACATATATTAGAAAAACTCAGTAAAACTTAAGATATATTTGGCCTCAAGATAATATATTAATTTTGGTAATCTAATGATTCCTGCATATCACATCACTGCCAGATTGACAATGGACATTTGCAAGATCATTATCATGTCTATAATTTACTAATTATCATCTTCATCATATAATAACACCATCAACTTTGAATTCTTCTCAAATTATTTTAGCTCTAACAATTACTGAAGGGATTTTCAGGAGAATGGCTGATATGGATAACTATCCAAATTAATAATCAGTAGTTTTTTTCAATATCCTTGTATATTCATATATTTCAGGAAAAAATTTAATGTAAGTGAAGAAGTGAATATGTAATCTATTTCTCCAGTTGTGATTAGTACAACATGGAAAATGATGTTACTCCCCTAGTAACTAGTATACTGAGCTAAAATTGAGGATTAATGACTGTCATTTTCTTTTTCCCTCAAAAATAGCTTCAATCTGACTATAATCCAATATGAAGTACATTGAGTGATTCATATAGACTGATCATTTTTATCACTTATTTTTAGCAAACTAAATTTGCATTATTTTAAGAATATTATCAATACTTTTTATAATAAGACTTGTTTTTTTATTTTGAAAAGATTTTTATTATTACACTTGGTATTTGAGATAGATTATATTGTTTTTGCTTAAATAACATTCTAGTTCGTTTCCCACATGCTGACAAGAAAAGACCTTGAAGTAGCGTAATTGAATATGCAGGTTCTTTTGCAGGTGACAGCAAAGCCTAGAATAATTAGACAAGAGAAAGAGAAAAATGTGTCAAGAGAACCATCTTCTAAGAGTACATGAGATACCCAGTTTTATAATCTTGAATTACAATATTGTAGAAGTGGGCCTGAACGCCCCTCTCCCTCACACTCTATGAGTACCTTTTCACTGAATGTTTGTACTTTGACTTTTATCTTCAAACCCTTTCTGCAATGCATCCCTCTATAGTATTAACCTAGAACAGGCTTGGGTGAACAAATTCCAAAGTCCACTCCTGCTTTATTCCAATATATTTAATGAATCCAAAGTGATGTTTCTAAAAGGAAATATAAATATTTCACATCCGAATGTTTGCTCAAAAGCATTCACCAGCTTCCTACTCCTATTGCTCTTAGGTAAAAATTCAAATTGTTTTACGTCGGGTGCTTTGAATAATCTGACCCACTTCTCTTTACACTTCGAGCCCATGTCATTCTCCTCCATCTCTCTTATCTGGCTTTACTGAATTTCCTTCAAACAGACATGATCCCTGTTAGAAAACATTTGTACATACAATCCTCCTTGGTTACCAGTGGGGGATTAGTACCAGGACTCCCTATGGATACCAAAACTCACCAATAGTGAAGATGCTCAAATCTCTTATATAAAATGGAGTAGTGTTTGCATATAACCTACTCACATCACCCTGAATATGTTAAATCATCTCTAGATTGCTTATAATACCTGATAAAATGTAAATGCCACGTAAATAGCTGGTATATTGTATTGTTTATGGAATACTGACAAGAAAACAGTCTGGACCTATTCAACTTAGTGCAATCATTGTATTCCTAAGTACACAGTACAAGTCAGCAACAAAAACAGAACTTGTTTTTTCTTTGTTTTTTGTTTTTTGTTTAATGTTTTTAGTCCACAGTTCACTCTGCAACGGGGAATCCGCAGATACAGAGAGCCAGCTATACTCTTTCATTTGCCTAAAATACTCTTGTCTTTCTGCCAGAGCATTTCTGGAAAGATAACATAATATATAGTTATCAGTTTATTTATTGTTTTCTCTATGAAGATTTCTTGGATTTCAATATTATTTCATATAACTCACATCACCGAGGTTTTCCTTTAATATTCTATAAAATATTTATTTAGAGATGTCTTTGTGAAGTTGTTGGAACAATATCACTTGCCACTCCACTAGACTTTGGACTCAATTAAGGAAAACACCATGTTTGTTTTTGTCACTGTTGTATCTTTAGTACTTTGTATCGTGCCTACCATACCTATAATCAAACAATCAAACAGCTTTTGGTATATATGTGTATACAAACACACACACACACACACACACACACACACACACATATATATACATATATATATATATATATATATATATATATATATATACACACACACACACACACACACACACACACTTTTGGTATATATGTGTGTATATATATATATATGCACTTATATACCTTTTGGTATATATATGTGTATATATATATATGTACATATATATACATATATATGTGTATATATATATATATATATGTTGTTATTGGAGCTGTTATTGGAGTTGAAAAAAAAATATATATATATATTGCTTTATTCTTTAAATATATGTATTGGGAAAAATTGAATCTTACAGATTCCTTAAAATTCTCGATTTCATCTTCTAATACATATACCTTGTTTGGTGGAGAAATGTCTTTGAAATGGAAACTAAGGGTAAATTTTATTTTCCCTTTTCCCCCTCTAAGAATTGAAGAGTAATTGGAGCAATAAGCTCATGGTCTGTAGCACTCACTGAAGTGCTTTAGTGAATTGTTATTACTTTTCATAAGAAGGCAGGCTGTACAATGGTTACCCACAGGGTGTGTGTTTTTAATCAAGGGCAAGAATGGGATGCCTCTGTCTTTAAAAACTCCAGGCAGACTCTATTCATAGAAACACATGCTGCTGCTCAGAGGCAGTGCTGCATAATACTAAGAACTGAATAAGGGTTATCTTTTTTTTTTTTTTTTTTTTTTTTTTATAACAGGCATTTCAAGTTTTCTTGAAGGGTATATTCTAAAGGCTATGTCATATCAGCATCCAGTTTATTAATTTATTTTCACATTTCTTTGAACTACAAAAAGCTTTAAAGATCATCTCATCCAGATTTATGAGTCCTGGGGACTTTAAAAAACACTGATGCTCCAACCTGCCTTAGATGAATTCTGGTCATTGGACTAGGTCATGGATATTTTTTAAAAGCTCCCAGGATAATTTTAATATATATTTAGGTTTGAGAACTTTGATTTTAGTTTAATAACTTTATCCCCCCCCCCTTTTTAAAGGGGGAAACTGAGGCCCAGAGAAATAGGATGATTTACCCAAGGTGAAAAAGGAACATTAGTATAATTATTAGTGAGGCCCAACCAGGTCCACAGCATAACATTCTTCTAATATAGTGAGGAAGGTCTCCTCTTAAGCAAAATAATTTTGTCCATGACTTTATTAATCTATATCAGTAAATATTAGCTTGAGGTTTAAATACATGCTCACATTACTGCTAATATGCCTTCTTATTTCATCTTTTATATAGATGCCTATAATTTGAACTAGTAAATATCATCTCAGAAATACTGTTCAAAGTTAAAAGAGTTTCATGCCTAAATACAATGTAGAACCTTTAAATTGTGAAATAGTATTCTCTTTTGCCATTACATATAAATCAGTATTTGATTCCTATATTTATTGATCACATTATACACCCACATAATAACAGAAAGATCATAAGTAAGTTTGTTACATTTATTTTAAATATGATGAGAATATGGAGAGAACAAGTAAAGATAGCAGAAATCAAAAATGATTGAAGATAATTATTTACAAATGTGAAGTCAAAATTGTGTGATTTGGAATGAAATGTATATATTTAGGGCTGTTTGTAGAACATAAATCTAAGTAAATATTGAAAGGGAGTCCGTAAGAATATATATAATCCTTGTAAACGAACCTCTTCTAGATTAACAGAGCTGTTATTGGAGTTGAATTAAAGTATTTTGAAAGAATTTTACCAAATCCTGCTGTAGTCATGCTTCTTTTGGCAGAGTTACAATATACTTAAAACAAAAAATTGAAAACAGCTCATATCTTTGACCTAAGGAAACAAAGAGGATCACACATAAGCATTCAGAATTAACTTATATTTTCAAAATTATCTTTTTCTTTCAAAAGAATACACTGTAATTCAGTACAGTATAATTCAGTATCTCATAATATCAAGGAAATTTGTATTTTTCACATATCCTATTAATGTACAAATTTGTCACAAGGCGTAGAAACATTGACATCACAAGATAGTATATCTCTACTAATATTAAAGTGCTCACTGGAGAAAGAGCAGCTATTTGCATCAAAGGAAAACCGGATAATCTTATTAAAGATGATAATATTAGTAACACCATCAGAATCTAATGTTTTCTAAGTCACATGACTGAAAGGCTCAGGAGTGTCAAAAAGGTCCCTTCCTTTTCTTGCTGTGTTTCTAAATGTATCTCTGGGAGAGCTGGGGCTGTTTAATGCCCGTTTCACTGCAACAAGGTCATTTTTAATGAACAAAAGTTAATTAGGCCCAAATGTATTTCTTTTGGTACAACTGGTACTATCATAATTTGAATGTCTCAGACTGCTGGGCATAGGGAGAGAAAATTGGAAGTCTATCGCACTAACAATGTCAATCAAGTATACATAATGAAAGAAATTCCACTGGGAGCAAAGGAAAAGAAATATGAAAGACCTAGAAATTATTTAAGAAAAAAGAGGACAGGAAATTTGTAGAACAATTATAAGAAAAGTATAAACTTGCAATAATATAATAAAAAAATGATTACAAAAGGCAATTGAATGTGAATGTTAAATACATATTCCAAATTTCACCAAGAGCAACTGTTGTTGATGTACTAATTAAACACACACACGCACACACACACACACACAGGAGTATTGAAATAGAAACACCTTGAGAATCTCGGTTAATCCATGTCACCACAACCTTGATCTAATTCAATTTTCTTGTTGTTTGTTTGCTTATGACTACAATGTGTTAACAAGAACAGCTTTTCTGTTTCTTCTAAAAAATAAGTCATGCTATTTTTCAGCTGAAATATTGTGAGTGTGACCCACCAGTTATTTCCTGTTGGAATATGATTATCTAGTAAGAAGGAACAGAGAACTAAAAAGAGAGAACAAAGATGGATCTTTATACAATAAGTGATAGGGAAATAAAATTCGATGGAAATTAGAAATAAATTGTAGATTGAACCATATAAATTGCTCGTTTTATTTCAAAAATTGTCCATTATCAACAACCCTGTTTGATTCAGTACACGAGGTAGAGTAACTGTCTTTGAGAATGATGGAAATACACAGAGACATATCTAAATTATATATTTAACTCAATAAGGAAGAGACAGCAAATACCTCGACAAAATTACGTCACAATAAGCTTCTTTCAAAGAAGTTCTAAGCAGCACCTTATCATTCCATCTCTGTTGAATATAACTTGTCAAGTTCCAAACATTTTCCAGATTCCTTTGAATCAGAAACTTGTATACTGCCTTTTCCCTCATATCTGCAGTTCTCTAGAGTCATTAAAAAATAACTTTCAGCAGGCTGCTCTCATGATCTGTCTGCCTTCAAACATAGTGACATTTCACTCTTATTATTTATTTGAGAAACTTTACGTATAAATTATTGAATTCTGGTGTTTTTCATATCCAAAGCAAAAGAGGCATTAAGAAATCTACTTTAAAGCAAAGTAGAAACTTAAAAAAGCAAAATGTACTAAATCACAATATGTTATGTTAAAAAATAACAAGTGTTAGAGTGGTTGTGGAGAAAAAGAAAGCCTCATACACTGCTGGTGGGAATGTAAATTGGTATAGCCATTATGAAAAGCAGTATGGAGGACCCTCAAAAAATTAAGAATAGAATTGCCATATGACCCAGCAATCTCTCTTCTGGATACCTACCCAAAACATCTGAAAACTATCTGTTTACATCTGTAAAGCTATATGTTCTCATATGTTCATTGCAGCATTATTAATGGCGGTCAAGACTTGGAAATAACTGAAGTATCTTTGATAGCAGACTGGATAAAGAAGACGTGGTACATATACAAAGTGAAATGCTACTCTTCCATAAGAAATGATGAAATACTGATATTTGCAACAACATGGATGGATTTTGAGATTATAAAATAAGCCAGACAGAAAAAATCAAGAACCATATGACTTCACTCATATGTGGGATATAATACTGAAAGCAACGAACAAACAAGGCAAACAAACAAGCAAAAATTCATAGACACAAACAACAGTTTAGTGGTTACCAGAAGGTTAGGGGGGAGGGTGATGGAAGAAGAGAGAAATAGGTGTCAAAAATATGGTGATAAAATGAGAACTGACTCTGGATGGTGAACACACAATGCAATATATAGATGATGTATTATAGAATTATACACTTGAAACCCACATAATTTTATTAACAAATGTAGCTCCAATAAATTTAATAAGAAAAAGTGAATTTAGAGATTTAAAATAAAACCTTAAGAATCACTAACTCCATGGTTCATTTCACAGCCCCCTTTATAAGTGACATGGAAGATTAAGGTAAGGGCCACAATGTAATATAGAGAATAGATTGAACAAAATAGATCATTTTTTTTTAACATTTGAAGAACAGGATGAATATAAATATGAATATAACTTTTAAACAACAATGGAGTCAAATTTCTAAATGAGTCCATTTTTAACAAGAAAAGTCCAGTTATTTCCTTTATGTTTTCAATATTAACAAGAAAAGAGTAAAATTATAGAATGCAGGAAAACACAAAGTATAGGAAATAACATTCCCACAGTAAACCTAATGCGGGAGAATTAATAGTATTCATTAGCTACCACTGATTGTTTTCACTTTAATATTTATCTTTAAATAAATATTGATCACAAAATCTTAGAAATTATTTTAATCTCCAATTACATATTGATGCTCTGAAATGTACCAGTAATGTATCTAATTGGTTTTCACTAATTTCTGCCATCCTTTATGTTTTAAAATCATTCCAATCTATGATTAAATGGAAAAAAATATATATATATATTATCTTATATTGAAACATTTTAACTTATTTCAAATTTGATTTAGGATTTGGGAAAGCAGTGTGGTGTATTAGGATAGAGAATTGCACACCTAAATTAGAATTTCTCTGCCTAAATTGGTATGTTGGTAAATTTGAGCATATCAGTTAACCTCTCTGTTATTGCTTCTCTCATATTTAAAGTGAATTGGTCAAAAGTTCAAGACTCCCTTACAGATCATAAATTTTGATTATTATTCTAAGCTGTAAAAGTAAGCTTTTTTAAGTTACTCATTTTTCTTTCGATGAAGCATGTTTCCTTTCTATTTTTATTGATATGAATTTGTAAAGAAATTCTAACAATATTAAATAATGAACTTTATGCTTGGTTTTTCATTAACCATTCTAAAGAGAATAACATGTTGGGTTTCTCAGAAAAACTCAACACTAACAGTACATCAGGAAAGAGAATAATCAATGTCAATTTATCTTGAAAAATTACTGTCTAGATGTGTGATTATTTGTTGTTCCACAAAATAATGGGCTGTTGTTTATGATTTCTAAATCAATCCAATGTTAGAAAATAATGTTCTTTGTCAATCCAGGAAGAGAACAATGCTAAGTACTCAAATCTATAAAAGGTTTTTATGTATTTTATATAGTTATTTATTTTCTGTTTACAGCAAGACACAGAGTATAACAGTCAAACATCGTGTGTGTATGTGTAGATTTTACAACATATCAGTTTATACATTCATAATATTTTTAACTTCAGGAAAAATAACAACATCAGACTTGAGAGAGATTCCTGAACTTGGTTTTAAAGCTAGATTTGCCCGAATAAAGAATGAGGGGTAAGGAGTTTTTGTTAAACCTAGGGCATAAATGTGGGACAATGAGCATTCAGACCAAAATACCTAAAGTGGGTGGTATTGTGATGCAGTTAACAGTACAGACTCTACTCAGGTAGTCTGGATTCAATTCATCACTACCATCAGAATAGTATGGCATTGAGCAGATTTTTGTTTTTTTTAAACTTTAATTTTCTCCTTTGCACAGTGGTATTAATAACTTTTCTTATCTTGTAAAATCATTATTCTGATGATTAAATGAAATTATAAAATCAAGGAGATTAAAATAATGCCTGGCACATAGTTAATTACTGTTAATTATTGTAAACATTTCATGGAGCAGCTTAGAAGAGAAAAAATTTAAGTACCATGTTAAGGGTTTGATATTAAGATTATCTAGAAAATAAAATTTAAAATATGCTTATTAGAAAATTTAATTTGTGGAAGTGCATACTAGTCATTAAGGTGGATTATAGCAGAGTTGATAAAAGAAATACAAAGAAAAATAATAGTTGAGAATACAAGTATATATCAATCACAGGGCTAGGCAACTGAATATGGAAAATGATGAGAACTTAGAGTCAGATTTCACTCCACAATTTAGAATGGGAATGATAGAGAGAAAAAATCCTTGACAGAAATAAGAAAACCGTAATGAGGAGCAAGTTTGGGCAGAAAAGCAATAATTTTAGTTCGCTATATTTTACGTTTGAGATGGCATCTAAATGACAGCATAGCATATGTGTCAATTTAAATTAGAGATAAGTTTTCATTGTAAGTCAAGTTATTTTCATCATATTTGTTGATGCTTTGTGATAAACATGGAACACTATACATACAAAACTGTAAAAAAGAATATTTAACAGATGGAAAGTTAAGTATATTGAGACCCAGAAAGATGATTTACCAGCATATCCAGGTCCCCTAACTCCCAGGGTGTTATCTTTCTATTCCATTTTATGAGTATATGGAAAACAATGTGATGATCTATGAGGGTAATATCAAATATTAGAAAACATGGCCCCTTCTCAATTAAAATAGGCTTCTGGCCATGTGTGCCTGTTAGCTAAAAGAAAGGTTTTGAAGAGAAAATGTAAGAGGATGATATCTAAATATCATTATTTAAATAATTTATATTAAAGCTAGCTTTTTTCCTAAAGACTGAAAATTATGTCACAGAATGTTAAACTCATTTAATGTCTGCTATCATCTTACATGTGACTCTGAAACCTAATCTTATAGACCTCATTATCTCAGGCATCTTTATGACCACATATAGGGTAATGAAAATTCCTCACTTGTGGTCTTGTGGTCTAAGTTTTCATACAACCCACCCATCCACACCTCCCTTCTCAAATGTTTCCACTCTGTCTTTTGATGTCTTTATAATATATATTTACTTATTTTAAGTGATTACTTTCTTCATCTACTTCTTCCTTCTGAATACCAAGGGATTCCAAAAAGAGGAAAACTCTGATAGTCGGAATATTTGAGTCCCTCTAAAAATTCATAAATTGAAATTTTAACATTCATATTGATGGTATCAGGAAGTGTGACCTTTGGGGAGGTGATGAGGTCGTGAGGGTGGAGCTCTGCTGAACAGGATTAGTGCCCTTATAAAGGCATGGCAGAGAGCACTCTCATCCTTTTTCCACCATGTTGCAAACACAGCCACAATGTGGCAGTCTGCAACCCAGAAGAGAACTGCTACTAAAATCTGACTATTCTGGCATCCTAATCTCAGACATCCAGACTCCAGAATTGTGAGAAATAAATGTATGTTGTTTATAAGCCCCCCAGTCTATGGTATTCTGTTATAGTGGCCAGAATGACTGAGACAGTACCCATAAAGAATAAATCATTATTCTCCAAGGACAGCTACTCCTGAGGAATCTCAGTAGTACTTTAGAAAAGGACAATGATCGTACGTTCTATGTGTAGGCTCTATGCAGAGCTCCCTCAGATGGATACCTGACACTCTTACAATACTGCCTTGGTTGCTATGAGCTCCCAGGCTCCAGAGAAGCATGGTGGTCAGTTACCACGCACACAAGTAGAGAAGAGCATTCCAGGAGAGTACAAAGTACAGGAAAGTAGCAAGTACAAAGACCCTGAGGGAGGCTGATGACTGCCATTCTGAATAAACAGTAAGGAGACTAGTATGCCTGGAGTAGATTCCAATGGGCTGTCAATCCAAAGGAAACTATACAGACATGGGGAAGTGATGGTTGAGTTGAAGGGTTGCTGTATAAGAAATTGAACTTAATCATGATGCATTCTAGGTAAAGCATATTTTTGGAGGGAGATATGGAAGCCCCATACCCAGGAGGTTTGTAAGTCAAAAGAATTTAGTATTTCAAATGTATTTAACAGTATCAAATTCTTTTTTCTTTTTTTCTTTTTGTATATGAATGCTGTAGCAACTTTATTTATAATAACCAAAAATCCAAAAATGAAAAACCACTCAAGTGTCCAACAATAGATGAATGGATAAATTGGTTTTTTTTGTTTGTTTTTGTTTGTTTTTTTTGTTTGTTTGTTTTATTTTAATTTATTAGTTTCAGGTGTACAAGACAAGGTAATACTTAGACGTTCATCATTTATATCCTTCACACTGTGAACTCCCCTCCCCCCATCCACTATCCCTAGAATAGTATCAAATTCTTACATAACTTGGTAGCAGGCCCAGGTAGTCAAAGTGAAGAACATTGCTGGAATGCAAGTGTGGCTGTTATAGGATGGTTCATCACTAAACTTTATTGCTCTAAGTAAAAATTTGATAAGAATGGGAAATAAAAATTATTTCCTTTGGGTTTAACAGTTTTAATTTAAATACATTTCATGAAAAACTTAGAAGTAATTATCTCTGTTTTGTTATTCGGTCCTTTTTTCATCATTTAAGTTTAAAGTAAGGAAGCCAAAGAGTCTATTGTGGTTATGCCAGTACCTCCACCCAACAGCAGTCCCTCAACTTTATCTAGGGTTTCTGACAACAAGTTCAGACTGTGTTCCGTCGGTCTCTCCACATTGGCTAAATAGAAATGCACCAGCTTTGGAGTTCAGGATTGGGCTTATAAAAATAACAGATGGTGTGAGAATGAAAAAAAATTCTCAGAAAGAAAATGTGCTCTTTCTTTCTGAGATTTACCCTATGTTCTTTTCATTCACCCTCTTGTCATATATGTTGGTAGCATTTCTGAGTAATAAAGGATAATAGGTACAAGGAAAGACATTGAGAGAGAAGGACATAACAAAAACCTGATGACTTGTGTTGCTTAAGCTGTAATTTGTTCTGTCTCCTGGTTTAGGGTTTTGTCATTCTTGCAAAGACAGTCTTACACACTCTTTAAATTCTATTCACAAAACTTGAACAGTTCCCAGACACATATGTGTCACCTTCATAACACTTAACGTTTTCAGTGAAAGAAATATAAAGCATTTTGTTAGCACTCTAAGAGAGAGAGCTCTTTTGAGTGAAGGTAGGAAGACATATGTAATATATTAATCAACATGATTAAACATGATTTAAATGTTATTAAGTAATATTACAATCATATGTTTATAGAATGAAGGCATGTATTATCATCACAGAGAAACACACACACATACACACACACACACACAATTTCTGTTCACTTTTAAAGTCAGGTTGTATATAAATGCCCTGGATTGTTAACACTGGCAACTTCCTTAACATTTCTGCTAATTCCTGTGAACATTTACTTGTATAAATCTGATGTATCTATTAACTCTAATTCATTGTAAAAACAAGTATGTTACTGACTGCATCTCATGTATAATTTAGTGTTTGGCACATGATAAGTACTTTACACAAGTATACTGCTACATAGAGAAATATATAAACAATGTGTTTACTAGTCGAAGGATGTCTAGAAAAATTGTGACCCGAATGCATACTTAACCAAAGTAAATTTTTAAAAGTTACACTTTTAACTTATGTTTTATGGAAAAGATCATAAGTGTATGGCATGACAAAATAAAACGTTGAAAAACATTAACTAAATTTTTGTAAGTGCTGTGTATGTAATTTAAAATATGTTGAATTATATCTATTCTCATAGAATATTAACAGAATATTATTTAATAATTAATTCCAGTCAACGTAACCTTGTGGAGTTTCCATTATATGTATAAGCTGAATGTGCATGAATACATGAAACATAGTTTCTGTATTCAAAGCGCTCATAGGCCACAATGGTGACAAATAGTATTCAAAATATTATAATAAATATCTCATCAAATAGATAGATAGATAGATAGATAGATAGATAGATAGATGATATATGTAGATAAAAATATACATACACATAGACATTTATATACTGAGATAATTAAATATATTTATTGGGTAATCAAATCATATAAACTTCCCTTAGGTTCCCAATCTTCAATCATATACAATGTAATATAATTTAACTTTTGATGCTTGATATTTTTATCTTTAAACTATCAGCTCTTGGATTTTTAAAATATAAGTACTTTCTATATAACAGTGCTTATGTTTTACTTGTAATTTACATAATGTCATAAACATTCCAAGAAAATGTTTGGTTCTAAAATTAAGCTGAATTTATTATCTTCAACATTTAATATTTTAAATCAATCTTTGTGTCAACATTGCAAAAACCATGTTTAGAATTATGCTTTATAATAGAAGTCTTCAATATTTTGAAAATCCCCTACTGCCTGAAAACAATTAAGTCAACCCAAAAACATTTGTATAATCTCTCTATTCTCTCAGCTTAATGCTAACCAGCTAGTGATTTTTGATTTTCAAAAGGCACTCCATTCTATTGACAAATTCTGATTTTTTTTTTCTCTTATCGACTTGTCAAAGATGTGTTGTTTCACATTTTAGTACTACCCTGTTGGAAGATAATTGTTAGAGATAGCATTTATATAACATTCCAATAGTATGGATGGTTTGCAGCAAAATGTCCCATCTTTTTACCAGTTTCCTCTGTAAATGGATAAACAAAATAAATTTGAAAACAAACCAGGTGCCTGTGAAATAATTTCTCTGTCTTCATATAGATCTGGCTTATAAAAAGATTAAACCTCAATTTGGGCAAGGCCACTATCTATGAAATGCATTTGTGGCAGTATTGTTTTCTTAAGAACCTTTTCTTTTCTTTTTTTCTATATCCTGTTCCTCTTAGACCTTGCACACTCTAAGCATTCTCTCAGTTTGTCAGACGTTCTTGAACAAACGTTTTCGATAAACCTTCATTTTACTGTATTGGTAGGGACTAAAAATGGAAGTAGAACAACCAATTAAAAGATAATTTAATATTAGATATTTCAGAAAAAAGATGGCAAAAAACCTGCCTTCTTTTAAAGAAGTAGAAATATACTCGAAAATACTTATTGACTACCTATGTGTTAAGCACTGTTCTAGGCTTTGAGGATACTCTATTTAGTTACAAAGAGAAATCACATAAAAGCACTTGTTTTGTTCAGAGTGCTTATTTTACAGTACAAGTTTACATACGAAATATGAAACAAGTTACTTATATAATATCTTAGGAGATGATTATTGCTGGAGGGGAAAAAGGGGGGAAGAGGATTGCTATATTGAAAAGCACAGTTTTGAAAGCAAGTTGACCAAAATGCCTGACACAGAGGCGAGTATGTAAGATGTTACAAGGAATTGGGAATGGACAGTCAGATTACTGTGAACCTGTATCCTCTGATTCACAAAAGCTTAAATTAAATCAGGATGAGAAGCCAATGTCAGTTTGAGTAGCGACTTGAAAAGATGGCACTGCTGTGGTTAATTGGATGTTTGAAAAATTACAAAAAATACAAAAAATTTGCCAGTGCTTTAGAAACTGTTGAAAGATGACATTGAAAGCCTTTGTATCTATAGAGGTATACTGGTACTTACTGGTAACGTAATAAAAAGACTTAGATTTCATGTTTAAAGCTTTATGTAACAGCAAAATCCAAAACATCATATATCACTGGAGAAGCACTTGATCTGCCTCCCTTGGTGAAAAGCAAAAATATCTATAAAATGATACGGTAGTAAAGTAAAAATGTAATTCTTTCTCAATAAATACTGCTTTAAAAGTAATTGAAAATATTGCTGCAACTTTGAAAGGAAGAGCATTAGAACAAATTTGTTTGTGTGGGAGGTTTGCTATATAGCAGATGAGAAAGTACAGATATTTCTAAGATGAATCAGCTTAAAGTATTGCTGCATTCTCCTTCAATCATGAAATAAGTGAAGAGCTACCTTTTTCTATAAGGAACTAAAATAAAGATATATCAGAGACATATACCATCTCAACAGTAAATAACTTCTTCAATAAACCTATATTTTAGGAGAAAATCATATACATATAACCACTGATGGGATACCTTCACAGTTTTTAAAAGAAAGTTATATTGAACAAATTGTATATGCATTAAGAACCTGTAACTTTCCTACTTAGTACTAGAGACTACGTTGAAATATACATACACAAATGACTTTTTTACTTAAAAAATCATGCTTTGGATAATAGCCAATAAGCAGACATAATATCCAGATTTAACAAGGAACTTTTTTTTATGTTAGCCAATACATTTTATATATTAGACCATGCTTTGACAATAGAACGGTAAAATGATAGATCTATCACCATGCCCTGAGGATCAATAATTCCAACTCAGTAGGACAAATTGAGGGGTGATATTGCAGAGCTAAGAATACTCTGGAACAGTCTACATTTCTCATTTTCTGAGATTAAATTGGTAGTAGTGTAGTTTTTGTGCTAGAAACAGAAATGTATGTTGCAGACATATTGTAAAGATAATGTATGTCTACTTTTGAATGATTTTAAAACCATTTCAGATCCCTAAGAAAGAGGATCTAAAGTTCCCTTGTTCACATTTAATATATTAACATTAACACCGTTGTATATGTAAATAAGTATATACTGAAATAGTCATCCTAGATGTTCCATTCAAAACAGGTGTAATTTTTGCTATCCTGCAGTCATTTTTTAACAATTCATCAATAAATATTACTTTTTTTACTATAGTCATCTGAGATCGACATGCTTCCTTCTTTCTTTTCTCTCTTCCTTCCAATTTTTGTTTTCCTTTCTTCATCCCCTGCTGGCTTCTCCTTTTTTCTCCTATCGTCCAAACTATATATATATAGTTTATATATATATATATATATATATATATATATATATATATATATATATATATAGTTTATATATATAGTTTATATATATAGTTTATATATATAGTTTATATATATAGTTATATATATATAGTTTATATATATAGTTTATATATATATATATATATATTTAGAATATATGTACATTCTAAAATGATCTGAATGGAAATTCTGGCAAGGTGTGGTACGCTGCATGACAACTTTAACCCCCACCCCCAGCCAAAAAAAAAATGGCCACCCCTGGAGCATGTTAATATGTTTATGTTACATGACAAAAGGGACTTTGTGAATGTGATGAAGATAAGGATCATGAGATGGGACAGTCACTACTAAAATGTGACAGTGGGTCCAATGTGGTCACAAGGGTGTGTATAGAGGGAGGAAAGAAGGCCAAGTCAGAGAGAAAGAGATGTGATGAAAGAAGCAGAGGAGAGAGTTCTGGGAAGAAGGTTCACAAGCCAGAGCCTTATAGACTAAAACAGCAATAAAAAAATAAAGAAAACAAAAAAACAACAAACTTCTCTGATCTGTGATAACCAAGCTTTGAAACTAACATATAAAAAAAGATCTACTAAGGGAATTCTGAGACATTTCCTCTCTCTCTCCTCTGTGAAAACCTGAAATATCAAGAGCATTTGATTTTACCTTATTCTGTGACCTAGAATTTTAGTACACAACTCCAACACTGTCTTGATATTCATAGCAAAGCAATTTCCTCCCCATTATCAGCCAAATATTGCCCTTCTCGTAAAGCCCAGAAAAATACCTTTTATTTTATGGTAAAAGTAACTTTAAATCAGTGAGCTCTATAAATTACCTGTAACAAAAATATTTTGATTTAACATCTTGTTCTTGTACACACTTTATTTTGAAGGCAATTGAAAGTCGTTGAAAGGTATTGATCAGGGCATTGACATGGTCATAAATGCAGGTTTGAAAATTGCTGGCAGTAGATTGGAAGGTGTTACAGAATCTGGATAATCCTGGAGGCAAGGAGATCAATTCGGTGCTAAATCAATGATCCAATTGAGAAACAAGATGGCTGTGACCTTATACTATAATGCTTCCAATGGAGAAGAGAAGGTGAACTGGAGATATAATTCAGAGATAATGTAGTGACTCATTGGATCTGACTGAAAGGGAGCTGTGGAAGTGTCTCTGATAATTTCTTGTTTTAATGTCTTTTCTTGAGATAGAAAGTGGAGTTAAAAAAGCAAATTCTAAGACAGCAATCACTCAGTATCCTTTATATATGTAGATTATCAATGTAGGAATGGAAAACTAGATGTAGACTAGAAACGGGATTTTTACAGGACATATGAAGATTTAGAAAATGTACATATATGGAGAAGACAGCTTTAAATTAGGGAAACATTTTTTTTTTATATATTGTTATGGAGAAAATCAGTCCACAATCGCTTTTTTGTCTTTTGTCTTTTTTTTTTTAATAGCACAAATACCAGTTCCTAATAGCAGAAGTCAACAAGAACACATGTTTGACATATATTTTCTATACGTTGTAATCGTTTTACAGGTGCACAGACCATTACAGGAACATTTATTTGCCTCTTTTTATATATTTACGTTCCTTTGCATAGTTCTCATAGCTCTGTTCTTCTCCTCTGCATTTTCCCTTTCACTTTTCCCTTGTAAAACCTAAGTGTTTATGACATGGTCTAGGGTAATCACCATGTTAAAAGTGTACAGTCTATCCTCCTTCCCCATATACAGACACATACATCTGCGGGTTTGCAGACCTGTCTCAAGTAATGGGCCTAATAGCTATATAGAAATCTAGGAAACCAGTTATTTTATGTGAACACTTTTTTTTTCTCACTTTTTGTGTATACCACCTGCATTGTGCGAAGTCACTGGTTACCAAGTCTTACATATTTTTTTAGAAGATAAGCATGTTTGAAAGTCTTTAAAATACCCAAGTTTACAGAAAGCGTCTCTACTTATTAATTAATAGACATTCAACAAGATTTCTGCATATGCAAGCAAATATTTTAAATATCCAAAAAAAGTGGTTGCTTCTAAATTTGACACAAAATAATTTCTGAATTGGATTCATGCATCTGTTACCAAATGTGGAAGAAGATGACTTTTTAACCTTTAATTATTGTGTCATTCACTCTGATATTTAAAAAGTTTAAAATTGTGTATTGTAATTAAATAACTATAATATTCTTACCACTGTAATACAATCACTATAATTTCAGATAATACATTAATATGGGTGACATTATCGTAAGATTCCATCAAAGAAAACAGATCACATACACTTTATTAACCAAAAAAATATTGGAGATGCATTTTATATTTTAGCTTTAGAGGAAGCATAATTTGAAGCCATTTCAGTGTTCTCTCTCTTTAGGACTTTGTCATGAAAATTGCTCTATTTCCTATGCACATTAAATGTTCTTTCAGAGAAAACATAAAATATTCCTGGATAAGTTCCCAGGTGCTGTTAAATAAGTCCAGTCTGCCTTGTAATGTGTACATCGTTCCCTCACATGGTGTTATTTGTGTTATTGATGGACCCATTCGTTTTCAGTTGTAGGCTTGCTGTCTTTGTAAATTCTTTAGATGATCCTGCTTGTAATTACCCTTATGCTGAGCCCTTGCACTGTTATTTGAAGAAAGTTTTATAAATCACATTATGCATACATAACAGCATTGTTGTGTGTGGATTCCATTCTGTTCCATGTCTGAGGCCTCATCTAAATGTTGAAAAGTGAAATAAGAAATAGCCAGTGCTCAATTCATCTCCATATCATTCCTCTGAAGGTGATATCAGGATATTTGTCTATCCTACATAATAACCTCCCTGGAACAACCTCATTGTGTAGGGGCACATTCAACCCTGTCTAATTTTCTTAAATATTATGAATGAATCGTCCTAAATCCTAAGTATATTCATAGTCATGTCCAGATTTACCATGTCTGAAATAATGAATTTCACATGTGTATTATCCTCTTTCTTTAACAGAGATTTCAATTGCCATATAAATTTTATAATCTGCCAAAATACTCCCAGTTTTAAGAATTAAAGGAATTTCAATTTATTCATTAACCTCATATATTTTAAAAATTGTAATTAAATTTATATTTATTCTACCTGAAACATAAACAAATTAGTTCATTGTTCTGTGAAGATCATTATAAATTTTTAAAATACTTTACAATGTAGATTACCATAGATAACATCTTTTATCTGAGGCACACCTGATAAAAAACACTGTTCATTCTGTCTTCTAGGATGCTTTGATATGAGAACATAGGGAATTTTTAATAGTATGTTCCTTACCTTTTTGAAAAAAATGTAATGAAGAACTAAACTAATAAATTTTTAAAAAGAGGCTGTCTTTAATTAATTTAATTCTACTAGATCAATCATATTTTATCTATGGAAGGGATACTTAAAAGATTTTGTTCAAAATTTTCTTCTGTATTTTAACAGAAGATCAATTTGGCCATGTAGCATTAATAGGAGATACAAGGAAAGAAGTCTCAAAAACTGTGGTAAATTGTATGTGTATATATACAATACATGAATATATATTCATGTATTTCAGAAACTAAATGTATATATATACATTTTAAGAGTTTTAGATTCTTGGAAATGCTTAAATATTTTGTGTTTCTTCAATATGAAAATGTGGTAGGAAACATTTCCCAAAGTTAGTTGACTATAAAATATTTTGAAGTATTTTTTTATGAGACTGTAGATTCAATGATTCATTAAAAAACAACAACAAAACAAACAAACAAACAAACAAACAAAAAAGCTAAACCAGACAGGTTGAGTAAGGTGTATAGATTTATCTAACTCATTAGTTGTGGAGTTATGATGTCATGTTTGTAGTCTTCTTGAGTCCAATGTTCTGACTCTCATCTGTGTCTCTTCCCTCTATAAATTGATCATTCAATTCATGAAACATCTGTTGAGTGTGGAGTAGATATCATGAACCAGACACTTTGCCAGACACAATATCTGGAGATATTGTGATTAAAACTAAAATAAAAGAGAGAAAGATTACCTTGTTCCTCTATTCACAGAATAGATAGTATGATGAAGGAATGTGGACAATTAAAATATGTATTTGTTTATTGTTGCTTCAAAAAACAAACAAACCAAAAACACAAACTTAGTGACTTACAAGAACACATACTTATTCCCTTACAGTTTCATACATTAGAAGTCTACAATCAGATTCACTATATTAAAGTTTTCGGAAGGGCTGTCTTCTTCCGGAGGTTCTGAGAGGAAAATTAATTCCCTTGCTATTTTCAGCTTCCATTGACTACCTGTATTCCTTGGCTGTGGATCCTTCCTCCATCTTCAAAATGCATCCTTTAGTTTCTATTTCATGTCGCCATGTCATTGACTGTCAGTCTCTTCTGTCCCTCTTACAAGGAAGGGTCACTGTGATTATATCAGGCCCACTTGAACAATAAAGTTTTATTTCTGTATCCTAAGAACCTTTATTTAATCACATCAGCAAAGTTTATTTTCCCATATAAAGTAACATTCACAGGTTTCAGGGATTAGGATCTGGACATAATTGGAATATATGGATTTTGCCACAAGAACTACACAGGTGATTGCATCAAAAGAAGATAAAAGATAAATTCTATATAAGAAAGACATGAGCTATATGGTAGCATATAGGAGTGTAATCTGAAATAGAGATGCAAAAACGGTTTTCTTTGTTCACTGTCTACTCAGCTGTTTGTTTTTTGTTCTTATTTTCAAGATGCCCAGATTTGCATATCATTATGTTATGTTATCATTATGTTGTTATGGTGCTTTTGTACATCCTGAATGGGTTTAGCCTCTAGTTATTAGCTTCTGGATTAATGAAAGAATTTCAAAACTGTTTGCTTCTATATAGTCTTCTCAAATCTGTCACACTGCTGCCAAATGATTTTTCTTGAGGTGATGGCTGACCAACACACTCTTCTTCTTACAATCTTTTAAGGACTAATCACTTACAATTGTACATTTTATACTGGATTAGGGTCTACTAGGAGCTGAGTAAAATGAGGAAACAAGCAAATGTTTCACTTTTATTGGAGTTTTAGAATACATTTAAATGATAAGTTTTTAGATTGTGATTCTAAAGTGCTGCAATATGCTCATGAGAATGGTCAGTCAGTAAAAAGGAAGATTTGGAAAAAAAATATTTCTTATATTTATTTGGTCTGTGGAACCTGTTCCTCCCTTTCTTTGTTTCAGGCCAAGTTAATACCTCATGGAGTCATGCTTACAGAAACATTGTGGAAATATGCTGAGGCCTAGATTATACTTTCAAAGTTACTTAGAATGACATAAAAGGTCATAATCTTGCCTTTGGCTAAAAATCCAATTACATCTTCTTTTACTTATGACCTTACAATTTATGTTTTATAAATGAAAATGTTTTTAAATCTCTGCAGAAAAATGCTGTTTCATGAACTCTAGACTGGAAAAAACCCTTATCTTTCTTCTGGTCCTCTTTTCTTATTAAAGTAGCTCAGAATCGTTTAATTGAACTTTCAATATTTTTTTTTCTAAATGTAAAAAAAAGCTTTATATCCATGCCATTCAACATAGTAGTCATAATCCGCATGTAGCTATAGAGCATGTGAATTGTGGGTCATGTATTTCAGAAACTAAGATTTTAGTTTTTTTAAAAAGATTTAATTAATGTTAATATTGTATGTTAAAATAGCTGTGTGTCTAATGACTTCTTATTAGACAGTGTGATTTAAGTTATCTCATGAATCCTGTTATTTATGAAGTCTCTCCTGACCATGTCTACTACCTACCAAGCTAAAGATGACCTTTCTTTTCTCACTCTTCTCTTTCCTGCTGTGTCTAGCTACTTTCTTTGGCGTTCCCTTTAATCTTTCAGGGTTTGTCATCATTTTGATTTTTACATTTTTGAAATCCTGTATTTCCTTGAAGAAAAGGTTTTAATCCTAAGTCTTCTTGAGTCTTAGATCCTTCAGAGTTTGGCTTGGTGAAAATGGAGCTCCTACTCAGTGTAGGCAGGTTCTGCTGACATTGACAGAGGAGTACAAAGATGGCCGTGGTGATGCCCACTCAGTGGTCTCCGTAGCTGATTTCCTTACTCAGGAATGTGAGAACAGTGTTTGAACCTCTCCTCTTAAACCACCACCACAACAACTTTTTTTTTTCCTTTCCTGTTTCATCTTAGACCTTGTTATTTTTAAAAATGCTCAGGAATTTTTATGATGAACAGCACTTGGTACTTCAGCAGCTTGGCTTATTTTGTATTAGTTAGTTCATTAATTGCAGAAGCTCTATCTTGGCATAAGGAATAGATACCTTGTTGAAAACAGATTGTGTGAAAAATGGAGTGACTGTTTAGGAGAAGCAGTATCTCGGTTTCTTCCATTAGAAATAACACAATGCTACTATAGAAACAAATGCAATTCACATTCAAAGCAATGCTCAGAATAAATGTCAGACTGAAAACAAATCATTACAGGCAAATGAACCATAGTTGACACCTAACCTCAAATGTTGAGTACAGGAAAGAAATGGGGTCATTATAACATTTTACGGAATTAAAACCAAAGAGAGAAAAGTAAAGTTTCTAAAAAGATAGAAAAAAAGAAAGAAAAGAAAACATTGGAAAACAACTTACACAAAACATAATTTAAATATCTTTTTTTATTGTTTCATCCACAAAAGTCTATTTCCCTTTATCTCTTAATCTCTGTCAATCTCTATCCCTGTCCCTGTTTGTGTCTCTGATAGTAAATGGAAATAAAAACACATAATACAAAAATTTAAGGATTTTGACAGAAGGCAGTGCTCAGATGAAAATTCATAGCAATGAATACCTGCCTTAAAAGATCTATGAAGTTCTCAAATCAACACCTGACTTTATACCTTATGGAACTAGAAAGAGTAGAAAAACTAGATCCAAATCTAATAGAAAAAATGAAATAATAAAGATATGGTGAAATTAAATAGAGAATAGAAAAATAATAGAGACTAATTAAAAAAACCATATTGATTCTTTACAAAGATCAATAAAGTCATCAAAATCTTAGCTAGATTGACAAAAAGAGAGAAGAAATAAATATATGCAGATAAATAAATTCAGTAATGAAAGAGGGAACATTATTGTCAGCACTAAAGAAATTTTAAAAAATGTAAGAGTACTAATTATATGCCAAAAAGTTAGATAACTAAGATGAAATGGAAAATTTTCTAGAAACAAATTAGCAAAACTGGCTCAAGAATGAATAAAAAAGATGAACAGACTTACAATAAATAAAACAATAAAAAAACCTCCTAATGAGGAAAAAATTTAGGACCTGATGTCTTCACTTATGAATTTTACTAAACATTTAAAGAAGAACTAGGACCAATTTTTCTCAAAGTCTTCAATAAAATAGATTAGGAGAGAACACTTCTTAACTCATTCTATGAAGCCAGCATTATCCTGATAACCTGAACAAAAATAAATAAATAAATAAATAAATAAATAAATAAATAAATAGACTATTATCACTTATGAATATAGAAGCAAGCATTCTCAACAAAGTACTAGAAAGCCAAATTGGATAGCATATTAAACAGACAAGGTGCCATCACCAATTAGGATGTATCTTAGAATACAAGGTTGGTTTAACATAAGTATACTAATCGATGTACTGCACCAGATTCATTAGGCAACATAAAATAAAATAAAACAACATTATTTCAACAGATGCAGAAAGAACATTTTTAAGAAATAACCAACAATATTTTATAATTAAACATTCAATAAATAGACATAGAAGATAAATTTCTCAACATGATCGGTGCCATATATGAAAAGCACATAGCTAGCATCATTGTCATGGTGAAAGTGGTGAATAGCTTCAAAGCTTTCCCCCTAAGATCAGAAATAAGTAAAAAATGTCCACTTTCACCATTGCTATTTATCACTGTACTGGATGTCCTAATCAGAGCAATTAAGCACGAAAAAACAAACAAAAACTAAAATAAAATTATTCAAATTGGAAAGGGAGAAGCAAATCTATCTCTATTGGCAGTTAGCATGACTCTATATATAGAAAATCATTAAGAATCCATGAAAAGTTACTAGAGGTAATGAATGAATTCATCTATGTTGCAAGGTAAAGGATCAACATGTGAAAATCATTTATCTTTCTACACGCCAGAAATGTTCAATTTGAGAAGTAAATTTTTAAAAATCAATTTACAATAACATCCAAAAAATAGAATTAAATTTAAACAGGAGGGTGAAAGAAATGTACACCTAATATAAAATGTTGCCAAAAAAATTAAAGATCTATATAAATAGAAATTGAAAATCTTGTTTTAATGGACAACTTGATATTGTTAAGATAGTAATACTACCAAAAGTGATGTACACAATCAATGTGATCCCCCAAAATTTCAATGTTTTTTTTTTTAATGAAATATAGTCTTCAAGTTTATACGACATATGACAATTACATTCAAGAACAGATCCTAGAAAAAGTTCTGCATACCTCATTGCTGAATATCAATATGATCACCTTCAAAGTATCCCCCTTCTCCACAGCCTCTCCAACACTGGTTACTATTTGTCTTGTTGATGATAGTCATTCTGACTGGGGTGAGGTGACATCTCATTGTGGGTTTTATTTTCATTTCTTTGATGATTACTGAAGTTGAGCACTGTTTCATATGTCTATTTGCCATTTGTATGTCCTCTTTGGAGAAATGTCTCTTCAGATCCCCTGCCCATTTTTCAATTGGGTTGTTTGTTTTTTTGTTGTTGAGTTGTATGAGTTCTTTGTATATTTTGGGTATTAGCCCCTTATCAGAGGCACTGTTTGCGAAAATCTTCTCCCATTCAGTTGCTTGCCTCTTTATTTTGTCGATGGTTTCTTTTGCTGTGCAGACGCTTTTAAGTTTCATATAGTCCCATTTGTTTATTTTAGCTTTTACTTCAATTGCCTTTGGAGTCAAATTCATAAAATGCTCTTTGAACCCAAGGTCCATAAGTTTAGTACCTATGTTTTCTTCTATGCAGTTTATTGTGTCAGGTCTTATGCTTAAGTCTTTGATCCATTTTGAATTAATTTTGGTACATGGTGACAGATAGCAGTCCAGTTTCATTCTTTTGCAGGTGGCTTTCCAATTCTCCCAGCACCATTTATTGAAGAGGCTGTCTTTTCTCCATTGTATGTTTTTTGCTTCTTTGTCAAAAATTATCTGTCCATCACTGATATATCCCCTCGCGCGAGCGAAGTAAGAGAAAATATAAACATGTGGGATTACATCAAACTAAAAAGTTTCTTCACAGCAAAGGAAACCATCAATAAAACAAAAAGGGATCCTACTGTATGGGAAAAGATATTTGCCAATGATATATCTGATAAGGGATTAATATCACAAATCTATAAAAAACTTACTCAACTCAACTCCAAAAAAACAAACAACCCAATTAAAAAATGGGCAGAGGACTTGGGGAGACATTTCTCTAAAAAGGACATACAGAAGGCAAGAAGACATATGAAGAAATGCTCAACCTCACTAACCATCAGAGAAATGCAAATAAAAACCACAATGAGATACCACCTCACTCCAGTCAAAATGGCTATTATCAATAAATCAACAAACAACAAATGCTGGCGCGGATGTGGAGAAAAGGGAACGCTAGTGTACTGTTGGTGGGACTGCAGATTAGTGCAGCCACTATGGAAAACAGTATGGAGGTATCTCAGGAATCTGAAAATGGAACTACCCTATGATCCAGTAATTCCACTCCTAGGCATCTACCCGGAGAAATCCAAAACTCCAATTCAAAAATCTGTATGCACTCCTATGTTTGTTGCAGCACTTTACACAATAGCCAAGATATGGAAACAACCGAAATGCCCATCGGTAGATGACTGGATTAAGAAGCTGTGGTACATTTATACAATGGAGTATTACGCAGCCATAAAGAAGAAAGAAATCTTATCATTTGCAGCAACATGGATGGATCTAGAGAACATTATGTTAAGTGAAATAAGTCAGAAAGAGAAAGACAAGTACCATATGATCTCACTTATATATGGAATCTAAAGAAAAGACTATGCGAATGAACTAATCAGAGACAGTTTTGGGGACGCGGAGAAAAAACCGAGAGTGGTTAGATGGGTGTGTGGGAGGGGGTTGGGGATAGGGGAAAGGTGAAGGGATTTGGAGGCAGCTGGTGACCACAAGATGGCCTCGGGGTTTTTGTTTGTTTGTTTGTTTGTTTTTTTTTTTTTTTTTTTTTTTTTGTTTTTGAAAATTAATTTGGGGAAGGTATTCTATAATGTTGTGGAGATTTTGTTGGGTATCCGATGGGCATGCGTCCTGTTTGGGAGACCACCTCAGGGATGCTGTGGATACCTGATCATGGCATTGGACACCAGAGGCTGGACATTAATGAATGCCAACTATAATTTTATATATATAATGTAATGGTTCGGTGTGGGGTCGGAGGGATGGTGGATGGGGGGAGGGGGATTCACAGTGTGAGGGATATGGATGATGAACGTCTAAGTATTACCTTGTTTTGTACACATGAAACTAATAAATAAATAAATTTATGAAAAAAAAATTAAATACTTAGGTATAAATTTATAAAAAATAACGTGGAACAGCTGTATCCTGATAAAGAGTATCAAAAAAGATCTAAATAAAGTACGAGACATACCCTGTTCCTAGATTGGAAAACTCCTCATCAAAGAGATGTTAATTTTCCCCAAACAGATCTATAGATTTAACACAATATAAAAATCTGGTCAAATGCCAAAAAAAAAAAAAAAAAAAAATACAGAAGTTATAAATTATTTATCCTACGAAAAAAAAAAAATTATCTGTCCATACTTATGTGGTTTTATTTCTGAGTTCTCAATTCTATTCCATTGGTCTATGTGTCTGTTTTTCTGCCAATACCATTCTATTTTGATTAGTGTTGCCCTGTAGTGCAAGCTAAAGTCAGGGAGTGTGATACCTCCAGTATTGTTCTTTCTTTTTTTTTTTTAATATTGCTTTGGCTATTCAGGGTCTTCTGTGGTTCCAAACAAATCTGATGAATTTTTGCTCTATTTCTTTAAAAAGTGCCATTGGGATTTTGATGGGGATCGCATTAAATCTGTATATTGCTTTGGGGAATATGGCCATTTTAACTATGTTGATTCTTCTAATCCATGAGCACGAAATATTTTCCCATTTCTTTGCATCTTCTTCAATTTCTTTTAAAAATGTCTTGTAGTTTTCAGCATATAGGTCTTTCACATCGTTGGTTAACTTTATTCCTAAGTATTTTACTTTTTTTCCTGAAATTGCAAAAAAAAATGTTTTTTTGTTTGTGTTTTTAATTTATTTTTTTGAGATTTCATTGTTAGTATACAGGAATGCAATGGACTTTTGAACATTGAGTTTTGTATCCGGCAACATTCCTGTATTCGTTGATTGTTTCTAATAGCTTTTTGGTGGAGTTTTAGGGTTTTCTATATACAGTATCATGTCAACTGCAAAGAATGACAATTTAACTTCTTCATTCCCAATTTGGATGCCTTTTATTTCTTTCTCTTGCATAATTGCTCTGGTGAGGACTTCCAACACTACGTTGAAAAGCAGAGGTGAAAGGGGACAGCCCTGTCATGTTCCTGATCAGAGAGCAAAGGGTTTCAGTTTTTCACTGTTAATTATGAGATTAGCTGAGGGTTTGTCATATATGGCCTTTATTATGTTAAGGTATTTTCCTTCTATACCTATTTTATTAAGTGTCTTAATCATAAATGTATGTTATATCTTGTCAAATGCTTTTTTTGGATCAATTGATATAATCATATGATTTTTGTCCTTTATTTTGATTATGTGATGTATCATATTGATGGATTTGCGAATGTTGAACCATACGGAAATCCCTGGGATGAACCCCTGTTGGGATGAACCCCACTTGGTCGTGATTAATAGTCTTTTTAGTGATTGTTGCATTCAATTTGCTAGAATTTTTTTTAGGATTTTTGCATCTATATTCATCAGAGATATTGGTCTGTAGTTCTCTTTTTTTGTGTTGTCCTTGTCAGGTTTTGGTATCAGGGTAATGCTGGCCTCCCTCTTAAAACTGCTTTCCCTGTATCCCCAAAATTTTGGTAAGATGTATTTTCGTTCTCATTTGTTTCTGTGTATATTTTGATCTCTCTTCTAATTTCTTCTTTGACCCAGTCGTTCTTTAAAAGGATGTTGTTTAATCTCCATGTATTTGTGTTTTCTCCTGCTTTCATTTTGCAGTTTCAAAGCCTTGTGATCAGCGAATATGCTTGGTATACTTTCAATCTTCTTAAATTTGCTGAGGTTAGTTTTATGTCCTAATACATGGTCTATCATTGAGAATGTTCCATGTACACTAGAAAAAATGTATAGTCTGATATTTTAGGATGAAGTGCTCTATATAAGTCCATTATATCCATTTCATCTAATGTGTCATTTAGGGCTGCTATTTCGTTATTCATTTTCTGTTTGGATGATCTATCCATAGCTGTCAATGATGTATTTAGGTCCCCTAGTATAATTGTGTTTTGGTCAATTTCTCCCTTTTGTTCTGTTAGTAGTTGCTTGTATATTTCGGTGCTCCCTGATTGGGGGCATAAATATTGATGACTGTTATATAGTCCTTCTTGTTGTATAGTCCTTTTTATCATTATGAAATGTCCATCTTTGTCTCTTGTTATCTTTTTCACCCTGAAGTCTGTTTTATCTGATATCATTATGGCTAAACCTGATCATCTCTGAATACCATTAGCTTGGAGTATCAATTTCCATCCTTTTACTCTGAGTCTATGGTTGTCCTTGTAACTGAGATGTGTCTCTTGGAAACAGCATATAGTTGGGTTTAATTTTTTGATCCAATCTGCTACTCTGTGCCTTTTTATTGGTGAATTCAGTCCATTTACATTTAGGGAGATTATTGATAGGTGAGGATTTCCTATCATTCTATCTTTATTTTTCTGGTAAGATTGTGTCACCATGGTTTCTCTGCCTTTTTTTGTTGTTGTCTGTTATTTCTATGTGGTGGTATTCTACGATGTTTCCCTCTGTTTCTTCTTTTATTACACTATGTATTTCAGTTCTGGATTTTTTTTTTTTTTGAGTTGTTATCATTAAGTTTATGTAAAAGAAAGTTTGATATTTAGAGTATTCCATTTTCTTCAGTATGCTTACTTTCTCCATTCCCATATTCTGGCCTTTACTCTCCTCCTTTTTATGCTTGGTTGCCACAAGTTGGCCCAGTTGATTTGGGTCGAATATCCTCCGTTAGTATTTCTAGTAGTGCAGGTCATGTATTAGAAAATTCTCTCAGCTTCTATATGTCTGGAAAGGTCTTTATTCCTCCTTCATATCTAAAGGATATCTTTGCTGGGTATATTATTCTTGGCTCATAATTTCTCTCTTTCAATAGTTTGAATATTTGGTTCCACTCCCACCTTACTTGTAGAGTTTCTGCTGAGAAATCTGATGATATCTAATGGGCTTTCCTTTGTAGGTTACTGTCTTCTTTTCCCTGGCTGCCTTGAGGATTCTTTCTTTGTTTTTGATTTTAGACAGGTTCAACACAATGTGCCTTGGAGAAGGTCTTTTGGGGTTGAGGTAATTAGGTGTTCTATTTGCTTCTTGGATTTGAGGATCCAGTTCTTTCCACATGTTTTGAAAGTTCTCATCGACTATTTGTTTGAATATCTCTCTGTTCCCTTCTCTCTTTCTTCTCCTTCTGGTATGCACATTATTCTTATATTGCTCTTTCTGATGGAGTCAGGAAGTTCTTATAGAGTTCTTTCATTTCTTTTAAGTCGCAATTCTCCTTCTTCTTCCATCCGTGTAATTTCAGAGTTTCTATCTTCGATGTCACTGATTCTTTCCTCCATCTGGTCAACTCTACTTCCTAAGCTGGTTATTTCATTCTTAATTTCTTCTATTGAGTTCTTAATCTCCAAAAATTCTACTTAGTTCTTTTTAAAAATTTCAATATTTTTGGTAAAATGCTTATGTTGTTCTTTGATTGTGTTTCTGAGTTCATTAAACTGTCTTTTTCTGTTTTCTTGTATCTCATTGAGTTTTTTCAGAACTGCAATCTTGAATTCTCTGTCATTCAAGTCACATATTTCCATAAATTTAACTTCATTTTATGGAGACTTTTCATTTTCTTTCTGAGCTGTGTTGTTGCCTTGGTTATTATTCTTGGCAATTAATGATTTATTATTTATCTTCCTAGCCATCTACAGGAGTGTGTTCTGCAACATGTTGATAAGAAGAGGTCTTTTTTTGTTTTCCAGTACGTGTTGGAAGACTGTTTTATTTCCTCTCTGACTGCAGCCCTTTTTCTCTCTCACACTGTAGTGTTATGTTTCTTCTCTGCACTCTTCCAGCTTTTCACACAATGGGGGGATTCCCTGGATGGTGGGCTTCTCCTTTGTGAACCGGTCGCCTTGGTCATAGAACTCCGTGTCCCTGTGGGGATGTGGAGAAGCCCGCATCTATTCCAAAGCTATTCCTGCACACAATTCAGAACCTGTGTGTTTCAGCAGTTCTGTTTATACATGCAGGGAGCCTCCCAAATAGGTGGGGACATGGGCGGGGTGAGTTGTGGGAGGTGGCCCAGAGCAATGGCGGAGACGACCACCACAGCCAGTCCTGCTTCCACAGCTCCCTCCCCTTTGCTGGAACTATTTGGGCTGTGAATCTGTGTCTGTGGACCACAGTTCTTAGAACTGCAAATGTTTTGTTCTTTTGATCTGATACTACTACTATTCCACTTGTAGCACTAGGCAGGTGGGGGCAGTGCACGCTCTGGGAGGGTAGGGAGGGTGCGGCTAGTCTCAGTGTCTTAGGCTTCTGTTCTCTGTGGCAGTGAGAGCTTAAACCACCATTTGCACCAATCTTCCCTCAGTCTTTGCTCCAAGGTCTCTGCTGTGATCGTTGGGTTCAGCGTGTTATATGATGTCCCCTCAGCCCTGTGGGCCATAAGCAGAGCCCTAGCAGTCCAAGTTTTTCCCTCTCCTGCAGCTGCGGTAATTCCGGGTTGTAGCTAGCTCAAAGCACCGAGCTAGGTCTGCATCCTGCGCCCGCGTGGCTCTGTCTCCACACTTCTCATTTCCCTCTTCCCCCGCTCGCACAATTTGCCTAACTTTAGGTGAATTCAGTAGTGAGCCTCTTTGTCTTGCCTGTCTACTGTGCAAGGAGAGCTTTGTGGAGTTATAGCTGTTTAATTTGTTGTAAATTCCAGGGGAGATTTCCAGAGGCACACTGCACGCCACCATTTTGATGACATCTTGAAAAAGCATTTATGAATAATGTCTGTTTTTCATTTCTTAACATGTGTATACATTTTTTGGCACTCTCTGCATTGTGTGTATATAATATATACATTACACTCACACACACATACACACATTTGTATATCTGAGGAAAACAATACATTGTTCAGTTACAAAATTGATGAAGTACATGGAAGTTTAGGAAAAAAACATAAATAGATCTTCAGTATATAAAACATGATATCATCACTTAATAAAAATAGAGGCAAATAAGCATTATAATGAGATACAGTTCTGTTAAATATTAAGTGAGTGGCAAAACCTGGAAAATTTGGTAGTAGATAACAAATTTTACCTATCTTAAAATAAGAGATCTCTCCTCAGCCACTCTCCACACATTCATTTAAAAAGATAAATTTACTTCATTATACTTATCAACATGGTATATACTATATATTTTATTTATATTTTAAATAAACAACACATACCAAGTGTCTATCATAAACATACATAAACACAGTCTTTTCAACATCTAGGGTGAACAGTTTTCTAGATCACCTAACCCAGTTCTTGAGGTCAGTAGAGAAAATGTTTCTGGGCCTTTTCTTCTTCTCCTCCTTCTCTCTCTCCCACTTCTCTTTCTTCTTTGTGTTCATCCTTATCTTCAATTCCCTCCCCCTTTTTTTCTAGGTCTCTTGGTACACACTTATTTTTCGACCACTGGGAAAACTTAACTTCATTGCAAAAAAATTTCTGAGGAAATTCAAAGCTCACTGATACTGTACAGAATTAAATTCTAAAACTCTGTTGAGGTGGAACTCAGATTTCCATTTCCTTCTGTTGTTTTAGAGAATAACATAATATTATGGCTGGGGAGGGTGGTGGTGGCTGTTGTAATTGAGCTCTGTATAACCTCCAGTACACCTCAGTGACTTATAAAATGTAAGGTTAACTCAGAAGCAGCATTCTAGTGATTCACTTGTCACTAGGGCTAATGATAACTTTGATCATTTCAAGGATCAGAAAGTTTAGGTAGTGTTATCCAGCCCATATGCCTGCTCACACTAGCCCAAAGAAATGGATGAACAGGAGTTTGCATTGTAGAAAGAAAATGGTTTAATATTGAATTGGCCAATATGGAATGCAGAGAGCTGGTACTCTGAAAGACTCAACTCCCGCTGGCATGTAGGTTACAGATTATACAGGGCAAAATCACAAGGCACAGGGGATTAGGGTCAAGCGTCCCTCTGTCTGGTTTCATGGAAAAGTAGTCAGAAGGCCATTCCACCTTAGAGTTCAGGAGCTGAAACACAGCTTAGGTGAAGATGCTATCTTACCTGCCAGAGGTCCGAACTGTGTGAACATCAGTCAGTTCTGAGCTATTCTCTTCTGCTGCCTCAGGGTTTACTGATTATAGGGGTGGGGGGGAAGACTAGGTCTATGAGGGGTGTAGAGAGAGAGATATATATGATTTCTAGGGCATGGATTCAAAGCTACATGTAATCCAAGTCAAAAGGCTACTTGGTTTCAGTAGAAAACAAACGTGACTGTTGTGTTTATAAACCATGATCCTTCATAACTGTAATATTCCACTGAAATGAAAAATAATATGAATTAGACATTAAAATCAAATTTCTTTTAGCCATGGCTTGTCAGTTTGCATAATAAGTGATTGATTGATGGATGCATTGACTGATCATTTAGCATAACTTTCCATTGTTCCGTTAGAATATTTTAATTTTAGAGGAAATGACCAGAGTGTCAACAAATGCTATGGAAAACAAGACATGGGTAAGAAGGATTTGGAGTGTAAGTGGAATGTTCAACTTGTGAGGCTAGACATTGCTGCAGCTTTTTATATAAAATACTTAGCTGAAGAGCCACCACATTATACAAATTAAAAAATGTTAACTTATTTTGTTTGTTTGTTTGTTTGTTTGTTTTAAATTTAACAGATTATTCAGTTGCAAAAAATCACTTAAGGGGTTTTGAAATTGATGAAATATGTACATTTACAGATTAAAAATGGAAGTATTTTAAAATAACAGTGTTTTGCTTTAAATTATTTTAACTCTTTTGAAACATTCTTAGAAGACAATAGAGATAAGGAAGAAATGGTGGAATAAGGAAGTAAAGGAATACTTCCTGTTTTTTACCTCATGGTAAACAACCATGAGACTCATGTCAATAAGTTCGTATGTAAATGGATAAAGTTTCCTCTCAGACCAGGCATTTATTGGGTTTCTCCTTTCTCTCAATTTCTTCTAGTTGCTGGTTCTGTTCTTTTTTCAAAAGCGTACCGCAAATATTCTTAACTGTAAAGTATAATTTCAAAAACAGGATTCACTTGCAAAAGAATATGTATTGTATCTCTTTGCTGAAAACTGAGTCTTCAGAGTGGGACATATGAAAAAGAAAAGAGGGGGACACTATGTCTCAGAGATCCTTCAGAGCTCCCCATTGTATACATACCATGACATACTTATGAGGTCCATAAGGCTGTATCTTTCCATTGCACACTCAGTGACTGAATTTTATTAAAACTCACTTTTTAATCATTGATAATTTTCCAACCTGAAATACTAACATTTCTCCTTGGTAAGAAAAAACATTGCTATCATCTGCCCTCTACATAAAGATTTCCTTTTCTCAAATAAAACAAAACAAAACAAAACAAAACAAAAACTATTAATTTAAAAGATGAAAGCTACGCAAGCCCATTACGTTATGGAACACCATCTAAAGGAGTATTACCTTGTCGGTTTCAGTATTGTATATGCATTTCTAGGAGATATAGAAATATTTTCTGTTTCAGTTGTTTTCTTTATTGCAGTGTTTCACCCTGGAGCACATTGCAGGGTTAACAGTTTTTAAGTGACTAATTTTGTTCACATCTCTGCCATATTATAATCTGCATTCTGTTTAAAGTTTAATTTTTAAAATAATTGCCTCTTATTAAAATCTCCCACATTACATTATTGCTGGTCATGCGGAAAATTACTTTGCTGCAGGAAACAAAACCATTCAATATAATCTTTTCTCCTTATAGCAAAGGAGATAATTGGATTAATCACAAGTCAAAATCTTGGAACTAGAGTATTTTGTTGGCTAAACTGAGCCAAGTCTGTCATTTAGAGATGATATAAAATAGAATTTTGGTTATGTTAAGTAATCAAGTGCAACTAGTCACTGTAATAGTGAATATTTTAAAAATATTAAAATGTGTTAATTATCCACTGAATATAAGAAGCTGGATTAGCCTCATGGGAGTCTAGTTGCCTTGTTAAGATATCATCACATAAACATGCTTACTTAGGCAACTTTCTCTTCAGCTTACTTGACAGTGTTTTGTAAATTTTAAAAACACTTAGTAAAGGATAAAAGGTTTCATACTGTAAATCTTTCAATGATGGAACCTACATCATGGCTTTAGGGGTCTTATTGAAACCTAATGCTGCCTAGCAGCTTGATTCTTCAGTCGTTCTCTTCTTATACATTGGGATTCATGATTTTAAAATGTACTTTTTAGAGAAATGTTTAAATTCATCTTTTGCAATGCAAAATATGAGGATTTTAATAACTTTGTTTTAAGAATCTCTAGGCATACGATAACATGAAATTTTAGATATGAAAAGAACTTTAAGTTATTTCTTGTTACAAATGAAGGAAATAAGATACAGAGAAGCAACACTACTTCTAGAGGAGTATACCCTAAGTGAAAGTGAGAGAATAAGAATTCATATCAACTATGCTCAGTGAAACACTCACTGTATTATTCAAAGCTATCTGAAATAATCATGACACGAATCACATCACTATGTAGGTAATTCCCAGAGAAATATTTTGTATGTTTTTCTTTAACTGTAACACACTTAAAAACAAAAAAAAAAAATCACAAATCACAAATGCACAACACAAAGTGAACCCACCCTAGAAACAACCACCTATGTCTAGAAATAAAGTATCACCAGCATTCCAAAACCCTCTCATGTTCTTTCCTGATCAGTAATTACTCTCCCTTCCAAAAGGAAGTGGCTGTCTTTACTTCTAAAGCCATCAATTAATGCTATACAGCATGTATTATTTTATGCCTTACATAATTTTCTCAGAATCATGTTTGTAAGATTCAGTGATGTTTAGTTATGCAGATATATAGTTCATCCATTTTCACAATTGTATAATAAATCGTTATACAAAGTATATGACAAAATCTTCTTTCTACTAGTGATAGATTATATTATTTAGATGTTATGGTTAATGTGGTCATAAATATTTTAATCACGATATTTTGGTGTACTAATCATGTATTTTGACTATACACCAGGGAGTAAAATAGTTGAGTCATGGAGAATGTTTATGTTCTAATTGTGTAGAAAATGCCAAACTGTTCTTCCAGTATGACTACACCAATTCTGAATCTCATCATAAGTGTATGAAAGTTGTCCTTCTAAATCTTTGCTAACCACTGTTATTTTTAATGGTTTTAAGTGTAACCATTCCAGCAGTATGTAATTTCTAAGTTTTTAACAATTTGATGATCCCATAGAAAACATTTACACAATGGACCACATTCTCGACCATAAAGTATGCTTTAAAAAATTTCAATGAACAGAATCCTAAAAAGTCTGTCTTTTAATCGCCGTATTTAGATAACTCTCATTTAAAGTGCCTATCAATATAGTTGTGTTAATATACACCACGTTTGTAACTTTTTCTATTCTTTGCACTAGTTCTATAGTTCTTGTTTGTCCTCTTGCAGCCTTCTCTGGTTTTAAAAAGTGACGTTATTATCAGATTTCATTTTATTTTGTCTATTAGCCCATTAACTATACTTCTTTTTATTTATTTTAAATAGTGCTTTCCCTATTTGACAACACACATTTTTTTTTTTTTTGCTATAAAACACTTGTTTAATGACTGAAGGTACAAATAACAGGGAATTGGTTAACTTATCGTAAGCCACAGAGTAGATTTATACATAGCCAACACAAATCACGTTGTAGAACTATACTCATTGATGGTAAAACATATTAAGGAAAAAAGGCAATTAATATTATGAACTCATTAAAAATATGTAGCATAGAAAAATGATCTTTGGACTGCTAAGATAGCTATGAACCAACTTTTCATCTAATACAGATCCCTGGCAGATAGTTATCCAAACTCTGCTTGAATATATCCTGGGACTACAAAAAGGAAAAAAAAAAACGTCATAACCTTATTACCCAACGTTAATTTTTGATGTATGCTATTCCAGATTTTTCATATGCATTTATACATGTTTAAAACAAAAAGATCATTTTTCGACAATACACATTTTTTAATTAATGTGTCACATAACTACTTTTTAAAGTACCAGTTACTTTGTAGTAGAAACATTTTATAATCAATATATCCGAATTCTCCTTCCTGCACCAAGTCCCACTGCTGTCATTAATTTAATTTATCCATCTGCTATAATTACCCAGTATATTGTCAATATTACTTTAAGCAGTTATGACTTAGATCAGTTAAAAATGAAAAAATAATTCACTTTATTTTACTTTTTTGGGGTCAAGTCCTCCTTCTTTATTAATGTAGATCTAAATAAGCACCTCTCAGCTGCTGTATTTCTCAGGATGTAGCTATATCCAAATTTCAGGGTAGTTGGTATGATCTGAATTTTTAGTTCTCTGATGGACCAAGGAAAGTTAATTTAAAATTTATTCGTTTTTTTTGCTTATTTTGTTTTTGTTTGTGTGTTTGTTTGTTTTTCTTGTTGTCACGATGGTAGTGATGTCTTCTGAGTTACGTAAATAATGGAGCTGAATTCAGAAACTTTCCAAAATTCAGCTTTATATATTGCCATTTAGCTGGCAATTTACTATAGCCACTTAATAATACAGGTAACTTATCGTTAGATTATTTTGGATTTTCTATACATGCAATCATGTATTTGTGAATAGCCACAGTTCTATTTCTTATTTTGCAGTCTATATAACTTTTCTTTCTTTCTTTATGTTCCCCCAATCCTTTCACTACCTTACTGGATAGTACCTTCCGTACAGTGTTTAATCTCATGAACAGGAAAATTTTAAAAATATTTTAACAGTATACAAATAAAAACTTGAAAATTGTGAGGTGCAGAAAAGGAGTAGTTAGATGAAAATTCTCAACTGCAAATTCTAATAATAGAATAAAGGAAAATAAATTGAAAATTTAATCTTTCAGCTTCTACCATAAGAACCTAGAAAAAGAGCTTACATGCTAAGTAGGAAGAAAAGCAATATTAGAGCAGGCATCCTTGATTAAAAAATAAGCAATATATAATCAAAATTAATGAAATAGTTGACTGTAAAACATACCTATCAAAAAGTGAATATTAAGTGAATATTACTGGACAATTTTATGCTGCCAAAACCAAAACATTTAAATGAAATTGGTAATATCTTGAAAGGCACAAATGATCTAAACTAATTCAAGGAAAGAAACAAACAAACAAACAAAAAAACCCTGAATAGTCTTTCCTCAAGTAAAGGGACATGATTATTAATTTAAAAAACCTTTCCATAAAGAAAACTCTAGGTCTAAGTGACACACTGATAAATTAAATTAACTATTTAAGAATTGAATAATATAAGAGACATTTGAGAAAATAAAGGACAAGATGTTTTATCTTATTTAATGATCCCCAAATTACTACGATACCAAAAATAGAAAAGGTGTTAAAGAAAACAATAGACGTAAACATGATTGTATGCATAGATGAAAAAAATAGATACAAAAAGCTTTACCAAACTATTAGCTAATAGTAAATAGAAACATAAAAGGAATTAAAATAGTATGACTAAGTTGTGTTTATATCTGGATGCAATAGTAGTTTAATATTGGAACATAAATAATAGAATTAGACGTTCTATTATCGCATAAGAACACAGTCAACTTAAAAAGCATGTAGAGTAAAAGTGAGCAAAACATGATTTTCATTTGACCTGGTTGGTGATGCAGAATATGCTAAGGAATCCACTGAAAAGTACTCATAATAGTTACAGAATTTTGTGAGTTCCCAAGAATCATGGTAAATGTACAAAAACTTATTTTATTCCCATATAATAGAAACAATTAAAAATAGAATAAAATACAGTTTATGGCAGCATCTGATACATAAGACAGATACAATTAATATAACGCATGTACCTCAAAACTGGAAACTTCAACACAGTCCTGTGAGAAATTAAAGAAAATTAAAAAATGGAGTCATATCCCGTGTTCATTGAATGTAAGATACAATATTAATATGCTACCGACCTATAGATTTAATAAAATCTGGACCAGATCCCCAGGAATCTTTGTGTAGATTGCAGAGCCAATTCTAAATTTTATATGGAAATGCAAAGGACCTAGAAGAGACAAAGCACTTGAATAGGAAATACAGAATTTGAGGTATTGTACCTTTTGATTACAAGACTTACTAAAAAGTTCCATTAAAAGGACCGAGTTATGTTCGTGTTAGGACAGCCATAGAAATAAATAGAAATAATAGATAGTCCAAGGAACATCCATAGATATTTGATCATTTAACTTTCAGTAGACGTACCTAGGTAATTTGACAGAGAAAAGGAGTCTTTTAAAACCTGGGACAACTGGACATGAATAAAACAACCTTAAAATTGAACTTATGTCATTCACAAAATTACTGAAAATGATTCATAGACTGAAATGTAAATGTTACAATTATAAAACTTCTAGAAGAAAAGAAATAAAAGTACTTTGTGACTATGGAATATGCAAAGATTTCTTATACAATTATTATAAACAAAAAACACAAAAGAACAAAATATAAACTAATGCCAAAGTTGTTTGTAAAATTTATTAGTCTAAAGATGATTTTTTTAAAATTAAGCTATTCATAGTACTGAATATTACTAGAGAAAAAAGATAGGGACTATGGGATTGAAGAAATCCAGATTAGGAAATGGTGATGTCTCTATGTCAGAAGATATGAAACAGAGCATAAACCACAGAGACAAACAACCAGTTGGAAAAATAAATAAATAAAATGAAAATGAGGGCAAAATACACAAAATAAGACAGGGCATTGTTTAGCCCTAGTAGTACTTCCATTCTATGTTTAACTTATTTATAAACAAACAAAAGCACTACTTGCATATCTGAACAATTTATGGAACAGGCCCATAAAAGGAATTTGACGTGTGAAGTAGCAAGTCCCATCCTGGTGAATAACTTTTCTTAAGGCAAGTATGGTTTGAACCAAGCATGCTTACTCTAAACAAACTGGGGTAGATGATGACTCCTTTTCAGTTTCACGTTGTGTTTGTAACTCAAATTATTCCATCATTTATGACCCATGAGCGCATGATTGTCTCTCTTAGAGAAGAAAACTACAGATTTTGATTCACAAAATTAACAAGACCAATTTGCTAAGGTTTCTCTGCAAGAGATGGAAGCACTGGTAAACTTGCTGAATAGAATGGGCACAAGTGAGGGAGAAAAGTACTTCCTACTCTCGATTTCCTTTGGAGCAAACTGAAACATAGTCATAAAGTGTTCTTATCACCCTTATGTTCGTTTTATAGCCTTGCCAGAAGTTGCAGCACACTGGCATTTGAAAGGATCTATTATATGTTAGCATAAATTTGCATAGTGAGAGTTTTGCAGGTGTATATTTATTGGAAAGTGTGCTAAAGAAAATCTCTGCAGGGTCCCACTCTCCCCACATCAACTTAGTTCCTTTAACGACAATGTGTAGCCAATTTGTGGGTAACACACCACTCATAAAGTCAGTTTCATGTTCATCAACAGATGAATATATATAGGCTGATTTTCCTTCTAGTGCAGTGCAAAATCAGAGTAGATGGATGAGAGAGAAAACATTTCTCTCCTTAGCTAGAATAACATGTTCATAACAGTATTTCCCAATATTGAGCTAAGTAAATTGCAATTGCAATCTCATGGTTTACGCATATTCTGAGTAAACTAAACTAAATCCATCAATGTATCTTGAAGATTTACACTGGTATCTAAAAAAAAAAAAAAAATGCCAGTTCTGATGTTTATCAAGTATCTTGAAACAGTGATGAGAGTAGCATGGATGTCTTAGTATCAACACAGCATAAATCTGTCTGTGAAACACAGCGCAGAGATCAGTATTTATTTAAATACAATTTTGCTGTATTAAAATTAAACATCAATAGGTTGGAGACATTCTTGTCGTATTTTCTAAATTTAATTCATGTTGAATTTTTGTGGTTACTTTATGAAAATGGTATAAATCTTACTAATACTTTTAGTGACTTGTTTAAAGTGAAGAACCTTTTTTTCCCTAAGACAACCTTCATCTGAATGCCAAGAACTTAAAGAAATGCAGAATTTTTAAAACTTTTGTTGAGTTTTAATTAGAATACAAATGTATTTTAAAGTGCATTATATTAAATAAAATAATAATAATAAGCAACTACTTAGCAACGTACTAAGTAGATGTCTTCCAATAATACTTAATATTTATTTGCAATTTTAGTCTCAAAATAAACAAAGGATGTTGTTGGTATAAATATCCACCCTTTCTCAAGAAACTAAAACTCATTAATGAATCAGGCAGCCAAACTCTAAAAATCTCACTTTTAAATAGAATATATACTACTCTATTATCAGGGAAGGCAGATGTGAGATGAGCATACATAAATTTTATACCGTCTAATAGTCAGTTTAGACTTTTAAGAAAATTTTGGTTACAATAATCAAAATTATCCCATTTAAACTTTTTCTCTCTCTCTTTTTTTTTTTTTTTTTTTTTTGGAGCAATTTAAACAGCTCTACACTCTTGTCATAGAAAACTTTCCTTTTCCATTCTCCAACTCAGAATGTTGTGTGGACAATACGAAAGCTAACCTATCAAATGGACAGAGAATGGGGATTCAATCTTCTCCTCCTTTCCTCTCTTCCCTTGTGGCAGTTGTAATTTTCAATCTAGATAAGTAAGTCTACAGAAACAGATGGACTGTAGAAGAGTCCTGACTGGCAAATGGAGATAGATAAGGAGTTAGAAAGGCCAGGTTAGCTCCCAGACTACATTGTGTATTCCAATGTAGCATTAGAGAAGAGTGCTCCCAGTTAGAGCTCTTTTTAGGCTTGGGGCCAAAGAACAGTTTTGAATATTTTACCCTGCCTCCCAGCTTAGTGTGTGTGGAATTGTTCCAGGCAGGAAACATGTAAAGACTGCCCCAGGTTCTACTCCTCTTTTACTTTCTGAATTGCCTTCAGAATCAAGGGAAGTTGCTGTTTAAAATATATGCTGATAATCTTGTTTATCACTTGCTATCTAAAGTGAGTTTATCTGTATGTTCATTTATTTATTTCACTTCCAGCACTTTTGCTATTACTTTACTTATTAGATAATGGATTTTCTTTCTTTTTTATTCTCTACATGCTTGTTGCTTTGGGTTTTTTGCTGCTGAGTGTGATCAGACAATATGGTGAATGTTTAAATAAAAAAAAAAGAATCACAGTAAAAGACTGTCATGCAGCGAGGCCTGCGGAGTCTCAGCTCCCGCTCCCCACACAAGAACGCAAGGCATGGTGAGACCAAAAAGGAACACCCATGGAGCCATAGGTAGGGGAGTCATAACACTAGTCTCGCTGGCGGCTGGGTTGGAGACACAGGAGGCAAGAGCCACATTATCCGCAACCCGCCATCTACTTGTCTCTGCCAAACAATCTCACTTGCTAGCAATCTGCTTCTCTGCAATCTGCAATCCACACTCCACCACTTGCTAGCTCAGCCACCATCTTCTTGCTAGCCCCCATTTTCTGCTAGCAAAGCCACGGCAGTTATATTAGTGGCCAATGGCTCACTGGTTACAGCTGATGGCCAATCAGCCACAGCTGATGGCCATCCAATCACAGTTGATGGCCATTTACTACCGAGTGAGCATGTTTCCACGTGAGGCTGAGAGCCTGGAAATTGCACTCCTGGCTTTGTCCCCACAAAGACACATTGACATTAATCCTCCTCAAAATACTCCCCTTCACTTCGAACACACTTGTGCCATTATTCTTGCCACTTTTTGAAGTAGTTCTGGAAATCCTCTTTTATGAGTGCCTCTAGTTGTGCTGTCAGGGCTGCCTCGATATCCTGAATCACTTTGACTTTGGGGAAGAGCCAGAAGTCCCACAGTACCAGATCTGGTGAATAAGGCAGATGAGGATATATCATAATGTTTTTATTTGACAGAAATCGTCGTTCCAGAAGCAATGTGTTACACAGTGTTGTCATGATGGAGGATGATTTACTGCACACTTTAAAACACACCTTCTCTCAACCATAACTCGAAACTGACTGACCGCCCCGAACAAGTTGAAACTTGTCACACACTGTTACTGAGGTTCAATGTGCCTCTTCCCGTACTGAGGATCCCTGCCTTTCCATTGGATGGCACTTGGCAGCAGCATTCACCATATTTTGTGATCACAATGGAAAGGCTCTGGGTCACACACTGCTTTTGGTACGGCAATTTCTGTCAAATAAAAACATTGCAGTGTGCCCTCATCCACCTTATTCACTGGATTTGGCACTGTTTGACTTCTGGTCTTTCCCAAAGTCAAAATGACAATGAAAGGCAAATATTTTGAAGTGATTAAGAACATGGAGGCAGTCATGACAGTGCAACTAAAGGTACTCATGGAAGAGGACTTCCAGAACTGCTGCAGAGCGTGGGAAGAACGATGGGATAAGTTCCTTTAAAGAGAGAGGGAGTATTTTGAGGGGGATGAATGGCAATGTGTCTATTTCTGTAATACTTTTTTTTTTTCAATTTGAACATTCACTGTATCTTTGTATTACACCTCATACTCGTATAACTCTGCAGTGATAGTGGTGTGACCACCTTTTCTGTTTCTAGTGCTGGCCACATGGTGTGATGAAAGATTTCTCTTACTGGACTTTTTTTTTTTTTTTTTCTTTTCACCAGGAGAATCTTCATGATTTCCATCCCCAGGCTGAATATAGACTTGTGTATGAACACATCCTGCCTTATTTTTCCTGTGTAAAACTCTCAGTTACATTTGACTGTCTCTGTTTAAGGACCGTAGGTATTTTCCTCCCAATATTTTATACCCATTACTGCTCTTTCCATGCCTGGGCAGAAATCTTTGTTTTTTGATACGCTAATGTTGTGTAAATCCAAAGCCTGTGAATCCCAGGCGCTCTCTCTCCCTCTCTCTCTCTATCTCTCTCTCTCTCTCTCTCTCTAACACAGCCCTTTGTTCAAGCCTGATAACATGCTCCAGAGATATCCTACTTCACAGCACAAATGCAGTCTCAGAAGGAACAGGGTATTTGGCAAAATGGAACACGTATGCGATCAAGTATTATTTACATAATTACTAGGAAATTTCAGATTATCCCAAGCACCACACCACAGCTAACCTTTGCCATATAGAAAATAGAATTGCTTATTTTTAGGCACAGATCCTTTCTCTATTAATTCAGCACTTCAAACTCATCCAAAATGTGTTGTGTTTAGGATGAAGCTTCTCTATCCCTTGTATAAATCCCTAGATCATTCAGCTTTGACCCAAAGAATACACTCCTTTGACACTTTTTCTTCATCTGATTCTGTCTACAGACCTCTGCACTCTGATGTCTTGGAGTTTCATCTTTTGTTCCATCATCAACAGAAAAATTGCTTCTCTCTGTGTATTCAATTCTAAGACTGCATGTATCTATTCTCAGAATACTGTGTTTCCTTGAAAATATGACAGGACTTGTATTAATTTTTGCTCCAAAAGACGCATTAGGGTTTATGATCAGGGGACGTCATCCCGAAAAAATCATGTTTGGGCTTATTTTCTGGTTAGGTTTTATTTTCGGGGAAACAGTATATTCTGGTGAGATCCACCAGATAACTTCAATATGAGGTATGGTGCTATAATACGAGGAATAAGAAATGCTACTTGTTGGTTCTGTGACAGTGTCATCCTATGGGTATTGTCAGATCCCAGACAAATACAATGTATGGACTCTGCATTTTACACCATTTACTGGAGGTCATTTTCTAACTCTAACCTCAATTAGCTACTGTTCTTTTCAAGAGTAAATCCAGAATTTGAGTCCCATTGTTGTAGAAACTGATTTGTAAAAGTATTCTGGGACTGTAGAGAAGAGACAAAGGCAATGCAAAATACAACTTCCACTCTATGTTTCTATATTTCTTTTTTATTCCCCTTAGTATTGCTTTTGCAGAATTCCTGGCTGGATGCCAGTCCTATCCTAAGGCACTTTAAAGTGCTCTTAACAACGCTGTTCATTCATTGTAGGAATACGAAAACAGTGAGCAAAAGAAGCCTGCAACTTGGCTCACTGATAATTGCTTCTTTATTTTTCTGAATGTTTCCTTGCAAGCGTAGCCAAATTTAACATCCTGGTTTCTCTTTATTGGCTAAAGTCTAAGTGTTCCCTGAACAGAATCTTTAATGCTGGACCTAGGAAATGTTGACTGTGCCACTTTCACCCCCTCCTTTTTAGCATTGCAGTGCATGGATATTTTCATCTGGATGTTTTTGTCATGATGATTTTGACTCTCTGTTTGTAAAATCAAATATTTCTATGATTTTCTAAAAAATTGGTGAATCTTCATGGAAAATGTGTTTTCTGGAGCAAGCACCATGAAGTCTCATACCTTTATCAATTTTTGTACATTATATTTAAAATAGTTGTATTTACTTTTCCTACTATATTTATATTTCGTACACAGTTACTTTCATCAGAATATTAAAATTTTTACACTTAGCATTTGATTCATTTATTTGTTGTATTTGATATCAAACTTTGACGTATATACATAAGTTATTGCGGCTTTGCTCCTCTGGATGTTACTTCTTCTACCAAGGTAAATTTACCCAGGTAAATTTTAACAGGTAAAAAATGTTCAAATTTGTATGTTGTCAAAGAGTTTATTCTATCATCAGTTTTGAATAATGTTGTCTTCAAATGCAATTTAAATATTTTCATTTGCATTTATTCTTTTAGTGTACTGTGTAGTTTTTCACAGATAGCTACCATTCTCATTAACTTCACTACATTGCCTACATTAAACAAAATTAGCTGAGTTTTTAAAATGCAGTTTTTCTATATTCCTCTATAAGATTCATATTATTTATTTTTAATATTTTTAAGATGTGTGTACTTAATGTGTTACTGTTGCGGTTACTAAATATTATTGTGTGTATATTTTAGTAATTGATAATGCTAGCTGTGGTGATACAGTCCAACAATACATTTTGTTATAAAGACGATAAGTGATGAGAGTTAGTTATTATTTCTTAACTACTACATAAGAAAATTATATTTTCCTCATAACATAATCTATGTTGGTTTATTTTTTTATTTACTTATGTCAATGTCCATCTAGGTGTTCAATATAGCTTATGATTATTTTGCATAATAATAGTCTGTATAATTAACACAAGAATTATACATTTATTAGTGCCAAACAATGATGTCTAAATGTACTTTGGGTCCAAATATGGAGAGTAAGATATTATTTGTATTCTAAAGTCATGAAGCTCGAGATTTTCTATTAGCAATCGAGGTTTTTAATATAAATGTTTTAGTTGGGATATTGAAAGTAAATGTTATGTCTCAAGAAACATTTTCCAATTTTTGGATTTGCTAGAGACGTTATCTTTAAGTCTTTTAAATCTATGTGATAAAGATATTCACTTATTTTCATTAAAAAAACGAGAGAGAGAGACAGAAAACTTTCCAAAACAACTATCATTTAACATGATCTAAACATTTTAAAGATATGCTTAGAAAACACTATTTTTAAGCCAAAGAATCTAGTGGCCATGTGATATTTCTTCCTTATATTAGGTAAAATGGTATAAAAGTAGCTACTATTTTCGTACAGCAAGATGCTGCAAAGGTTATCTATACATTTAAACTGTGGAGGTAATTTGTACAATGTCAACAAGGTAGAATAAATAAACATCTGCACTGCTTGGTAACATTCTTATAGTATCTGTATTCTAATGAGAAATAAATATACTGACCATTTTCTTACTTTAAATTTCTTTCCCCCAGCTTTATTGAGATATACCTGACATAGAACACTGTGTAAGTTGAAAGTGTCCAATGTATTGATTTGAAACACTTAAATATCTATCGCAAAATGATGACCACTATAGCATTAGCTAATATCCTCACCACATCACATAATTAGCATTTCTTCTTTATGGTGAGGACATTTAAGATCTTCTGTCTTGGCAACTTTCAAGTATGTAATGCAGTATGATTAAGTATAATCACTGTGCTGTATATTAGATCCCTAGAATGGATTCATCTCATTTGCTATTTTCATGTCTAGTTTTTGATAGAAAAAAAATGTTTCTCAGTGACACGAAAATGGCAAATATGTTGTAATTATATATCATCACTCTCTCCATAATTTCTGCCCCAGTGGACATGATTAAAAATAGAATATCTTTCCCTTATGAGGCAGTCATCATGGACAGCTTCCCTGGGTGGAGGCTAAATTTTACTTGAGTATCTTAATGCAGATTTAAGGATACACAATGTTCCTTGTATTTGCTACTTTAACATTTTTTAGAGTTCTCTTCTTACTAGTCACTTTTCATTGTTTCAATTCCCGTTATAGTTCAACTTTATATGTATATATATAAGACTACCTTCGTGTAAATTATCTTGTGGTTTCACTCTCCTGGTTGGACCTTTATTAATAAAGCAGAATATCACAATGCATTGAAAGTAAGAACTGAAATTAGTAACAATATTGATTGGTAGGTATTTGATACTGAAGAAAGTAGTCTCCGAATTTGGCTGCTAACAATCACTTTCAGTATGTACATACCATTGCTCACATCAGAGTTGAGTTTATTCCCCTTGATTTTGGATGAGGCTGTGTCTCATTTTGATGGATGAAATGTGACAGGAGAGATGTGCTGTGGTAGAACCCAGTAGCCATGAGGTATCGAAACCGGACTACAGTGTGGAATGATTATGTACCATGTGAAGAATGCTGCGGGAAATGAAAGACCATTCCTCAATCTTTCAGCTGAATGCAGCTATGTTAGAGACTCCAAGTAAGACTGTAAGAGGCCAAGACAGCTCATATAATCATGAGAAATAACATGTTATTATTTTCATTTTATTGTTAAATAAAAACAAAGGACTAGAACAGCAGCTTAGAAATAATGGTCAAACTTGGACATTTCTATTTCGCAGAACCTGAGTAGACCAGGATAAATCAGCCAGACGTCTCATAGCTTTGGCATTTATTTTTCTGTCTTCTTCAAGAAATTTTTGTCTATGGCAGACATTGTTTAAAAGTCTTATATAAACCATCAAAATCCTACATCAAATTTCCTATTACTTACCTGGTAATAGCAGTAATTTATTAAAATACATGTCCAGTTTCTTGTGGACATGACAAGTGTCATGCTAACCTGGTGACATAAAATTAAACAAGATACAAAGACAAAATGGATGGGGCTAAGTTACGGTCTTCAGAAAACTTCAGTGAAGATTCTCTCATCATAGTAGTATGACCCTAAGAGTTTCAAAGCCCAGGGATGGTGATAGCACAGAGATTATAATGTGCCAGTTTGTGAATTTTAAGCTGGAAGTGTAAAGAGTTAGTGAAGAAAATCTCCATGTTTATAGTCATCAAGTGATCAGATAGTTAAATATAAACAAGACAATTTTTCTTTCATTGAAATACAAATAAATGTTTTTTTTTAAAGGCATTCTACCTTCCCGGCAGCTTATAACTAAGGACGAGCTAAACCTGTAAAGGTTTTTAAGATTTGGGTAATGAAGGATTTCCTCAGCCAATGTGACAATTACCCACTCTAGATGGAAACAACCGTCTGCCCGGGACTCATTAATTTTGGAACTGCAGAAGTCAAAGGTCTTGACTAGCACATGTGATCTCTCAGCTTGCAGCAGCAGCTGTAGTGGAGTTGCCTACCTTTTCATCCATAGACACTGACAAGTGTCCTTCCCCAAAGCAGGAAACCAAATTAAAGGAAATAAAGAAAGAAGGTTGTTATGGGATGAAGTTATAACACTAAAAAAAAAAATATATATATATATATATATATATATATATATATATATATATATATATATATATATACGTTGAAATCCTAATTTGCATTTCCTCAGTATGGTGCATAATTTGGAAACAGGGTCATTCGTTGCAGACATAATTAATTAAATTAAGATGAGATCATATTGCAGTAAGGTGGCACCTAATTCCATAACACTTATGTCCATATAAGATGATGGTCATATGTAGATGGCAACACAGGGTCTTGTGAAAACTGAGGAATAGGGTGGTAAATCAACAAACCAAAAAATGCTGAAGATTTCTGGCAAACCATCAGAAGTCAGGGAGAAGTAGGGAAGGGTTCCTCAGTGTTTCAGTAGGAGCACCTGCCAACACCATGATTCCTACTTCTGGTCTTCAGAAGTGTAAGACGACACAATTCTGTTGTTTTAAGTCAGCTAGTCTGTGAAATTCTGTTACTGCAGCCTTCAGACACTAACACAAAAGTCAATCTCGGTCTGCCAACAACAACAAGAAACACACACACACACACACACACACACATACACACACACACACACACACACACACACTGTGTCACAAAAATTGCAGCAACAGCAACAAAAATTGAATTGCCTCAGCATTCCTCCTTGGACTTATCCTCATGTCTCTTCCTCCAGATCGATAACATTAAAAAAAATATCTCTGTACAGACCATAAGTTCTATGCTCAAATTAAAATGTTTCTGACAAGCATTGACATTCAAACCATTGTGGAGCTTTCGAAAACAGAGATTATATGAATAATTAGGAAAACTGAGGAGCAATAATTTAAGGCAGCAGAATTTTCCTAAGTATCCAAGCTTGACATAGAGAACCTAGGTGGTTTTCTGCAGAGGCTTTCCCCATTCTAGAGCTAATACCAGAGCTGGTTTATGGTGATTCTAGGGGAAAGAATGTTTTTGCTTGAAAGGATGAAGAAAAACAGTGCAGAAACGTCTTTGCATATGCAAAATGGCATCCCTCAAAATCCTCCTGCCACAAGAAAATCATAAATATGAAATTATGAGTGCCATATATTTAGAGAGGATAAATAAAATTTTAATTTCAGTATGAAAATCAGAATGGTAGGTTATGTCCAATGGGCAACACTATTCTAATTATGATCTCAGTTTGGCTGGTACAAAAATCAGATGAGTTTTTGCCATTATTTACAGAATGTAATTAGAATTATTTATAGATTAAAACAAGATTGCAGTAATTAGATGAGAACTGTGACTGACCATATTTCTACACTGAAAGATACCAATTACTCCTGATTGGTATGCAGTCATTGATTTGCCTTATGTGACATTAAGATATCCAGTTAATGCTGGCTATCAAGAGCAATTTGCTTTTTTCTTGCAGGGCTAGCAGTTTGATTTACTGTTTGTCCAACCACCTGGGTATTTAAATTATCTGGCATGATATTATAATTCAGTAAGGTGAATTTTAACCAGGTGGCCTACACCTAATTCAAGTGCTAAAGTTATTCATTATGTTGATGCCATATTAGCTGAAAGTAATTGTGAAATAATTGTATTTGAAACTGGTCTTTATTGATTCTATTGCAGAAAAGGATTGACTATTTAGTGGAAAATAAGTTAGAGGCTCTCGTAGACAATATAGCCCCAGGAATCATTGACAAATTTGCTCAAAACCAGATAAAAAATATTTATTCTTGAGTTACCTAAGAGCACAAATAATAGTTAAAAAACAATTCATTTGTTTTATTTCTGGAAATCTCACCCTAGTCTGATCGTTCCTCTTCATCATATTAATAATATATGTAAAAAGGAATATAAGTCTTGAACCACGTGGTGTCATAAAGCTCAGGCATGTCCCCCAACTTCTGACCTCATTTATTCACTCATTCCAAAGATGTAAAGCACTTACTATATTCCAAGCATTGTCCTAGAAAGTAAGACCAAAATCATGAGCAATTAAAACAATAAACTCAAGGAAATTATATTCTATTGTGTGAAGGCAGACGATATATTTTTTAAAACTAATAAACACATCATATGCCAGTAGTCAAATACCATAAAGAAAAATTAAGCAGAGTAATTAATTAAGGAGTAATAAGGAAGAGACTTTGCTTTATAATATAGAGTGGTCAGGAATGGTGTCACTGACACGTAACAGTTTGGCAGAGGTAGTGCAGTGTCCAGAGAGGCTAGATTGGAGAGACTGGGGTGATCAGAAAACGAGAACTCCAATATTACTGGATATGTCACAGACCAGATAGGACAAAGTCTGCATTGCCAGCCAGGCTTCAGTTCTTCTGACACTGGCTAGTCTCCCAATACAACACTGGCAGGGGTCATGGTGCTACCTTTTGATAAACTAAAATCTTTTCCATCGTTCCTTAAAAACGTTGTCAATCTTGTGGGCTGCTTACTGGTATTGCTTCCCAGTTCTTAGGAGATGATAAATCAGTCTAGTCTGGGCTGGTAGGATAAAAATTAGCTTTTATAACATGTGTATACATTATAAAACACTCTTTGATACTATGTATTGATATATATGCCTAGACTGTGGCTAATGGATCGTTTAATTATTCAGGCCATTGGCCTTAGGATAAATGCAATAATAGACCCAAATTTCTGTGAACAACCCCTTCTAGGCTCATTTTTGAGGTTATAATAAAGTTGACACTTTTTTTTCTTATGTAGATTCTCATGTAACCTTTGGTAAAACTTCACATTAAATGAATATTTGCTGATACTTTAACAAAAGCATTTTATGAGCAGCCAACCCCCAGATACAGCCCAAGGTGCATATATCAATGAATTGTATTTGCTGTCCATTGTCTTTAAAATCTAATTTAGAAAATTTTGAATTTAACAATAAGCATAATCCTAAACCACCATGGAAGATGGCAACACAGGTGCAATTCTCTTATACATGTTCATAATTGGTTGAGTATCCTGGGACCCACAACTTTATAGGGGCCTGTATTTTTAGGAAAATGAGTAACATTACATAAATACTTAAAAGCATCTAGTTGGTCTTTTTTGTTTCCAATTTAGATAATGTGTTTTAAATAGGTTACTGCTAATTCTCAAAACTTAAATTATAAATTTTAATTTTTCCCAACCCAAATAGTTCCCATTCCTTGTATGCTGGAAACCAACAATAAGAAAGAACATTATATATATTTTTTTAATGGGGAAATAGCAATATTTACTGTTTAGATGGTAACCCTTAGTTCAACCGTATGCTAGAAGTGGAGTACCAATTGATTCCTTTAATGGGTTAAATATGTGTAACTACCACCATGGATTTACTTTACATTTTATCTTAATCTGGATCAAACTACGTGCTCAGTGAGGATGCTCTCTGCAGCTTGGGTAACCATGAACACAGCAGACACTTAGTGGATCTCTCACAAAAACTAAGAAAAGAAACTGAATTTTGTAGGACAATTAGAAATATACACAGTTTAAAAAAAATCATAGACAAGATATCAAACAAATTATATGTGCCCAATAGCAAAATAAATGTGTGTGTGTGTGTGTGTGTGTGTGTGTACATACACCTATATATCAGTAATTAGAAATAATTTTACATTTCTAGGGACATGCAAATGTACCGTTTCCCCAGAAACAAGACATAACCAGAAAATAAACCCTAGCATGATTTTTCAGGGTGACATCCATTGAACTTAAGCCCCAATGCGTCTTTTGGAGCAAACCTTAACATAAGACCCGGTTTTATTTTCAAGGGAACACGGTATGCTCTGCTCTAAAACTCAGTACCCATCCATTTGTAAAATATAGAAACAATTGGGGGAATCAAAGTTCTAAACAAGACCAAAGATTCTCCAGAAAGGACTGAAGCCGAGCCCACACCTTTATTTTATCTGGTGTAAACTATTCAGTCTCTTACTGCAAGAGCTGTTAGATAATAAATTTATGTTGTTTTAAGTTTGTGGTCATGTATTACTGCCACAATAAAAAAAAAATATATATAGCCACTGAAGTACCTGTTAATATCAGATGTGGCTCTTGTAAACCCTACAGTCTGCCTCTTCTCCTCTTAAGAATCTCTTTGAATGTATAAAAAGCTGTGTGTGGCTGCAGTGTTCCGTTTCCTGCCTTCCACTCATTTCTTTTGGCAAGGTCATGGGCCTGTGTTGCCATATGTCTTATGGGACTCGGAACTTTATTCCTCTTCCATGACAATCTGTCTGCCCCATGCAGGTCCCAATAAAGGCATATATTGTGATGACTGCATTTAACTTCACTGACCCCTCCCTTCTAAATTCCCAAAATACAGCAGAAGTCTGTGTATTGGTGACTTTTACTTAAGGTTCTGTAAGAAGTATCAAGAACGCAATGTCATATAGAAAAAAAGGCACCTTGATAAGGAAAGATATCACTATTCCTGAGAATACATCAGCCATTCTAAAACTTGAAATGTGTACTAGATAAATCTTTGTCTTTCTCCTCAGATACCAACCCCAACCCCAAACTTCTCTTATAAAGTTAGTCATTCGACAGAAAGCCTTTTAGTTCTCATCTTGACCAAGCTCTACTTAAATTTTGCCCAAATCAATTAGAGTCCTGAAACAAAGGATTAGTATTTCTGTTCAACTTAGCAATTGAATAAGCAGAAAAAAGTTTTATAATTGCACTTCTTTCAATATATTTTGTTGTATCAAATTTTAAGCATCAGATGCCAAATACTACATAACTCTGTTAGTAAGAGAAGGGGATATGTATTTTGCCTTTCCAGAGAGCATTCTCAAGTTTTGACATCTATTTTTTCTTAGTTATAAACATACAGCAGACCTACAGGAAAATTTTAGAAATGAAATGGAAAAATGCCTAGTACTCAATAGTATTCACATTACTTTCCATTTCTGCAATGCATGTCTTTCACACCTTTCCTTCTTTTACCATTCTGAACTCCAGAATACAACCTTTGATGATCTTTGCACCTATGTTTTAGTCATGGTGAGTTATGTGATGATTCATGAGCAATGACAGAATTTCAAAATGTCAATATTTGCATCCTAGAGTTGTTTTAAATGGATGGGAGGGAGACATTTCTGAAAAACAAAATTTGGTTGCTTCCAATTCCAAGAGCATGGGAAGATAAGAACCCAACTGTATTTCTACTGTGCTACTTGAAATTTTCAAGGGGTATAAACAGAGCCAAAATTGGTGTAGAAATTGTTGTTGTTATAGTTCAAAGGAAGATGATATCTTGTTGGGAGGGAATCAGAAAGGCTTTTGGAAGGAATCTATTATATTTCTATAGATAAGATTCAATAGTTGGAAACACATGAATGTGTTTTACAAGTATAAGGAAACCAGTGTCAGCAATGGGAATAAGCAATGCAAAACCAAGCACCCTGTATATGATAAAAGTAGTATCCAATTTCGTATGAGGTGAAAGTCTGAGAAATCCTTGACAAGTATCTTTCTCATGATCCTTATGATTTAAGGCAAACCTTGGAATGAATCTTCCTCCCACTTCAGCTTTTTCTTCATTCTCAGCAAAAGACCTTCTTCACAAATCATGGAGAAAATTATGACCATAAGGAAATTTTTCCTTGAGACCCCTAGTTCTCTTCCTATGGAGTTATAGGCAAACCTAGCCTATTGTAAATACTCTGGCAAATATTAATTTCTATTTGCCAACTCCAATATATAAAAATCTTCTTTTAATAGCCACAATATCTCCATCCTTTAGAAATTGACTATTTATTTCTGGATTCTTTCTTCTTCCTTGAATTCTTTGACTTCACTCTGTTTTTCTTTGAAGTTTTATAACTTATTTTTGGTTTCCTTTCCTGTGTCTGCTTGTACAAGTGGGAATGTATCAGGGTTCTGGCCTTGAGATTTACCTCTTTTCACTCTAAATATTCTTCACTAGATTATTGCATAAGACTGATGACACTAACTGACACTAAAATCCAAAGTGTGCACGTTGTCCAAATCTATATACCACAACGTAGATAGCTCTTTGGAGCTATAGATTTATATATAGTAAATTCAACTTGACATCTATCCTTAAATTATCTACAGGTACTCTACTCAACATTTGTGAACCATCTTTGAAGCTAAATTTAATTAATATTTCATAATGTTTAAAAATTTTGCTGTCTTCTTTGTGGTACAATGAGAAAGAGGTGGACATGCTGTTAGTTACATACATCTGATATTATTATGATGTAATTCCTAGAATAGTGGACAATATTTGACCTATTAGATTATGTGTAGTCATACAATATAGAGTTTCATATTAAGCATTGTATGCCCTGTAAGTGGCATAGGGAAGAAAAATCAATGAGAAGAGTGTCCATGTCAGGTTCCAATTGGTCCCTCTAAAGATAATAAAACATTATGTTTTACCTTCGCATGACCCAAATTTATTAGCCAACTGTGGGACAGTGGATTGCATTGTATCAATATTAATGAGTTCAACTTAAAACTAGTCAGAGAAGGGAGAATACCAAAAAAGCGGGAAAAAGTAATTTTCTTTTCTGCCACTGACATTTAATATCTTTATAAATCGTTAAGCTTGAAAACAAACAAAAAAAACATGTACAACAAATTTGTATGAATATATAGTTAAAGATTATTGACAGTGATAAAAATAAAACTTCATTTACTGTTGTGTCTGTTAAAATTTTTAAATTATTCATTTATTCAATAAGTCTATTAATAGTATACATTGGATATTTAATTAATATATGTTGATTAAATTCATTCTGAAGTCCAATATCACTTTTGTATAAAAAATACCTTAAAATCATGCAGTCATTCTGTTCCAAAAATTCACCTAGTAGTCCTTAAAAGTTCTCATAGGAACAGTCATCAACCAGAATCTGTGCAGTTAGAAATAAAAAGAAGTTTGTTGCTGACCTGATGGTATGTATCCTCTCATTTTTGTGAGTCTATTGAAGTTTCAAACTTTATAGAGTTTGATGACACTGTAAGATAACACCATTGGGAAAAGCAGAGTAGGGCAATACAGATAGAACTAAAAATAAAATGAAATATTTCTCTCCTCTTATGTGTCCGAAGATTGCATGGCTGCAAATTACCAATTTTATTGACTCCACTTTCTTACGAAAAGATTCCAAAACTTGCGATTTTGATGTAGTAGTACCTGTTTGAAAGGAAAAAAAAAAGTTTCAAAAGTAGAGAAGACTAGGAATATTATAAATCTAGCTGGCTAACAAGGTGGATTCCTTACGGATAGTGACTGGCCATGCTCCTAAAATTACCTTTTGTAATCTTTTTATGGCTTGTCTTTAAATTATAGTAACAAATATTTTAAATTTTCTGATATTCTCCATCTTAAAAATACCTTATTTTGCATAATATTTGAAGAATTGAAGGACATGTAAATTTAGTAATACTGCAATGACTTCATGTATTTAGCAGAAATTAGAAATTCAAATGTTTTAATAGACTCCAGATTCAAAGAAATTATTTGTTTCAAAAAATGTTATTGATGTGATGACCAGGTATAGAGTGATGGGGGAAAAAAGTCAAATTTTATTTCTTTATGTGTTCAAAGGGGATTCACTAAAATATTATTATTTTACTAAAGTATTTTATGAGTTTTAAAATCTTGAGTTATTGCAATTTATTGTTCTCATTAAGTGTTTGAAATTAATCTAAGGATTACTCTTTTTTTTTTTTTTTAACCCTGACTGCAAAATGGTGCAGATACTTTGGAAGACAATTGGGCAATTTCTTACAAAAGTAAATGTACTCATAACATAAGATCCAGAAATTGTGTTCTGTAGTATTTACTATATTACTTTAAAATTCATGTTACACGAAAACCTGCAAAATAAATATTTATAGCAGTTTTATTGATAATTTCCAAAACCTAGAAGCAACCAAAATTTACTTCAGTAGTTGAATGAATGAACAAATTATGATAACCCATACAATGGAGTATTACTCAGCAAATGAAAAAGACATGGTGCTCAAACCATGAAGAATGGATAAAAACTTTAAACGCATTTTTCTAAGTGAAAGAAATCTATCTGAAAAGGCTACATTCTGTATCATTCCACCTATATGACATTTTGGAAGAGATACTAAAATGATCATTGGTGGCTAGGAGTTCTGGGGTAGGGGAGAGAGGTATAAATAGGTGAAGCATATGTTTAGGGTAGTGAAACTATTCTACATGATATGAAATGATGGATACATGGCATGATACAATGATCAATACCCATAGGATGGATGGATAGATAGATGATAGATAGATGATAGATAGATAGATAGATAGATAGATAGATAGATAGATAGATAGATGATAGATAAATACAGATATCAATATATAGAGAGATGTAGTCTTATCTATGTACATTCGTAAATACAGTATATCTCCTACTAGTTTAGAGAAAAAGGAAGCCAGTATTGAAAAACTTAAAAAAATTGAGTCATTCAACATCATTTCTTAGATTAGCATCGCCAGATAAAATACATGATCCCAACTGTTGGATAAACAGATGTTTTAAAATACAATTATATCTTAAATATTACATGAGGTCTAATATGAAACAATAATTTGTTGTTTAATACTGTGCAACCTGCATTTTTATTTCTCAGTTAAAAATTTATTTTTCAGTTACACTTGACATTCAATATTCTATTAGTTTCAGCTTTACAACATAGTAGTTAGACATTTATATAAATTACAAAGTGATCCATGGATACATCTAGTACCTCCTGTCACAATACATACTTATTGCATTATTATTGGCTATATTCCCTATGCTGTACTTTACAACCTGGTGAATATTTTGTATCTGCCAATTTGTACTTCTTAATCCCTTCACCTTGTTTATTCAGCCCCCCAACCTTCCTCCCCTCTAACAAATGTCAGGTTTTTCGTTATATCTATGAGTTTGTTTCTATTTTGTTTGCTGATTTATGTTGTTTTTTAGATTCTACCTGTAAATGAATTCAAGTTATTTGTCTTTTTCTATCTAACTTATTTTACTTAGCACGACACCCTATAGGTCCATCCATGTTGTCACAAAATATAAGATTTCATTATTTTTTATGGTCAAGAAATATCCCATTATACACACACACACACACACACATATACACACACACATATATATATGTATATATATGTGTGTCTATATATATATATACATATATATATGTATATATATGTACATATATATATGTACACATATATATATGTATATATATACCACATCTTCTTTAGCCAATTGTTTATTGATGTAGACTTTTGTGGCTCTGTATCTTGGCTGTTGTAAAAAAAGCTGTGACAAACATAGGGATGTATATATCTTTTCAAATTAATGCTTTGGATTTCTTCAGAATACTACTCAGTAGTGGGATTGTTGGGTTATATGTGAGTTATATTTATAATTTTTTGAGGAAACTCCTTACTGTTTTCCACAGTGGCTGTACCGATTTGCAATCTCACCAACAGTGCACGAGTTTTCCCTTTTTCCATATCCTTGTCAATACTTGTTGTTTGTTGATTTTTTGATGATATCCATTCTGATAAATGTGAGGGGATAGCTCAATGTGATTTTAATTTGCATTTCTCTGGTGATTAGTGACATTGAGCATCTTTTTATATATCTACTGGCCATCTGTAAGTCTTCTTTAGAAAGTTTCTACTCAGATTCTCAGTCCATTTTTAATCATATATATATATATATATGTATATATATATGTGTATATATATGTATACATATATATATATATATATATATATATATACATGACATTTTTTTTTGCTTTTTTGTTAAGTTGTGTGAGTTCCTTATATATTTTGGATATTGACCCCTTGATCTTAGTAATATTTTTTTGAATATGCCTTCCCAGGCAAGAAAAAATAAACAAACAAATGGGACTGCAAAAAAGTAAAACATTTCTGCACAACAGATGAACAATTAACAAAATGAAAAAATAACCCACTGAATGAGAGAAGATGTTTGCCAATGATACTGCTTGCATTTTTATTTTCTAAACCTAAATACATATCTTGATGATGCTAAAAATCCACTGTAATGTTCTAGTACCCGAACAGATATTAAAGTTTCTGTCACTGACTGGTCGTGGTACAATTGTAAAGCTAATGAAACTGAATTCCTTTAATTGATTGTCACATTTATGCTGACTAATCTCTGTTGTTTACATAATACATCATTTGGACATACTTTAAAATAAAAATATATAACTTATATCAAAGTTGGATTATCATAGCATATTCTGAAATGCTCATATTACATTTTTCAAGGGTTCTAAAATTTTAAAAAGTAAACCGAAAGGCATAATGTGGGGTTGTTATGACTTTAAGCAGAACAAAGTTACACAATATTACAGGAATAAAGGACCCTCCAAACGGTAAACATATTAATCATGTGGAAGTTTAGATATTAGTTGTATGAAAACACAGGCATGAAATAATCATGGAATAACTGCATGCTTTAAAACTGATTAAGCTTAATAAAAATAAATTAAATTAAAGTGGATATTCTGTGTGATGTTTCTGAGAAATCAAGTATTTCTCCAGTTATTTGCAATAAAATGCAACTAGATAATAATATATATATGTACACATATATACACAGACTGGTTGGATATTTTATGTCACATCTTATCAAAATACCATTATTATAGATCAGTAGAACAGATGATATATCTGACACAATTGATGCCAATGGTAAATTTTAACACACGGTTAATTTTTTCATTAGCACTATCAAAATATTACAAAGCAATTGCACACAAATAAACACCTAGACACACAAACACACACTTTTACAAAGTTTAAATTGCAATTGAATCTATATTACAATGCAAAATGCATGTTACGTTATTTGATCTTTGGACTCTATCATTCATACACCAAAGTCAAAGAGTATTTTCTTGTTTTCTAAAGACCTAACAACAATCCTTTAATGACTTCCTATCACCTCAAGCGTTAACATATTTATATATAATACATGATAAATATATATATTAATATATACAAATATAGATAGATAGATGATAGATAGATAGATAGATAGATAGAGAGATAGATAAATGCTAACCTGTATTTTGAATAAATCATTGCAAACATGTTATTTGAAATCATTAAAACCTATAAAATCAACTGGGAAATGTAGGCCAGTGGCTTAAGTTCTGAAATTTAGAGAACATACAAATCTAATAAACATGAGTATTTGAGTGTTTGTATTATCTAAGCTCATATATGCAACTGAAGAAACTGAATTTTGCTGGCAGTATTAGTCATTGACAACAATCTTTTAAAATCGTACTCTGAAATGTCTACATGTGTCTTACGGAAAATTAGTACTTAACATCTCTGATTTGAATAGAAACATATCATCCTAACAGAAAAAATAAAAATAAATAAATAAAAATTATATATACACACACACGTATGGTGTGTGTGTTATTATTGGATTGAGTCAAAATACAGTTAAATTAATCATAATGCATTAAAATTTAGATTAGTCTATATGTTTGTCATGTACTACTCTAAAGATAATTTTTTCTAAACATTAGATTTTTTTGTGTGTTTTTTGTTTCAGGTGTAGCCACAAGATTGCCACGGGGGGATATGAAATACAGTTTGGGGAATGTAGACAATAATGTTGTAAAGATTTTATAGGGTATCTGATGGACACTTGTCCACACATTAGATTTTAATAGGTGGATGTCAGGTGAAAAACTGCAGTCCCAGAGACAGCAGTAGGCAGATGAAAGGTCTTTTACGATTGATTTAACTGCCATGGCAAAACAATCTGTTTTGCTATCAAATTTTACTGGGCATCCAAGGATTAAGACATACTCTAAGTGCATCCAATAAACGTGCTAAGTCAGCAATGTTTCATACTTTACTGACATAGTGAAAGAGGATTACATTTTTAGCAACTGCCAATCTTGCATTTCCAAGTGTTAATAATTAGTTTAAATGAAAATTGAAGTTATACATGACACGTTTAACTATCTCAACTGAGTCAAATTCATGACAGTTTAAAAAAGTTTTAGCTTTACGTTTTTAGAACACAATATTTATATTAATCTGGAGCACCCTTGCTTTAACTTCAAAATATTTAAATTTTCAGAACTCCTTTTCACTATAGAATAGATACTGAATTAAAATATTATGATGTTAACTTTTTAATAGAACTGTTTACCTTGCAAATGCATAAATGTTAAATTTTCCTGTTAATTTGATTTGTGTCCAAGTGACAATACTTGTCAACATAATTTCTATGATATATGATGTTCCTTATTTACTTCTGCTATAAACACTTAGTGGGCTGAAGTGTTTGTAATTTGTAATTCAACATGTGATTGTGTCTTGCATATGCTCACTGGATGAGTAACAGAACCAAGTTGATCTGCTGAAATCCCTTCTCAGACTCCCAACATTGTGTTAGTTCAGTATTTGTAAGACTATAAAGAAAGAGAAAGTTTAAATAAAACCAAATTAGTGCATCTAAATGGAGAGATTAACCTTCGGAAATGATCTTGTGAAGGGTTAGATGACCAAGGCAATATCTTATTGTAATGATTCCAGCTGTAGGTAACTGTTTCATAAATCCCCACCTTTTGAGGTTTTAACCTTAATTTTTTTGCTCTAATACTGAGGATTATTCTAAATATATATATATATATATATATATATACACACACATATATATATCCTGAGACAGAGGACTTTTGAGCTAATAATTAATTAGGGAAAACAGAGTCTATTTGCAGATTGAGAGATAAGAGGAGTGGATCAATGGACCAACGGATACATATAAAGGTGCTCAGTATTATTAATCACCAGGGAAATGCAAATCAAGGCACCCTGAGGCATCACTTTACAGTTGTTAGGATGGGTATTATCAAAAAGACAAGAGACAAAAAGTGTAGGAAAGGCTGTGGAGAAAATGGAACCCTTCTGCACTGTTGGTGAGAATGTAAATTAAAAACAACCACTAAGGAAAACAGCATGGAGTTACCTCAAAAACTTGAAACTAGATATCAAATAAGATCCAGCAATCCCACTTCTGGGTATCTATCAAAAAGTAATAAAACCAAGATTTTGAAGAGTTTTCTGCACTCCCATGATCATTGCAGCCTTATTCACAGTAACCAAAATATAGAAATAAATTTTACTTTGTTCAGGCCCCAAGTGAGAGTCAGCTTTCATCATTTACTCCTTCTTTTCATATGGATTCTAATTATAAGGGGGAAAAACCCACAATAGTATATGTTCTATTTAGCTGTAAAATATTTATTTTCCTTTCTACATTTAAGAATAAAATCTGAGTTTTCTAGTGTCCAACATGTATCAAGTTTAAAAATACATAATGTATCTTGATGCCTATATTTGTGTTTAAATATATTTTCCTGACAGTTCCTTTCAGTTGATAAAATTATGACAAATCATTAATCATTAAAAGCATCCTTACGGAGAATCCAAGATGTATAAATATTCTATCAGTTCTGGTGCTTTAACAATGATATTTCAAAAACTCCTAGTGTAATGCTTACTAATACTATATACTAGTTACATAGTATAATATTGTTATCATACAATAAATATATATAAGATACTATATTATTACAAACTAATTGCAAGCATGTGAGATGTACATTTGTTACTTAAAATATTCAGTCCTGTAGTTTGTATCTACCACTTCCTGGGGCAATAAGTATCTTGGTTAAATATCTTCTCTTGTTAAGACATTAGCTGTCAGGCTACACTAGCCTTATAACACTAATTAACCTTTATTCCATTCCCATCCCCAGAAGTCTTTGAAATTTTAATGTACTTCTTCATTGATTTTTAAAAATGCATTTGTATTTCTATACAGGTAACTATTGAAAACATGGTATTGTTGTTCTGTTATATTGTTTATAAAAGGTATTATCTTCCTTTTAACAAAAATAATATGGCTCCTAAGGAGAAAAACAGTTTTAAATATAAATTCAACAAGTTTCTTTGACAATACTGCCTTCCAGAAGTATTCTCATTCTTGGTAGTAACATTACGTTTTATAACAGCTTTATGCACAAATCCGTTAAATTTTCCAGTCTTTTATCTACAAAATATATTTTTATTAAATAATCTGAATTTAAGTAATGTTATTCCACTCCAAATTCAAAATGATATTTGCCGTGCTTACTTTGAAAGAAACAATACCTAGTTTTGAAAACTGACCTTTATTAATGTTATTAACAGTAACAATCCTTTGTTGATCACACAATATTCTTCAGGCACTATGGAATGTAGGTTTGTATAATTTTACCTAATGATTTATAAAAAAGTCTGAGAAATAGAAAAATACTATCATCTCAATATGGTTGGTGAGAAAACTGAGGCTTAGAGATATTGCAGGACTTGTCATGGTCCCAAATTTTCTGGGCTACACCACTGACCTATAAGTCTGGGCTTCCTTCCTGTCAAGGTCCTCATGCTTAAATATCACACTATATTGCCTCAAATTCTGCAAACTTCAGCTGGTTTTCTAAAAAAATTGATAGTATTTTTATTTTTAAATCACCATTTTGTCTTAATGAAAGTGTCAGTCTCGCTTGAAGCTTCGTCTGTGCAGTGCTCTGGGCTTCTAGAACACTATTAGTTAGTATTTCTCGGTCCTAAACAGAACATCATCTTAGCAGTTTCGTGTACTGTCTCTTAATAGAACCTCAAACCATTTCCAGACATTTGCTTCATCCTTGTCGGTATGTTACACTAAGTAGAATTTGTTTAAAAACCTGTACGATATTCTGTAATAAAGACCACATACTATCACAAAAGAGTGAAAATGCAAGAGCAAAATGCAGGGCAGTATATGACCACCAGTAGCTTTTAGTAACCATTTGATACTCAAAAGAAAGCAATTGTAGTATTAATTGCCATTGGGCTTGATCATTATGTAATAGATTAGACCAGGGTTCAGTCATCAATTTGGAAGATTGTTAAATCAATGGATCAGCTTGCAACCTGAAGTTCAACTACTTATATCATAGGTAGAATGGGTTAGCACTACAAGCAGTAGAATTCAGAGCGATATTCAAATGCCTAAGAACTTCTAATTTCCAAATACTAAGCGACATACAGAGACCATATTTACAATTAAACCACATTGCTTTCAGTTTTCAAAGGCTAATTGGCCTTTGAATACAAAGAAGTATATCTTCATGTTCTTTCTATAAATCTCTTAAAACTGTCTTTATTTCAAACTAGATCTCCCAACATTTTACTATGAAAAATTTTCAAACATACAGAAAATTGCGTAGAATTGTACAGTGAACATCCGTAAACCTACCACCTAGATGCTTGCATTATCAACATTATACTACACTTGCTTTTCCTACTGGACTTTCCACCTATCTACCTGTCAATCATCACTTCTTAATTTTGGATGCCTTTCAAAGCAAATTGCAGCATCAATATATTTCCACGTACATACTTCAATGTCACTGTATATTTTTATGTGAAAAAATAGAACATGCTATTTTGTTTACTTTTGCCTCTTGGAGGAATCAGTATTCTTTTTTCTTAATTAACCAGTTGTGATACTATGATGTATCCATCCCTTCCAATTAATGCAGCTATACTGCTGTCATGATTTATAAGTAATAAGACTGGTAAAAAAGGAAATGACTGTTGTTTCTGGCCATGCATAGCATGTCGAAATTAAAAACACGGTTGTAAACGGGAGATGCTGTCACCTTTGCTGCAGCTCAGTGGGCAAATTTAATTCATAAATCCTTCAGCAGAGCAGCCTCAGGCCTCATCTCCAAGCACACACATCCTCGTCATCAAAATTTTTTAATTATCTTCTTCAAGTGCAAGTGAGATGTTTATGGCAACAGACAGGAGTATATGTCGGATCTGCAGTGTCATTGTGTTGAGCTTTTGGGATTAACACAGCAGATATAGCTGCTGAGGATCTCCAGCTCTTCAGGTTTTGATCAAAACTGGAGGCAGTTAAATTAGACATTACTTAGCATGCCAAATGGAAATTATTTCTGCCTAAACAGGACTTCAGTTGAATGAATAAGACCAGGTTTGCTCACGGACTATTGAGCTTTCATTTTGAGAAAACTGATTTTTGTTGTTATAGTTTCTTATGGCCCTATTTAATTAGTACCCCATCTTTATGAACAGTTTTATTTAGCTGGCTTTTCCCCATTCATTCAACAATTTCTACACATACTTAAAAAATGCTATGGCTCATTCATTCATTTATTAGAAGATCACCAGTCCCTTGCACAGATCAACATGAGACCCCCTGTGAAGCTTTAAATAAACTGACTTTCAGGGGTTTAGAGTTCTTAAACAAAACACATAAATTATGGTATGTAAATCATCAGTTAGAATTTACCCTTGCAATAATCAGCAAATAGACAATTTTAAGATATCACGTTTTCCCGAAAATAAGACCTACCCCCAAAATAAGCTCCAGTTAAGATCTTCAGCAGATGGACGCATTTAGTATGTTATGACGATGTTCCAGAAGAAGATGACATGATGGTATTTGAATAATATAGATTGGTATACATGAAAAAAATAAGACATCCCCTGAAAAAATGCCCTAATGTGTCTTTTGGAGCAAACATTTATATAAGACCGGGTCGTATTTTGGGGGGAATATACTATGTAATAACAATTCCTGCATATAGAGATAATTTTATTTTTCTTGATTAGAAAAGGATGCTTTTTTAAAGAGTGCCAGTATTCATATTTGTAAAACCACAGATATCCAACTAATAATTAAAAAGAAAATACATTTGGAACATCAACATTTTGCAATCTCAATCAATAAGTCAATGTAGGCAATGAGTATCAAGAGTTACTAACATGCCGAATATAGGAAACACAAAAAAGGAAATAAAAAAGAAAGAACATGTATGGTGTTCTTTCTAAGAAAATAATGCTATCTATAATTTTATCAAGAAATTGAACATGAGTCTGATCAAGACTCCGGCTTCAACCCTAAAGTTATAGGAAATGTGGAGAGCAGAAGAACGTATTGAATTTCACCATGAATATACAATCAATAAAATCTAACCTACAGAAAAGACCACAAGTCAAATATCCCACATAATTACTCATAAAAAATGTGCATTTCAAATATGTTTTAAGTTAAATTGTATAAAGTCATTATAAGTAGACCTTCATTCAATAAATATTACATGGCATTGCAGTTTTGCTTTTAGTATGATTTTAAAAAATGAAAAAAATATATTAAAGGTGCAGTTCAATATGACCTCAGCTATAAATGAGTCTAAATAAATATTTGGCTTTTATGAAATACTTTTGTGTAATACATCCTAATGTTAGCCTAGCAAAGTAGCCTTGACACTCGATAGGGAACTAATCAATTTACAGTAATCACTTTGATTCATATTATTTAATTTATATGCGAAGCAATAGAATTGAAAGGGTTATTATTACCAAATGGACTGTTCCTTATTATTCAAGTTTTACTGGATTTCAGATGGCTGTTTATGACACCTAATCCATAGTTCTTAAATAGGCAAATGATAGCGTTAAACATACATTGCAAAAGTCCAATGAAAAGCGTACCATATATCTCGAACATTTTATAAGATCGCTTCAGAATCACATCATGTTAACCCAAGACATTTTTAATATTTACTGTGGAAATATGTAATGAAATCTATGATAAATAGCATGCATTAACATGCAAACATAGTTAAACTGGAAAGTTAATTTTGGGCATCTATTATATACAATAAATTATTAGTCTATAATAACATGCTATCTTAGGCAGAATATTTAGGGTATTTTCAGTTTTGTTTTAAAGTATTCTATGCAAATAGTGAGTCATTATTTACAAATATCTGTGCTGATGAAAAAAGGAGCAAGAAACAAACATTTATGGAGCAGCTTTTATGAATAACTCAAAATAATTTGAAATGTCATGAATCATGCCAATTATAATGATCTCAAGTCACATTAAGCATGGTTGACGGCCTCCAGTATACACAACAAAGCATAATTTTGGTAGAATTGTGTCATACATTTTGGATGATTAACTGAAGTTTAACTGAATTCTTATTGCTTGACATATAATTCTTATGTCATGGGACTTTTTAAATAAATCACCAAAAATACATATATTTAGTCCTATGTACACAATTCTTTTTTTTTAATTGTCTAGTTTTATTTTCTTAAATATTAAAAGGAAATTAGAGTAGTAAGTTGACTAACTTCATTGTCATTCAATCACCCCCTTGCACTCATATATTAAAAGTTTGAGAGGTTTTGATAACTCTTAAAATATAGCAAAATCAGCTGAAAAAATTGCTTGAAAGTAGGCATTCTTGGTCATACACTGTCACCAGTGCCTAGTTTGTCCATATATCTTCTAGGCTTCTTTCTCCCAGCAGTCACAAAATGCACTTTTCTCTCATAAACCATTCATAAACTGTTGAAGGCTTACAATGGATATAGATGTTAAGAAATTATACTGAAACACTACATGGCATTTAAATAGGTATTATTTCTCACTTTTTACTAGATTACCAGAGAAAATAAAAACTTAACAAGAAACTGAGGCCAATGTGAAATTGTTGTAGTTAATGAAAAAATAGAGAATTCTCACATATCATCATTTTTGTATATCCAATTGCCTAGTTGATTTTCCATATGGAAATCTGTTAAACATGTAAAATTGATTATCCCAACACCTATTTCTTCACTCTGATCCTAAACTCACTTCCCACACTTTTTTATTCCCTATCTCAGTAAATGGCAACTAGGTTCTTCCAGTTATTCAATCCAACAGATTCATCTTTAATTTGTTTTTTCCCATACCCTTGCTGAATCTATCAGCTAATCTATTGGGTATACCTTTAAAGTATATTCAGAACTCCATTATCTCATAATTTCTATTGTAAGGAAACTTCATCCAATTCACTATCCATTCAATAGACAATATTTATTGAGTGACTATATCCCTGACACTGTTCTGTTCTGGATATACCAGTAGAAAACAAACAAACAAAAAGCCCTGCCCTCCTGGGTCTTATAATCATTTAAAACTTTCTTGACAAAGATTATTGAAATGACCATAAAATGGATTACATGGGATTCTCCCATCCCTTCTGCCCATTTTCTACACTTCAGCCTTTAAAAATGATTAACTAGAACTTGGCACATGTTACATACCCTTATACGGTTTCACATTTCATTCAGAATCAAAGCCCAAGTCCTTAGCCCTCAAAAGGCCTTCTGAGCTCGGATCCCCAGCCACATCCCACTTGGATCATGTCTTGTCAGACTATCTCACTGATCCTGGTCCTAAATGCAGTTTCCTTGCTGTTCTTGAACATGCCAAGAACATTTTCGCCTTGCCATTTGCTCCTTCCCCTGTTTAAAACGCTCTCTTCCCACATATTATCATACTTCCCAATCCCTAATCACGATTTTTTGTTTTTGTGGACTTTGTTGCCACCTAAGAAGTAAATACTTATTTCTTTTATCTATAGTCCTCCAGCTGGATTGTAAGGATCCCACGAAAAAGCCTCATTTTTCACTGCACCTGCATAGTGCACAAAGTAGGAGCTTAAAGTGCCTATTGAATATGCTTCTAAGTGGATGAATTAATGTAATATTTATTTAGCATTAAAACAAAGTATAGAATTAAAGGAAAACCCTTTAGAAAGTATATGTGTATACCTTCTAAACTACATAATTATCTGCATGTTTTTATATCTACTATATACTTATGTATCACTTATCATTTACAACATAAATGCTGAGTTTCATATTTTCTTCAAAGAGCAGCTTGATATTTCTTCATAAGACATTTTATAAATAGACTCAGTTGTTTCAGAAATCATGTTTAAACCACTTACATAGTTTTAAACAATTATGTGGAGATTGTAAGAAATTGTAATTTGGATAGATAATGAAAAGCTCCCTAGAATCTTTACCTACCAGTGTTTGAAATATGGATATGGTTCTCTGCTGTCTGATTTGCTACAGCCCAGATGAGAATTATATATAGTATAGTCTTATAGAAAACTGCAGAAGAAATGCTTTTCAATGTTGGTGCCAATCAAGTACAAATTTCAATAAGAGCCATGATTTCTCGATTAATTACACCAGACCATTAAGTTGTCAACAAGGCCAAGCAATTAGAGTTGTTTTTTTGTGAATTTTGACATATTTTTTCATACACAAAAATAAACAAACATATAAGTCATATCTGTTTTTATGATGGGGACAACCCATTTTGGTCAAAACAGACATTGAAAATATGAATATTTTCTTAAATTGTATTGCTGCGATGAAAGGCAGTCATAAACCACAAAGCTTATTTTAGAGCTTATTTGTGGCCACAAACCATTTCTGCAGAATCTGTTACTTGTCACCACCTCTAAAAATGGCATTGAGGACATTGGACCAAACATGGGAGATATATAGGCATTCAGAGGGAGATGAGTGAATGGATTTAGCAGTCAAAGCACAAGGATGTATGTGACATGATTACAGATGGGTTCACTACTCTGAATGACAATAAAAGGATAAGTGATCGAAGATTGAGATGATGTCCATTAGAAATATAAACTTTGCCGTGACCAGCTTGGTGTCAGAATGCATTAAAGACCCCTTGCAATCTAGAGTATTTATCCAACCAGGAGTTTAACATTTGCTTAGACTTTAAACTTTATGTTTAATACATTATAATCATGGGTAATAAATTTTTCACAAATTATATTTCACTTGACAGCCAGGATGATTTATTAGGTTTGTGAATTCATTTAAAATTCAATTCCTTTGGGTGCTGCATCACTAAACTTAATGAGCCAGATTCTCCCACTGAGTAAGTTACTTTCAGGCTCCTAGGGTCTTATTAAATTAAGTTCTTCAGTATATTAAATGCTTCCCTAGTGTTTTAAAGAGTTGATACATCCTGCATTGGGGAAGTACCATGTGAATTAAGAAAAAAATAACAACATGCCATTTTTTTTCCATTCAATTACTATTCTCTTTACTTGCATCTAGTCTCATTTATTTCAGTTTATAGGGTTCTTCAACAATGAAAATAAAGGTCTCTTTAGGCAAGTGAAGTGGATGACTCATGTTCGTTCTACCACTTATAGAGAATCCTTTTTACAATATTACCTCTTCTATTTCTATATTTGCTAATAATTTTGCCCCCAGCTCTTGTAGAATCAGGAGAATGGAAAACTAACCTGAACTTCCTTTATTTTTTTCCCTTGGAATGAAGGGCTAAGAAAGAGTGGTTATCCTTTCTCCCCCTACAGTTTCTATTTGTACACACTTTGTCAATTAGAAGGAATTGACAAGGTAGTAGTAAATATATTTTTTTGCTTATATTCACAAAACTTTGCCCTATCAGAAAAAAAGAAAAAAAAAGAAATTAGCATCACTTTGCTTTAAATAGTACACTGTTTAGCATTGCCACATATACAAATAAATAAATGACACATAGGTACAGCTAATATATCTTTTCTGGTAAGAAACATTTATTTATACAATAAAGGACCTTGAGAAATAAGAAGAAATAAGTAAATAAGTCCTACTACTTATAGCTTATGAATACAAGCACACACTCAAACACCTCTTTAAATATTAGTTACAAGCATATAGTACAGATATTATGGCAATTAGAGAAGAAATGGATGCATAATATAAAATTATTTACTATAAACAATAAGGCTATTACACCACCCTGGAAAGGCATATGATACATATCACTTATTGAATATTAGTTGTATAAAATTAGTTAGAGTAATATTTTCCAGGTAGGATATTCTTCTCACCTTCTGTTTTAACTCAATATGTTTCTTACATACATTTGTTGATGAAAAGAATACTCTTCACTTCTGATATTTTTCCTTCTAGGATACTGCCATAGTACTAATTTTCTTTCCAAATTGCTCTCTTTTTCTTTAATCCACACTAACTCCTTTTATATTTTAGATCTGAGTTTAAAGTTAGTTTCTTGGGAGACCTTCCTAGTTCCCTAAACTAGTTAGTTCCTATGTTCCCCTAAAGCCAGTGAATCATTAACGCTCATTATACTTTGTGATAGTTTTATATGTATACTAATATGATTCTACCCCTTGATCTATATACAAATACAAAATTTAACAAACAATTCCTCTTTCTTATTAATATCAAAGACCTGAATGATTTCAATGTTCATAAGAAGCCATGCCTCAGAGTAGGAGAATTATATAATGTCAAATGGCAGAATTAATGAATTATCCTGTATTTAAATGCTTTAAACATAAGGGATTGATTTTTTCCAGATTTTCTTTCTACATCTGATCAGTATTAGAATTTGAACAAGTACAGTAGGTCTTTGTCTAATGTTTAGTAAACTAAACAAATATATCCTTTTATTATTAGTCAATACTGGCTTTTATATAGTTTAAATTCTTAAATTGATTTTGCTGTTATTTTCTTCTTTAAAAAACAATGTATATGTTCATTGTAGAAAATAAAGACAAATAAATAAAATAAAAAGAAATGCATTATATTAGTACTCAGAAATAAATATTCATAAACTCAGTATAAATAGATTTCCTTTTGAGCTTAAAATTTTAAACATTTATTAGCATGGAAGATGAGTTGTTTTACAACATATTGAGAGAGAGCTGAGAACAGTATGATACAGGTTATATGTTGCCATTTTTCTACCAACAAAATTTAAATATTTTTAATGTAATTTTATTTTTATCTTCCAACTAAGAAGTGTACATACATATATATGCTTTATACTATAGTTACTATTTCAAAGCCTCCTTTTTTAGTCACCATTTTTCGTATTCTAACACATTGTTTCATTTTTAATGTTTGTGTAGAATGCATTATCGCTATGCCATTTTAAAAACATTTTTAATGAAACTTTTCAGTACAAATTCACAAAAGTCAATGGTATAGTGATGTAGGAACTTAAAGTGACTGAAAACGTGTCCAATTTTCCTTAAAATACCATTCAGCAGGGCCAGAGATTGGTCTATTATTTTCTGCATTCTAAATATAATCTGCTAGAATTCTATCTAAATACCATCCTATTTAACCTTTTAAAATACAGCATTTGCCTTTTAATGGGGGTTGGCATTTCATCATAAAATGAAACCAAATGTACTTTGACATAATCATTGTCTACTGTAGCAGGCTTTTATTTGCGCCTTATGGGTTGCATATAATAAAGATATAGAGTCAGCCTAATTTATTTTGCCCAAAAAAAATGGAAGAAATTCAATGGAGAAAAAAAAGCTTTAGTTCAGGTTTAATAACGAAGCAATATACAGAGCTTATGATAAGTGTTTTATCCATTTTTAGGAATAAATGCTATATAACTAAAATTTACAAAGGTAGCTTCATAAATGTTCCTAGTCAAAAGAAAGTTAATGGATAATGAAAATAAATGAAATATGAAAATTAAATAAAACAATATTCACATATGCTGCAATTATTTATTTTAAGGTCAGTGCACTGTTGGACTAAAGGTAGGTGCCTAGGTTGTTATATTTGTATGTGATGATTAGACACAGTACCTGACAGGGGTGTTCAGTAAACATGTGGAAAGAAGGAGGGAAGGAAGCAAAAATGGAAGGACAAAGAAAACGGGAAGGACAAAACAAAGGCACTCCTGGAATAAGTAACAGAAGGCCAAAGAGAAATAATTCTCTGAGGTGATGTAATTTGGATGTAATCTCTATTTTTTTTAACCTCTGAATCAAATTATAAAATTTGCCAGATGACTATTTGTAGCAGTTCCTAGTACACACTTTTGAATTGAAAGTTAATTATTTGTTAATTTTAGCAATGCTAAATTTGGGGAAAAGCATATTTTTTCTGATAATACAAGATAGTTAAAATTGTGTGGTTTATTAATCACTGACAGTTTAGTTAAGGTAAGGTAATCATATCTTTATATTGATTCCTATGGTATTGAAATAGTTAAAGAAGATTCTATTACTATCCTGCATTTACTTTATGGATATTTATAAGTTGATAAGTGACATAACAAAATTTTTAAAAAAAATATAGTTCTAATATACAACTTGCTATAGTATCAGAAAATGAAAATTGCAAGGCTATCTCTCCTGTTTGAAGCTTATCCTGTGGATCCATTGAAGTAATAACATTTTCTTTAATATATCATTCAGTAATTAGTGAAAATAACTAAACAGTGTATTTTTACTCCATCTTTGTCTTTAACCTCTGAAATAAGAATATTAAATTGCAGTGTGAATTATTCTGAAAATATTTAAAAACATCGATGCCAGATAAAGCTTTAGAAAAGGACAAATCTTGTATTTTAATGCCTTCGATAGCCAAATATATCCTCTTTCCACACGGTGGCTGATTTTCTTAAAAGCTGGAGACACACTATGTCCAGAACTAGTCATTGTAATCTTTAGATGCATAACATGGTTTTAGCTACTTCTTCAGTTTAACCTAATTTTTTCCCTGTATCTTCCATAACTTGGAAGCTGTTCTTCCTGGCAACTAGGTCTCTTCCTGAAATATAGGAGAGGGCCCATATCTCAACAATAGAACTTGTTGCAAAATTGTCTGTCTGAGAAGGAAAATGATTACTTCCAGTTGAGGTCCTAAAGCATACACACTGTAGAGGTAAAAGAATCAAATATGAGATTTGTGTTGTTGTTGTTTGTTTTCTTTTGGTGTTAGTGTTGGTGATGGTGTGTTTTTAAGCTATCATGACTGATCTGAAGAAAGACCAAAGTCAGAATCTGGAGAGAATACAAAAGATAAAATATAATTGTCTGAAAGGGTCCACTACCTACCTAATTTATCTTGTCTTACCATACTTTTGCTTGTCTTGCTATGCCAGGGATGTTTCATTAAACAGACAACATTTTACTTGCATGCATTTAATATTTTTGAGCAAACTCAGCATTTTATAAACAATATTTTACATATTTTGCACTTTGGCTCTCTCTTATTAATATTATATATATTAAATCACTGACAGTTTAGTTAAGGTAAGGTAATACTATCTTTATATTGATTCCTATGGTATTGAAATAGTTAAGGAAGATTCTATTACTATCCTGCATTTACTTTAAGACATTATTTTTAGATCAGCTGTGTAATCTAAGAAATTCCCTTTGTTTAAAAAGTTCTGTGATATAAAAGCTCCCCTTAGCCTTTATTCTTAGAGTGGCTTGGCTGTAATTAAAATGGAAAGCAAAGTCGGGGGTGGGGAGGAATAAGGGGAAAAGTGAAGGGATTAGGAAGCAGCTGGTAACCACGAGATGGCCTCAGGGTTTTTTGAAAATTAATTTGGGGAACGTATTCAATAATGTTGTAAAGATTTTTTTGGGTATCCGATGGACACGTGTCCTATTTGGGAGACCACCTCAGGGATACTGTGGATGCCTGATCATGGCACTGTACACCAGAAGCTAAACATTAATGAATGCCAACTATAATTTTATATATATAATGTGATGGCTCGGTGCGAGGTCGGAGGGATAGTGGATGGGGGGAGGGGGGTTCAAAGTGTGAGGGATATAAATGATGAACGCCTAAGTATTACCTTGTGTTGTACACCTGAAACTAATAAATTAAAAAAATAAAAAATAAAATAAAATGGAAAGCAACAGAGTATCACTCTGCACAATTGTTTGGAACACCAAAAATTCCTATTTTTGCTAATAGTACTTGACAGTACTGTGTGTAGTGTCCAGGTCTCCGTTGGCATTGAAATTAATAGGGAATTAGATTTTATTGGTGAATTGAGAGGAAACTATCTCTAATGGGTCTCTGTTATTTAGTGTTTTCCTATGTTTGTTTAATTATAATTACACAGTTGAAGTTTAGTCTAGCTCTGTGATGTGAAATGTAAGTGTTTGGCTCACTCCTAACAAATAAAAATAAAAGGAATTATGTTTTTCTATCAAGATGTTCAAGTATGATCAGATTTGGTAGAAAACTTTCATTCTAAACACAGTGATTTTAGAGAAAGGTAAACACAAAAAAGTCACAATCACATAATGAAATTTTTTTTAAAAATGAAATTATTTGATAAACTCACACAAACAAATGCAGTTATAAATGTGTCTAAGCCACTGCATCCAGGGTTCCTGATCCCAAGGACCTCACTGGCAGTCAATAAGTTGCCTTCTACAATGTACCAGGGATTGAAATTTTTCCACATCAGTCAGGTCTTGGCACAAGGGGTCATTAGTTGAAACTAGTCTGGTGTTGAATCCATAGATTAAAAGGTGTGTGTGAGAGAATAATTGCTAAAGATCCCAAACTTCATTTGAGACCTGAGTCCTCTCATCTAGTACTCAGTGAATGCATTTCTAATATCTCCACTATGTCCAGGGAAAGGAACTTGTGTTCTTCTCAGCTTTGGGATTGTTTATATGGGCATCCTTGAAACAATTGGACAAGGTGGGTGTCCACAGAGTAAGAAAGAAGTACACACTAAAACACACACACACACACACACACACACACACACACACACACAGACACTGTTCTTATTCAAAATAAGCCTGCACACGTAAATTCTTCCCCATGAAAACATACAATTGAAAATGATAACCACCAAAATTGGAAAGGGGTGTGTGAATTACACTGGTTGAAATTATTTTTATGTAACCATAGGAAAGATTTTAAAACAAGTACGTTTAAAATACTCAAGAAGATGAAGATATGGATTAAACTTATAAAAAAGAAAAAAATATGGTTTATGTGCCTGTATAAAATAAGAAAAGATGAAATTTAAAAGTTAAGCACATTTTAAATTGAATGCATTTAATTTTAAAATTATTCAATACATTAGATATAGTCTATATTAGATATACGCCAAAATTTACATGGAACTCCAAATGACTCTGACTAGCCAAAGTGATAATGAGAACAAGCAAAGATAAAAATACATATACACATGTATACTTATATGACAATATTATTTAGCCATGGAAATAAAGGAAATCCTGTCACTTACAACAACATAGATGGAATTTGGGAACATTTTGCTCAGTGAGTTAAGTCAGAAAGAGAAAGAAAATACTGAATGATAACACTTATATTTGAAACCAAAGAAAAAAAAAAGCCAAACTAATAAGAAAGAGAGTAAAATGGTGGTTTTCAGTGGCTGGCGGTGGGGTGGAGTGGAAGAATAGAGGGGATGTTTTATACGGGTACAAACTTGAAACTAGTAGAACTAGTTCTTGATATCTATTGCACAGTATAGTGATTATAAATAACAATATTTTATTATAAAAATCTAACCTGCTAAAAGGCTGGATCTTAAAAATTCCCACTACAAAAGAGAAACAGTAACTGTGACGTGGTAGAGGTGTGGCTAATAGTACAATAGCTGTCATACAGCAATGTATAAATACAGCAAATCAACACTGTGTACACCTTAAAGTAAACAATGTTGTATGTAAAATATATTTCAATAAAAACATTACATAAATGAAAAAATAGTTACAGTATTAAGGATTAGCATAAAACTCCCAGATAAGTTAAAGGTGTACATGTGAAATATCAAATTTTGTATACATTAAATATATAATTAAATATCTTATGAACTTAAAGTGGAAAAATAGTTCTTTAAAAGCATTCAAGAAAGAACTGAAAAGAAAGTTTAACTAATTTGACAACTTTAACATTTAAATATTTGGTCCAGAAATTACCCCACCAACAAAGTGATAATGCAACCAGTAGAGAACATTTGCCAAGTGACTGTGATTATACTTGTAGTGTTCGTTTAGCAACTGCAGTATTTTGCTTCTTCTGCCAGATACGTGACAGGAATGACATTGCTTTTCTACTACCAACTTAGAACTTGTGTGGCCATTGATTTCTTTTGATCAATGAAATCTTAATCAAAGTAACATGTGCAAGAGGGTTACTTCTGGGTCAGAGGTTTAAAAGCCAATTCTCGTATACTCATACATTGTTCTGGGGGGTATATTTTTGCACAAATATTTTAGAAAGTAATGACAATATCTAGTCAATTTCAAGACACATGTAACTGGCCCTCTATAAATTCCATGACTAGGTCGATAACTTACATAAAATCTTGCACATCTGTTAAAGAAAAAGATATTTCAAGTTTTATTGGACAATTGTTTTAGCAGTGAAAAATTCAAAGCAACGTATGCCTCTCTATACTTTAAAATAAGGCATAAGCAAATTACAATGTGTTCCAATACAATAAAACAGTTAATATGAATAACATAAAACTACATGCATCAACTATAATAAATCTAAAAGAAAGACAATATTGAATGAAAAAAATCAATTGCGAAGATGTATACAACATGATACCATGTAATATCAATAAACCACTCAAAAATTTAACGGCTCAAAACACCAGTATGCTTTACTGCTTCTCACAGTTTCTGTGGGTCAGGAAAACGGGAAGGACTCTGTTCTGCTGTTTTGGCTCAGAGTCTGAATGAGATTTTACTCAGATGTTGTCTCAGGCCACCAGCATCTGTGGCTTTTAGGGAGGAAGCCTCTTTTTCCAAAGTGGCTCACTCACATAGATTGCGAGGGGTTATTGGGTTTTGGTGGGAGGTCTCAGTTCCTCTCCACATGGGCTTCTCCAAATGGCTGTCTGTGTGTCCTCCGGACACAGTAGAAGGCTCACTAAAAGAGAAAAATCCAAAAGGCCAAGGCAGAATCTTTCATGCCTTTATAATGTCACCTCAGAAGTCAGAACTGTCACGTCCACCAGAGTTGACTGGACACAAAATCTGCCTTTCTTCAATAATGGCTGAGACTATACAAGGGTGAGTTTTCTAGGAGGCAAAGATCATTGGAGTCCATTTTTGAGGCTGACTGTCAAATATCATTTGTATAAAATGTCATGAAAATTAACAACAATACTATATATGTATATATATATATATATATATATATATATATATATATATATATATATATGTATACACACATATATATAGTCTAGTGAAATAAAAATTGTGGATGATAAGTAACATATTTGACTACTGGTTACCTCTGATAGAAAGGGATGAAAATGGGATTAGAGAATGGAATATGAGGACTTTAGCAGTGTCCATTCAATTTATTAAAAGGATATCTAAATTCTTTATGCAAGAGCATGAGGATCTAATAGATCTGGGTGTTAAGAATAAAGGTGGTTATCGTCTTTTTTTTTCTGTAAGTTTCAAAAAAAAATAAAAGTACGTCATTATTAGTAAATGAATGCATATGAGCAGTCTTTACAATTGCATGAACAAGTAAGTGAGTCAACTCTCTCAGCCAATATCTCTTTGACAGCTGTCATTACATGTCAACTATCCAGCAAGAAAATAGCTCTGGGAGACCTAAAACTTTACCTTGTTCTCATCCCATTTACTTCGTTAAGATACCTCCTTTGACACTGTCCTCAGTTGAAACAAACAAAGGCCTGAAATAGAAGGTTTGGTTCTTGGTATCTAGAAGAGCCTTGACAACATGAAAGGGGACCCGTCACCCACAATTATCTACTTCTTGCAGGGAAACCTTATCAATCTACTTGGCAATACCAGGCCTCTTCTGCCTTATCATCTGTCTAGAAATCTCAAGTCAACGTTAAGAGCTAATATTTCATTAGTAATTACTATGTGCCAAGTGCCAAGCTAAGCATTTAGCATGGATTATCTCATTTAATCCTAAAAACAACCTTATGGCATGCTCTGCATATTTAAAAAGTTGTATTTTTTAGGGCAAAGGGCAGTTAAATAAATCGTACACAAATTAGTGGCAGAGCAATGATGTTTACCTAGGAAATCAAGGGGCTGTACTGTGCTATTAGCTTTCTAATGACTCTTTGTACTCTGGTTATTGCCTTAGAATTAGCTTTGAAAAGCTCTTCATAGATACATGTACCCTATTTTCACTTTTAAACGTGGCAATAGAAAAGTCACAATCTGTCTAGTGAGAGATCAAAGGACTACGGCCTTGTGCCTAGTGTGTATGCTAGGAAGATGGTCAACTAGACTACCTACGAATTCCTGGAGCTCTGAATGTGTCAAAGGTAAGGGACAGTCACCAACACATTTGATAGGATCCACGTTCAAGGCCAGATGGTATGCCTCACATTGTCGTGACCTCTCTTTGGAAGCCCATTGTGGTGCTTGTGCTGCACCCTTACTGATATAGTACTCAGGATCATTGGTCACTGTCTTGGCTTGCTCAGGATACACAAGCACCACAGGCTTTGTGTGCTCAACAATAGAAATGTATTTCTGAGTTCTGCAGGCTGGGAGGTTCACGATCAGGTGCCAGAATTTGCAGGTTCTGGTGATAAACAACTTGCTGATCTGCAGATGGCCACCTTGTATCATCTCACATGGTGGAGAAAACAACTCTCTTCTTACAAGTAGACTAACGCTGACACAAGGGCCTCACCTCATGAGTTCATCTAAACTGAATTAACTCCCATAGATCCCATCTCCCCAAATCATCATGCTGAGGATTAGGGCTTCAACATATCAGGGGGCGTGCATGGGTTCACAGCAGTCACTAAACCTCATGCACCGTGGGCTACTTGCCCATCAGGGCACTCACTCAGCTAGGGCAGCTCGCTCACCTTGGCAAGCTTTACAGTTAAGATTCTCTGACCATTTCCGTTCAGTCGCTCACTCAGAACTCTCATTAGCCAGCTCGCAGGGTCTGTGGCCTCAGATCCAAAGTCAGTTCCTATCATGGTGTTAAGATACATACTACGCCTTAACTCAACATCAGCCCTTCTTGTAGTGCACACTCAGAAGCCATTTTCCTTTTTGGTGACTTACTGCCTGTGATGCAGATCTCTGCTCCAATTTATGTTCCTTTGAGGCTAAGATGTGTAGCCTCATGGACTAAGTATTCCTCTCAAGATTGTCAGATGATCTGGTACCTAATTCATTAAATTCTTGATTTGAAACAAACCTCAATAGTTTATTTGTGAACCACCCTGCCCATCTGAGAGTAAGCAATAGAAATTCATTCTTAAACAGCATGAAATGAGAACGCAGCACTACCTCTATTCTACTTCTGTTTAGGAGATTTTGAGTTTATTACTAGGCTTGAAGCCCTTGGGCTTTATCCAACGGCCAGACCTTGGCCTGTGCTCTACAAAATGGCATATAATTTGGTAGCAGGAAGCCTCTGGATATTTTGCTTTGTAATTTAGTAGCTGAGGAGATCTGAAGTGCCCAAAACAAGAGCTCTATAACTGCTAACTCTGTTCTGTTACAAAAAAAAAAAAACATACAAACTTTCTCCCTACATGGGCTTCTAATGGTGGTTGACCTTCCTTCTCAGGCAGATCAAATAACATGAATAACACAGCATCAGATACAGACTGCCAGTAGCTTAATATGGATTTTATTGTAAATATGACCTCTGGTAGCCGAGCATGAAAACTTAGAAATAGTGAGGGGAGTGAGGATTTTTTTTCTCTGTATCTCAGATAATGAGTTATGAGTATTGCCTGATGTCAGAGGGCAGATCAAACAAAAGGCTGAGATTTTTTTTTTTCAACCATTAATTTACAAAAAGAAAACTGAGTTCACTTTGTCATATATTCTGTAGGATGTATGAGTTTTCTTCTGTGTGTTTTTATGAGTCACAGAAATTATTGTCACAATTAAACCTTTATTACTAGTTAACTGTATTTCTGTATATACCAGACACTAAATGAAAACTTCTTATAATATTTTGGGACAGCTAACAGTATTTAGAAAACATCTACTTGGAACTAGCTTGCTTAAGTATAGGTGTTGTGTTTTGAAAGGATGGGTTTATTTTATTTTAATTCTGCAGGCAGTGAACAATAATGACAATAGATAATGTTTATGAGGACTAACTGTATGCCATTTTGCATGTATTACTATATTTAATCCTATGCAATAGGTACACATATTTCCCATATTCTACATCTAAGGGAACCAGTGCTTATAATTTAAGGATCTTGCCAAGATCAGATGGTTAGTAAAAGGTAGGTTTGGGATTTAAATGCTGATATTCTCACTGCAGAGGGCAAACTCTTAATCATTTCCCTTTATTATCGATCAGTAGATGGATGTGGGGTAAAATGTTAAACATAAAAATCCTTGGTTACTCTCCTTGAATATTTGAGTGCAGAATATGATAATCTACAGTTTTACAAGTTCATCATGTGATTCTGCTGACAACAAGGTATTAAACTTGTGATTTACGAGATTTAAACTCTTCAGTTGCAGTTCCCTGGTGGACATGAGTTTCCAGGTTATTGAAAGCTCAAGCTCATTAAAATTTATTGTTTCTCACCAGTCTCATTTATCATATTTTAATAGTATAAATCTCTCTTACATATTGCATAAAAAAATTGTGGTGGCAAGCTTTGAAAAAGACAATTGTTTTAAAAGCTGGTAAAATATTTGTGTTAGTGACACATTCATCATCAAAAGGTTACAGTTCCAAAGGGCGGGGGCAGTTAATCTGGGGACCTTTAGCTGAAATACGACTCTCTAGTTAATGGATGCAGGGCTGTCACTGTTAGGACAGTAAAAGTGCTTCAGTATTCTGTGACTCTTATGGTGGCTGCAGGTGCCAAAATGAACATTTGCTCACAAATTAAAGTACTTTCTCAAAATAAATCTTACCGTGGCCTTCAGAATCTAGTAGAAATACACAAGCTGAGGGAGATTTAAAATAGAAGCTTGAGAAGGTTAGTAAGGTTTATTATAAAGCATAAAATACAGTGGTGACAGAGCCGGGTAGTTACTGTGTTAAATCCTGAAAGTAACAAGGGGGTAGGTAAGTAGAGATGAGTGGCAGTGGCACTGATTTCCCAATGATCAATTTCTGAATCTACTACCTGATGACAAATTTTTCCTCACATTTCTGTATTTATATGTCAGAAAAACATTAACAAAGGAAAAAAAAATCACATCTGTTTCATCCATTGTATATTTAAGTGTCTCTGAAGGTAAAGCTAAATAATTTGGGGACTAGTGTTCCAAAAACCAGGAAGCTTTAAAAAATAATTTGAAGAAGGGAATGAGACGAGATCACGACCTACAATTTTATAAGTATTTAAATTTCATATATTTATATAAATATTTATATATTTCAGATCCTGAAACATAGTAGGAACTGAAAATGTTTCAGAATTACTGTATCATAATCTCCCCTGTAAAGCAACTAGTTATTTTGAACAATTATTTTCCTCATTTTCTAATTTTACTTCCATCACCCCCTCTTTTTTTTTTCCTTCAAATCTGCTTTTCTTTATTTGGAACACATTTCCTTATATAAAATTTTCATGAACATGGGGAACTTCAGATTATATAAAGTTGTCGGGTTTTCATATCTTTGTTTATCAAAAGTCCTAGGTGATAGTTTAGGTCCTGTGATGGTAATGATGAATTTCGGTGAGCAGCCTATACCTATCAGTCAATTGTTAACATCAAGATGGTAAACAAAATATTTTGATAGATAACTTATTCAGATCTAGGACCTATCAACATGTATCTTGTATAAGTTTCAGATACTATGTACCCTTCTTAATTGATACTGGAGTTATTTTCTAATCCCTGCAAAATCTGAAATTTTCTAATAGTATCTTGTTTTTGTTGCTTTTAATCTTATGAAAATTAAATGTTATAGCCTTCTTTATTCATCTCTCACTGAACAAACATTTCGGACCACTATTCTTTGCACTATTTTCTGCTACTCAGAGAAAACATCCAGATAAATGCAGTTATTACCTGTGAGTACCATGAGGGGTAGAATAATGGTCTCCCAATGATGTCTGTATCCTAATTACCAGAAACTGTGAATACGTTGACTTACTAACAAAAGGGGTTTTGCAGATGTTATTAATTTTATAGACCTTGATATGCAAAGATTATCCTGAATTATTGACTTGGGCCCAATAGAAACACTTGAGTCTTCAAAACAGGACTATCTTTTAGGGCTGCAGCTAGAGTAAGGTAGCAGGGGAAATGAGAGAAAAAAATATACAAGGCCAGTAGAGGACATCTTATTATGAATGTCAATAGGGACGCAATTCTACCAAGAACCCAGAAAGGCTTACTGATAGGCACTCTAAATTGTTCAGCTAAAAAAATCAAGATTGAAACATTTATCCTTCAACTCTTGCACCCCACTGAGGAATTTATTTGGTGGTGATAACTTCCATGATTTTAAGGTATGTTTGAATGAGGCCGAATCTGCTCCAGCTGTGAGAAGGAAACCCTGAAACAAAAAGCAAAAGGATCACCATTAAGGTGGGAAGAACTGGCAAAGGAACTGCAAGTGGGATCACAGAAAATGAGGGGAAGCCTTATGACCAGCGGACTGCTATAAGGAAGGCCATGACATAATGGACTCAGGATATTTACATCTTCCTAGAATGATAGACTTGGTAGAAAAGACAAAAATAAAAACAAAAACAAACAAACAAAACAAAACAAAGCTATATATATATATATATATATATATATATATATATATATATATATATGTTCTGAAGCTTGCATTATTGGGTGGGTAAAGAATATACATGTTGTAAGAGCAAATCATAAAGTAAGAGGCTTAATTTTCCCTGATATAAATGAGGGCGAGACCCTCCCCACTCCTTTTTCTTAGAGCATTCACTTTAGAAAATGTGTGATTATGAGTTGTCTTTTTGTCTCTTTAGGATGTAAGCAATTGTCTTTCTTTCTTTCTTTCTTTCTTTCTTTCTTTCTTTCTTTCTTTCTTTCTTTCTTTCTTTCTTTCTTTCTTTCTTTCTTTCTTTCTTTCTTTCTTTCTTTCTTTCTTCCTTCCTTCCTTCCTTCCTTCCTTCCTTCCTTCCTTCCTTCCTTCCTTCCTTCCTTCTTTCTTTCTTTCTTTCTTTCTTTTCTTTTATTTTTTTTTTAAGTCTTAAGTAAGCCTCTAGCCAGCTTAAACACCCAGGAATGTTGTTCTGGAGAAAGTGGAAGCCAGCTGTCCCTTTGAAATGTAAATATCAAGGGATATAGTGTCCTTACTTGCCAAATTCTGTGGAAAGGTAGGAGCCTAACTTCTGCAGATCCAAGTTGTAAAACTATCTCTTGGCATAAAGAGATATTTTTTGTTCCCCTTTGGATAACACCAAATAGTTAACACTGCACCTCACTGGTCTCCAGTGTCATGTAAACTATCTAACCACATGATGTAATTATTTCTATTCTGATATCTTGTATCTATGTAGGTTTTAGGATAACTTTTAAGATTGGTTCCTCCACTGTATCCTAAAAGAGAAAGAAAACACAAACCCTGTTTTCTGTACTGCTTGTTTGTTGTTTTCTTTTCTACCACTTTGTTTTTATCTACAGTGAAATGAAGAAAAGCAATTTTATCTGCTACTCACTTCACTGTCTTTCTCCAAAAACAATTTGCTTCTTTAAGCTTTCTGTAAGAAATTCACATTATACATTATCCATCTTTAATTAGCACTGGCCAGCAAGCTCCTAGAAACATGATGAAAGGGTAAAGTGAACATAATTTTCAATGATATTTTTTTAAAGAGTCACTATCTTTCATATGGTATATAAATAACTTCGATCTTCCCAATATTAGAGCTTTTAAAAATATCTATGAAGATAATATGTCATACCTATAGTAGGCATTTTGTACCCAGGACTCAAATAGTGAAATAAACTAAAAGGCATATTTTGGACTGCAAAGCCCTGATTACTGATGCCCCTAAAAGTGGACCTAAGATACTATCTCATCAGAGTGTATCACTAAAAGGCATAGAAAGATATGAAAATCATTTTAGTAAAACTTTTATAGTCAATCAGCAGTAAATTGTATTGCAATTAAATTTTCTCTGAAAGAAAATTGTGTGTATAATCAGGTATTGTTTATTACCATGTAAGAAATTATGCCCCCAAATTTAATTGTTTAAAACGACAGATATTAATCTCCCAGTTTTTTTTTTTAAGTCAGAACAAAATTAAGTAGTTTTCATAGGTGTTTCTGACTCAAGGGTCTCATGAATCAAAGCTGCAGTCAATTTGTCAGTCCAGATTGTGTCCTCTGAAGCCTTGACTACCGCTGAAAAGTCTGTTGGTAAGAAGCTCAGTGGAACAGCTGGGAGTTGATGGTGGCTGTCACTTGGGCTGTTTCTCTTCTTCCACTGAGCCTCTAATCTTTCAGGCATTCTTTTCTTCACATGGCATCTCTAACAAAATAGAGTGGGATTGCTTCCCTGGAGTCTGGGTTTAGGGAGACTGCAATTGGAGAAAAAGGAGGGATTGAAGATTGGGGGAGGGAGAAAAAAAGGGAGGGAGAGTACTAGAAGCTATGAAGAAAGAGAGAAAGCACTGGAGGCTAATTCCCTAGTTTTTTATAACCTCACTTTGGAAGTTAGATTCCAATAATCCTTCTATGGTATTTCTTCTTTAGACGTAACTCACTCAGCCCAGCCCACACTCAGGGGAGGAGTATTCAGTTGTACTTTTTGAAGTGAGAAATATCAAAGAATCTGTGAATGTATGTCTAACATCACCACTGATCATTCAACTATTTAAATCCATTGTTAAACTTCAAAGGAATACATGTTTTTCAATTAAACAGAATTTTCAGTTAAGCGGCATAATTTCCCAGCTGTGGAATAGTGCAAGCGTTTAGTGTTGCAGCCATACATACACCTTCACACACAAACACACACACACACACACACACACACACACACACACACACTGCAAGCTCATGCATAAGCCGATGCATAACCATAATGCATAAAGTTTTGTCAAAGGAAAAATGCTTGACTTTCAAAAAGGCTCTTTCATTAAAAATAAAATTACCTTTGTGTTCATTTTAGCTGTAACCTTTAAGCAATCAATGACTATATACTCGCTGTAATCATTCTTTCAAATTAGAATTATTGGAAAGCATTATGATCACTGATGAATGAAAGAGAGTAATATTGATTTGTGACCAGGAGAGATGATATCAAGCAGTAATCGGGTGCTGTCCTAGAAGAAATCACTTCACTCTTTCTGACATTATTGAAACGGATCCATTTTAAATTAATTAATTATATTTTTAAATTTAGTCACACGTTACTTCATAATATTTAGATAACGTTGAATCTAAGGTACTACAGGATGAAAAACTGAGTCATACATTTAAGAGACTACTTTTGCAAAAATATCAAAACTGCAGTGGTATGCATTTTTATATATGTCATAAGTTTTGCTTTTTATATTATTCTTTTGAGTTTTTTTGGTTGTTTCACTATTCAGACTAACTTAGACAGTTGTATATATGTAAATGTGGAGGATAAAAAACACTCCTCTATAAGTAATCAGACTTTCACAGACTCTTTCACTGATAATAGTCAGGATGGATAAGGAAGTGAGTTGACATTTTCGGGCCATTGGATTAATAGTTCCAGCACTTCTAGTAATGTTTTAGCAGTCACCGTTCTGTGGCTCGAATACTGAGTACATTTCCCTATGTAACAAATAACAGAACAATTTAGAAAAATGATAAATTTACAACTTTGAAATCTGAAAAAAAATAATTAATCAAAACAGACAGAGATTGAGGAGAGATCATCATCTCTAAACACATTTGTTCTCATTTCCTTTTTTTCTTTTCTTTTTTGGGTAAATCATATGCTCTTTCTATAATGTTACTTCTCAATTTTATGACTCCTGAGGAAAAATTTTCATTATAACACAGTAAATAACCAAACACTGCTGTACCCTCTGGTTACTACTCAGTTCCTTTTATACCCTATTTCCCCATTCTTAGAGCAGTTCAATTCCTTGTCTTCCATTACATTCCACTTCTCTCTCCGCCTACTTATTTCCAGTCTCCTTTGCTAGCTCCTCATCTTCCTACAACTGCCAATTAAATTTGAATTCCCTATGCATTTAAACTTACGTCTTCTTTTCTTATTATGCCAAACTTTCTCACTAGGGAAATGAATTTTCTCTCATGGCTTAAATTCCATTTATACTCAGAAGCTCCAAAATGTGTATCTCCAGGCCAGATCTATCTTAACAGCTCCAACTTACTTTACTTAACCAACTACATCCCCATGTTCTCATGATCATCTAACCATGTAGCTAAGAATATTGTTCTTTGTAAACCCATTTTTCCCCAGAAAGCTTGTTTAACACCTCCCTTCTGTTATTTCCCCATCTAATCTGTTATTTAGTCTTGTCAATTTACTCTGATCAATACATAACTATATCCATGTTCTTTTCCCTATAATAATAATGGACTTATAACTAAAAAAGAGTTTGAGCCACCAGGATCAATTTCACATGAATTATTGCAGTATTTTTGTTGTTGTTGTTGTTATTTCTTTTTGGTTTTTAAACTAGCCCACTGTTTTATTGGGACGATTCTATTCCCAGAAATTTCACAAAAATCACTCTCAAAACTGTAATGAACTATATTTTTCAGTTACTTTGATCACTGAATTCCCAAGCTTAAAATACCTACAGGAACTTCTGAGTGCATTCAAGAAAAAAATACAAAACCTTTAACCTTACCTACAAATCTCTACCTGCCATCCCAGCAATATTCTATGCTTGCTTGCCCACAACTGGTATATTCTGAAAACTGTGACCATTTTTTAGTTCTTCTTAAAGCTCAGCTTTATCTTATCTTAAGGTCCCTAAAGATGCCATTTTCTCTACTTAGAATTGTGTATCTTGGATTTTGGATCGTGAGTTCAACACCATGTATCGGTTCTCAGCTGAATATCTCTTCCTCGAAAATGCCTTAGACATAATTCATCCTAAAGCCAAATCATGTGACCAATATCAAACTACGTTGTCACACCCTTACTTTTTCTTATATAGATTTATATGGCATAGACGTTTTTGTAATTGTTTTTCATAGTTGTGGTTCATTTATCTGACTGTATTAGTAAAGGCTCTCTTATTTAGTGATAGCTCCATGAGGTCAGGGATGTTATCTGTCTTAAGTATCTATCTTCCATACCTAGCCCTGTGCCTGGTACATAAATGTATTCAATATATATTTTGAGAATTAATAAATGATGGCCAGGCTTGTATTTTTATTTTCCTTTAAATTTAGTACAGAATTAGAAAATAAAAATAAGACTTTGAGACAAATGGCACTGTAAACGCAGATCCATTAGGCTTATGATTCACCAGGCAATGGGTTTGGCATATATAGAAACAACCCCTGCTGCCATGTTTAAAAAAAAAAAAAAAAAAACAAAAAACGAAACAAAACTCTCTACCTGGAACAGATTCTCAAGGGAAAAAACATTTGACTGTAGGCTCACTGCTTCATTAATCATAAAGTCAAACCTCCTTTGTGTAACACATGACATTTTTAGACTTCTGATCACTGTTTAATTTTGGAGTCACACATTCCTGATATGCTCATCTACCCACCTTGTGTTTGAGACCTAGAAAACATTGATTATACTTAAAATTGTATACTTTTAACACGTTTACACCTAACCTCTGATAGGGAGAAGGCAGAGAATGTTGACTCTTTCTTGCTTTAGCTTTGTTGAATGACAACTATTCCAATAAAATTAGAAAAAAAACAAATTGAAAAATAACTTGGATGTCTAGCCCTCTCCTTTTTATATCAGTTATCTAATACTGCATAATATGCTACCTCAAAATTTACTGACTTAAAACAAACATTTATTATCGTTCATGAATCATTGATCTGTCTAGCCTTTTGTGTGAGTGTGTGTGTGTGTGTGTGTGTATGTGTGTGTGTGTGTGTGTTTGAGTAGATTGACCCATCAAGCTTATATAATCATCTGGGCAAAGTGGGAGACTCTGTTGATTTCTGATGAGCTTTCACTTATGTTTGGATGTTGACTAGCTATATGCTGGTCTAGGATGATCTCACCTGGGTCAACAGGACTACTTTCCACAAGTTTTTTTATGTCTATAAAATTCTGATCTCTCTCCACTGTCATGTTCTAAAACAATCCCCAAGAAGGAAAAGGGAACACAGAAACTGGCAAGTAATTATTTTAAACCTCTTCTTGTATCACATTCTCTGACACCTTACTGGCCAAAGCAAGTCACCAAGTAACATTAGAATAAGGGCTGATGGTATCATTTTCTTTAGTGTGTAACATTGGCCTGGATTACTTTGCAGTTTCTTTCTTCCAATAATACAATTTTAAATCTGAAGACTCTTTTTAGTATCTTCATCAAACAAATAAACCATAGAAGAACATAATTAAATGAAAGACAGGAGATATTCTTAACCTTTGAATTTATGTGTTATTTAAATTTGAATAGGAGTCCATTTAAACTTAAATGTTTGTTACATGTTTTCTGTTATTTCTGTTATGTCTCTGCAAGTTTTCAATAATTTCAGGACTGTTTCATTATTAATGCACCGTCTAGTACATAAAGCATCAATGTGTAAATTATATATAGTACTCTATGAGAAGCTTAATTTTAAGGACATCTATTATGGGCATCTCACACCTATGTCAAGACATGTAGTATGGCAGTAGTGGTAAAGAGCATAATCTGATAGCCTGGAATGTCATCATTTAACTCTGATCTACCTGGGAACTAAAAAATTAGGTAAAATTCTACAAAATAATTTATATATTTAAAGGAATGGCATTTGTATAGATATAAAATAAATATAGAGATGAAAGATAATGTTGGAAATGCCTCAAGAATGTTACATTTATACATTCAAAGGAAACATAATCTTCGGGATAGTATTACTAATAAAATAATTTTGTCTTGAGCAATATGTTCTGAGCTGAAAACTTCTAGACTATCTCTAACAATGGCTGGCAAAATAAGGTTTACAAACAACAGTAAGTCATTTTTCATTGCAATGTCATTTTAGAATAAATTGATGGCTGCTAAAACTTAATGTCGTTTGAGTCTCTTCTGATCATATTTATAGGCATACAGATTGCCATGTTCAATGCAATTATATTATATATTACAAGAAATATTCCAGGTTTAAAGTAAGAATCTATTTTAAATGCTCTGATATTTGAGAATCTCTATCAAATTGTGGTAGGTTAGAATTTTAAACAAAACATTTTATTTAATAAAGCACTTGATCCCAGTAGTAAATACGCCAATTTGAATTTCCACATTTTATTTTTGCATTTTATAAAACACATCTGCCAGAATAATTAGATATAAACTCCTACATGCAGTTTGATATTAGACAAAAACTTTAAACTGCAGATGACACTATATGAATATACAGAAGAATGAATTGATTTTTTATACTACTCTCAAAAATAAAGTCCCTATTTTACAAAGAAAAATAAATTTATGAATAAATCTTGAAAGTGTTTTTTTGGGTCATTTTAGACAGTGGACTTCCAATTTCTGATGTTAGTAATGGCATAATTATTTGTTGGGTAACTTTCAAATGATCAAATAAGATAATTAAGGGGTTCACTAACTGAAGAAGGGAAAGGAAGCAATATTATTATGTAGCATTTCTTTACATTCACTGTACCATTTTTTAACTATCAAATTCTTGAGAATAATTTTAATTTACTTTGTTAATGCCACATTAAAAGAATTTAGCAACTTGAAGTATAGCTAAGGTTGTATTTCAGAAAAATAAATAAATAAATTGTCTAAATTTCTAAATGCATAGGCCGGGCTAGAATCTCAAAGATTTTAAATCTAATGAGGTTGAATTAGTATTTACATATATTACAAAGTAATTCTAAAGAGTATTTTACTTACTATTACTTTAGCATTTTTTCAATTACCAAAGCTTGGCCCATGAAGGATACTTTTATTTTAATATATCAACAAATGGAAAAAATATATACATCAATTCATGTGTTTTTGTTGTTTTTTTTGTTTGTTTGTTTGATTTAAAGAATCATTTTACTTCTAATCCAGGACAATACGTTTAAACTTGGAAAGAAAATACTTATGTGGAACCTCATTATACTTTCTAAAAATTTTGAAAAAAATAAAAATTAATTCTAATTCTATAAAAATCATTGTGTTCCAATTATCACTGAAAGTATATTTTGACTCCTATTGAGATATTATCCCTATCATTGTTCAAACATGCAAGACTCAAGCTTTATGAAGCTACAATCTGTCACAATGTTAAGATTTAAAATTGTAAAAAGCAGTTCACAAATTTTCATAAATATTTATTAATTATTGCAAAATGTGTAAATTCATATATATTGACACAGCGTTTGAGATAAACATAACCTTTCATTATGTAAATAGCTTTATGTCCAAATACACTAAATGTATTTTGGACTATGATTAATGAAGAATGCAGGGAAGTTTTCATAGACTTGAATTTCCAGAACCATGGTGTAACTTAATTACTTTCAGCATCAGAATCTTGTATCTAACTAGCATAGCCAAATCGATCACACAATAACTTGATTTTATAACTTGCTGATGCAAAGGGCAAATATCCAAGCCAAAATCACAGGTAGTTTTTAAAATCACCCTCCATCTGCATTTCAGTTCATGGAATTTGATGATTGCTTTATTTAAAACAAATTCAGATTATTTAAACTGTCTTATAAGATAAAAGCTAAAATCTCTTTCTGAGTTATTGCCAAAAAAGAATGGTAAACTAAAATATAAGCCAAATTTTGAAAGCTGCAATGCTAACCCAATGCAGATCGGAATTTTCTTTCAAAGAGAAAAGGGAAGAAGCAAGGAAACAAGAATCATAGCACTTGGCATTCCATTTGATTCCAAAAGTTCACTAAAAATGAGTAGGATTTTCAGTGAAGTGGGACAGTTAAGACATGAGAAGTAAAAACATAAAAATATAAGCCTCTATGGAAAATTATCTTCCTACTGTAATATATCATTATCGGGTGCTTTAGAGGAGTGTTTATTAACTTTAGACATGGGAACACTTTAAAATTTTAATTTAAAAAAAAGAAACTGATACAGATTTTTCTGTAATATAAAATGCACATGAGTGCTTAGAAAATTTGATGGATAATGTATGTCGTCCAGTATATAGCAAAAATACCTGCTTTATGCATTTTAACCCAAAGATTTCAAGAGATTGCATTTGGATATGTTTCTTTAATTACATGACAATTGCAGCACGCATACTCATTTCTGGAATTGCTGTCATGTCCAGATACTAAAGTAGACCAGATGGCTTTTTCATGTTACACTGTAAAAACAGGCTTTGAAACTGCATTCTTTGATCAAGCCCATTTTTGTCAATTTTTCAAGACCATACCAAGTTAATAAATATTTTTAAGGACTAGTATTCTTATCTTTATAATATGAAAAATGATAATTCATTACCAAGGTGGTAGGAAATAAAGATAATTAAAAAAAAAATATCTAAAACACTTTGCATAGTGCCAGACATACAGTAAGTAAAAAAAAAAAAAAAAAAAAAAAAAAAGTATTATTTTTGCCACTTATAACACACCACATTTCTTCACTATAATTTGTTACAATGGAGTATGTATTTATTGGCATATACCTGCAATACTATTTATTTTGTAATTTTTAGACACTATTCTGAGTACTAGAAATTCACCAGAAAAAAAGGTCCCTGGGCTCATGGTATACTCACTCCAAATTTTAAGGCACTATGATTTTCAATTAGAAGTACTGATTTAATAACAGATTTGTACAAGGAAAAAAGAAAAGCTTAAGAAATATTAAAAATATAAACACAGTGCTTTTTTCATACTTCAGGATAAATGCAAGTTTACATATATTTAGTTTTTAGGTTTTCTTTATTTCAAAATTAAATAAAAATACCTTTTACTGAACAGATTAACAAAAAGTGTCGTTTATTATGAAGGAAAGTTACTTGTTGTCCTTTTTATCTCAGAACCCAAGGGCCCAGTTACTTTATAGTTTATTGAAAAGATGGTTTGAATATCTGTTAGACTTTTTCCTAACTTACAACATCCACACAGATAAAACTTGACACATATGTTTCAGGAAATGTCAGCAGAAACCCTTCCAAGAGAATGACAATATTGCATCTCTCGTGACCATTGTCCTTGAGGTCCAGTTATACCCATTCTCTTTGATCGTTGCTTGTTTAAACTTCCCTCAGACAGTATCACATGTCTCAGTATATGTTCAGTACATTTATCTTACCTGTTTTTTCTGTAGTAAGATTTCTGTCACTTACCGTCAAGTGAGATAATGAAAACCTTAGTGACACCAGATTACTAAAGTTAAATAAAAACTTTGACACCTAGTGTGAATGCATTCATTCTTTCACACATGTTTTTGGTGTATCTTTTATATAAGATCCCTAAGGTAAAGGGTTGTCTATTGCTTACTGCCTAATTTTTTACAACCAAAAGCAACACTTGGCACATAGTGGTATATCAAAAAATATTTGTTGAATTACTGAATATCATAGAACAGGCACAGTTTGACAATGCAGACCTCTGCCTTTAGTTAATTGAAGTTAAGTGGTAAACTATCTCTATCCACTGATTGTATTCTTTTCTTCTACTTCTGTTTTGTTTTTGTTTGTTTGCTTGTTCGTTTGTTTTTCTCATGATCAGGGGATGGTTTTTCTTCCCCATTTGGCCACTTGCTTATGTCAGAGAATTATCTGATGGTTTGATATGGAAGTTTTGCTCTAACAAAATACTTAATACATTTAAGGAGGAGAAAAAATTAAAATTATTCAGTAGAAATTAAGTTAAATTTGTAATTTAAAAGTGCATATACATTAATGGAAACTTTTGGAGAAATATATAAAACAGGGTGGAGGAAACTGCAAAATGTTTGCTTCCACGCCATCAAAAGGATTAAGTGAGTCTCTGAAGTTAACCACATGGATTAAAACCATCACCTAAAAGTAAGCAGAACTTGATCAAATTTTGGTTACTTCGATAATGATTGTCTTTTTTTATGGTCATGATGCAATACCAAAAATGAAAAATATAAGCAAAATAAATATTGTACAGATACAGATGTAGATTTGGATTAAGTAGTTCATCTATAAGAATGCTGAAATTAATTGGAGACATGTTGAGGGAAGAGAAAACTGAGATGATGATGAAAATATTTACATAGAGATCATAGAGAAAGGTGATAGATAGATAGATGGATGGATGGATGGATAGATGGATAGATGGATGGATGGATGGATGGATGGATAGATTGATAGATTGATAGATAAATAAATGGATGCTAGATATAGATTAAATAGATAGATGGTGAGAAAGAAGGGGAGAAAATAATTCCAGTTATGGTATGTAACTTTTCTTACTAGTTAAATCAAAATTTGCCCGAACCCGTCAAATACATGCACAAATACTTAGCTTCTTCTCTGCATCGTCACCATTGCCTGGACAGAACTATAGACTCCACAGTGAAGTTCGGTCTACTATTTTCTTTCCGTAAGGAGGTTGCTGGTCCTTGGAGGACTGACTGGCCACGGAAGAAAGTCTAAGTAGAAGCAGGAACAGTTCGCCTTTATTATGTTCAGGCACTTATCTTCAAGTCTTATGAAGGTTCAGGCACTCATTATCACACCTAGAGAATCATGACAATGTCTGATGGGTTATCAAAGTTTTGAATCCCCACACCAGGCATGCCATGTAGCCTCCCTTTGAGAGGTCTCTGAAGCTAACAAGCTTAAACACCAAAAAAGTTGCTTTGAATGTATAACTAGCATTGTGCACTGTCAATGTTGCCTATGTTTAAAATCAAATATATTAATACTTTTAGATTGTCCTTATATTTTTTAAGTCTGATGTTGTTTATATGCTAAGAGTAACTATAGACTTCAAAAATATCTAAAAATCAATCAACCAAAGTAAATAAGTACCTGCATTTTTATATCTATAGATATAGATATAGAGATAGATATATTATATAGATAGCTATATCTATCTATGTATATCTATATCTATATCTATATATCTAAATCTATATGTATATCTATCTATATATACCATATTTGCCGGCGTATAAGACGATTTTTTGGCCCCGAAAAATATGCCTCCAAGTGGGGGGGGTCGTCTTATACGCCAGGTACACTTCAGATAGACTGCCCATAGTGCTTGCCCCGTGCCATAGTGGCCTCCCGATGCCCGCCCACTTCATTCCACATACCGTTCAGGCATCAGCAGCGCTGCTGGGTGTATGCTCGGCTGTTATGCGATTTTGCTGTTATGATAGCGCAAAATCGCGAATCGCGTTACCATACTGGGTGTATGGTCGGCTGTGTGCGATTTTGCGAGTGTGGTAAATCCGGGTTACCGTATATTTCTTTTTTTTTTTTTTATTAATTAATTTATTTATTAGTTTCAGGTGTACAAAACAAGGTAATACTTAGACGTTCATCATTTATATCTCTCATACTGTGAACCCCCCTCCCCCCATCCACTATCCCTCCGACCTCACACTGAACCATCACATTATATATATAAAATTATAGTTGGCATTCATTAATGTTTAGCTTCTGATGTACAATGCCATGATCAGGTATCCACAGTATCCCTGAGGTGGTCTCCCAAATAGGACGCATGTCCATCGGATACCCAACAAAATCTTTACAACATTATAGAATACCTTCCCCAAATTAATTTTCAAAAGAAAAACCCTGAGGCCATCTTGTGGTTACCAGCTGCTTCCAAATCCCTTCACCTTTCCCCTTATCCCCAACCCCCTCCTTTACATATGCATTGAAGATTCGCGATTTTGCGCTATCATGGTGCCTGTTAGAATGTTGAAGAGCTCGCACTTGCACACTAGTGAGGTCCCAGGGAGATGCTAAAACAAGGGTGGACCAGACTGCTATAGTGACAGGGCGGGCAAACAGGGAGCAGGGACCAATCAAATCAGGCTTTGTATACAGCCAACAGCCAACCACAATACTGCACCATTGTACAGTACAGCATAGAAAATGTCGACCAGTCAAACCCCTATCATCCCTATCATGGCACCAGCTAAAAGAAAGAAGTATGATGCAAATTTTAAGCTGAAAGTTATTTGGTGTGTGGAAGGTGTGCGGAAGAGGGGGTAGTCTTATATGGTGAGTATATAACAAACTCTGTATTTTGAGTGGAAATGTTAGGGGGTCGTCTTATATGCCCAGTCGTCTTATACGCCGGCAAATACGGTATATATATGGTATATATATATATATATATATATATATATATATATATATATATATATATAAAATACGGTATATATATATATATATATGGTATATATATATAAATACGGTATATATATATATATATATATATATACACACAGAGAGAGAGAGAGAGAGAGAGAGAGAGAGAGAGAGAGAGAGAGAAAGAGGTTAGTCTGCATTTCACATACTATACAAAGTATCAAGATAAACCAAAGACAAATAATAAATTATTGAGTATATACCCCATGATAAAGCTTCTTATTGATGCCTATATGTTTCATTTGGGTTACATGATAAAGGAGACATGAATCATCCCAATTTACATAGGGAAAACCATATAGAGTGGATCAGTAAGCAGTTATACAACAGAATATTATTTAAAATTGTAAGATCTATTAGAATCAAATCATGTTTATGAATTTGGTTTGACATGAAAATTTATTGGTATAGATGAGTTGAAGTATACAATTTATTTTTTCTTTATAAACCTTATAGAATGTTTGACATTAAAAATTAACCATGTGCAATTATAGTTTTGATAAAAAGTACTTAAAATTTAAAACATTTAAAAAAGTAATTTTTAAAAGTGCATATGATTAGTTGAAAGCCAGGATAAAATCATGAGTATTGAAATTTGAGTATTTCAATTAACTACATGGACATAAAATCAATGGAGTTAAAAACCTTAACAAATAAATTTACAGTAGAAAAGTACGCTAAAATGACTGAATTGTTTTAAAATCCCATTAAATTTTTTATTTTAAAATTTTACTAAACTAAAATTATATCACAGAAAAAAATGTCACAGGAAAAAGTTTAGAAGAATATATATAAACACTGAAAATATTTTGAAAAATATATAATTGATTTTGTATTGATATAATTATGAAATAAACTATTTTCATAATTATTTTAAAGAAGCGTATTTCCTGATAATATGGAAAGCAAGTACATATAATGAAGCATAGAGCAAATTACAAGCAAATAGCACATTTCTATTTTTTAACTTTTTAATACAAAAATATTATTTGTAAATAGATGTCACATTAAATCCCATGTTGTCTTTTATTTATTTTTTTTGTCAAAGGACTATTTACCTTAAAACCATTATTTAGAGATGCTTCTTTTATTTAAAATGTCCTTAGAATTACTAACAATTGTAAATGTATTATAACTTCAGAAACAATATCTTCACGGTGGAGACTAACATGCTTATACCTACTGATGGTTGTCAACTATTACAGGAATCCTGGCAGTTGATGAATAATTGATGAATAAAATTGATGAATTGATGAATAAAATTTATGTAATTTACTACAAATAAAATAACCTGTAGAGTTGAAAAGCAGTCAAATAAACAGAACACACAATTATTGTCAAAGCCATTCACATTTTTATAAGAAATTGTTCTTTGATATCCTCACTTTATCTCTTAAGAGAGATCATGTCAAAATCGAATGATCGGTAAATACAAGTACTTAATTACTAGAAGTTTTAAGATTAAATTTTATCCACAGAGGGTCTGCATGGGAATTAGGATAGCAAAAAATATTATGGTGCATGTAATTTATCTCTAAGGACTATACCCCCAACTTTGTGCCACCTCAAATAGTAGCAATCTTCCTACTATATTCGGATGATTAGATGCACACCCTTGTGTCCTGTGTAAGCTAGGGCCAGATCAGCTATACATAAACCAAGGAGCTCAACAAATACAGTTCAGAAACGTTTAGATGCAGTACAGCAGGAATTGTCTTGTAAAGCAATAGAGCAAATTGCCTCTGAATGTTGATATATTCCTATTTTCTACTTCCTGACCCCTTTCAAAATTACAAAGAAGCCATAGGCCTGGAGGTCTGGATTCCTAGGACTAGTGACTTCTTTAATCCAAATGGCTGCAGAGACCACTGAAAGATGGATGAGGCCTTGAGTGAGAAAGGTCCTTGACACTTGTCTCATTAGGGAGACCACCTCAGAGATGATGTAGATGCCTGATCACTGCCCTGTACACCTGAAGCTGAAGCTGAACAATAATGAATATCAACTACACGTTTACGTGTGTGTGTGTGTGTGTGTGTGTGTATTTACAAAAAGCAGAGTACAACATTAGGAATAGAGACAGTGGAAATGTAACGGCTCTGTGCGATGTCAGAGGTATAGTGGATGGAGTGAGGGGGTTCATACAGTGTGAGGGATATAAATGATAAATGTCTAAGTATTACTGTCTTGCGCACCTGAAACTAATAAAAAAAAAGGAAAAGAAAAGTCCTTGAATCCACTCAAATCTATGACTTATTCTGTACATGTCCTTTGGACAGCCTAAATGATGATCTCAGTGAAAACCTATATACCAGCAGCCTTCACATCATTCGAGGTCTCATTCTTTCCTGACACTAAACTTGAGGATCTTTTTGTGATGTGATTCCAATAAGCCTGTCCACCACTGTGGTGTTCACACCTATTCCTACCAATTCAACGGTTTGTATTTCCTCTTCTCACTCTCAAACTGTAAGGACAAAAAAAAAGACACACACACACACACAAAAAACGTGAATATAATAAATTCACCTACAGGAGTATGATACCAGCTAAGAAAGTGACAACATGTTGTAATAAGCCAATACTTTGAGGGCGGCACTGCCTTCTGTCATCATCAATATCACCCTCTATTTAAGCATCTCTATATTTCTCCCTTGAAACTCAGGAACTATTTTTCTTACTTCTTTTGCTTTATGCCACAGAGGTATATGCCTTCAGGTGCTGCTGTCAAGAAAAGCTGAACACAATATTCCACTCTCATCAGCAGGTAAAAGCACTTTTAATCTGCACATGTGCTGTGTAGCAGCTCCCAGGTATGGCATGTTATATAATACTTTGAAAGATTCCTATTAACTTGGCTATTTCTTAAAAGCATTTTCAAAGATTTTTTGTTTGTTTGTTTTTTGGCAGATGACTAATATGTGTGTCCTGATATTTTTCCTTTGATTAGGTGAACTGAAATGTAGTTAGCTATATGTAGTTTCACATGTTAGGGTCGCGTTGTCTACATTCAGCATATGCAACACACTAAAGAATTTCTGAACCTAATATCAAGAGTATGCTCTTCTCATCCCCTTTTAATAACTAAATTAGAGAATGTCTTTAGAAAAGCTATCACTACGTTTTCCAATAATTTGGAAATGTATGTCCTCAAAAAACTATAGGCTCATAAATGCATTGCAACAGACTTGATATCTAAGCACTACTGGACTATTTAGAAGATACTTAGAGATGTCTATGCAGAAATGAACAGATAAATAGACTTTACTATTCCAAAAGTTCTCCTGCAGAGGGAATGCATTACTATTTGAATTGTGTGCTGTTCTGCTAATCAAATTTAAAAAAACACTGCAGAAAATACAGCTATGATTAAAGTAAAGTGTATTTGTGAAATGTGCTCACAAAAATTTTCAGATGCTTGTTATGAAAAAAAAAAGTTGCCGCCATCTTCATACAATGTTAGCAGATACTGATCATTTATACATACAAAACTCTTGTAACAGCTTTTGTGTCCATATAAATAGTTGTCTCACAATATCTGATAATTGTTTGCTTTATAAGTGTTTCCACAGATAGAATGCCTATCCATCATGAATTAACTTCCTAGAGTATTATTCCACTAGATTATGATTATTTAATTGAATACATTTTGTATATCTATTTTATAGGTGGGCATGTCTATCACTTAGAAATAGCATTTGGGATCCAACTATAGAAACTTTAAAAAAGTGGAGGTTTTTTTTTTCTTTAACATAGAAAAAGTTTGCAAATCAGCAATCTGTTTTCTGTAAGCTTCATGGCATCATCAGGAACCTAAGCGACTAAATTTATCTTTCTCTAACTTCTTTCTGCAAATAGTTTCCATCTTAAACTCCATACTTCCAGCCATAAAACCTGCATTCCAGGCCAGCAGCAAAAAGTGTAGGAATATGAAAAAATAAATAAATAGGTATATCTCCCTGCTGAGTCAACTGCACTTCACGAGTCATCTCAGAAATTACACATAACTTGTCTTAAATTTGTTGCACCCAGACATAAGGGAGGATGGGAAACGGACACTGTGCTCAGGTAAAATCAGGATTATTTTACTAAGAATGGGACTATGAACACTGGAAGATCAATAGCAATCTCTGATAATATATATAATACTGACTTGAATTAGGGCTTCCAGCAATACTATATAAACCTGGGAAAAATTAACATAAAAAATAGCAAGATTAACAATTTCGGTGAAGGAATAAGTCAACATTTGTTAGCAGATGTTTTGTGTATCAAAACAGCCAAAAAGTGAATAACTCTATTAATAGTGACCAAATGCATAAAATCAATAATAACCTAGCATGATTATCAACATCTCATTTGGGGGAGTTTACTCTCTCTAAGTCTCTAAGTTTAGGAACAGGAATTTATAATATTAACCCATGTCCTCATGATAGAGTCTTACAGTTTAAATGATATGAACATAAAGCAAACTAATCAATAAATAAAGGTTTAAAAATATTATATATTATGAAAACTTAGGGATATCATAATACGTTTGATACCTAGTATATTTATTGTGTTTATAGCTTGATAATAACATAGACATTTGCTGTTCCATTTAGTGTGAAAATAAATAGAATTACAAAAGCAGTGATTAAATAGATAAAGATCAAAATGTCAGCTCTATTATTCATTGTCTGAAAAATTGTCTAAAGCTGATCCTAGAGGGCTACCCCTACCCATCACCTGATATAAACTTTCCCAGGAAGCTTTGCATGTACACCAAAGGATAAGGGCCTGTTCTTTCATTTTGCTGCTGTGTAGAGTGCAGACCTGGGGAGACTCTCAAAAATAAGGTAGAGGGAATGACTGAGAAACACAAGCCCAGACTCTTCTTCCAGAATACTCACCAGTCTTGTAAATAATACCCAAACCAACCTTATTCAGTGAATGAGTGAAGAATGGAGAGAGTCTGCAAAGATTATTCTTAGGAAAGCTTTTTTGGATAGAAAGAGGAGATTTTGCAATTTTGTAGCATTCACTCTTGAACTACCAGCTGTATATATAAATAAGAATTTACAGAATTCTCTCTAGAACTCTAGGGGATTGAGATATTTCACTGTACTTGCTGTATGATCTTCAGATCCCTTCTACCTGAACTGTATGGGGGAGTATAACACCCCAGAATGTGTCACTTTGGCATGTGGATTATTTTGAAATGAAGACAATGTGGGATGCAGCAGACTCAGTGAGAGCTTTTTATCTCCTCTTTGACTACCTAAAATAATTGAGAGAAGGGCCTGTACCAGGAAGAGAGCTGTTACCAGAAATAACTTTTTACATCAGAAAGACTTATCTACATGGCATAGCAAACATTTGTTAACCGAACATTTGCTCTTCTCATCTTTCTGTGAATTATCTTCTTCCCCATCGAAGCCCCAGACATCTACCCTCTTCTTCTTAACTCACGATGGTATATAAACCTCAATTATCTGACTGTCCAGGAGTTTCATGTTTTCATGGGCCTCCTTATGTATGAAATTTGTTTGTTTTCTGTTAATATTATGTCAATTTAATTATTGCACCAAAGAACATAGAAGGGAAGAAGAGAAAAGTTTTCAGCACAATAGTAACTATAATTTCTGAGTTAGAAATTACTATACCATGTCTACCTTAAGAAAAAAAAAAGTGCCCTTATTATGCAGGGTCAAGTAACACCAATAAAACCCAGGCTTATGAAAAACCACAGATAATTACATTTTATTATGTTTGTTCTAAAGAGAAGAATAACTGTTCTTCAATGTAATTTTATGCCATACTATTCTAAATACTTTCATTTAAATAAGATCGTTATAAAAATGCTTTGAACACAAAAATATTTTTGAACACATTTTAAAGATTATCACAAAATATATGAACTCTGAATCTGTTAAATTATTTTAATACTTTCTCTATAACAAATTCTTAGAGAGAATATGCATTTGCATGATGCCGATAGTTCTTTTTCATTTATTTTTCTCCTTCAGCTGTTGTAATATCCACTGATAATGGTAATTATATGTGTATTATCCATGATTATCTCTAGATATACGTGCATTTTCTTTAATTAGACTATAAACTCTCAATGGAAAATCAAAATGAACTCACCTCGTCTCACTGAAGGATATTAACTTATCTTCCTTATATCCGGAGTTTCCCAAATGCCCATTGCAAAATTTTACTTGGGGAATCGAGAGTGAAAAATTGTCATAGTAAATTATGTTATAGGGAAAGTGATACATAGAGTACAGACTTTCATTACCCTTGCTCCCTCCCCTACATGTTACATGCTTCTGAACACCAGCACTCCCGTGAACAAGCAATTTTCATGTGCATATTATATTCTGATGGGATTAAATCAATATTTGTCCAACTTTGACTTAATATAAAAGTCAAAATTACTATCACTAGTTCTAAATTTCATATAAGGGGAATATCCTTCAGGAATAAACGACCTCAAATGATTTTCTCTATCATGAAACCATTATTTTGGTAGAAGAGTCACAAAAACAACATATAATCAGGGCAAGATGTGGGCACGTATTCCCTCCACTCGGGTTAAATGTTTGGCTTCTCTGTGAAAGAAGAACCTTTCGTTCAACTAATAATGTTTGAATGGCTGCTGTATATCTGGAATGGTTCTAGACATCACTCAGGTGATGTACTAATGAACAGGATGAATAATTGATAAGAATGCACTAACTGAGGAGAAAACTTCCCCTCATGAAGCTTCAATTCTATTGGGATAAACAGAGAACAACAAATCTGAATAGATAGTTCTTTGGTTATAAATATTAAGGTGAATTAAATCAAATCAGGTCAGCGCCTGAGGTGGGGAGAGGTAGGTAATGACAAATTTCACCTTTTGTTTCCTTGAACTGATAAATGTTCTAATTGGATAACTTAATTCTACTTGGTTTTAATACAAAAAAAGTCCTATAGTTGAGCAGATCCACTATACAAACCAGCAGCTTAAAATATGTTTATTCTCTTCCATTGCAATTTAATTTTTAAATGTTTTTTTAAAGATACAATAAATCAATACAGATTATGGGTTCTTGGTTTCTTAGGTAATAAGTAGAGTTATTAATTTCACATAAATAACTAAAACATGTATCAAATTTAAAACTATATTTTAGATTGTGTAGATGTCTGGTTGTTACAATAATATCATTCATCACCAGACAAAGTAATGGGCTTCTTATGTCCATACTAGTCTTCCACCATTCCACCCAGTTCCAGACATACTTTTCAGAATCACTTTATATATGAGTCCAGTAAAATCTATGATTTCAATAAACACACACACAAAAACACATAACATTGAAATATTTTGCTCTAAGGAAGGAGCATCATGTACCTGCAACTTGTATATTTGCTAAATGAGGAAAGACTGATTATTTCTCAATATCTTATACATCCTCCATTTTCCATCTTTGTTTTCCTTGTTCTGAAATCTCCCTAAACAACCAATCAATATGCATGTCTTCTTCAAGAGATTTTTGAAATATTCTTCAGAACCAAAATTTGCATGGCTGCCACTGTATTTAATATGATGGAAAGTGTGTGTTGCAGGCTCTGAGGATCTGATATTTGACAGTTTAATTAAGTAGCACCCATGTGAATACCAATGATAGCCACAGGATAGGGAGAGAAAGAATGTGAAACGTGGGGTTCTCTGGAGCTAGAGGGACCTTTCAGGCTAGTCCCAGTTTGTCAAAATGTTCAGGCTTTTATACCTCTGTCGCCATCAGTGTTGGAATGCATCACGCTTCTGGAAGCACCTAACATCAGGTCAGATAACTGTCACAGCAAATGTAGTCCTTGAAGGAGCTGATAGCTGAAGGCTTTCCTGTGATATGATTCCCAGCAGCCGAGGCAAAAATCCTTCCTTGAAGAGGAATTTTGTCCATAAGAGTAATTATACAACCTAAATTGTTTGCTTTTCAAATTTTAATGCTTTCTTCTAAATCCTCAATACTGAAATGTCATAAATCCAGGAATTAAAAAAAAACACATTTCTATTTGTGTGATTCCATAAATTCCTCTATTCACAGATCAGGACCAAATCATGGCTTTCATACTAACACCTTGATTGGTCTGTGAACCATCTTTGTCATATAAATGTATTTTGCATTAAGTTTATAGTTACATTCCAAGGGATTATTGCCAAATCAATTTGTTTCATTGCATATCCTAACATTCAGGTCGATGTATAAGTCTAAGTAGAAAAAAAGCATTTGATATTAAAATGCAGTTTGTGAAGTTAGATAGGGTACACTTTTAAGGTTGGACCAGCAGACACACAGTTCTGAATGATTTTTTGGCTGTCTGCCATTCTCCCATGGCTGCCAATCAATGTTACATGTGGTATCTTTCAGATAGTGAGTGCTCTTTCAAGGAAGTGATTTTCACTATAGAAATACAACTGAGGGATCACAAAGAGAAAAGCATGTTCCTTCATCTTATAGGACCACAGGAATTATTTCAAAGGTTAAAATCATTCAACATGGTAGTTTTGAGTCTAGTGTTTCAATAATGTGATTTCCATAGATTTAATTCCAAGGGATAATGCTTCACTCATAGAAAATAACTTATCTAATCATGGTGGATTCCAAAATCCTTTTGACCATTTCACGTTTAAATTACTGGGTGGACTTGGCAATTGGAAGTAGAGGGGGGGCTTTCAAAAATGCTACTAATAAAAAAAAAAAATGGAGCCAGTCATTGTTCTTGGCTCCCTTTGTTTCAACTGTAAAAGTAGAGCTTTTCTCAAGGGTTGAAGAAAAGCAGTAATGGTAACACAGTGAGGATGTTGAAAGGAATAAAAACTCCTAGAGCTGTTACCTGTGATGATTATAATTCATCCTAAATCCAAGTATCATCCTTTCATTATCATAGATATTCAACTTTTGATGATATCTATCTTTTGGTATCACTACTTTTTCCCAATTATTAAAATAAGTAATATTAAGAGTAATTGGGTAGTAATAGAAAAGAAAATCTAGAAATACATACCACAAAGCTTTGCTTCTTCACCCTATGAAAGGAAGGATAAGAGAAATAACTCTGTTTTTGCTCAGTATGCTCCGAATGGTAATCATTCAAAACTATTGAACTATTGTGAGGGTTCTTTTATTTACCAAACTTATGAATCCAAGAAGAGCTCATATTTTCAAGTTTAATTATGTGTACATAAAATATATTAATAGACATATGGTTTTTCAATCAATGTGCAGTTTTCTGTTTAAAAAAATACACTCATGTACAAGAACAAAGACTGGTACAAGGTACAAAATGTTTATTGTTATTAGGTTTAATTCCTTCATCTAGTAGAGAAAATCAGTGTCCTGGCGTCAATGGATCTGGAGTTTGTCAAGACCCTCCTTCCTCTTACTGTGTTTATACTCTCAGGTATAGTCTTAACTATATCCCTATAAATTCTATATTAAAACTCAAGAGATAATTTCACTCTCCCATTTTATTGATGTAGATTAACATAAAACTCTAGTCAGAACCATTTAGCTTTATTAGCAAAGTGAGGACAAACTGACCATTATATTCAACTAAAAGTTTGGCAGAATTTTTTCTAAAATTTAAGTGTATATTTATTGTTTTCTCAACCATCATCAGGTTAATCCTGGTAAAACTGTAAAGTCTCCATTTGCAAAAATTCAAATGGATTTCATACAGCTAGTGCTGGCAGTGGATTTTGATTATGTCTTGATCATTGTCGGCTTCTTCTTGGCATGGAGAAAAACTTTCCAGCTTGATGAATTTAAACCTATCTCCTTAGTAACTGAGGAAACCATTTTACTAGATTTTTTTTTTTTTAAATTAAAAAACGTGGCAAAGTCTTGTCATTTAATCAGACACCAGTGTTCACATCAACCTTGACCTTCAGTGAAGGTAGAAAGAACTGTTGGGGTTCAGAAACTAAAACTGGCAAAGTTCACAGAGGCTTTTTAAACCCACAGGATTTAAAATATTTCCTCCTTCTGTGGTTCAACTGCGCTTTATGAGTTAGCAACTGGTCAAGCCTTGTGTTTATGAATATTATTTCTGATTCTAAAATCTACACTTGCTTAGGTAAACGTTGTAATGAAATCCATTCTTATCACCAACAGGTACTAAAGCCTTCTGTTAACATACTCTTAACCCATGCCTGTTGATTGTTTCTCAAACCTAGATATCTTATCTCTTGGATGAAACAAGGTATAATAAACTCAATAGTAAACATTTCCTGCTGGATCAGAAAAAGGTCTTAGTGATAAGGTTAATATCAGGCAGTCCTGCCACTAGCAAAGCAGACATCCTCAAGAGATTGATCCTTTGATTCCTTTATGTCAAATAAGGAGGCATAGGTTATTTTCATCCTGGGAAGGCTACTCCAACCAGAACCTTAAACTGAGGATTCTTAAGATTCTTCCAAAAGCAAATACGTAGTCTTCAGGAGAAGACAGCTTCCATCAAAGACCACAGGATCAAGGAAATTCTTTAGTATTAGTAACGTTGTTCCTTTAGTATTTGTAACATTGTTCAAATATGTGATCCAGAGTGAAATTCTTTTGTTCAGATGCTGTCTTCTCAAATGACATAACAGATAGTCAGACAAACAAAGTAATAGAAAAAAAAAAAACACGCTGACTATATTGTGCTCAATATAACTCCCAACATAAGTCTTATGTATAATTACGCCTATTCAAGTAGAAGTATACATCTGCATTGATGATGTTCCCAATAACGGTATCTCCTCCAAGTCAGGGTGAAGAAGGACAGTAAAGAGGGATATGAGTCATGAAACATCCTATGTCAACATATCTTAGTTTTTGTTGTTTGTTTGTTTTGTTTTGTTTATTTCCAGTAAGCGTTTGCCCCCCCCCAAAATAGTATCAAATATTAAATACATTTAGTTTTTGCCTCAGGAAATTACAGAAGAACAATTTATCTGAAACAACATGTTTTTCAGCTAGACAAATATTTTACCTATTTGACAATAGCTTACTTATCAATATTTGCTTTGAGACGTGCACCTTACTGGGGCCACCAATCCTGAACTATTATAATCTAAATTTTGACGAACTCGATGTTACCTAAGTTCCAAAACTCGCTTAATTCACTTGAACCTATACACTGCTACCTCGGTTTTCAAAAGTCTCCGTTGACGAACATTTTGGTTTACGAACGCCGTAAATTTTATGGATCTATGGTATCATTAGATAGTAATTAGATAGTAAAATTCATGATAAATTTGCAGTTTTAGGGGTTGATTTTAAAGGTCTGCAATGGATTAATCCATTTTGCATTACTTTCTATAACGAAACCACGCCCCAGTTTTTGAACATTTCAGAACTCTAATGGTCTTCCGGAACAGATTACATTAACAAATCAAGGTACCACTGTACTCCATAACTATGGAGAATCCTGCTGAGTTCTATTTGTTGAGACACTGCTCAGAATCTTTCAAGGTGTTATACATCCTAAAAGCAAGCCATCTGATGATATTTGTGGGAGTTACTGGTAAAAACACAAAATAATATTAGTTGAGGTAATCTTTTGCAAAGTTATGACTGTACTATATACACTAGTTAGCATTCATTGCTTCAAAATCTAACTGTGTCGTCTACAGACATTGTTTTTGAGCACTTACTAGACTCTAGGTGCTCATTTAGATGATTGAGCAAAAAAAATAGATCAACATTGAACGTACATTCTAGTGGAATGCTACATGTATAACTTTACGGTATGTTGTGCGAAATAGGGAAGCTAGTGACATAATCAGTGTCATTGCAACAAGTAACTTAGGTGAGCATTTTTCTTTATAAAAGTACATAGGCTTATTTCTGGAGTGTAGTTGTTGGTGTGTGTGTGTATGTGTGTGTGTGTGTGTGTGTGTGTGGTGAAGCAGCTAGCAATAATTGGATGTATTAATTATTCAATTGGAAAGCCCATTGCAATAATGAAAAGAAATTCAGTTTAGTTATTAGCATTTATTTGGTTAACTGAGCCTTTTCCTTGGATATAATGTTATATTTCATTTACACAAATACACATATGCACACACAAATACACACACATTAGATCTGTTATACTGACAGTAATAGAAGGAATAAAATATTGTTTCTATTATACATGAAAGCTAGCCATTTTGAGGGATTCCTCACTCTGAAAAATGGCATTGTATAGCTAATTTACAGAGTAGTGTGAGAATTTGATGTTTATTTCCAAAATTTCATCTTTACATTTCAGTCATTAGGCAAAACCTGAGAATGCAGTTCTTTTGAAAAATCATCTGTGCTGGAAAATTGCGTGTCATTTTGGGAAAAGGACAATCACATACTAATCACACAGAAAGTCAAGCAGCACAGACATTCTTTACACTTACAGTAAAGAGTCCTTGCCAGTGAAATGTACATTGAAAAAACAAACAAAACAAAAAAAAAAGAAAAGAAAAAAACAAAAACAAATGTGGGATGAATGTCTTTGACCCTTCAGAGAGTAAATCAGTTAAACACCTCAGCTGATACAATCAAACATATGCAAAACTAAGAAGGAACAGGAAAGTGTTCTTGACATTAGTTCAGCTGTTAAGAAAGTGTAAAATAAGTTTAACCATCTTTACTAAAGCGATAGTTATCTTTTCACGTCTCATCATTATGTGTTCAGTTTGTAACTTCATCAGCTTAATCTCAGGCTGTGTTTCAGGACACAGAAGTACAACTAAATCTCATCCATGATATTGTAAAAGAAGATGGCAGAAGAGCATGGTGGCATTTTAATTTATTTCTATTACTGGATACAGTTTGGGACCAAAAAATATGAGCTGTATTTTCCACAATTCTTCAATCACGATGACCAGTTATTAGATTCATAATTTTAGAGGGCATTTATGGTTTTAAAAGTCAGACACCAGAGGGTGGGGGTGTAGGGAGTGGTAGATAAGGGTAAAGGGGATCAAATATATGGTGATGGAAGATTTGACTCTGGGTGGTGAACTGACAATGTGATATATAGATGATGTATTACAGAATTGCACACTTGAAACCTATGTAACTTTACTAGTTGTCACCCCAAGAAACTAATTAAAAAAAAAATCAGACACAGGTTTTCTAAGGGTAAGACTATTTATAAGTTTTAAAATTTCTTTGCAGTTTATACAGTTAATGCCTAAAATTGTTATGACTTCCATTTCTTTTTTTTTAATTAAAATGTATTGGGGTGACAATAGTTTTCAACTATACAATTACCATATACTACATTATCTATATATTGCATCATGTATTCACCACCCAAAGTCAGTTCTCCATTTCCTTTCAATGTTTCACTTACTTTGGAGAAAAATTCCACTTTTGTCTTAATGTAAATATGTTATTTGCAACCAGTAGTAATCATTTCCTGCTATATAACTACAAGTTAAATTCCTACTTTCTATATTCTATAGAATTTCTATTTGTTCCCATAACACTAGCTAAAATTAAAGAGTAATAATTTCTTGGGACCTTGTGTATTTAAAGTTTGTTCTCTTGTTATATCGTAAACACAAAAGGAAAGAAATTGTACTCTTGCTTATAATTTTTCTTCATTATTGAAATAATGCATTTTTTCTACTGCTGCTGTCACAAATTACTACAAGGATAGTGGTTGAAAACAGCACAAATATACTATCTTACAGTTCTGCAGATCAGGTGTTTGAAGTGGGTCTCAGTAGACAAAAATGAGGTGTGGATGCTGCTGCATTCTGTTCTAGAAGTTCTAAGGGAGAATCCATTTCCTTGTCTTTTCTAGCTTCTAAAGGTTGCTTTCATTCCTTGGCTCATGGTACTCTTCCTCCATTCTTCAAAGCTAGCAAATGTTTCATCTCTGATCATTCTTCATAGTCGTATTTTCCTATTATTCTAGCCAAAAAAGATTCTCTTATTTCTAACCCATGAGATTAGTTTTTACTATAAGGAAAATCCAAGATAGTATCCCATCTCTGTCCTTAACCTAATTATACCTGCAAAATCTTTTTTTCCTTTGTAAAATAACATAGTCACAAATTCTGGGGATTAGGACACAGGCATCTTGGGGACTGTTGTTCTTCTGTCTTAAGAAGTCTACTGTCTTAAGCAGACTACGTATTTTTTAATAGATGAATGTATTTCAAATTGATAAAGTGGTGATGTTGAGAAAACATTCAATAACTCAACTATTATACTGCTCGTGTCTTAATATTATTTTTTAAACTAAATAGAGAAAATTCATTATACAAATATAGGGAGAAAATAATTATACATTTTCTTATACAAACTGTTCAGGGTCTCTCAATCTTTCTCTTTGTACTCACATTAAAAGTTTTAGGATCAAATGAGATAATATATTTAAAGCACTTATCAAAATATCAGGTGCATAGTAAGCACAAAATAACATGTATCTACTATTATTTCTAAAATACAATCAAAGTCATTGTAAATAACTATAGGGATAGTTGGTTTAGTATATTATAATGCTGGCTTCTTTGTCAAACAGACCTAGAAAGCTCATTCATGTCTCAAACCAAATAAGAGGTGATTGCTTACATGAGAGTCCAAGGTAAGCATTTTTGACTAAAAGGTATCTCTCCTTCCAAGAATATTTAAGATTAAGGCATGTTCTAGTATCACTAACTTGTAGTTTCCAAAATTATTTTGATATATCACCATTGAGAAGAAAAAATAGGACTAGTCATGAAGCATACATTTGCACACTTTTTCTACACACTCACTTCCTTCCACAAAAGAAGCAATATAAAGTTTTACCCAGGTAGCTGCTGCATGCAACTTAAAGTCCAGCATTTATGATAATCTGCCATTCACTCCATTAGTCCTGGATATGGTTTGTCAAGATCTAGTATCTTATAAAGTCAAAGACAGAATATTTGCACAATCCACACCCAATTTACAGTGGTGGAGCTTCCATTCAGAAAACAGAGTCTGCTAGCACTGATGAAAACTTTGGGAGCAGCTGTTTTCTTTGATGAAGCTATGAATGTGTTCTTTGGAAGTAACTTTATTGTCTACTTTCCCTGTGGCTCATAGATTTAGCTTCTGAAATGTTCTACTTTTTGCCGTTATCTACCATGTCCCCATTTTAAGAGAGGAAAAGAAGAGAGCTTTCTCAGCATAATTTTTGTGTGTGTAATTTAGGATATTTGTGGATATTTTAAGCTTTAAAAAGGATTTTTCAGAATGCAATTATGCTATCATAGACAAATAATTCTCTGGTAAGTTTTTTTTTTTTATTATTATTCTATTCATTTTTAGTTAATTTCATGGACAATAACCAACTCAGAAAGCTTTCATAGATATAGTTCTCAGGTCTGCTTCATTTTCTTGTTTTACCATTCCCCCAATACACATATACTCTCTATCTTAATGGTGACAGTAATCATGTTATTTGTTGTAGTAGGCTTGGGAGGGAAAATAGTGTTTCTAATTAGTTATTTGCTTCTGGGCTGATTTCCTTTGTTTAACTAAGAATACAGTAGGCTTTTAATTCTAAATTTTTTTTTCAACTTAATTTAGAAAAAAATCAGCTTTTCTGATATGTATGGTTCTTGCATTTCCAGACTTTCTCTATACCAGTAGTTTCCAATCGGGGATAATATTTTTCTCCTCCTGGAACACTTGTCAATGCCTGAAGACATTTTGGTTATAACAATTGTGTAGGGTCACTATTTGTATATAGTGGTACAGGCTAGAGATACTGTGAAAAATACTACAATCTAAAGGATAGCTCCTCCCAACTAAGAATTATCTAGCATAAAATATCAAAAGTGCTAATGTAGAAAAACTCAACTCTATTCCTTTTCTTTCTGCTTTGAAAAAATGCTCTTCCTTATCAGAGCTAATCTCTTCCTTGTAATTGATCAAGGAAGAAATTAAGTATGAACAAATGCACATTAACCTTCTAGTTTTTTCCCACAAATGTTGACCTAGTTGTATTTAGCTGAACTTCAATTAACTTCTGAATATATATATATATATTCAAACTGAATATATGTATACATGTAGTGAATATACTAGTTTTTACATCCATCTTTCAATCCTCTAAGGTTGATTTACTTGCTAATTTAATGCTAATTTAGTGCAAATATTTTAGGGTTTGTTATGGCAGGGCCTATTCAAGCTACTTATTTCTGTATTACTTGGAATAATCCTAGTTGCTCTGTCAACTGGACCCAACATCATACAATACCTTAGATAGAAACATGGTGTGTCTTCCGAAAGGTAACACATCCCTCATCCACGTCCTCATAAGGATCTAGGTTAAGGGGGTCCAAACATATGGTGATGGAAGGAGACCTGACTCTGGGTGGTGAACACACAATGGGTGGTGAATACACAATGTAATATATACATGATGTATTATAGAATTGTACACTTGAAACCTATATAATATTACAAACGATGCCACCCCAATAAATTTAATAAAAAATAAATATATAATAATCTTCAATCTGCAGCATGTTGCTTTTAAGACTACTTTAAAATTGTCCATTCCAGAAGTCAGAATGAGAAAAGTGGACAAAAGAATGCATGTGGAAGATTTGGGGACTGAATATGAACATAGAATACATTATTTCTAATCATCTTTCATTGTTCTTACCTTTACTTGTGTTCTAATATAAAACAAATAAGTCTGAGAACTGCAGTCTATGTGTCTAGCAAAACATAACACAAATATGTATGAACATTTAAATCTGTGAATCTACCTGTCATATTAAATGACTGAATTGATTAATGTGTAAAACCTCATTGCAAAAAAAATGTTCCATATGTGAGATGTTGGCATATAAGTGTATATATTTTTTTCTTTTAATTTATATTAGTCAATTAATTAAAATATTATGATAACACTATTTAATAATCACTAAATACAGATATTTCAAAAATAGAATCATCATTATCATGCTACTGGTGAACTATTGTTATTGACTGGTACACTAAAAAAACCTGATCCCAAATCTATACAATTAGATATACGAGAATCAAAAGATGCCTAAAAAGTATTCTTCATTTATAAGATTGAAAATAAGTATAGAATTTGAAAGTGAAATGAAAAGATTATATTTCAGATCCAACACAAAAATTATCACTGTGATCAGGACGTCTCCCAAGTGGATGATACAAGCGGGCTCAGGGAAACTCCAGGATCTTGAACCATAATAGAAGGGGTCTTGGTTGTTTCTTGTGCAGTCTTCAGGGTTATTTTCTATGACACCCTAACAGACCAACTAAGACATTGATTAAGCAAAACTAAATGAAATAGTTCAGCTAGAAAGGTGAATACTGGACAGGGTAGTGATTTAAAAGAGTAGATAGGGTGCCAGCCTGGTGGCTCAGGTGGTTGGAGCACTGTGCTCCTAACACTAAGGTTGCCTGTTCAGTTCCCACATGGCTGAGAAACAACGGCTTGAACTGAAGGGGAGAGGGAGGCAGAAGAATGAGGGGGGGGGGGAGAGTAGATAATGTGATGATATTAATGAGCTGCTGGAGTTTGCGCTCAAGTGGTTAAGATGAGCCTTTCAAGGCCAAAAACTGATTGGAACAGGTAAAGTTTATCCTATAAGCACTTAGGTTTTAAGAGCACTGGGACTTGAGGGCCTAGAAGTGAGTCTTCATAAATAAACTGCTTTTTAATAAACAGCTATCTGTCGAGATGAACAATCTGTTACCTGAGACGAGAGTTGTTTGCACACACAAATTGGTTTGCAGGAATTTCCCGAAGCAAACCATAAAGGTCTTTATTGGTTTAAGCCCAATTTTCCTGGAAATTCATTTTCCGAAATAAATTTTTAAATCATGTTTACACAGATAGCCTCAGGTTTCAGTTCTGATAAGTAAGCTGTGTCAATACAGATAGTCTAAAGTTTCTGTGTCCTGCTAATTAATTGTATTCAGCAAACATCATAACTTTTATTTATGATGAGCTTCCACTGAAAATCTAAAATAACTTTAATTTCTCACCTGCAATAAAATCATTGTAGCTGTGATAATTTCCTTCAGCCAGTTATGTGTCTGTGGATGTGTGTGTGTGTGCTTTGTAAGTGTATTCCAAAAATCTTCTCTAAAATTTCATTTTAAAATGAATGGAAGAGCTATAAAATTGTTTAAATATTTTATTACTTGAAACTTATATTACTGCAATTGACTGCTCTGTATTTTTACAGCAAAGTTTTTGATATGTTGTCATGAATTTAAATAAAAATCCTGTTCAGCATAAAAACAGGAGTATTTATTATCAAATAGGATTCCATAACATATGTTATTTACAGAAAGTCAATTCTTCTGGGCATAAAACTATAAATTTCACTCTGTTGGTGTGGAAGAAAGCAAAACACCCATTATCATATACTCTACACTCAATTCTCTGAACCTCCAAGTAACACTGCTTACATGAAAAAAAATGAAAAAAAATGATAGAGTTTTATAATTATATATTGGGAAATAAAAACTGAGTCATAATTTGGATTTTGTATTTCGCTCCAGTGAATTAAAACCAATATGTAACTTTTTTTTTACAAATTTGCTATACTTCCATGTTTTTCCATATGTGAGCAATTGTCCTTCTGTTAAACTTACTATTGCATTTTTTTCACACTGAAACGTGTTTGTTAGCCAGAAATGTTGATTTCTTCATCTGAAGTGGGGTAATAATATATTCCAAAGTATATTTTTGTATATTTTGACTAACATATTGCTGCATAAACTCCTATTTAACAGAACCTAAGAAACAAAATAATATTTCATATCCAAGGAAACACAAGCACCAAGAACATAAGTGCATTCTGAATGATTTTATATTAAAGAAATATTCTGTAAATGATAATGGGTTTATTTTACAGTCCCAGTCTCACAACAAATAGAAATGATGTGTGTACATTCATATCTGACATCCATATATATAATTTAAATATAAATATATTTAAATGTATACAGACACACACACACGGAGACAGATTCTTTTTACTGAGGGTTAAATGTGTGTGTGTGTGTGTACAGATGTGTTTCAGTTTATGATTTTTTTGACCTTTGTGATGATGTGAAAGCCATACACATTCAGTAAAAGCTGTGCTTCTTATTTTGAATTTTGATCTTTTCCCTGGCTAACAATGTGTAGTGAGATATTCTCTTGTGATTCTGAAAGAGGCGGAGAGCCATAGTTCCCACTCAAGCATGTTATGGAGAGAGTAAACAGCTGATACTGTAGTGTATTCATTGTATTAGATGATTTTGACCAACTGTAAGCTAATGTAAATGTTCTGAGCACTTTTAAGCTAGACTAGTTTAAGCTATGATGTTCTGTAGATTAGGTGTATTTATTGCATTTTTTTTACTTTCAATACTTTCAAAGGATGATGGGTTAATTGGGGTGTATCCCCAATCTCTGTTGAAGAGCATTAGTAAATATTAATCACTGACACTTATTGCACCTTAATTATTTAATCAGCTATTCCTGGTTATTTATTGGAAGATAGAACCCTGCTCAAACATCAATGTCCTCAAATTTAATCATATTAACTTTGATATCAGTATCTTATGTAGAAGTATTTTCCGAGCCAGTAGACATACTTTTTTGTTACTCTACTTAGAGTAGCACAGATACATGGATTTAGTCATAGGTTTCACAAGAGAAAAGCACATAATTTAAACAGATAGAACAGATGATGCAATATCTAAATATACTTAATGATGACTGAAAGGAGGTTAATATCAAGGAAGGACTCACAAAAAGGTGATGTTTGAGTTGGAATTTAAAGAATAGTTTGCAAAACTAAGTAGTCTGATGGGGGAGGGTAATCTATATGGTAAGAATGACATATGCAATACAGTGCATATGGTAATACAGTGCAGCATTTTTGAAGAATTGTTGATTCCACATGGAAAACTTGTGGGATCCATGTTCAAGAATGTAAAGATTTTAAGCTGGAGAGATAGGCAAAGGCCAAATTGAATTTTGCATTTACTTTGCCACATTGTAATAAATTCCTTATATCTGACCAGTGTACTAAACGTTAAGTTATTTGAAAATAAAACCACTGTTCTCTCAACTTACTTCTCTATCTGGAATGAATAAAGTAATAATCTGAGATTTTAATGTTGGTCTTTTAGGCTCGTTTAATTAAAAAGATGCCATTGAAATAAAATTTTAAACTATTTAAATACAAACTAAGATACAAGGTAAATTTTAATGAGTTGATTTTTAAAATATTTTTAATATTGCTGAATTTATAGATCAAAACATAAACTAGGTTTCTGACTATATTAATGACGATAAGCTCATTTCTAAAAAATATTTTATAAAATCATAAATACAATGGTAAGAAAATAACCTCCAATGAATATACAGGATTAATATTTTTATTGCTGTAGTGTAAAATGTCTAGATGTCCTTAAACATTATTCTGTATTCTAACATTTGAAGACTTAGGAACTTTGTGGGGTTTTGAGAAACATTTTTTTAGCCAGAAATTTTGTAATTCATATTTGTAAGGAATAAAAGTATTTCAAACATTACAAGAAAATAAACAGTGAAAAAGGAACTACACTTGAATACTATTAATCAAAATTAGAAATTCAAAAATAAGATGAAAAAATAAAATGATGTAAGTATTATTATTGACTACTAACCCAACTACATACATTTAAATAAAACTATAGTTACCATATTGAATAAGAATAAAAATTAGTTTTGAAAAGTAAGATATATAACTAAAGTATGATAGTAAAATGGTATATATTGCAGATTAAAAAAATAGAGAATAACATTTTTGGAGGGGTAATAAATGCTAAATTCCATGCTTGGTAGATATGGTATCATTATTTTTTTGTGTGATCAATGAAAATTATCTATATGAGTTATAGAAAGAGACAAAATATATGAAGGTCTATTTTATTTAGAAAATAATTACAAAAAAATTAAAAAACAAGCAGATACTGAAGTACAAAAGTACATATTAAATATATAGCAGAGGTACACAACCGAAAAGCTTTACAGCATTTTAATGATAAATGCAAATGATCTAATTTTCCCAAAAGAAGTGGAAATAAAAATTTAACAAGAAAGACATTATTCTTAAACTATATGATACACACTGTTTAAAAATAAAAGGATGTTTAAAAATATATTGAGATATATTGTGGACAAAGGAAAATGAAAAATAAAAGCAGAGCTCATAGTATGAATCTGAATGTGCAAAGCAGAACTAAACATTCTGTCAAACACACATCCATATATTGATAAAAACTTGAGAGGATGCTGTGATGTGTTGTTATTGATTATTATTGGCATGTTAATAAAATATTAAACATATAAATTAATCCATTTGTAATACAAAAGAAAAACTGGCAGGGATGAATTGAAACAAGATGTAAAGCTTTTGTATTAAAAACCTTTCTAGCGTGTCCATGCTTTTTTTTTTTTTTTTTTTTTTTTTTTTTTTGGCAGTGGAGTGTTGGATCAGTGTCCAGGCTTTAGTTGTGAAAAAGCACAAGTGTTGAATCAGATCCCACAGTGGCCAGTTGAATAGAATTAGACCATAGATCACATAATCCATTCTATGGTTGATAAAACTCTAGTCCCCTTGAAAATATGACCATCATAGAAGGAAAGAAAAGAAATGTAATTATAGTTGGTGGTGGAGGATGGAGTAGATTGTTCCAGGGTTGATTAAGGATTACAATAAAATAGTTTTAATGCTAAAATAAGCTTTATCTATTTTACAACATGTCTATTGGAGGGAAAAAAAAAAACTAAATTTAATTAATTTCCATAAACTAAGGCTTACTTTGAATTTTTAAGAAAGCTACTGAAGAATTTTGGTTGAGTTAAGAGGGACAAAATTGTGTTATAAGATGGACACTAAAGGCAATATAAAGAAGTGCTTCTCAAATTTTAATGAGTTTATAAGTGACCTGGGGATCTTATCAAAAATCAGGTTTAGTAGGACCAGAGTGGACCCAATAGTCTGAATTTTAATGGATTACATTAGCAAAGAAGAGAAGGAAATAAGTTATTAGTTACTCTACTCCATATATGTTCACAATCACAGGCAAATCCATATTGCTTAAAACATCGCTCTGGTAGCAATAAAATTAATGTGTAGCATAGGAGATATTTTCTTCTTTAGATTCAGATTGATCTATTATTATAAAAAGAATGGAATCTTTTGACTTTATGCAACTCTGTATTCCAAATAGCTAGAAAATTTTAAGAAGTAACTGTTCACCATTTGATCACATTTTCCCAAGATATCTAATGCACTCAAGGACGTTAAAATTGTTGCCTTCCAGTGATTTCCAATTTACTCAATTTTCCAGCAACTTGTCTCCCTAGACAATGACAGATTACTGTTTCATTCTCTCCAGTCTCTGAACAACTAAGCCAATTGTTTTCAATTTTTTGTCCCTCAGCAACTCTATTTCTGAAACCACTTTAGAGGGGCTCTTCAAGGCACTGTGCCTTAGTTAAATGGTGATACACCTCTCTCATCATGCAATGTAATCAAGGGAGAGGTAGTGGTATTTGTCTTTACACTAGGACCCATTCCATTGTTTCCTTCATCTTGCAATATGATCAAAAGTGCCACTATTTATCAGGTCATTTAGAATTTCAGGGAATTTGAGGATACACAACTTCCCTGTGTATTTCATAAATGGTTATTACGTATTACTGAAGTATTCAAATTCTGAGACACCCATAAATATTAAAATAGAAATGTTGAATGCTATGCGTAAATGAGAGTTGATTTAAAAGTCTACTCAGCAATCAGGCCAGCTAATGGGAAGTCCTAAATAGTTCCAAAACCTGTTTAGGGATGAGTCAGAGCAGAGGCATTATCAAGTGGGAGTCCTCTCAACAAAGCATCAACCAATGATCGCTGATTTTTGGATCTAAACGTCTCCATCCTGCTTCCAAATGCTATAACATGAAGATTTTAGTTGTGTGTCATTACAAATATATCTAAGAGCAAGCTATTAACCTAGTGCTATTATTATGTATTTTGTGAATATTCCAGTGATTCTCAGTTTTGTATAGCTATTATACTTTAAAGTATGCATTACTAATAATCTATTCTTGTCTAGAGGATGATGTCATTACTTGCTTACTCAAGCCAGAAATTTAGAATCCATTTTTGATTCTTTACCTTCCTGTGGGCCTATGACTATTGATATAATCTCGTAAATAATATGCAACATGCCTACTTTTCTCTATCTCTACTGCCATCATCTGAATTCACAAGAGGGAGAAAATTATGACTCTTGGGTTTCTGGCTTTGGTAATTGGGAATGGTGACATCACTACTGATATGGAAAAAAAGAAAAACTTGGGGAACTGATGTCTGATAAAAATTAATCTCTACAAATACTCTCCCTGCTCCTACCTCCCCTGCCCTTTCTTTATTTGCCTTCCAGCAGGTCTTCTATGGTGGAAATTTGACCATGTCTCTTCTCTTTTTCAAATCATTCCATGGCTCCCATGTCACTTACAATACAATCAAACTCTTTCTACAAGGACATGGATTATTAGATTAATTTGTATTCATTCATTTTCTTCAATCACTAGCTCATTATGGTGGGGTAAAACTGCTCTCAATTCCCCAAATATTCCAAGCTCTATCCAATTTCAGGAATCGTGCAAATGTTGATTCATCAGCTTCTCTTTGCTAACTCCTTTTCATAATCCTAGTTTCTGCTACTTAAGTGACTCTGCCTTAGTGAAGCCTTGTCTATTCAGTCTAAGTCGTTTATCTCTCCTTATTTTCTCAGGCCATTTGTTGTTGTTGTTGTTGTTTGTTTTGTTTTGTTTTGTTGTGTGTGTGAACTAATGTTTACAACTAGAAATAATTGTATTTATGCCTGTGTTTGCTTTCTCTAAGATCAATAATATGGTGCAATTTATCTTTTCCCACATTTATGGGTCTGATGCCAATTCAGTTCCTGTTGGGGGAGGCATTCATTGAATAGTTGCTAATGAATGAATACAACTATTTAATGAATCAGTGGTTACATTTTGACAGAGTACAATCTGCTCCTGGCTTGTTCTCCTCTAAAACTTTTATTTTAAAACAGCTTGTGGTATTCCTGCTTTTATCATTTTTCCTATAAGAAAAGACTTTCATAAATTATTTAACATACAATTGTATGAAGATGAAGATTTTCAGTTTTGTCTTAGAGTATTATGTATAAATGCTATTTTTATATCAAAATAAATATTGTTTACTTATAATGTAAATTTTATAGTAATATAAGCACCATTTTATAATGAACTTTAATACCAGGAGCAATAATTAACTTGCACTTTAAGGGAAACAAGATTTTTATTCATTTTAGATTTTAATTTATTTTGCAAATAATATTTTCTCCAGATATACATACATTCAGTGATCTATTTTTTAAGATTTTATTTTCCAATCATTTTGTCTAGACTCATTGTACACAAATATATATTTTTTTCATGTTTTAGGATGAGGGCCATTTTGTGGACACCATCATAATCATTTTTTTAGACCTCAGCTATCAATATAATTCTTGGTATATTGCCAATTTCTTTTTCTAAACATCACTTTTGATCTTACTGGATTTTTCTACTTATGCAGCATAATGAGTAAATGCCAAATCACTTGTATTTTTAAAAGTGCTTAGCAGACAGCCATTTAGACATCTAAATGTCAACTTCATTGGTAATAGATTTTTAGCAGAGATAATTAGTAATTATATTACGCATGGAAGCTAATAATTGAATGAGGAAATTTAGGTTGAATTTAAATTTGTATATGTTTGAAATTCTTTGAAAGTTGAACTAGATAACCAACTTCTATTTTACCTTTCCAACAGTAGTTTTAAATAAAACTCCCAGAAAAGCCTAATCTAACTCTCACTGAGTTCAATGACCAGTTTATTAGCTCTGTTTTTCCCCTTCATTATGCAAGTAATAATACGTCTATAATAGTACATGTAAAAATAATTATATAATATTATATAATATCTACTCAATAGCCTACTTTTACCAGCTATTTAAAATTGTCCTTCATAAACTTTTAAAAAACAGTACTTAATCAATTTTATGCTTCACGTTTGGTTTTAGATCATTATATCCTTTTGTCTTTTTATTTGTAACAATCTATTGCTATTTCAACAAATTTTGACATTTTGAGCATTCAGATTAGTTGTTGTTATTGGGAAGAATAGTCTACATCCTGAATTTGTTCAATTGATTCCTGTTAGTATCAAGTAACTTGCCTCTGTATTGCCTGACTTTCTTGCACACTGTTATAGATGTTATAGAGGCTTGATTACTTTTAGAATAGAGATTTTTGCAGCAATGTTTCATAAGTGATGTATTCTTTACCATATCAGAAGGCACATGCCTGTTTGTTCCAGTATCAGAGTCTAAGTTACATTTGTGATTCAAATATTGTAAACTTACAATGTTCTTTTGTAATTTATAAGTAATCTGTAGGATGATGCTTTGATACCAGGTGATAATCTGCTGCTTATTCACTACGTTTAAGAGGCATTAGATCTACATACTTATGCCATCTGAATTAAAATTTAAATAAAAATAAATGGTCTGACCCTATCTAGTTAGGACTTTTTCACTTGCCAGCAATTTTAAAAAGTCTTCACGCTCAATGGAGACTCTTTTGGAAGATACTGGGGATGTCAAAGGCTCAAAGGAGGGTGTCTAGGAAGCAGGGCAGCTCAAGGACCCTGGCAACTGTAATGGGGACAGAACTTCACCATGACTAAAGCTTTCCTCACATCTGCTTCCATTTGGGTACAACGTCATTCTTTCCCGTCGTAGGAGAGAGTTTATTCTTTCTTCCTTAAGAGGAAGAAAAGTCAACTATAACCAAAGCAGAGAAGAAGATGTGTTCCATTTCTTTCTCAGCCTCATCATTAAAACTTGCAAGGGTGAATCAGATTAATCTGCCTCAGGCCTGATGTGACTACCGAGAATCACTCTACCTCCCAGGTCTTGCAGGAGCATGCAGCCCTGGGTCAGGCTGAACATCATGGGTCTGTGGCCATTGCTAGAAATTGGGTATAGAATTGTGGTCAGCTAGGAAGTTACCTCAATTTGAGTCGACCAGAAGTTGTAAAGAGTGCCATTTTACATGGCCACAAAGTTAAAAAAGAGACGAAAGTTTGGCTATGAAAATAATGTGGGTTTTTTGTTTGTTTGTTTGTTCATTTGTTTACAAGAATTTGAGCTCAGTTATCCCTTTTATATCATTAATATACTGAGAAATATGTTTTCCTCAAGTAATAACTGACTAAATGTTCATCAACTATTGCAAAAACTTCAGTGACTTGTTCAATATATAGAAAAACACATTTGGACTCATTAATTGAAAAAGAAATTTATTTTAATGTTGGAAGTAGCTATCATCAGAAAGAGAGCTTTTTGGTAATACTAATCTTTTAAAATAAAATAATAAAATATATGTCACAGATTATAACAATTTATATTCTTATCTAATTAATCCATTGAATATCTTACTAATTTAGTCACTGAATGAATTATATATAACCTTCAATTACTACATTTCATCAATGACAAAAAAACTTCAAGCACGTTATTTCCTAAAGTTACTTACCAAAGTAAATGGTGTCCTGAAAATAACATTGAAATGACGTAGGTATTAAATAAAACTGAAAGCAACAAATGAACAAGACAAACAAATAAAAACTCATAGACACAGACAACATTGTAGTGATTACCAGGGGGTAAAGAGGAGGGATGTAGTAGATGAGGGTAAAAGGGGTAAACATATAGTGATGGAAGGAGAACAGACTCTGGGAGGGAGGCCGTGGTGAACACATGATGTAACATATAGATGATGTTTTGAAGCTGTACACTTAAAACCTGTATAATTTTACTAATAAATTATATTAAAAATAAATTTAATTAAAAATAATAAATTTAATTGAAAAATAAAGGTATTAACAGTTTAAAAACAAATAAATAAACAAACATGTCTGTACTACAACTAATTTGAAAAAAAAACAATTCTTAACTTCCTTATCACTTATTTCAACATTATTAGTAATTATCAATGTATTTTAAATTTTTGCTGCATTTTTAAGAGATACGCACTTCTGTTATAAATAATTCAAATAAGATGGGTCAATTTAATCTAGAATATGTTGGCTTCATCAAGTCATTCTGAAAATATTTGTTAAATAAAAATACTTAAAAGTTAAATAATTTGAAATAAAAAATAATTATAGAAGCAAAATAAAAATTGTTTTAACTGTAATCATTTCTACTCTACTCTGATGCCTGTTTTGAATATGTGTGAATTTGTTCCAACAGGATAAATATAGTTGGGGACCATTAGTGTATAATGTGGAGAAGTGTTTGCTTATGTGAAATTTTAACCTAAAGAAATTACAAATGCAGCCAGGAAACCGCACCCAGATGAATTGGGCACATAGGAATACACAAAATGCAAACATGGACACATCTCAAATTATTTACCAGCTACCTTAGTTACTACATGTCATGACCCATAGCCAAGTACATTGGTGGTTACAACTTTCCAACCAATTACAGAGAACCCTCCTTTCACTACTTCATAACATCCAGGCTGTACTTCCTCCAACATCTACTTCAACAAGCAAACTTCATGTATTTTTTAAAGTAAAGTGCCATATTTAATGTAGTATTTAAGTATTTCACAATTTACTGTGTGTAAAATTATGCTACCATTTTTGAAGTCAATTTTTTCTTCATGTGTATTGTGTCCTTAACCTTATTCTTCCCATAATTCTGGTGGTTTTATTACACAATATTGCAAGGCAGAGTAATTTTTAAGAATACACACACACACACACACACACACACACACACACACACATATATATGCATATATATATATATTGCTTAGTGCAGAACTGATTATATGTGGTGATTTTGGTAAACTTTGTGCCCAAAATAACACAGTGATCGAGGCAATTTTGAGGAGTTTTAATAATTAAATAATAATACACATAATTTGGTTTTATGTATTCTTAGAAAACAATTATACTAAAGTTTATAAGATAGTAATTAGAAAAGCACATAAGCCTATCACAAGTCTACTTATATAAATATTCATATTATATTACAATTAATTGCCATAAAACATGACATATATATATATATATATGTATATATATATATATATATTTTTTTTTTTTTAAATAAATATGGTCTTGGTAAATGATAGGGTATTTTATCACTGTTACTAATTCATTAAAAAATTAATGTCAAATTTGTGTTCTAATTGTGGAATGATTTATAAAGTTTATGTATTACTTTTGACAATGGATAATCATCATCATAAAGAAGAAAATAATAGTTTGTATGCGTATGTAATTTACATATTATAAGTAATGTTTCTTTTAAGATTAAATTAGAGATTTAAACACATTTATATTTACCTACCCTGGAGCCCTGGCTGAACAATTAACTCACTTCTTTCACAGCAGTTTTGTTGGCATGTCTCTTCTGGGATTAGGTTACAAAAAGACTGTGGCTTCCATCTTGGGCACTCTCTCACTCTAAGAGGAGCCAGCTGTCATGTTGAAACATTCTCAATGAAAAGCCCACATGGCAAGAACCCAATGTCATCATTCAACATCCAGGGAGAACTTAAGGTCTGCCAACAGACCCTTGAGTGATGTTGGAAGTGGAGTCACTCCCAGCTGTGCCTTTAGATGATGGCAACCTTCTGACTGCAGCCTGAATTGGAGAATCTCACTAACTCCTTGACCAAAAGAAACTGTGACATAACAAATGTTTATTATTTTAATCCACAAACTTTTGGTGTAATAACTTAAGCAATGATAGATAACTGATACAAAGTGTGATCTGGATAGAGAAAGGCTTAAGTGAAGAGAAGATAAAGAATAGACAAATTGCAAAAATCATTCAGTGAAACTGACAGGCTTGAAGCTTCAGAGGTGGGAATAAGAAAAAAAAAAAAAAGTCTATCAGCTTGTTGCTAACAATTTGACTAACAAAGCTCAAGATCCAGGAAGGTAAATGCTTTCATATGCCTGGCAGAATATTCCTGGGTATAGAATTAAAATTTTCCAAAAGCATGAAGATGAAGTTAGATGAGGATTTCACCTCTGAATTCTAATAAACAAGGCATGGGTAAATGGGGAGCCTCCATCAGAGAATATTACACTCAGGGCACAAGTAAGTTTGTGGTGAAAGCATTTGGGAGATACAGAGGGAATTAATGACAACTCTCTTGATTTTCCCATTAATTATTGATTGATTGACTTGGAGTGGTGTCCATGGTAGTTTGTCTTCTTTGGGTGAGTACATTAAAAGTGGTTTCTATCTTTCCTCCCAGAATTCCTGTAATATAGAATATAGTTAAAGTAAAAAAAAAAAAAAAAAAAAAAAAAAAAAAAAAAAAAAAAAGAAAGAAAAGTAAAAAAAGGAAAAGAATAAAAGGAAAAATAATATTATATATAAAAGCATACTGAGCAAGCATTAATGGTATTATTAAGTTGGTAGAGAAAATAACCAATGTTATAAACCCAGGTTTTCAGCCTATTATTTTTAATACTTTCAGAATGATTCCAGAAGAACCTTGAGTAAATTGGATATTTATATTCATTTTATGTTCTTGTGTTGTGTCTCTGTAATAAATAAGACTTTTTTTTGCAAATATTGGAAGTTATTATTCCATAGTTCGGAAAACAATTTTGCACGTCCAACTAGCAAGCCCATATAAAACTACATAACAGCAAAAGAATAATTTAATAAACTTAGATAACAAACTACACACTTTGTGCTAAGCTTATCAAGGAAGATACAATTTTAATACCAATGAAATAAACTCCCACAAATTGATTTTTTGTGTGTGTGCACTCAGCAGTGTAAATACAATTAAATTATAAAGCCTGTACTTGTTCAAAAAAGACATTTTCTATTTATATTCATGCTATGTGGGTGCTTTGGCTTCTGATATTTTATTCAATGAAACACTTGCATATTGTGAAAAAAAGAAATACAACAAATTCAGTGTTGTGAGCTCTTATCACAGAGGATTATAAACTGTACATTTTCCTTAAACAAATAATACAATAATAGTTTTTCATCAAATGATATCAGGAACGTCTTTTTGAAATAAATTATAATTATTATGAGACGAAGTTTTACACTAGCAGGTGCTGTAATTTAAAGAAAATGATAGTTAATCTGTTACCATGACAGTAAAATGAAAAACAAGAAAATTAAAACTTGCATCTTTAAGTTTGTTGTTTTTTTTAATTATTATTTCATAGACTAAAAATCACATACAAGTAGCACTTTTTAAGATGTAAAAAGCTTCCTGGCAAAATACAAGTTTATAAACTGCTTAATTCAATCATTTAAGCTTCACATAATCCTCTAAATTGCTAAAATTATTTTCTTTTTCTTTTTAAATTTTTTTATTAATGTGTGTGTGGAGAGATGGTGTGACTGGAGAATATCTGGTTTTCTGATGAGAAAACTGACTCGAAGATTATCACTTAGCCCCAAATTGTGCAATTAGTAAGTTACAGTTTAGAATTCTACTTTTACTTTTACCAAATTTGTACTGTTGAGCAAATAATCAGTTATGTTCAGCTCTGTAATTGAATACTTAATAACCAATATTTTCCCAGCAATCTCCATGTGGTAAATAAGGGAGGATACTGGTACCCTGGACCTACCCCAGGTAAACTAAACTAAACTGTAAAATGTGGTGACTCTGAAAGGATTTACTTTTGAGATTAAAACACAGACTCTGGCTGGTGAACACACAATGTGATATATAGATGATGTATTACAGAATTTTCCACCTGAAACCTATGTATGTAACTTTACTAACAATTGTCTCCCCAATACACTTTAATAAGGAAAGAAAAGAAAAGGAAAGGGAAGGGAGGGGAGTGGAGGGGAGGGAGGGGAAAAGAAAAGAAAAGAAAAGAAAAGAAAAGAAAAGAAAAGAAAAGAAAAGAAAAGAAAAGAAAAGAAAAGAAAAGAAAAGAAAAGAAAAGAAAAGAAAAGAAAAGAAAAGAAAAGAAAAGAAAAGAAAAGAAAAGAAAAGAAAAGAAAAGAAAATGTCCCTGATAATTATTTTATGTAGGTAAGGTTGAGAACTCATTTGAGCAACATAGACAGGTTATTATTTTTTTTTTCCTTTCAGATATATGCCTCAGGTGAGATATGAAGTCTTCATGATCATCAGAAATTCAGACTTTTTTTTAACTTTATTACTTTGCCATCTTCAAAATGCTGCTTCCCATACTCTCACATGACTGCTTGAGATTCTGCCACCACATCCCCCTTGTCGAAGATGCAGAAAAGCCCACAAATAAGCCACACCCCTTCTTTAAATCAACTTCCCAGAAGTTACACACATTCTTCCACTTCCACTTCCACTTCATGAGCCAGAAAGGAATCATGCGTCATGCCTAGTGTCAAGAAAAGATTGATAATGTAGTATTTATTCCATGTGTTCATGTGTCCAGCTAAAAATTAGAAGATTTTTTCCTACTGATGAAGAAAATGTGAATTGATAGTAGAGCTAACTAGCATTTTGCACAAATAAATACTTAGTCCATGATAATTATTATATAATATGTTGCACCAGTTTTAATTAAAATGACTGGATTTGTGATTTGTGTTGTTGCTTATTTGTTTGCTTGCATTTTTTTTTTGTCTTTGAGAAATGCTAGCAATTTGATAATGAAATTGAAGCAAATACCTAGTTGTACACAAAAACATAATTGTGGAAAAGAATAACTGTTGCTTAGTTATACTCAAACTCATAAAATGGATTGTTTTGCTGATTAATCTAGACAATTGAGGTAGGACATTTTTAAGTTTCATTGTTGCCATAAGTTTTGACCTTTTCTGAGTAAGAATAAAAATTAGGGTAACTCAAAAATCCTTTTAGTAATTAAGCAGAAGCAAAAACCATATGCTACATCCTCACAAATTCTCAACTATGTGAGTATCAGCAGTTGATAACCCTGGTTAGTTTCAAAAATACTATTCTCAGGTCTCAATCCCTGACTCACTAGCTTGCTATTAGGGAAAACCTGAAGTCAGATGATTTCAGCCTGCAGTCAGTGTTGTGAAGCACTATGGGATTATAACTTCTAATTGAAAAATGTGTTCACAAATCAGGCTATATTCATGTGAATGCTTAATGTATAATTTAATATATATTTTAATACAGTATGCATTACATTATACAAAGCCATGAAGATTAATTTTCAGGTTTCATTAAACTGTTTACTTTCTCATCTTTGCTTCATTATAGCAAGGATTCAGCACAATCTTATTTTCGTTGAGCAAAAGAGTCATGCATTGGGTTGCAGGAACAGGAGGAATCAGATAATGAAGCAATTTTAACCAATCACAACGAGATAGGGGTATGAAAATAACTGTTTGAGATACTACTTTAAATTATTTTGGTTATATAAACTCTTGTTTTCATTTTTATTTGAATCCTTTTTAGAGTTTTTGGAGATAGATAATTAGAGCATTGATTTGAAATATTTTTACTCTTGTAATATTAGTAGTTGTTACTTCAAATTCCTGTGTGATTAAAGATTTAGCTTCAGTCCATAGATTTCAATATGTTGTATTTTAACTCTTATTTAATTTAAAACAGTTATAAATGTCCTATTGGATTTCTTTCTTTACCCATTAATTACTTAGAAGTGCATTATTTAATTTCCAAGTATTTGGATATTTTCTCAGTATCTTTCTTTTTTTTAATTTATAGGGGTGACAATTGTTAGTAAAATTACATAGATTTCAGATATAGAATTCTGTATTACATCATCTATAAATCCCATTGTGTGTTCACCACCCAGAGTCAGTTTTTCTTCCATCACCATATATTTGATCCCCCTTACCCTCATCTCCCAAACCCCACACCCCTTACCTTCTGGTAACCACTAAACTATTGTCTGAGACTATGAGTTTTTGTTTCTCATTTGTTTGTCTTGTTTTTGGTTTATATACCACATATTAGTGAATTCATAGGGTTTTCTGATTTTTCTGTCTGACTTATTTCGCTTAGCATTATATTCTCAAGATCCATCCATGTTGTCACAAACGTTCCTATATCATCTTTTCTTACTGCCAAATAGTATTCCATTGTATATATACGACAACTTCTTTATCCATTCATCTATCCCACCAACAGTGTATGAGGATTCCTTTTTTCTCCACAGCCTCTCCAACACTTGTTACTATTTGTCTTGTTGATGATAGCCATTCTAACTGGGGTGAGGTGATATCTCATTGTGGTTTTTATTTGCATTTCTCTGATGATTAGTGGTGTTGAGCATTTTTTTCATATGTCTACTTGCCATTTATATGTCCTCTTTGGAGATATCTCTATTCAGGTCCTCTGCCCATTTTTCGATTGGGTTGTTTGTTTTGTTTTTGAGTTTCATGAGTTCCTTTTATATTTTGGATATTAGCCCCTTATCGGAGGCACTGTTTGCAAAAATCTTCTCCCATTCAGTTGGTTGCCTCTTTATTTTGTCAATGGTTTCTTTTGCTGTGCAGAAACTTTTAAGTTTCATATAGTCCCATTTGTTTATTTTAGCTTTTACTTCCATTGCCTTTGGAGTCAAATTCATAAAATGCTCTTTGAAGCCAAGGTCCATAAGTTGAGTACCTATGTTTTCTTCTACGCAGTTTATTGTGTCAGGTCTTATGCTTGTGTCAAGACTTATGCTTAAGTCTTTGATCCATTTTGAATTAATTTTGGTACATGGTGACAGATAGCAGTCCAGTTTCATTCTTTTGCAGGTGGCTTTCCAATTCTCCCAGCACCATTTATTGAAGAGGCTGTCTTTTCTCCATTGTATGTTTTTAGCTTCTTTGTCAAAAATTAGTTCAGTCCATTTACATTTAGGGTGATTATTGATATGTGAGGATTTCCTGTCATTCTATCTTTAGTTTTATGGTAAGGCTGTGTCTCCATTGTTTCTATGCCTTTTTGTTGTTGTCTATTATTTCTGTGTGGTGGTATTCTACGATGTTTTCCTCTGTTTCTTCTTTTATTACAGTACATATTTCAGTTCTGAATTTTCTTTTTGAGTGATTATCCTTAAGTTTATGTAAAAGATAGTTGATATTTAGAGTATTCCATTTTCTTCAGCACGCTTACTTTCTCCATTCCTGTATTCCAGTTCAGGCCTTTACTCTCCCTCTTTTTATGTTTTGGTTGCCACAAATTGTCCCTGTTGATGGTGGTCAAATAGCCTCCTTTAGTGCAGGTCGTGTAATAGAAAATTCCCTCAGCTTCTGTATGTCTGAAAAGATCTTTATTCCTCCTTCATATCTAAAGGATATCTTTGCTGGATATATTATTCTTGGCACATAATTTGTCTCTTTCAATAGTTTGAATGTTTGGTTCCACTCCCTCCTGACTTGTAGAGTTTCTACTGAAAAATCTAATGATAATCTAATGGGCTTTCCTTTGTAGGTCACCGTCTTCTTTTCCTTGGCTTCCTACAGGATTCTTTCTTTGTCATTGATTTTAGACAGCTTCAATACAATGTGCGTTGGAGAAGGCCTTTTGGGATTGAGGTAATTAGGTGTTCTATTTGCTTCTTGGATTCGAGGATCTAGTTCTGTTCACAAGTTTGAGAACTTCTCATCAACAATTTGTTGAATATATTCTGTGTTCCCTTCTCTCTTTCTTCTCCTTCTGGTATGCCCATTATTCTTATATTGCTCTTTCTTATGCAGTCAGAAAGTTCTTGTAGTGCTCTTTCATTTTTTTGAAGTTTAAAGTCTCTTTCTTCTTCCATTTGTATCATTTCCAGGTTTCTATCTTCGATGTTACTGATTCTTTCCTTCATCTGGTCAACTCTAGTACCTAAGCTGGTTATTTCATTCTTGATTTCTTCTATTGAGTTCTTAATCTGCAGAAATTCTATTTGGTTCTTTTTTTAAATTTCAATCTCTTTGGTAAATGCTCATGTTGTTCTTTAATTGTGTTCTGAGTTCATTAAACTGACTTTCTGTGTTTTCTTGCATCTCATTGAGTTTTTTCAGAACTGCAATCTTGAATTCTCTGTCATTTAAGTCACATATTTCCATATCTTTAAGTTTTTTTTTTTTTTCTGGAGACTTTTCACTTTCTTTCTGAGCTGTCTTGTTGCCTTGGTTATTCATGTCAATTACTGATTTATTGTTTCTCTTCCTAGATATCTATAGGAGTGGCTTATGCAACAGGTTGATAGTAAGGGTCTTTCTTTTGTTTTCCAGTACTTGTTGGTAGAATGTTTTATTTTCTCTCCTACTGCAGCCTTGTTTTTGTTTTGTTTTTTTTCTCTCTCTCACACAGTAGTGCTATGTTTTCTCTGCACTATTCTAGCTTCTCACACTTTGGGGGGATTCCCTGGGAGACGGGCTTCTCCTCTGTTAATAACTCGCCTGGGTCACAGGGCGCAGTGTCCGTGTGGGTATGCGGAGAGCTTTTGAAGTTCCAAAGCTCTTCCTGCACCAGATTCAGAGCGTATAAGTTTCAGCAGTTCTGTTTACTCCTGCAGGGATCCGTCCAGATAGGTGGGGACACGGGTGGGGTGAGTTGTGAGAGGTGGCCCAGAGCAGTGGCAGTGACCACTACCACAGCCAATCCTCCTTCCACAGCTCCCTCCCTTTTGCCGTAACTAGTTGGGCTGCAAATTTGTGTCTGCGGTCCACAGTTCTCAGAACAGCAAATATTCTGTTCTTTTGATTTGCCCCTGCTACTGTTCCGCTTCTAGCACTGGGCAGGTGGGGGCGAGGCAAGCTCTAGGAGGGTAGGGAGGGGATGGCTAGTCTCAGTGCCTAAGGCTTCCGTTCTCTGCTCGGCAGTGAGGGCTTAAACCACCGTTTTCAGCCTTCTTCCCTCAGTCTTTTCTACGAGGTCTCTGCCGTGATCCTTGGGTTCAACCGTGTTATATGCAGTACCCTCAGCCCTGTGGCCATAAGCGGAGCCTAGCAGTCCGAGTTCTTCCCTCTCCTGCTGCTATGGTAGTTCTGAGATGCAGAGAGCTCGGAGCACTGAGCTTGGTCTATGTCCTGCGCCCACCCGGCTTCATCACCGCATTTCTCCCTTCCTCCTCTGCCACTTGCACGATTGTCCACCTTTAGGTGAATTCAGTAGTGGGCCTCTTCGTCTTGCCTGTCTGCTGTGCAGGGAGTCCTTTGTGTATTTATTGTTGTTCGATTATTTGTTAATTCCAGCAGAGCTTTACAGAGGCTCACCTCATGTCGCCATTTTGATGACATCTCCTCAGTATCTTTCTTAATCTTTTCTTTTCTAATTTACTACCACAATGGTCAGAAATTAAATTTGCATAATTTTAATTACTTTTTAGTTTGTTTTTTCTGAAATATATATTATGGCTCACCATATGATCTATCTTGGAAATTTATCTGTGTGCACTTTAATATAATGTGTGTTCTGCATTGTTGTCTAGAGTATTCTATAAATTTTAATTATAATAAATTACTGGAGAGTTTTGTCCAATGCTTCTAAGAGTTACTTAGATTTAGTCTACATTAATATCAGTTACTGAGAGAAGCATGTTGAATTTTTCTACTGCAATTGTGATTTTCTCTATTTCTTCTTTCATGTCTAGTAGGTTTTATTTATTGCATTTTGAAGATTATAGTTAGATACATACATATTTAGAATCATAATAAATGATTCATACATTTCTAATGAACTTACCACTTTATAATTACAAAATAGATCTCTTTATCCCTGTTGTAATAGTATTTCTTCTGAATTCTACTTTGTCTAATATTAACATAACTACTCCATCTTTATTTTGTCCAATATGCATGTTTTCATGTATATTAATTTCCATCCTTTTATTTTGCTATATATTTTAAAATTATGTTCCTTATAGTCAACATAAAGTTGGTTCTTACTTTGTTGTAATGCAATATGACAGTTTCTCTCTTTGAATTGCTCAGCTTACTACATTAGCATTTAAGGTACTTATTGATATGGTAGCATTAAAACTTACCACCTTGTTAATTGTTTTCTCTTTTCCATTTGATTTTGTTCTTTTCTTTTTCTTCCTATTTTTGTATTAAATACCTTTAAATTCTATTTTATCTCTACTGCCGATTTATTCATGGTTTTCTTAAATTTGTATTTTACCTAGGGTTTGCAATATACACCTTGATCAGTGTAACTTTTAGTAGTGAAAGAAATCATATCACTATATTACACAATATATTATGAGGAGAGTCTTTTCAATTTATAAAAGTCCAGATTTACAATTTTGAATGCTATATTATTAACAAAAACACTATGTATAAATCCCACGCATGTTTTACAATCTTGATGTTTCAAACTATGTATTATTTCTAATATTTAGCTATAAAAATCAACAGAAAATCTGTTTAAAAAAGATCTTACACTTTTGGCAGAAAAGTGGCAAATTGGCATGGACAATTAGAATTTAACTGTAAAGTTACAGCAGGAATGAAACATGAAAGCAAAGTGTAATGGAAAACACAGCATATTTAAAACATTAAGTTACTAACCAAATTCTTTAATTTAACTGTTTCACAAAGACAGAAAGTATACATATGTGTTTGTTTTCTTCATACGTTTGAGATTCCTCCATATTGTTGGATGTAACAGTAGTTCATTCCTTTTTTTCAGTTAGTGGGGTTTCACTGACTGGCTATAACATAGTTTTTTATCCATTCACTAGTTGATGGGCATTTAGGTTGTTTCCATTGAGTTTGGTTTTAGCAATTATGAATGAAATATTTGTTGCTAGAAATATTTGCATACAGGATATGTGAGGACATGGCTTTCATTTCTCTTGGGCAAATACTTAGGAGTGAAATGACTGGCTTTTATTATAATTGTGCATTGGTGTTGGGGATTATAGGTTATGGTGGACAGGGAGGGGGTAGGTTCTTTGATGTCCTTCCTAGTGCACAAGAGTTTCCCGGCACTTTCCAGTAGTGACAACATAACTCTAATAACATTAATATAAGTTATTGGGACTGGCCCCAAACTGGTTCCTGGTAGGTACTCCAGGAATAGATATGTTTTCTAAACTCTCCCATCAGCAGAGTGTCTTTACCCATGCCTGAGAGGGACAGGTTTTCTTTGCTCCTCTCACAGTGGCTTAAAGCTTTTGCTATTTATTGAGAGGATAGTCTGGGCAGGTTGGCTGAGTTTCATGCTTTCCTGTAACAGCAGCTATTCTCCTGCTAGCCTATAACACCTAAGGGGATTCTTAGGTTATCTGCCACGCTCCCATATTTCTCATGAGCACCTGTTGGAGTCCTTGGAAAAGAACCTGGGAGTAAGTACAGAAAAACCCTTGTCCCAGAGGAATGTACCCTGTCACACTATCACATTCAGGCTCTTCCAGTTCTTTGAAGGTTCAGCTGATTTTTTTCTTACTCAGCTGGATGGCAGTCAGTGCCTTTTTTCCCATGTTCTATTGCCTGCGAGCCAATCCGCTGGTTCTTGATTTAATCAATTTTATTCAAATATAAAATTAAATTAAAAGCAAATCAACACAGTTACATTTATTGTATGATAATTCCTGTGCATTTTCTGTGGGGCATCAATGGAAAGAAAGTTAAGATAATTGAAGTGGAATCTAAATCCAAAGAGCAGTTCTCAAACTCGTCTCACACAGAGCATAGGGTTTTTGTTACAAAATTTCACGAAGTTGGAATTTCTCCCACATACTCAGAAAATAGTTACATTTATGTGTAGACCTTTCTGAATTCTAGTTTTTGCCTCATAATTGCTTATTATCATCAAACCTTGGTAACTGTTACTGAATTATATTCAGTAGTGCATAAAGCTGGGAACCAATGAGCATGAAAATGGCATATTGGACAGTTGATGACACTCTTTCATCAAATTATAAGGTAAATAGGCTTATCTTATATGGTTTTAACTTGATTAAACGTTTCCATGAAAATTTTTGTGTATTTTGGGAATGTGGAGATCTGTGCCATTTTAAAGATGCTTCAAAAATGTGCGTTGCCCACAGAAACTCAGAGTAGCCTTGTGGAGAAAACACTGCACAATAAAAAGGAGGATGTAGCCAAAAGTTAGGATGAGCAAAAGGTTTTTTATTCCAATTTCATGTTATTTCTATTAATGTGAAAATTTTTACTGTAATGGCTCATGTTATTTCAAGTCATTTGAAAAGCCAAGTCTATTTGAAGAATTAAAATGAAGACATGATGAGCATAATACAAAGCTTGTACATAATCATGGGGAACCGATGGGTCCAGTTTTTTTAAATTTTAAGTTTATTGGGGTGACATTTAAAAAGTTACATAGATTCATAGTTGCACGAACTGCATTCCCACCAACAGTGTATGAGGGTTCCTTTTTCTCCACAACCTCTCCAACACTTGTTACTATTTGTCTGATTGATGATAGCCATTCTGACTGGGGTGAGGTGTTATCTCATTGTTGTTTTTACTTGCATTTCTTTATGATTATTGATGTTGAGCATTTTTTTCATATGTCTATTGGCCATCTGTATGTCCTCTTTGTAAGAATGTCTATTCAGGTCCTCTACCCATTTTTTAATTGGATTGTTGGTTTTTGTTGTTGAGTTGTATGAGTCCCTTATACATTTTGGATATTAGCCCTTTATCAAAGGCATTGTTGGTAAAAAAACTTCTCCCATTCCATCAGTTGCCTCTTTATTTTGTAGATGGTTTCTTTTCTTGTGCAGAAGCTTTTCAGTTTGATATAGTCTCATTCATTTATCTCAGCTTTCACTTCCCTTGCCTTTGGAGTCATATTCATAAAATGCTTTTTGAATCTATGGTTCATTAGTACGTATGTTTTCTTCTATGCAGTTTATTGTTTCAGGTTTTATGTTTAGGTATTTGATCCATTTTGACTTAATTTCGGTACAGGGTGACAGATAGCAGTCTAGTTTCATTCTTTTTTCATGGCTTTCCAATTCTCTGAGAGCCATTTACTGAAGAGGCTGTCTTTTCTCTATTGTATGTTTTTGGCTTCTTTGTCAAACACTATCTTGTCCATATTTATGTGGGTTTATTTCTGGGTTCTCAATTCTACTACATTGGTCTGTGTTTGTTTTTTTTTTCTAACCAATAATGTATTGTTTTAATTATTGTTGCCCTGTAATACAAGGTGAAGTCATGGAGTGCAATACCTCCAGCATTGTTCTTTTTTCTTAGGATTGCTTGGCTATTTGAGGTCTTTCGTTGTTCCATACAAATCTGATGATTTTTTTGTTCTATTTCTTTAAAAATGCTATTGGGATTTTGATGGGAATTGCATTAAATCTGTATATTGCTTTGGGTAATATGGCAATTTTAACTATGTTGATTCTTCCAATCCATGAACATGGAATATCTTTCCATTTCTTTGTGTCTTTTTTAGTTTATTTTAAAAATATCTTACAGTTTTCAGTATATAAGTCTTTCACATCCTTTGTTAAGTTTATTCCTAGGTATTTTATTCTTTTGTTGCAATTGCAAAAGAAATTGTTGTTTTATTTTATTTTATTATTATTATTTTTTTTTGAGATTTCATTGTTAGTATATAGGAATGCAATTGACTTTTGTACATTGTGCAGCAACTTTACTGTATTAGTTGATTGTTTCTAATAACTTTTTGGTGGAGTCTTTAGTGTTTTCTATATATAGCATTATGTCATCTCCAAAAAGTGACAATTTAACATATTCATTCTCAATTTGTATGCCTTTGATTTCTTACTCTTGCTTGATTGCTCTGGCTAGGACTTCCAATACTATCTTGAAAAGCAGAGGCGATAGGGGACAACCCTGTCATGTTCCTGAACATAGAGCAAGGAGCTTCAGTTTTTCACCGTTAATTATGATAGTAGCTGAGGGTTTGTCATATATGGCTTTTATTATGTTGAGATATTTTCCTTCTAGACTCATTTTATTAAGTGTTTTAATCATAAATGGATGTTGTATTTTGTCAAATGCTTTTTCTGCATCTATTGATATAATCATATGATTTTTATCCTTGATTTTGTTTATGTGGTGTATCATGTTGATCTAATTGTGTATGTCGAACCATCCTTGTGCCTCTGAGATGACCCCTCTTGGTCATAATGTATAATGTTTTTAATGCATTGTTCCATTTGATTTGATAGAATTTTGTTTAGAATTTTTGCATTTGTATTCATCAGAGATATTGGTCTGTAATTTTCTTTTTTTGTGTTATCCTTACCAGGTTTTGGCATCAGGGTAATGTTGGCCACATAAAATGAGTTAGGGAGTATTGTCTCTTCAGTTTTTTGGAAGAGTTTGAGTAGGACAGGTATTAGAGCCTCTTTGAAGGTTTGGTAGAATTCACTAGTGAAGCCATCTGGTCCCAAACTTTGGCTTTTGGGAAGGTTTCAGATAACTGATTCAATTTCCTTACTGGTGATTATTCTATTTATATTTTCTAATTCTTCATCATTCAGCCTAGGAAGGCTGTACATTTCTATGAACATTTCCATTTCTTCTGGGTTATTGAATTCCATGTATTTCTGTGGCCTCGTGGTAACTTCCCCTCTTTCTTTTCTGATTTTGTTTATTAGTGTCTTTTGTCTTTTTATCTTAGTGAGTCTAGCCAAAGGTTTGTCAATTTTAATAATCTTTTCAAAGACCAGCTCTTTTTCGCATATTTTTTTCTATTATCTTTTTGTTCTCTATTTCATTTAGTTCTGCTCTGATTTTTATTATTTCTTTCCTTGTGCTGACTTTGGGTTTTATTACTCTTCTTTTTCTAGTACTTTAAGGTGCAATGTGAGGTTATTTATCTGGGATTTTTCTTCTTTCTTGAGATAGGCCTGTAATGACATAAATTTCCCTCTTAAAATTGCTTGCACTGCATGCTAAAATTTTTGGTAGGATGTGGTTTCATTGTAATTTGTTTCTATGTATCTTTTGATCTCTCTTCTTTTTTCCTCTTTGACCCAGTCATTCTTTAAAACTGTTGTTTAATCTCCACATATTTGTGGTTATTCCTGCTTTCTTTTTGCAGCTGATATCCAATTTCAAAACCTGGTAATCACAGACATGCTTGGCATAATTTCAATCTTCTTAAATTTGCTGAAGCTAGTTTTATGTCCCAATGTATGATCTATCCTTGAGAATGTTCCATGTACACTACAATAGAATGTATAGTCTGATGTTTTAGGATGAAGTGCTCTATAAATGTCAATTATGTCCATTTCACCTAATGTGTCATTTAGGGCTTATATTTCATTATGTATTTTCTGTTTGAATGATCTATACATAGCTGTGAATGACGTATTTAGGTCCCCTAATATAACAGTGTTTTGGTCAATTTCTCCCTTTAGTTTGGTTAGTAGTTTCTTAGTATATTAGGGTGCTCCCTGATTGGGGGCATAAATATTGATGACTGTTATGTCTTGTTGTATAGCCCCTTTATCCTTATGAAATCTCCATTTTTGTCTCTTTTTACCTATTTTATCCTGAATTCTGTTTCATCTGATATCATTATGGCTACACATTATTTCCTCTGGATTCCATTTGCTTGGAGTGTCAATTACCACCCTCTCACTTTGAATCTATGTTTGTCGTTGTAGCTGAGATGTGTCTCTTGGATGCAGCATATGGTTGTGTTTAGTTTTTTGATCCAATCTGCTACTCTGTGCCTTTCATTGGTGAGTTCAATCCATTTACATTTAGGTTTAGGGTGATTATTGATATGTGATAATTTCCTATCACTGTATCTCTTGTTTTCTGGCAGGATGGTGTCTGCATTGTTTTTTTTTTTTTTTTTTTTTTTTTTTTTTTTTTTTTTTTTTGCCTTATTGTTGCTGTATATTATTTCACTGCGTTGGTATTCTATGATTTTTTTCCTCTATTTCTTATTTTTTTATTATGTTACATATTTTAGTTCTGGATTTTTTTTTTTAGCGGTTGCCATTAAATTTATCTAAAAGAAAGATTCATATCGACTATTCCATTTTCTTCAGTATGCTTATTTTCTCCATCCCCTTGTGTCAGTTCAGACCTTTACTCTTTCCCCTTTTATGGTTTTGTTGTTACAAATTATCCCTATTTATTCTGTGAGTTGATTTCTGTACTACAATAGCAAGTTTTTTTTTTCTCTTTTTTTTTCTTCTTTACCCTGTATGTTACCCAGTTAACCATTAGCCACTAATAAAACATACCCTATATGTTTTCTTTCCTTCTGTACCCTGTTATGTTTAAGTGCCCTATTCTAGGATGTCCTATTTGGTGTAGGGGCTGCCATTTCCTGCTTCTGTATGTTCGTAATACTACTCATGTAGTCTTTTGTTTTTTTTGTTTCAGGTCAAATAGCCCCCTTCAGTATTTTTTGAAGTGCAGGTAGAGTGTTAGAAAATTCCCTCAAATTATGTATGTCTGGAAAGGTCTTTATTCCTCCTTCATATATAAAGGGTATCTTTGCTGGATATGTTCTTGTCTCATAATTTCTCTCTTTCAGTAGTTTGAATATTTGATTTAACTCCCTCCTGGCTTGTAGAGTTTTTGCTGAAAAATCTGATAATCTAATGGGCTTTTCTTTGTAGGTTACTGTCTTCTTTTCCCTGGCTGCCTTGAAGATTTTTTTCTTTGTCGCTAATTTTTGACAGCTTCAATACAATGTGCCTTGGGGAAGGCCTGTTGGGGTTGAGGTAATTAGGTGTTTTATTTTCTTCTTGGATTCGAGTATCCTGTTTTTTTCACTAGTTTAGGAAGTTCTGGTCAGCTATTTGTTTGAATATACTCTCTGTTCCCTTATCCCTTTCTTCTCTGGTATGCCCTTTGTTCTTACATTGTTCTTTCGGATGGAGTCAGTAAGTTCTTGTAGAGTTATTTCATTTCTTTTAAGTCTCAAGTCACTCTCTTCCATCTGTGTCATTTCCAGATTTATATCTTTGATATCACTGATTCTTTCCTCCATCTGTTCAACTTTATTACCTAAGCTGGCTATTTCGTTCTTCATTTCTTTTATATCACTGATTCTTTCCTCCATCTGTTCAACTTTATTACCTAAGCTGGCTATTTCGTTCTTCATTTCTTTTATTGATTTCATGTGGGGTGTCATGCGGGATCTCGGGTCCCGCTCCCCACATAAGAATGCAGGATATGGTGAGCCCAAAAAAGAAATACCCATGGAGCCATAGATAGGGAAGTCATACCACTATATTCTCGCTGGCGGCTGGGCAAGACACACAAATTAGGATCCACATGATCCACAACCTGCCGTCCACTTCTCTGCCTGCCAACCAACAAACCAACCAATCAGTGTGACCATAGCAGTTATATCAGTGGCTAATTGGATCACTGATTACAGCTGATGGCCATCTACTACCTGAGCCAGCACCTTACCACATGAGGCCGAGAGCCTGGAAATTGCTCTCTGGGACTCCATCCCCACAACAGATTAATAGGAAGAGGTCTTTCTTTTGTTTTTCAGTAGGGGTTGGTAGAATATTTCATTTTTTCTCTGACCCTAGCTTCTTATTCTCTCAGGCTGTGGTGTTACATTTTCTCTGCACGGTTCCAGCTTCTCACACAATGGGAGGGTTCCCTGGAAGGTGGCATCTCCTCTGTGAACAGGTTGCCTGGGTGTGGGGACGGACTCCCAGAGAGCAGTTTCCAGGCTCTTGACCTCACGTGGAAAGGTGCTGGCTCTGTTGGCAGATGGCCATCAGCTGTAAATACTTGGTCATCAGCTGTAACCAGTTAGCCATTAACTACTAATATAACTGCCATAGCTACACTAGGGGTTGGCTGGTTAGGCAGAAAAGCGGATAGCAAATTGCGCATCATGTGGAACCTACTTCTTATATCTCCAACCCAGCCACCAGCCAGAATATAGTGGTATGACTCCCCTATCCATGGCTCCGTTGATGTTCCTTTTTGGCCTCACCATATCCTGCATTATTGTGCAGAGAGTGGGAGCTGAGTCCCTGGGTCACAGGGCACTGCCTCTGTGGAGAGATGTGGAGAGCTTCTGATGTTCCAAACCTCTTCCTGCACCAGTTTCAGAGACTGTGTGTTTCAGCAGCTCTGTTTACTCCTATAGGGATCCGCCCAGATAGGTGGAGGTGGGTGCAGGGTGCATTATGAAAGTAGCCCAGAGTAATGGTGACAACCACCAGTGTAGCTAGTCCTGTACCCAAAATTCTCACCCCTTTACTGGAACTTGAAGTTGGGCTGCAAGTTCATGGCTGTGGGCTGCAGTTCTCAGAATTGCAAATATTCTGTTTTTTAGATCTGACACTGTGTGGAGACAGAGTCCCAGAGAGCAGTTTCCAGGCTCTTGGCCTCACGTGGAAAAGTGCTGGCTGTTATTAGATGGCCATCAGCTCTGACTGGTTAGCCATCAGCTATAACCAGTTAGCAATTAGCCACTGATATAACTGCTGAGGCTACGTTGTTTGTTTGTTTGTTTGTTTGTTTGTTTGTTTGGTTGGTTGGTTGGTTGGCAGGCAGAGAACTGGATGGCAGGTTGTGGATCATGTGGATCCTAGTCTGTGTGTCTCGCCTGGCCACCAGCAAGACTGGATGTAGGAAGATCCCTTGTTGGGGTACTGGCAAATGTTTGCTTTTATATCTTCACCCCAACCGCCAGTGAGAATATAGTGATATGATTCCCCTATCTATGGCTCCATTGGTGTTCCTTTTTGGCCTCACCATATCCTGTGTTCTTGTGCAGGGAGTGGGACCAGAGACCCTGCATGACACACTGCTACTGTTCTACTTCTAGCACTGGGAGACCAGGGGTGGGGGAAGCTCTGGGAGGGTAGGGAGGGATCAGTTAGTCTCCGTGCCTAAGTCTCCCATTCTCTGCTTGGCAGTGAGGGCTTAAAACACCATTTTCACCTTCTTCCCACAGTCTTTGCTTCAAGGTCTCTGCCATGAGTGTTAGGTTAAGACATATATGCTGATCCTTCAGGCGGGACTGCGGGCCATAAGAGGAGCTCTAGCATTCCGAGTTCTTCCCTCTCCCCCATCTGCGGTAGTTCCAGAATGCAGGGAGCTCCGAGCTCCGAGCTCCTGTCTGCATCCTGTGCTTGCGTGGCATGCGTCTCTGCACTTTCCCATTTCCTCCACCTTTGCTCGCCCAATGTGCCCACCTTTTAGATGATTTCAGTTGTGTGCCTCTTAGTCTTTCCTGTCTGCTGTGCAGGGAGTCCTTTGTGGAATTATAGTTGTTCAATTTATTGAAAATTCCACAAGATTTCAAGAGGCTCACCTCACGCTGCCATTTTTGTGACACAATCTTCCTACATACCATGTTTCCCCGAAAATAAGACCTATCCTGAAAATAAGACCCAAGTAAGATCTTTAGCCCGATGGATACATTTAGTACATTATGACGATGTTCCAGAAGAAGATGAAATGACTGTATTTGAATAAATGTAGATTGTTGTATATGAAAAAATAAGACATCCCCTGAAAATATGCTCTAATGTGTCTTTTGGTTCAAAAATTAATGTAAGAACCAGTCTTATTTTGAGGGAAAATGGTATGTGTTTTTATGAACACTTCTTTCTTTTTAGCACACTTTCCTTTTTTTCAATTGTCAGTTGAGCAGTATTATATGTCATTAGGTTCTACAATTTCTTAGTTGCTATGAAGTTGTTTTGTTTTGAGTTCCTTATATCATATTCCTCTTCTGTTTTCTTAATTTTGCATTCTTAATAAATGCCTAGTGAAATTAGATGATACTTAATCAAGAAACATAGGGAAATTGATCCTTGTAAACAGTATCCTTTTTAGACTAATGGGTGCTTTAAGAGCAAAGCATGTTAGAAAAAATAATAATAATAATAATAAGTTCATCTCTTAAAGTTTGTGCCTTTATTTTCCATTATATTTCCTTGTTTATTCTTATTGCGTGGGAAAATGTTTTATTGAAATAGACTGTGTATTGTGAATCTTTTCAGATTCTCTAAAAATATATACCAACTTCTCTATCTTCAGTTTAATTTAAATACACAAAATATAACATTTATTGTTTAATATTTTTATCACAGTATTACTATAAAAAACATATGTCTAAGAGGTTTTAAATAGACCAACGTTTTGGAAATTACAAAAACAAAGCAAAATACTTTTTTTCTTACAAAATGTATATATTGATTTCAATAAAAGGAAAATAGATTTCCCTGACAAGAAATCTAAAAACCTCTTTCATAACAAATGCATCTTCCTACTCCAATAATTCAGTGTAAACTGAAATATTTAAAAAAAGTTTAAACAAATCTCAACATACCATTTAGATGTAGTATGTTGCTTAGTGTATGCTAGGTTCAGAGTCTCCTGGAGCCGAAGAATGGATACATAGACCAGGGAGAGGCAAAGAGTTGCACAGGAAGATAGTTTGTAATAGTAAGCAAAGAGTTACAGCTCCTGAGTGGGAGTGGGTACCTGAAGCTGGGATGCCCACTAGCGAAGGCCAAAAGCTTATGTTTACATACCTTTATTTCTACCTGGGAGGAGGATGTTGGGATGCAGGTACATATGGATACAGTGTTTCCCAGACTCCCTCTACTGATCAGCTTGAGGGGAGACCATTGTAACAAACCCATTTGTCCCCCAGTGTGATTGATGATACGTTGCCCTGGTACAGTTATCCTGGTACAGTTGCCCTGGTACAGGTAAATTCTGCTTTTGTTCTGTTTTTGCTCATTCTACCAAGGAATTTCTAACTGCCTGATTTCATACTAACTAACCTGCCTCAATTTTATAACTTAAAAAACTAAAATTACTCCTGAATTGGTTCTTTAAAATTTGACAAAGACAAAATTGTTCTTTTCCCTGCCACCCTTTTCTTCAGCTTTTAATAGTCTATTTTCCTCCACCTCAAAAAAACTAACCCTTTAGCAGTGTGCCCACTTTGGACACAAACCTGCTTCTTTCAGGCACCATTTTGGATACCATTTCCCTTGTGTGCATTAAACCAGTTTGTCTTAAATATGTAGTAAATATTTGCATTCCTAGAAAGCTAATTGCATGTCAATATCCTTTGAAGAATAAAAGAAAAATTCAACAATGTAAATATATCATCACAATGTTTCAAGGTGCAAGAGAGAACTGGCACTGGATTTGTCCTCATTTAACATTATTAATGATGTGACTGAATGAACAAATATCATGCAAAGAAAATTCATAGGTGTTACATATGTAGGCTATGCAGAAAAAAAATGGGCTGGAAGGTTACATCTCTAAAATGAGCTAGAGAAGTTAAAACAATTAATTGTTGTCCAATATTCTTCTGATTATCAATTAACTAGATTATTTAACTGATAAAACAGTCAATAAAAAAAAGAGGCAATGATGGTTAAACCAAAAGGCGATGAAAGAGAAACATTATATACCATAGTGCATTGTTACATAGTACAGTGCTTCATGGAATTTTATGAAGCTTTAATTCATACCAAATCATAAAACCAAACTAAAAGCAGTAGTTATTTGTTCTTAACTGAGAAGATAAATTATTTATGTGGGAATATATTTAATCTCACATAATTAACATGAGTAATTTTATTGTGACAATATTTATAACATTCAAATAATTTGATATATTTCAAACTCTGGATCTTCATTAATTTTAATCAATAATTGATGATCAATATTCAGTTTGCAGTAAATCATGATCTAATACTGTTTTCTTCTTCAACTTTTATATTGGTATTACCATCCATTCATAGGTTGTGGGTGAAAATTATTCTCAGTCTTCTCAAGTTATCTTGAAACATTTTCAGATGAAACTCATACACATATTTTATTCTTAATTTTGGGGGGAAATTTAATCTGTTGCATCTCAGATTCATAGTGAAATTATTCTGATGACCCAATATATCTGGGTTTCGCTATATTAAATTTTAGAACACACACACATACACACACAAACAACAAACAAACAAAACAAAACAAAAAAACTGTGAAAAAGATTTAACAAATAAGTTAGAATTCTTTTAGTTCATATAATATAGTATCCATGGCAGTCCTCCTACTTTACCATGACTCAAGTTAATACCATTTAATTGTCATTCATTAGATTTTTACCTGAGAAAGGAAATACATTATGTGCTATATTATAAAATAGGAAGGAAATTATACAATGTTTTAGGACGTAACAAGAAATTTTCATTTTATCTTAAGAGGCATTTAATAAAATCTTCCTCTTAGTATTTTGCTCACAATCTCGTAATATTGAATGGCAACTACCGTCATTTTAACAGGGTTATTACTGGATTTCACAGTGTATTGCAATCAGATATTTACTGAAGCCACTGTCTGTTTGTTTGTTTTATTTTTATTTTTTTAAAATATCCTAGGCTCCTACAAACAATGTGCAGAAATTTTCAAAATGATGATACTCTCCTGCCTAGTAAACTTATAACACAAAATACTAATTATTTCCTTAGAATTGATAACAAAACAATATAGAATTTCAACTGTTATATTCTATTTCTCTGCTACCAATATATTTCTGCTGTAATTAAGTTTTGAAAAATCCCTAGCCATAAACTTTATTTTTAATATTATTTAAAGCACACTGATAAAGCAAATAAAATACTACCAAATAAATTGTCTTTTATTAGTTTATATAAATGTCCAATAAAGTCTAGCTTGCCTTTATTTTTCACCATTGTAGCTCATCAATAAAATTGTTTGATTTGTTATTCAAAATTTCTTTCTCATATTAAAAATTGCAATTATCAACACACCATTTAATATTCTGTGAATTGTTTTAGTTTGATGTTTCATTATCTTTTAGTGATATATACAGATGATAAAAGTAATGTGCAACATTGGTGTTCCATCTATTTTCATAGAGATTGAAATTGCATCTGGGATCTGCCAATTCTCATGCCCATGATTATTTTTGAAGCAAACACTAACTCCTTGCATGGCTATTTAGTATACACATTTTTTTAACCCCTTTTCAGTTTTAATGAAACTATCAACAGCTTTGGCAAAGTTTCTGATTTACTCTTTATTTAACTCAATATATTGATGTAGGATTTCTGGTGTGTGTGTGTGTGTGTGTGTGTGTGTGTGTGTGTGTGTACGCGCGCACGCACGCGCACTGGGATCGTAGTCTTCTGTAACCAAAGAATAGATGTACGGACTGAGAAGTCAGAGGTTGCAGAAGAGGATAGTTTATTAAAGCAAAGAGTTACAGCCCCCGAGCGGGAGAGAGTACCTGAAGCTGGGATGTCCACCAGCTAAAGAAAAGACTTCTGTTTTTATACTATTTCTTGCATATCAAAGGAGAAAAGCTGACATCTACTGGTACAGTTTTATCAAATTCTCAGCCTTGAGGAGGCTTTTGAGAAGGCTTTTTGAAACAAACCAGCTGTCCTGTGCTAATGACGTTTCCCAGGGCTACAGCCTTGAAGACAGGACTGCCCTTTTCCATTCTACCAGGGAATTCCTGACTGCCTGAAGTCATGCTGTCTAATCTGCCTCAATACCCCCTCTGAAATCAAAACCCTAACTGCCATTAGGGAATAAGGGCGATGGCCACTCTGGCTACTTCAGGCTGAGGAGCGGCGTAGAGAGACCAGCAGCCAGGGCTTGTCTATAGATCTAACTAAGGGACCCCGGTAGATGACCAAGTTCAGGTGAGGAGGTCAGTTGTCTTGTAGGCCATCGTAGCCAACCATCAGGTGGTCTGAAAGTTGAGACGTACTGTAGGCAACAGCATGATGTAATCCAGAGGTGGTGAAGCTGTAATTTAAGTGATATGGGTTGAAAGATTAAAACATTGGTCAGAACAACTGGTGAATTTGAAACTTTTTTCTGCCTGGGTCACAGCTGTTACTTTAAGGAAAATATGTTCCTGTCTTTTAGAGAACTGACAGGTCTTTAATTATAGATGTCAGAGTGAGAAATGGACTTATTAATAAAATAACCATCTTTAGGACAAACTACTTTCTTTTAGTTCCTTCAAAAATGTATTTCCATACCTTATATCTTGCTGGAAAACACACACCATTTTCTGTGACAAGAAGCTAGAAATAAACTCAGATCCATCCAATAATTGATATTTTAGCATTTCATTATTTTGAAACACCTAGATAATAACTTTCACCATTTAGTACAGCTTAGTAAAACTAAAATCTTAAGTTACCACATAAGCCATTTTGTATAAAAGAGCTCAATCAGTGAAGAGGAGTTCCACCTCCAATCTAGGTTCTCTAGGGGTATTTCTTATAAATCTGCTCTAGCAGCATAGGTCTGCATTAAGACGTGTCTATTACTGGGAGGAAGGTAGAAATACTTCCCAGGGCTAGGAAACTAATATTTCCCATCTCATTTATAATGTCCCTTCCTAATAGTGGGGTGGGGCTTTTTGGTATGATTAAGAAAGAATGGGAGAACATTAGGTCACCCCATATGTAACCTAAGGGGTGGGAGAAACATTTAGTAATTGGCTTGCTTGTTACTCCGTGGACAGTAACACGTCGATTGGAGAGGGTCCCTGGGTTGAAGAGGAGAACGGAGAAGGTGAATCCTTTGTCTAGAAGGAAATCAATAAATTTTCCACTTCTAGGGTTACCCAGGGCTTGGGAGTCCTGATGGTTAGATGGGATGAAGGAGCCATTGTTAGAAGCCCTGTGCCCCTTTAGTCCCGAGTAGAAGTCTGGCTGGACGAGGCTGGCCTTGGGGTTGACGGCCTCTGGGGAGAGTCTGGCTTCAGTGGTCCCCTTTACAGATGTGACAGGGCTACAGAGGTCTCCGGGTTGTCTCCAGTCGCTGTGGGCATTCCCTTCACTAATGATCAGACTGCCTGCAACTGTGGCAGTAAGATTTCCCCCAGGTACTCTGCTGGGTTGTAGCCTATAAGGTAACCACCAATACTTCAGCCTTCTTTCTTGTTTTTCTCTCCTTGTCCTGGGCTTCCATCTTGTCCTGATTGTAAAAGATGGTGTTGGCTACCTCGAGTAATTGGTCCAAGGTGCCTTTGGGGCCAATAGCCAATTTTTGTAATTTCCTGCAGATATCTGGGGCTGCCTGAGTTATGAATTTGTCCTTTAGAAGAATTTCCCCTTTGAGGGTGTTTGACCCAATAGGAGAGTATTTAATGAGGGCCTTCCTGAGTCTTTCTATAAAAGGCTGAGGGATTTTCTGCCGAATTATGGCTAATGGTAGACAGCTTTGAATAATTGATGGGTTTGGTCCTAGTTCTCCTTAGTCCCTCTAAAATGCATGCCAGAAAATGTTTTCTCTGCCAATTTCCCCTGGCTGTATCAGGATCCCATTGTGGGTCATTAGTGGATACTGCTGGCTTCCCTGTAGGGAAGGACTCCAGAATGGGGTCGAGTTCTGCATGTTAATTACGATACGCTAGGAACTAATCATCTCCAAATTTTTTTGGCAGCTTGTGGGGCTAGTTGTCTCTTAGAACTAGAGAGAGTCTTATTTAAGAGTAACATGACATTTTGCAAGAGACATCAAAGATTGGGTTAAGTTTTGGAAAGCTTCTATGTTTTGTCAGTGTCATCTGAAAACTTCCCTAGATCTGCCTTTATTTGTCTAAGATCCTGTAGAGGGAAAGGGACTTGAACCCTGACAGGCCCAAATTCTCACGGCATCTCCTGTAAGGGAAGATTTTTTCCTAGCTGGGGGCGATTTTGTACAGGACATCCTGGATATGGACGACAACGAGAGGGAGCTGGGGCAGGAGTCGACTCAGGGGGAAGGGCAGCGTATAGAATTTTGAGATGGTCCTCTGACGGGGTGTCTACTGAGAAGGCCTCTTCTGGAGAGGAGTGTCTCATTCGAGGTTCCTTTGAATGGCTCTGCTTTAAAGGAGGGAGACAAGAGATTACAGCCAAAAAAGCTGGGTCTACTTTACACTTTTGGCAGAGGTCTGGGTTGTCCCTTAAAGAAAAATAAAATAAAATAAAAAAAATAAAAGCCTGCACATATGGAACTTCTCACTATTTGTCCTCCTGTCTGCAAAACAGATCTAACTGCATGATAATATTGTAGTTAATACTTCCCTCCGAAGGCCAAATCTCCCCATCTTCTAATTTGTATTGTGGCCAAACCTCAGAGCGAAAGAACAGGTGCTCCTTCTTTAGAGTCTGAGGGTCAAATTTGTCCCAATGTTTCAAGATGCAATTCAGAGCGGTAAAGTGCATGAGGGCTGGTTGCCTATCTGAAAGAGAGGTAGAAAAGAAAGGCATCCCTTTGCAATTTATCTCCCAACAACCTTGTCTAGGGAGTCCCCTAAAAGCCTGGGCCAAGGAGACTGCACGACCAGTTCCAAGGCATATGGGGAGACATGACACACCAGGCTTAGTCGTGCTTACCTGGGCTTCCTGGCCCAGGTCCCTAGTGAGCAGCTACCCAAATCCATGTGTGTCCCCGCCTGAATGTCTGGTGCTGTCCCACAGGCCGATAAAGGCAGTGCCGATAATGAGTTGTTTTAGAATGGAGGAGTGTATGGCCCAACTCTGGGCGACTCGAAAATTGATGGTGCATCAATGTAATGATGGCCTTCCAAATAGAGATAGTTAAGGAGGGAGTATATGCTCAAAGACTGTAGGGGAGGTACATTGCTTAGATGAAAGGGTGTGGAGAGAGGCCATGTTGTCCAATATGTGAAGGACAGAAAGAGGTATTGGAAGTCCTAAAAGCCTTCGGACAAAGCAGCTTCCGTAAGAAAAAGTGACTCTGGAATATGTCGGTTCTCCCCAAGGACTTTGCCTGATTGTTGGCATAAACAAAAGTGTAAAAGGAAAGCGGCAAGATATTCAGGACCTGAGGGCTGGCATCCCAGATAGACTTGGGCTGCTAGACAGTTGTTGGAAAATTGGCAACAGGTGGGAAGGTTACAAACACTACAGAGATGTTGGGTGTGATTGTCAGGACATCTCCATTTTTATTTTGAAACTTGGAGGAGATCCCAATAGGATGATATGAGAGGGTATGCCAGATGCCAGTGCATTTTATCCTTAGTAACAAGCGATGTCCTATCAAGACAGAGATCTGTATTCTTACCTTAAGGTGTCTTGAGGCTGATGGAGAGTGTTGAGGAACTCTTACAGGGAAAAGACCTTGGACCAGCATTCCAAGAGCTGAGGAGAGATGGTGACAGGATGAAAAGAGCAGACTAGATGGAGGAGTCATCCAACTGGCACCTTTATGGACAGTCGGGCTAGGAAGAGACCAAAGTCCTTTGGGACCTACCACAGAGTAGCTACGGCCAGAGACCCTCAGTTGTCTGCAAAAGCTCACAATCTTGGCCACGTGTCAGTATTCAGTCTCCTCACAGAAAGGAAAAAAAAGGCAGCAGAGGAATAGAAGAAAGTAGTAGAGAGGGGAAGGGAGAGTGTCCAAATGGTACCCAGCCAGGCAATCCGGCTGGGGAAGGACCCAGGGAAACTTTGAGACCCACTGCAGAGTGGCCTCGCCCAGAACCCTTTAATTGTTGCCAAGAATTATTCACCCCAACCTGTCTTCGGGGTCCCCCTTCTCACAAGAGAGAAGGCAAGAGGAAAGGCGGTTGGACTAAGGCCAAAATTCCTCCAGCTCAGCACCGGAGGGGATTGACCAGAGCCCTTCTACAAGGCCTGTCCTCCATATGTTGGAGATTGGCAGTCACTATTCACTTAAAGTAGCTGACGGAGGCCCAAATTTATTGAGAAAGAGACGCATTAAAATGGAAGCCTGAAGCCAGGCAAGAGGTAGCAGAAATAGTGTGATTACCTCTCCTTCAATCCCAGACAAGCCCCAATTAATGATGTAAGATTTCTGATGTGTGTGTGTGTGTGTGTGTGTGTGTGTGTGCGCGCGCGCACCAGAATCATAGTCTCGAGAAACTGAAGAATGGAGGCATGGACCAGAGAGGCCAGAAGTTGCAGAAGAGGATAGTTTATTAAAACAGAGTTACAGATCCCGAGCAGGAGGGGTACCCAAAGGTGGGATGCCCATCAGCTAAAACAAAGATTTCTGTTTTTATCCTTTTTCTTGTATATCTAAGGAGAAAAGCTGACATCTACTGGTACAGTTTTATCAAATTCTCAGCCTTGAGGAGGCTTTTGAGAAACAAACCAGCTGCTCTGTGCTGGTGATGTTTCCCAGGGCTACAACCTTAAAGATACAACTGTCCTTGTCCATTCTACTAGGGAATGCCTGACTGCCTGAAGTCATGCTGACTAACTGCCTGAGCATTTCACAAAATTGTAACATACCCTGTTGTGTAGGATTTAGTTTATTGGGTTTCTTTATGGAGGCTGATACTACCACAGGAAGCATTCACAGCTCCCTTGAGATCACCCCTCACTGTGTAAGTTCTAAGAAGTGAGTCGCAAGTACCTGCTAAGTTCAAGTACTTCCCCATTCTTATATTACTTTGATGTAACAGAAACCAATACAAAGGGAGGCCAATACTTAAACTGCACCCATACTTTACCAATACTTAAACTGTGGAGCCCTCAAAAAAATACATATGTGCCTTGCTTTTACTCATCCTCTAAGCCATTTGACATGACCATGTACCTATTGAACACTTCCTCCAAACCAGAGATAGACTGACAGGAATATTGCCTGAACACCTGAAAGTGCTCACATAAGCAATATTTTATTAAGTTTGTGCTAACATAATTGCAGTTTTTGCATTGTTGAAATTTTCTGTTTAATATTGGAATACATTCTTAAATAAATGTGCTTATGCTATATATCATTTTAATGTGCATTTGTTTATGTTTTGCTTTTTGCTAACGACTTATTACTTGTTGTTTATTTTATATGTATTTTACACTCTGGAAATGATGTGAGACAAAAAGTAACTTTGAACGATTTTCTTATTCGAGTTCAAAATGGATCGTAAAGCAGCAGAGACAACTCACAACATCAACAATGCATTAGGCCCAGGAACTGCTAATGAACGTACAGTGTAGTGGTGCTTCAAGAAGTTTTACAAAGGCGACGAGAGCCTTGAATATGAGGAGCATAGTGGCCTGCCATCAGAAGTTGACAACGACACAATTGAGAGCAATCATTAAAGCTGATCCTCTTACAACTACACGAGAAGTTGCCAAAGAACTCCACATCGACCATTCTATGGTTGTTCGGCATTTTAAGCAAATTGGAAAAGTGAAAAGACTCGATAAGTGGGTATCTCATGAGTTGACCACAAATCAAAAACATTGTCATTTTGAAGTGTGGTCTTCTCTTATGCTATGCAACAACAATGAGCCATTTCTCGATCTGATTGTGATATGTGATGAACAGTGGATTTCATACGACAACCCGCAATGACCAGCTCAGTGGTTGGACTGAGAAGAAGCTCCAAAGCACTTCCCAAAGCGAAACATACCAAAAAAAAACAAACAAAAAAAAAAGTCACAGTCACTGTTTGGTGGTCTGCTACTGGTCTGATCCACTATGTCTTTCTGAATCCTGGTGAAACTATTACATCTGAGAACTGTGCTCAGCAAATCAATGTAATGCACTGAAAACTGCAATGCTTGCAACCAGCATTGGTCAACAGAAAGGGCCCAATACTTTGACAATACCCAACCACACGCCACACAACCAGTGCTTCCAAAGTTGAACAAATTGGGCTACAAACTTTTGCCTCATCTGCCATATTCTCCTGACCTCTCGTTAACCAACTAGCACTTCTTCAGCATCTCGACAACTTTTTGCAGGGAAAACGCTTCCACAACCAGTAAGAAGCAGCACATGTTTTCCAAGAGTTTGTTGAATCCCGAAGCATAGATTTTTATGCTACAGGAATAGACAAATTTATTTCTCTTTGGCAAAAATGTGTTGATTGTAATGGTTCCTATTTTGATTAATGACAATGTGTTTGAGTCTAGTTATAATGATTTAAAATTCACGGTCAAAAACCACAATTACTTTAGCACCAACATAATATTACCTTCTCAAACGACCCACTAATAGTTATGATAAAGTTGCATCCAAGTTTTCCTAAAGGTCAAAACTATGAGCAAAGTTCTATTAATTGATCTGCCCCTCAAGTATTATACCTCTAATTCTACATTTGTAGCAACCAGTTAAGACATTATGGAATCTTTTCTTTAGAATGTTGCATGTTATTATTACATACCCAACATAGCTTGAATGGAAAAGTTGAAGGTGGCAAAAAACAATATTTATCATCCAGGAGTTGAGAGAACAATTCACCATAATAGAGTGACTATCATCTCTGCCTGAGCATAATCTCATCAATCTTTAAGACTCAGTTCAAAATCACTCCTCTCAAGCCTCCCTTAGCCATCAGCTTCCTTTATCTTTGTCACAATTCTAAGACTAACCAGGGCATCACCGTCCATTTTAGTTCACTTGCTTTTCTACTTCTTCAAATTAAATTTGGAACCTTTTGTTAATAGGGCATATATGTTTCTGTATATTCAATACTAAGTTAGATTCTGATTAGACATTTAATAAAGTTTCATTAATATATAATCACATGCTACCCTGTAGATTTTAAAAGGTTTAAGTCTTAATGCATTTAAATTATAAGGGAAGAAATTCAAAGAGAGAGGAAGGAGTGAGTCATTGCAAGAGCTGATGCACAAAGAATGAAAAGTGATGTCTGAAAGATTGAATGTCACGTCAATTTTTTTTTCAAAGCAATTAAACTGGGCTTCGGATCCATTACTTCGGCTTTCCAGACAAAATGTGTAACAACTAAATTAGTTGTTATAAAATGACTTCGAAATTCCCAAACTCAAATATAATCTCATGGAGCCATTAGTTGTGATAAAGTATTAATATGTTTCATGATTTGATTATGAAAAAATGGAACAAAGAAAAAAAGCTTTATTGCGAGTTATACAATTTGAAACCTAAATTGATCATTTTAATTGTTTCAAGAAATTTTCTTTCCCCGAGGCTATCTAAGCAGCAAAATTAGTCAAGAACCTAAGTTCCTGTAAAATAAATAAATGAAGGAGTTTAATTATATCTTTGTCTTCCTTTCTTCTATGACTCTGAATTTCTTCAGTAGTTTCTAAGGGGTAAGTACCATCTCCTAGGGAGAGTGGAGGTCCGTGGTCTGATGGTGTCAATGTTATTTGTGAAATTGTGAGATGAATGTTGTCCACAAAGCTGCAGTATAATGAGGTGTCTGGAGAAAACTGTACTCTTGTTGAGTGTCCTGAACCTAGCTAATATTAGAGGTCAATTTTCTGTCCTCCACATATAATCAAGGGGCTGTTGGAAACATCTTTTCTCTGGGCTCCGTGCCATGGCAGACAGCTCTCCATTTCTTTTTACTCCTTTTTTAAAATTTTGATACATCTGTTTTCCTATGGTTAGTGTGAAAACTGCAGCTTTCAAATTTTGTGAGTAACATAGTTCTCACTAACATTACGTTAATTTTTCATTAAACACACATTTTTAACTCATCACTACCAGAGGGTTTATTTCTAATTTAAAAAGATTTTATGCTTACATATGAGAAGAATATGCATCCGGATACGCTCTAGGGCATATAGGACAAGATGGGACATGAATGGAAAACATGAGTGATATGTCATTCTGTAAGTGCTAAATCTCTCCAGGTTAATATAGTTTTGCCCATAGTTTATACAACTCTTTGGTTTGGGTTTAATAATTAATAATATAAAAATGACACTGGAGTGAGAGTGGAAGATGGCATTATACAGTGGGAATTCAGCTTCCCATCTTAGTACTGTCTTTTTCTTTCTCTGATGAAGTGTATTTTTTGTCATCAGTAAATTGGAAGAGTGGTCTTATAAGAAATTGTCTATTTTTGGTCATGCAGATGAGGCCAATACTCTAAATATTAACAAAAGAAATACGTTTTCTGTATTTCTTACCTATTGACTACTACAATGAAGAGAGATTAAGTATTTTACTTATGTACTGTACTTTAGAGTCCTTTTGCTATAGCAAAGTACAAATTTATCACATTGCTCAGCTCCAAAAAGGTACCATTTTCATATAATCCATTCCCAATGGTGTACTCAAAAGTATATTCCCAGTAACAAATTATGTGTAACATATAGGACAGGGTAGAAACACTTCAGAAGTTGAAGAATTGATAATCTATATCTCTGACTTATGCATTACACTTTAACTTGAACAAACAAAAATGCACATATTGAAAGTATAAGCCATTACATTTCCAATGTCTAACTATTACATTGTTTTGCACACCTGAAACCGATAAAATAAGATAAAAAATAAAATAAAAAAATAAAGAAAGAAAGGAAGACATAAAGAAAGAAAGAAAGTATAAGCTTATAATTCTCCTTAATGACACCTAATGAAATCATGGGGTAATGATAAATAGTAGAGTTCAAGTTGGGAAAGTGAACTCTAACCACCAGACCATATGGTAAGCATAACAAATTAATGGCCAGGAGATGATGACAGATAGAAGAGGCAAAAAGTAGAATCAACACTGACTCAGTCAATACATATGGGAAAATAATACGATTGATTTTTAAAACAGAAAATAATAATTATATTAATCAGATACAAAAAGTTATATGTAGATATTTTATAGTTTCTGTAATTTCTGTTGGCTAGCTTATTTATATATATATATATATATATATATATATATATATATATATATATATATATATATATATATATATATATAATACAAGAACATATGTTGTTAGAAAATTTATGTATAGAGAGATGGATTATAGAAAGGGTCTTATTCTGGTCTAAAGGCCCATTACTGTGTTTTCCTTATATTCATAGAATGTGTACCTTATTATAAGACTTGAGCAGGTTTTTTTTTTTTTTATACTTTATGTATGTAATCGTAATCTCTCCCCTACTCTACTTTCTTTTTGAAAGCCATTGGTACAAGAAACGTACAAGTGTACGAGTCATTGTAATAGGCAAAGTCAGGCTTGTTAATAACAAAAATGTGTTGTGAGCCCCTTTACATAATATAAGGTCTACATAGTCTCCCTCCAGGTCTGTGTTCCACAAAGTCACATTTTGAAAAGCTGAGACAGAGGTTGAAAGCTCTTTACCACAATTATTCTCTTCTTCCTATGTACACAGCTTGACTACATGTCACATGATTGAGTCCTAGTTAATGCATCCTAAATGCCCAGAGTTGTACCATATGAATCTGACCCTCCAGTCTTTTCCACTTTTGTCATAAAAGCATGGAGAACTGAGGCCCTGTGGGAGGCTGGAGTGAGAACAGAGAAAAAGGCCACCTTCCTGAATTACCACTTGAGAAAGCCAACCACTGATCAGGAATGTTTTCATTTGAATGTTGTGCATGATGAATAAAATTTAACCTATAATTTAACCTTGAGGATCATATGTTAAAGCAGCTAGTATTACCCAAGCTGTTATAGGAGACTAAAAAAATTACACCTCATTTTCCCCTATTCAAATTCAGAATAAACTGAGATACAGGCATGGGAGTCAAACGGGTGGTGGTAAAATACCACCTTTTTTATGAATAAAGATACTTCAAAGGTTTCAGAATTTATCTCATGAGCTTCCAGGGATATTGGAGTAAGTGGTTCTTATTGTAGTTCTCATGTTTTGTTGTAGTTCTAAGCACACTTATAAACGTGTGCCTGAAGTAGCCTGAGTTTAAACATGTGCCTGAAGTAGCTGAGCGTGATTTATAAGAACTACTGTTATGCCTAATGCACTGACCTATACTGTATGCTTTTGTCAAATTATATATTGTATAATCATGATAAATTATATGTACCAGGCATAGGTAAGCTAGTCGCTGGTGTATGTCCAGACAAGCCTAAAAGAAGAACTGCTCAAGCTGTAAGTATAAAGTTACATTTTGATTAGAATGTGGAGCTTTCTGAGACATGAGGTTACCTTCCCTTCCTCAGAATTTGTCATCTGCAGTGGAGTTCTGATAAGAAAGATGCTGGTATCCAGCTTTGTTCATCACTTTGTCATGAACTTGAATTTCTGTAAGTTTTAATAACTAAGTTTTATTTGGTTTTCCCAGGTGGTGTCAGCCTGGTCTTTCCATAAATTTGAACTTACTATTGACATTGGAACAGAGGACATACACAGGCAGAGATAGATTGTCAGTTCTTGCAGTAAAAGCAAGTGAAACTTAAAGTCTTTCTGCAAACAACTCACCAAGTTTGGTATTGTTTGGTTTGTTTTTTAATGAATTGCTGAAATGTTGTGATAATTAAAGGGATGAATTGAAAATTTCTGGTATTAAAAGTCATCCAAGCAAAATAATTTTGCAGAACACTGATCTAGGTAATGTAGATGGTGAATAATAAAATGATAAAATCATTGCTGCTTTGTACGGTCTTAGAAGCACGGTAAGGGGATCATCTGCTTTAAAGTTTAGAGCTGAATAATTGTATTCTCTACTTCTTTATTACATGTCTATTATCCACATGTAAATGCCTTTCTCCATTTCTTAGTTTTTAGTTCTTAAATGATATGCTTTTACCATTCTCATCAGCTATTTAAATATTTTTAGTTTAAATAGAAACTCGTTGACACTAGATGCAAACTAGCTTTGCTATGCCAGTTGTCTATTTTTTTCCTTGAAATGGGAAGAGTATGATTAACACAACACAACACACACACACACGCGCGCACACACACACACACACACACACACACACACTCAGAGTTCTAAATACAAAACATACACTATCCAGAAAACTACAAGCATTTGCTGTAGTATAAAACCATTGTATCCACATTTTCTGCATAGCTTTGCAGATTTTATGTATTACTTAATCCATTAAAAAACACTTCAGAATAAAAGCAAACACAATAGAACATAAATGAGATAGTCACAGAGAACATCAAAAAGAGTAATTTAAGCTCCCATGAAATAGCCAGCTTGTTTAGAGTCTATTTTTGGTTCTTTTAGCTTCTCTTTAGAATCTGATTCTGTTTATGCATTCATACTTATGCAGGGACTGGGGGATGGAATTAATTATCCCAAACTCTGTGCACCCACTCCTCTAATATTTATGTTAACACACATCTGTTATCTTCTTTACTAGAATGCAGTATTCATATTACAACACAAGTAGAGAACATAATTCTCTCGTTTATAATCAGCGATTTTCACAAGCCAAGGATATACATGCATCTCTAATACAATCCTAGTCATTTTACACTTTCATTTACCAAAGTGTCAAAACAACTTTTTTTCATCATTGCTCGTTTTAGTTTCTGCAAGCTGGCTGTTAGAAGACAATTGCTTCTCTATATTGCTTCTTCCCGTCAATCCTTTTTCTTTTTTTTTTTATTTTAAGAAAGAAAAAGAAAAATATAAAAATGATATACTTTGGTTCTGTACTTTTATTTTATTCACCAAGAGGCTTACTTATGGACCAGTATGCCAAAATCACACAGAAGGGGAAGATACACTTACTGTTCATGATTTCTTCTTCACTTTATAAAGGAAATGTGTAGAGAAGAGATCTTTCCCTGGGTATTATATCCATGGGCCTTAAAGATGAAGAATACTCAACATGCCCCCAAAAGGCTGCATCTAAAAATATATTTGATTGATTAATTTACAGAACTTCAGTTAAACTTAATGTGCTTGTAGATGCAAAATTGTATATTTAAATTTTATAGTGATGTGTTTGATATGATGTTACAGTTCCAACGTCTAATAGATTTTATTGTGTTTCAATTTATTTGTTTTATGGGTTGCTAGAATGTGCTTCTAGAAGGTACTCTCAGGCATGGAAATTAAATTATAAGCAGGTTGGCACATAACGTTTTTTAAAATTATAAACTTCCTGCATTTTAAGAAGCTGTATTCTTTTTCTCATTCACTCGCCAACCATTAAGAACCCAAAGAATATTCATTGTTGTGTATGGGAAGTCAGTAAAGGGAAGTGTAGCCACTTATTTCTATCTCAAACAGATTGGCTCTTTGGTCTCTCCCTTTAACTTGTTCTTCTCTCGAATCTATTTTGCGCAAGTTAGCCAGAGTGATCCTTTGCAAACACATACCTGTCTACATCAAGTCTCTGCTTCAAAGAATGTAATCACTTTTGATTGCCAGTAGCATATTGTTTTAAACAGAATATGTAGTCAAAAATATCTGCTGGATTTTGAATGCCCCCAGGATAAAGTCCAAACTCTAATCTAGCTTCACTTACCAGTGTTTGGTGACCTTTCGGCTTCATTACCAATCATCACCCACTGTCAGTTAGATGACATGAGGCTTCTCCCATAATATTTAGCAAGAGAAGGCAGGAAGAGATGAGATAATTGCCTTAGCATTTAAATCTCCCAGCTGAGAAATGACACATGTCACTAATTATTTGAAGCCTTTCCTTATACCTAATTGAACAGCCTTTTAGACCATGTTACCAAAGAAAGCCCCTTTTTCCTAAAACCTTGTGGGTGGGGTTGCTGCTATATTAGTAGAGGCTTCTGTGTTGTTAATGTATTTTATTTTTCTTATGGCAACAGGAGATGTTGCATTAGAGGGCTTAGGACTAACAGAAGCATGACATAATTCAATATTAGTAATGCAGATCTAAGTGGTGTCGATGGTACAATAGGAAGAATAACAGGTGCTCAAATGTGTTCATGTTCTAATCCCAGGAACCATGGAATGTATTAGGTTACAGGGCAAAGTGGGAATTAAGGTGACAGATGGAATTAAGTTTGCTAGTACACTAATTTTCAAAGGGTAGATTATCCTGAATTATCTGGATGGACCCAATGCAATCATAAGTAGCCTGATAAGTGGAAGAGTGAGGAAGAGTAATACTCAACAAGAGATTTTAAGATGCTACACTGCTGCTTTTGATGATGGAAGAAGCAGCCATAAGCCAAGAAATGCAGGCAACCTGTATTAATGAGAAAAAGAAAGAAAACTGTTTCTTCCTTCAAAAGGAACTCAGCCATGTGGACGCTCTGATTTTAGCCCAATAAGACCTATTTTGAATGTTTGACCTTCAAAATTGGACGACAGTATATTTGTGTTGTGATAGCCACCAGTTTTCTGGTAATTTGTTGAAGCAGTCATAGAAAACTAATAGAAACTTGAGTGTGTTTAATGTTTTCTCCCCTGTTATAAACGCTGTGGAAAGAAGTCCGCTCTACTAATTGTAGTGTTGTCTCTTTTACCAAAATACTGTTGATATTAGTTTTCAACTGCAAGTAATTGTCTTATGCTACTGTCAGGGCTGAGTAGGCAAGCCTGAAATTTGTAGGGCAGACGTTCTAGAAGGGTAGACTACAACTTGAGTATAGGTGGAAGGTGTTGTACATAGGCAATATTTCTTTTTAATCAGGGAAGCTTCAGAGCTGCTGTTAAGGCCTTCAACTAGTTGAAATAGCACCATCTGGATTAGCTAGTATGCTCTTCCTTACTTAAAATCAATTACTATGTATTTTTATCATATATGCAAAGTATGTTCACAGGAATACCTAAATTAGTGTTTGGTTGAACAGTTGGGGACTGTAGCCAAATGGATACCTCAAAGGACCAATACATCTAATAAAGATAATATTTTAAATATAAGCGGTTGCGGTATATCAAAATAAATGGGGTTGAAAATAAAGGGGAATGTACTTAGTTATCAGATAAAACAACAGGTAGTGTTTCCATCTTAGCTGCATTATCCAGAATGTATGAGATATGCCCATGGAAGGAGAAGATTCTACCATGGGCTCATTCCAGCGTCATTATCCCAAAATAGAAGTGGGTGCAGGGCTTAAGGATGACAGAAAGGCCAAGGTTCATCATTTATAAACTTGAATTTACTTTTATAATAACTCCTCTGAGATAAGCTAAAGGCTGAGGCTGCCACATAACTTCTGAAAACATCAAAATCTAAGCACTATCTTTCTATATGAGTAAACCATAAATCCTCTCCAAGAATGGCTCTGAGTGTACTCAGGTGACCCTTAATTTAGAAAGATGAAATCTCATCACCTGAAGGAGAGGAAGTCATAACAGACATAAATTGGTGAACTTCCAAAAGACTGCTTAAAGAGATACTGAAAACCTAGATTTGAAAATAACAGATTATGTACAGAAAAACTCATATAAGATACAGAAATATATTATCATTTTTTCCTGAGTATTAAACATTGATGATCTATTCAATCACCCTTATGTCTGGATGTGATGCAGGGTCTCTTGTCCCGCACCCTGCACAAGAAAGCAGGGTATGATGAGGCCAAAAAGGAACACCAAAGGAGCCATAGATAGGGTAGTTATACCACTATATTCTCACTGGCAGCCGGGCGAGACACATGAAGTAGGATCCACACTGTCTGCAATCCACCGTCCACTTCTCTGCCTGCCAACCAACCAACAAACCAACTTAGTCACGACAGTTATATCAGTGACTAATTAGCTAACTGATTACTGCTGATACCCAACTAGTCACAGCTGATAGCCATCTACTACCCGAGCTAGCACCTTTCCATGTGAGGCCAAGAGCCTGGAAATTGCTCTCTGGGATTCTGTCCCCACAAGTCTTTAGAGTCTTGAGTCTAGTGATTAATTTAGGAATAAGTTCATAAAATTATAGGTCATCCAAAATTATTGGACACTGTAGGATATGTGTGCTCAGGAATGTATGAGTTAATTGTGTAAAAAAAATACTATTGTCATTATATGGATTAAAACAGAATGGAGTTTGGTTTCTAACTGTGGGGAAAGAACCGGTAGTGCAGTTTCCAGGCTCTCGGCCTCACGTGGGAAGGTGCTGGTTCAGGTAGTAAATGGCCATCAGCTGTGATTGGATGGCCATCAGCTGTGGCTAGTTGGCCGTCAGCTGTAACCAGTGAGCCATTGGCCACTAATATAACTGCTCTGGCTATGCTAGCAGAAGATGGGGGCTAGCAAGAAGATGGTAGCTGAGCTAACAAGAGCGTATTGCGAGAGGCAGATGCCGCCAGCAAGAATATGGTGGTATGACTCCCCCATCTATGGCTCCATGGGTATTCCTTTTTGGCGTAGCCACATCCTGTGTTCTTATGTGGGGATCGGAAGCTGAGATCCCGCAGGACGCCCTGCATGACACTGTCATATTTTTTATCTGTGACTTAGTCTCTCTAATCTAATATTTTCATGTGATTTCATTTCATGCTCTTCCAACAATAGTCAGTATTTACAGTACTGTTGATAGCAGAAATCATCATCTTCAAGCTCTTAGATATAGTCCCAGGGTGGGAATAGGTATGGAGGTGCATCAGAGGGAGAGACGAGGTAATTAGGACACTTGCAAATATTCCTACATTATAACCATCAAGAAATAAATAAAATATTTATTGTTTTCCTCTCTTCATTCATTTTTAAATGGTTCCTCCCCCCAAAAAAATCCCTTTAAATAAGCAAATAACAGCATCTGAATTAGGTTACTTCCTGCAAGAGAAAGTGGCCTTCAAACCGTGGGCTCAACAGTTTACTAAGAAATTCATGCCAGCTAATTCAACCTTTCATCTGAAGATTAAATACTACCAGTGGTTTTTCAGTAACCGTGGCAGATGGTCAGTGAAGGAGAAACTGTCCCAGTCAGCACGTCTCCATGTTGAAATCCCCACATACAAATCACAGATGGCAGTGAGAATGCCGCTTGGTGCAGCAAGGGCTCTGCAAACAGACCTCCGTCCACCTGAGATGTGCTATTAAAGATAAGCCTGCCTTGTTTATAAATGAGCCCAAATCAAAACTGTGCCTTGGGATCACAAGAACCCTGAACAAAGAACAATGTAAATTCTAAAACTGTACATTTTCAGAGTGAGGAGTGATCTGCACAGAATATATTTATATCTCTACACCAACACATAGAAAAATCACAATGAGTGAGAGAAAAACAAAATCTGATTTCTTCACTACCCTCTCCTTCTCTTTGAATCTAGTAGAAAGGAAACTTACAGATAAAAAACGAAATGCAAGTTTATTGCCCTCCTCCAAACTGCTTTATTATTAATTGGAAATTACACAGAATGGAACTGTCCTGAAGCATGTTTTATTTGTTTGGCAACAATTACTAGAATTGGCTGCTGACATTTAAAATGTATGAGATACCTATCTGCAAATCCATTTAACTTTCTTACCTTAAAATTAAAGCATAAATACATACACACACATACATACATACATATATACATAAATAAATAAATGCAGACCATCCCACCTTAACCAGGTGGGTTGACAGGACTTGACCCCAGTGGCGATGCATGCCTTCTCTAATCTGACAGGATGCCAGACCTTTCCTGTTGACTCACACCTGGGCTGCATCACTCATGTATGTCACCTGTAGTCTCTAGTTGAGTACATCTGAAACCCTTTTCCTTTAAACTTTATCGTGCCTCAGATCACCTGTAGGGCCTATTGAAACAGATTGTTCTCTCCTGTCCCTAGAATTTCTGATTCAATCATGCCTTGGGTCTCAAAAAGATGTGTATTTCCAAAAAGTTTCCAGGTGACGCTGACGCTGATGGGTGGGGAATTACACTTTGAAAACTATATTCCTCTACAATTGAATTGTATCAACTAGAATTTATAGTATGTTTTTGGTCCAATAGCATGTTTGATGGGGCATAGGAGAAGAAAAAGCTCACGTAACTATATCTCCATTTGTAACTTTATTAATTTGCTAAGGGCTGTCATTGAAAAAAGTACCACAGACAGAGTGGCTTAAACAGGAGAAATTTATATTTTTACAGATTTAGAGACTGGAAGTTGAAGAATGAGTTTGTTAGTTTTATCATTTCCTTTATAGATCACAGTAATATCTTGTTGTTGAAGAATCACTTGCCATAGGTTTCTGTCAGCTAGTACAAGCTTGATATTTGTAGTACCCTTTTGTCTTTTAATTTTCAATGTGTGTCACTTTTGTTTCGTCACCTAAACTTTATGCTTCTGGAAGGCTGTGATGAAGGAAGGTTAAGACTGCTCCAAACCAGAGAGCAGTAAGCAGGAAGTTCCAGGACTGTTCCGTTTTCACCAATTATATCATCTCCCTTATTGTCCCAAACATTTATCTGTATTGTGTAATCTCTGTAGTATTTGACCTAGGATTAAGCCATACATGTTTTAGTTACACATAACAAGTTGTAAGGGAGATTTGGACTTCCGAAGAAATCACAACATCTACCTCTGATCTCATTTTGACTCTGGAAACAATTTTATTGAAGATTACTATTGTCTTTCTGTGTATGTAATGAAAAATACAATGATGCCTCTTTTCTGGTCATTTGCAATTATAAATACTTCTTTAAGAGAAGCTATTTACAAACTGTGTATGCCGGGGAGATACTAGCTTCTAACTGAACTCTTGCCTAATATAGGTATGCCATTTTGTATTTCAAACAAATACAAACCTAGGGAAGCATATGCCTAAAAGCCAAATTGAATCATTTAGATAATAAACACTAGATACTTTAAAAAAAGCATAAATTGTTATAAATTAGAGCACTTGAGGGTGATCTTAAGAAGAAAGCAAAATATGAATGACGTGTAAAGTCAACATATGTCTGGTGTTAGAATTGATGCTTTTATATATATCCTCTTCTAAAAACTCTCCAAAGTGGTTACTATTCTTCCATCTCATCAAAAGAAACTAAATTTCAATGGAGTTAAATGACTTTCACAATTTGCAGAGCTATTAGGTTTTAGATTTAGGAATTCAAATATCTTTCTGACTCAAAACAATAAAAAATAAGAGAATTGAAGCAGGATCTAAACCATCTGAGTTTGTGACTAAAGTCGTAGTATATAGCTATAAGATATATTAAATCCCTAAACACTAGCAGTGGCAATGGGGATAAGAAAAATGTGTATTATATGTGATGCAAAATGAAGTGATACTTAGCCATCCACAAAAATTGTTCTTTCATCAGAAATCTCAGTTTCAGCATATCAGAGCATCATCTATCTGTTTAATCTAAATAGAAAGTTAAACAAACACGTAAATAAGGAAAGTGTAAAAAAAAATTTTAATACCTCTCATTGATAAATCCTTATGCATTCTATCAGAAAATCTTTAATATTGTTTTTCAAAAATATAGATTTCCATCATTGTATGAGTCAAAACATACCTGTCAAAGATTTGAATAATTCAGTTTGGATGGTAAGGATTTACGTTCCTTTACATCACTTTAAAGGAGGGCAATAATAATGTAATGTCTACCTATCAAAAGACTCTAACTGACTTTGACAACAAAATACCCTAAAGTACCCACACAACTATTATTCTATTATAAACACTGAACAGCTTCCTTTACTGTGCACACAGGAACACATTGCATGCATGGCAGAATGGGATGTGTGCACTCCCAAATTCAGGTATTTTAGGCTTACCCTCTTTCAATTCATTTTATTGTCAAACTTGCTTTTAAATGGTGAGCTTTTCTATGGCTCCTAGGCTCACATACTTTTATACTGACTTTTGCTAGTGCTGGAATATATTTTTTACATTTTATTAATTGTAGGGAGGTTTATAGCTTCAGTGAACAACAAATTTTAAGAACCAAGCACAAAACTGCTTCCAATAGAGAGAACAGTGGCACTATGTGTGCAGAGCATGCTACATAATAACCCCCAAAGATGTGTACCACCAGATGTTTCTATGGCCATAGTTTAGGTGGCTTAAACAACAAAAATGTATTTTTGTTACAGTCCTGGGGGCTGAAAGTGTGAAACCAGGGTGCTGGCATGGTGGGTTTCTGGTGAAGGTACCCTTCCTGGCTCGCAGTTGGCCACCTTCTCACTATGGCCTCACATGGCATTTCTTCTATGTGAATGTGGAAAGAGAGAGAGTGCTGGCCTCTTCTTTTTATAAGGACACTGATCCTATTGGATTAAGGTCACTCTTGAAGTCACTCTTCTGACCTAATTTAACCTTAATTGTTTTCATGAAGGCCCTATCTTCAAATACACTCTACGTTGGGGCTTCAACATATAAGCTTTGTAGGACACACATATTTAGTCCAGAAAATTTTGCCTCTGGCTCATCAAAATTCCGTCCCTTTTCCATGCAAAATACATTGATTCCATCCCAACTGTCCTAAAAGTTTTAACTCATTCCAGCACCAATTCTAACATTCAAAGTCTCATTTATTATCATATAAATCAGATATGTGAGAAACTCGAGGTATGATTCATCCTGAGGCAAAATCTTTTCCTGGCTGTGAACCTGTAAAGCCAGAGAAGTCATGTGTTTCTATAATGCAGTGATGGGTCAGGAATACATAGGCAAGACATTTCCACTTGAAAAGGCAGAACTTGGAGAGAAGAAATAAGTGACATCCTAAACAATTCCAAAAACAAGTAAGGCAAATTCCATTAGAAATTATACTTGGAGAACAATCCTCTTTGATTTGCCTTCTAAGCAAACTGAAGTGACAGTGTCACCCTCACAGTTCTGCAGGGTGGCTCTGCCCCTTCAGCCACTGTGAGGACCCTGCCCATGCAGGTGTCTATGAGGGTAGCACATCTTGTCCCTGAAACCTTGGACAGGATCATCCTGGGTCTCTGAAAGGAAGAGACAGCCCCAGCCCTTGAAATTGAGAAAGCAACAACCTTGGCCCCTGAGCCTGTGCTGGGAGTGACAGCTCTGATGATCCCTGAATCATTGTTAGGTTTGGGACTTCAACAAATTAAATTTGGGTGGGAAAACAAACATTTGATCCATAATGCCCTGCAAATTCAAATTCATTATAGCGTGTTTTCAGGAGCAATTATAAATTTTGGACCACTACTATTTCACATGTATTGTAGGTAAAATTTAGATAGTCACAATTCAGATAAGTCAGGAATATAAATATATCTAGGATTTTGCACATCTGTCCATCTCATTCTATTCTCATCTGGATTAATCCAACATACTCCAAACGTGGCTCTGCAATACTTTCTTATCAATGTCTACCCATTTAACTACAAAATATATTGTAATTCCGTCACATACATGTGTCGGCATGACCTAGCCAGCTCCTACCTGTTTGCTTCTGTAGCCCCACTTTCTGCTCTCCACAAAGCCCTTCTTCTGTTTGATTTATTCATTCACTCACAAACCATTTCTGTAACTTTGTCTTTGCATGTTATTTTGCCTTCACTGGAAGCACCATTTCTTTACTGTGTATATCTGACCCAATTTCTGCATTCAGTTCTCAGAATGTCTATTCCTGATGACCAAGTCAAGATTAGCACCCTCCCACATACTCACACACATAACACTGTTCTCTACTCCTTCATTCTGTTTATTTCTTTCTTTGTAATTTTATGTGATTGTTACTTTTTTCTCCCATGTTAAAGTTAGCATATCTACAAAATTTGTTTTACTAATGGCTTTATTTCCAGTGATTATCGCAGAAAGTCTGGAGGATAATATGCATTTAGTAAATATTTAATAAATAAATTAAAGAAAGACGGAATGGATTAAATATTTAGCAAGGAGTCCTAAAGCACTTGATTGCTAATTTAGAGTAGTGGTGAGAAAGCATCTATAAAGAAGGAGAAAAGATTATAATCCAAATAAATGTGGCTATTGGTAGAGTTGATGAGAAAACATAGGCTAAAATTTAAGATTCCTATTGGGAAATTTTAGGAGATGAGTTTGGATAGACTGCAAAGTGAGACAAGGGAATTTTAAAACATGTATGAGAGGATTTTTCAGCATAATCAGTTGTGGGTTATTTTTTATGTTTTGTTTTTTCTTAAAAAACATTATTTACTAATTATGCATACTTATTATATAACACTAATCGCTAATGAGTTAAGCAGATTAAATGTGTTATGCTATCTTGTTATAATATCAATCCTATGATTGGTTTTATAGTTTTTATTAGATTGAAAACAATTGAAACCAACAGAGGTAAAGTAACTTTCCCTAGGCCCTACATCTGAAAAGGGTTAAGCTTCATGAACATTAAAACCCTCTGACAATAAATTTGTAGTCATCTTCAGGGATTTGAATAATGAAATAAGATCAGGCTGGAAGCATTGTTTTGAAATATTTAAAAAGCAGCAATAAAAGTTGAGAACTTAAAAAGTATCGTCATATCATCTCATATGATTCTCATTGAAGTCCTGTTAGATAATAGGAACTGTGACTATTAAAAGGACCAAAATCAGGAATCTGATTTTTTTATTCCAATTCTCCCACCTACCACCCCTGATGATTCCAAAGGATGATATATTTTAAATGAAATTGGACATTTTGGGGATTTGGAGTTTTTCAATTCCCTATTTACCTGAAAGTTACCAATATAAAAACATGAGTATCCATTTGATGGGAAGACTGGTGCCAGCGCCCTAGTCACATCAGACTCACCATGAGATCATTAAAGTATTGAGATCCGTGATTCCTACCCTAAGCAATCCAACACGAAATTTTGAGATATTGTAAAACTCAGAATAAAAAATAAATAAATACAATGTTTCTACTTATCCAGTCTTTGGAACTAATGACAGATTTATGGTGAGCTTATTGGATTTACTTGTATTTTCTTTCTTCAGCTCAATATCCTATTTGACATTTGGCATTTTATTCATTAACAAAATAAAAAGTATGATATATAAATGAACAATGGAGAATTTGTTTATATATATATATATATATATATATATATATATATATATATATATATATATATATAAAATCCCTTTTTCATATTAGTAATGATGTTCCCATCATTTGTTTCTATATATATATATATATATATATATATATATATATATATATATATATATAAATTTTTCATATTAGTAATGATGTTTCCAATTCTGATGCCTAATTTTGTCCTTTTCATATAATTGAGACTGTAGTGATTAAAGTAAATAGAACAGATAATAACTTATTTTCATTGCTATGAGGCTAATCAATATTAAAATTTCATGTATTAATTCAATAACTACTTATTCAACACATATTATAGGTTAAATACTGCAACAGATGTTGGGAATAAAAAAGTCAAATAATAAAAGACTCATATCCATAATAACAAAATTCTGTTAAAGTGTAGCAGTTAATACTGAGTATTCTATGCAGGGTTCAGGGAGCAAAATGCAAGTTAGAACTAGAAGTGGGAGATGGTATGCAAGGCAGAGAAATCATGAATTTAGATAAAGTCATTCAACTAGTACTGGTACAATAAAAATTAGTAGTCACTACTTATAAATCTAAAACCAAGATTTTGTATTTATTTTAATAGATATATTTGTAGTGGTTTACATAATACAGCTGAGAAAAGTGGCTGAATTGGCAAAGAAGAAAATCCTAAAATAATACACACTATGATAAAGAGACATGGCTTTGTTATATATAAGAAAGGATAATGGAGAAGGAAGGAGGAAATGAAGAATCAAGCCAGATAAATAAGACAAATCTCTTGTCACACCTTAACTTGGATGGGGGATGGGCTATTGGAAATAAACTGTTTATTGTCTTGAAAAATGCCATCATTTAAGATATGCATATGTATATTCAGAGTAGACTACCTGAAAAATTCAACCAAAAGAGTTTAATCAGCTTTAATCACTGCCACAACTTTTTTTTTTTTTTTTTTTTTTTTTTTTTTTTGCCACTGACAAGGCACCGGTAACTGCACTCCTTTTCCTCACACGGGTTCTGAACTAATTGACAGACAACAGAAGGAGGGGTTGATGGAGCCCGAAATAACTAATAGTAAATGTACAGAATGGTATGCAATTGGAGGATGAAAGCCTAAAAGCATTTCCTGACCCTGAAACCAAGTTTAGGCAAACTCAACCACCCCTTTCAGGACATCCTCTTTATGTAAAATGTATTCCCAAAAGGAAAAAGATGGTGCTCACTTGATTATAGGATATATAGTTGGGAGATGTTTTGTGTGTTCTTTTTGTTTGTATTGATTTTTCTAAAATGTATCAGTCAGGTTAAGTCAGGGCTCTCTATCGGGGGTCTAGAGAGGTTAGGGACAGAATCATAGAACAATCTATAAGCCTGTGAGTCCAATATTTCTATGATATCTCTGACTTTTTGTTCATCATTTTGTCTACAAAGAACAGAATACTCACACAGAAATTTGTTCATCATTAAGGTTGATGATTATAGCACCGCATGAATATTCTGGGGAAAGTTAGATCCACAGTACTTAAGTCAGTAGCTCAACAATAAAGGCATGTAACCTTAAGTTCCTGTGATTCTCTTGGTTTAGCCTCATTGTTTCAACAGAACTGCCACTGTTCAAAGTCTTCATATGACAACATACCTTACCCCAAAGCATGAAGTTCTTTTTATGTTTCTCTACTTTTACTTTAATGTCAGGATAATGTTTATCAGAAGCCTCACATCAGGAGTCTTCTGATGTCCCAGTGGCCAGAATTTGATCCCCTTCCCAATCTTAAACTAATAACAGATACAGAAAAGTGGAATTACCTCAACTGACTGAAAACCATCATAAATCGTCCCCTGAAATTGTTGGAAGTAACTATCATTGCCTGAGCTCATTTTTGCTCTTTATATATCTAAAAAGGGGGAAAATAAGTTATTTTGGTGAAGAAGTTAGAAATGAAATAGTGTTTATCAAATTGATTCCTCCTTCACACTTCCCATTTATTTGCCTTCTTATAATTGAGGTTCAAGTCTTTGAAATAAATTCAATATTATTGAATTATTGATAGAATGAAATGCTGAAGTCTGTAAATAAATATCATGCAAATGCAAAAATTACTATAATTCAACTACAGGTTACGTTGAATTATTTCAATATAAATGAAAACTGAAACATCAAAATCAATTGAACCAACTAATCAAATAGAATCTTTTAGAAAAATAATGTTGTCTTTATGATTGAACACTTTGATTATTTTATCTTTTACGTACAAAGTATCCCTTTCTTTTTCTTCAATCAATCATGTAAAACAAACATAAAATACGAAGTGCAAGCTTCTTTGTAATATATCAAAATAAAAATCTATATCGGAAACTCTGTATTCTCTACATAAGCAACTAGAGGAGATTTCCACACACATTATAGTAAAATGCGGCACAACTAAGTTATGAATGATTGAACGCAGCACCACAGTATAACGGATTATGATATTTGACAGAGGAACCCTACAATAACTGCCTTCAGCCTTCAAGTATAATTTAAAAAAAATTACCTTTTGATTTAAAATGGACTTTTACAGGATGTATTTCATTCAATTGGTATGCTCTAAACAGGATATTGCAAATGTTCAGAATATCACATAGTAAGGCGATTATCACAGTTCTGTTGTCTTTAATTTCCCCTATGAAGGCCAAATGAATCAGCAGTCAAATGTGGGAAATTATACCATTTACAGAAGAACAGGACTCTCTGGATGGAGTTTTCTGCAAGCCTCATTTGCTACTACAAATTCAGTAGTAGAGCATTTCAAAACAAAAGACAATTGGGTGATGCGATATAAGCTAAAGGTCAGCAGGATGGGAAATAGAGACTGTTAGACATTTACATTCTTTCCAAAGTTTATTTTGGCAAATTTCTGGATATAGAAAATGTAGAACTTGACATCAAAATAAAGACAATTTCATTCTTAAAGGCTCACTTATGCGATCTGAAACTCCTTGTGTTATGTAATCCACTAAGATACATCATTTCATTAAGGCACAAGGAAGGCAGGAAAGTTCAGCAGAGCTGCCAACTGCAAAGTGTTGTTTGTGTTGTCTGGGTATATTCAATACAGAGTTATTGAGAACATTTTCAGTCTGGTGCAGCTATAAAAATGCATCCCTCGTGTCCCCAATATCCAGCTGAGTGAACTCTCTGTGACAATTGTGTATATGGATGCAGTTAGAAATCAAGGAGAAATATAGGCTTTTTTTCTTTTAATTGTTATACTTTGCTATTAATCAGGAGTAATGACTCTTAGCAGCACTGTTTTTGTAATGCTATAAAGATTAGAACTTTGACTCCTTGACATATTGGATGTCCAAAAACTCCTCATGATTTAGTATATTAAATGTCTAATTATAGTCAATACTAATTATTTTTTTCAGACATATCCCAGACGTGGTTCAGATTATAAAAGCAAACAAAAGGAATACAAACAGCTATCTGACTCATGTTTTAAATAAATGCCTCTTTTCCTGTGGAGCAGATGATATTTTCTAAGCAGCCACCAGCAACAGGTGCTTTTTGGTTAAACTTATGCTGTGAGAAGACCCCCCCAAACAATATCCACATCTCAATTACTCTCAATGCAATAGATAGTTTCCTCTATAAAACCAGGAAGAAAAAGTCCAAACTCAAACAAACACCTTCATTACTACCATTCCGCTCCCTCCCCCCAACACTACTGAGACAAGATCTAGCAAGGAGAAATTCATATGTACACATAATTCATATATATATATATATATATATATATATATATATATATATATATATACACACACACATATACACATATGTATATAATCTTTACATATATATATATATATATATATATATACACACACACACACACACACACACACACACGCCAATTTGTATGTAGTATGGTCTGTCAGTCTCAGCCTATAGTTAGTGACGCTATTACCTAGAAATGTCCGGGCATTCACAAATGTCCTGGATGCTTACTACTTTTGTTGAGCTACCATAGACATTTCCCCAACCTAAGCTAATGTTGTAGCCAGACCAGTCCTTCTGGTTCTTATTATGATTGTACGATACTCAGCAACAACCATCATGTAACTTTGAAAAATCAAGGGTTATCACTCACAAGTCCTTGAGGATACACAATATGCCCAGGGCCACACAGCAAGGTTGTAGGTGGAGAGATAGAGAAAATGTCTAAGGTTTTCGGGGGCTCACATTTGATTAGCAATTGAAAACATAAGCAGGACTTAAAGAATGGGAAGAGAAAAGTAGAGGTCTCTCAAAAGTCAGTTATCTAGGTTACCCAGGATTTTTTAAAACAGGAACTGTGGGGAGATGGCAGCCTGGTTCCTTATCTATTTGTTGAGCTAGTAACTGGCAATATTTTTATTTGATATGGATATACTTGAAATGGATGCCTTGACAATTATTTTCATTACAATCAAAATAGAGTTATTGAATCAGAATTTTATTGTTTTGATGACTTTCTTGATGCATATGTAGTCAGTCAAGTGTTTATTGACAATCTTCATTTCCAAATAGTTTATGTTTCAATAGTTGCACCACTCACCCAACCTTAGTGAAACACTGATTTGTTAAAAAAATGCATTAGAAATATATTGAGACACTCAGAATTAAGCATGTTTGTCGAGGCAATAAACACTCTATAGGACTATAACTCAAAACCATTTATTATTTTATACATGTTATAATATCCATGATATATCACTAAAATAAATTCATTGAATGACATGGATAAGATACTGTATGAATTTAATAACCAATTTTATTATTTGTGTTTCACCAATTTGTTCTTTTTACACTTCAGGATGAAATATTTTAAAAGGAACCTTAGCTTTATCAGTTGTTTGTAATGATTACATAAATATTCTATTTGTTTTGCTTTTAAACATATCAATACTGGTCTGAAATAAAAATCCAAGTCGATCCAGTGTAAATATTGAATAACTAAACTCTCATCCAACTTAGGTCTGACCCAATTTTGTAAGCTTGGGGGAGGAAGCAGAGTTGGATACACTCTAATGTGACTGATTGTTTTACAATTGAGGCCGTCAAGGCTGGCACTTAGACTCCGTGGATAACGGATGTAAAGACATCCTTTGCAACAGCTCTTTTAGTTCTAGCAGTGCTTCAGATTAGCACCAAGTGCTCTCTCTCTCTCTCTCTCTCTCTCTCTCTCTCTCTCTCTCTCTCTCTCTCTCTCTCTCTCCACTTGCTTTCCAAAGGCACAAAACTATGTCCATCCATCAGTGAAAGCACTCCTAATATACACTCTGGCCTCCAGGAAAGAGGCACAGAGTTAGACTTACTGGGTTAGAATTTAGGTAAAGCTTCCCTTTATCCATTGATATCTAGGACACCTGTATCAACCTCTACAAAGAGCCCCTAATATTACTTACAGTGTAATATTAGGAATCCAATCCCACGTGCCCCGCCTCCTATGACTGGAGAGTAACACGAGCACACTGAAAATACCTGCAACAAGTCTCAGCTCACCATCCTCGGCATCAACTCTTCTACGGTTCATGTAGGTGACAGACTAACACTGGCCAGTCCCACCCCACAAAGCACAGGGCATTCTGGTCATCTGGTTTAGCACAACATTACCTACTCAGTTGTTTTCATCTCTGAGGCCACAACCCAAGAAGTTTTTTTTTTGTTAACATCTTTTTGTACTAAACTGGTTAATATTTTTTTGAGCTATTATATATGACAAAAAGTACGTGAAGCACTTTATATATGCTCTCTAATTTATATTATATAGTATAATGGCATTATACTTCTTGCATAGATAATAACATTTAATAGCTAAGGATCTGAGATTTTATTTCACTAATTCAAGGTCAACCATGTATAAATGGCAGACTTGAGATTGGACCCATTATTAAGATAATTTTATAGATTATGAAAACAAAGTTATATAGGTGTATCTGTCTGGATTTTCCAGAAAAACAGAACCAATAAGATTATATATATATATATATATACATATATATATATATATGTATATATATTAAAGAAACTGGAAACTCAAGCAGAATCTCTGTTAGTCTTGAGGCAGAAATTCTCCTTCTCTAGAAAACCTCAGATTTTGCTGTTTAGGCATTCAACTGATTAGATGGGCCTGCCCACATTTATGAAGAGTCATTTTCTTTACCTTATGTCAATTTACTATAAATGTTAGTTACATGTACAAAATATCTGCATAGAAACATCTAGACTAGAGTTGACCAAGCAAATGATAACCTTGGCCTAGTTAATTTGACGCTTAAATTAATCATTACAATAGCATCCTTAAAAAAAAAAAATCACATGTAATGCACATAGTAGAGCCCAATCACACGTAATATACATAGTAGAGCCCAATTTCAAATATAGATCTGGATTATTGTGCTATTTTTTAATTAAAACACCACATTATTTTTATTTTAATAACTCTTTAATTAATTTCAAAGTTAATTAAAGTGTGCTTCATTTTTGAATAGCCTTATGTAGGATCTATATGTATACATTTGAACTGAGTCTCAAAATTGTAAATGCACCCGCATGATGCCCGCAAATAGGCAAACACTGAAACTCCCAAGCACCCATGAGTGCTAATTATTAAGCTTGATAACTGAAAATTTCATTTGAATCAACTAAATCCCCAATGGAGAGAAGATAGTCTAGATAATAATGTGTTCAATAATGTTTAGTTAGAATCAGCGATTTAGAAGACACGGTAGCAGATTTCACTTAATGGGCACAGCAAAAAGACAAATAAAAGAATAAAACACAATAAAAATTGTTTAAGAGACCTGTGGGACAACATCAAGTGCAACAATACTCACAACATAGAGATACCAGAGGGAGAAGAGAGGGAGGATGGGATCAAGAACATATTCGAAAAAATAATGATGGGAAACTTCCCTAACCTGGTGAAGGAAAATAGCATACAACCCAGGAAATGCATAGCTAAAATGGCAAAGGTTAAAGACAAAGAGTAAACCATAAAAGCAGCAAGAGAATGACAGCTAGTTACTTATAATACAAGGGGGCTCTCATAAGACCCTCAACTGACTTTGAAGGAGAGATAAAGAGCTTCCCAGAAAAGAATAAACAAAAGGAATTCATTAGCACAAACCAGTATTGCAGGAAATGTTAAAGGGCTTCATTAAACAGAACGAAGGGGAAAATAAACTAAGGAAGACAAGAGATACAAATAATAAAATGGTAATAACTATATACCTATCAATACTCACTTTAAATGAAAATGGATTAAATGCTCCAATCAAAAGACATAGGGTAGCTTAGTGGATAAGAAAATAAGACCCATGAATGTACTGTTTACAAGAGACCCGCTGTAGATCATAAAACACACAGACTGAAAGTAAAAGGATGGAATGAGATATTTCATACAAATGGAAAAAAAAAAGCTAGGATAGCAATACTTACATCAGACAAAATAGACTTTAAAACAAAGACTATACTAAAATATGAAGAAGAACACTACACAATATTAATAATAAAAGAATCGATCCAACTAGAAGACATAACCCTAATAAACAACTATGCATCCAACATAGGAGCTCCTAAATATATAAAACATATATTGATTGATATAAAGACAGATACCAACAATAACACAATCATAGTAGGGGTTTTCAACAGTCCACTGACACCAATGGATGGATCCTCCAGACAGAAAATTAATACAGAAACAGTGGCCTTAAATGACATATTAGAACAGTTGGATTTAATAAACATTTTTAGTGCATTTCACCCCAAAGCACAGAATATACATTCTTTTTAAGTGCACATGAAATATTTTTGCAAGATACACCATATGCTATGTCCCAAAACAAGTCTCAATAACTTTAAGAAGACTGAAATCATGTCATGCATCTTCTCTGACCACAATGCTATAAAACTAGAAATCAATTACAAGAAAACTGGAAAACATGCAAACATGAATAACATGCTACTAAATAATGAATGGCCAACAATGAGATCAAGGAGGAAATCAAAAGATACCTTAAGACAGAAGAAAATGAAAGTAAAACATCCCAAAATCTGTAGGATTCAGTGAAAGCAGTCCTAGGAGGAAAATTCATAGCAATGCTGGCCTACCTAAAGAAACAAGAAAAATATCAAATCAATAGTCTATCTTTCCACCTAAGGGAACTGGAGAAAGAACAGCAAAACCCAAAGGGAGTACAAGAAAGGAAGTAATAAAGATCAGAGCAGAAATAAATTAAATAGAGACCAAACAAATAATACAAAAAATCAATGAAACCAGGAGCTGTTTTTCAAAAAGAAACAAAATTGGCAAACCTTTAGCCAGAAACATCAAGAAAAAGAGAGGACCCAAATTAATAAAATCAGACATGAAAAAGGACAAGTGACAACAAGCAACACAGAAATAAAAAATAACTAAATAAATATGTACGTATGTACATACATACATACATACATACATACATAAATACTATGAGCAATTATATGCCAACAAATTAGACAATCTGAAAGAAATGCATAAATTCCTAGAAATATGTACTCTTCCAAGACTGAATCAAGAAGAAACAGAAAATTTGAAAGGACCAATTACTACCAACGAAGACTAATCAGTAACCATCAAGCTTCAAATAAACAAAAGTCCTGGACCAGATGGCTTCTCAGGTGAATTTTACCAAACGTTAAAAAAAGAACCATCACCTATTCTCCTCAAACTATTCCTGAAAAGTCCAGAAGGAGGGAAGTCTCCCAAGCTCATTTTACAAGGACACAATTACCCCGATCCCAAAACCAGACAAAGACATTACAAAAAAATAAAAATATAGGCCAATATCCTTAATGAACATAGATGCAAAAATCCTCAACAAAATAATAACAAATCAAATTCAGCAATGCATTCAAAAGAGCATACAGCACGATTGAGTGTAATTCAATCCTGGTATGCAAGGTTGGTTCAGTATCTGCAAATCAATTAATGTGATACACCATATTAACAAAATGAAAAATAAAAATTATATGGTCATATAAATACATGCAGAAAAAGCATTTTACAAAATCCAACATCCATTTATGATAAAAACTCAGCAAAATGGGAATACAGGAATCATATTTCAACATAATAAAGGCTATATCTGATAAACCCACAGCTAACATCATACTCGATGGGGAAAAGGTAAGAGCATTCCACTTAAGATCAGAAAGAAACAAGACAAGGACTACCACTTTTATTCGATATAGTACTGGAAGTTCTAGACACAGCAATCAGACAAGAAAAAGAAATAAAAGGCATCCAAATTGAAAAGGAAGAAGTAAAATTGTCATTATATGCAGATGACATGATACTATATATAGAAAACCCGAAAGATTCCACTAAATTACTACTAGAACTGATAAAAGAATTTAGTAAACTAGCAGGATACAAAATTAATAGTCAGAAATCAGTTTTATTTTTATACACCAATAATAAACTATCAGAAAGTGAAATTAAGAAAACAGTCCCATTTACAATTGCTTCAAAAACAATAAAACAATTAGGAATCAATTCAACCAAGGAAGTAAAAGACCTGTACTCAGAAAATTATAAGACATTGAAGAGAGAAGATAAGAAGATACAAATAAATAGAAACATACGCCATGCTCATGGATGGGAAGAATTAATATAGTTAAAATGTCCATACTGGCTAAAGCAATATGTAGATTCAATTCAATCTCTATCAAATTACCAACAATATTTTTCACAGAACTAGAACATATAATCCTAAAATTCATATTGGAACCATAAGAGACCCCAAATAGTCATGGCAATCTTGAGAAATAAGAACAAAGTGGGAAGTATCATTCTACCTGACAACAAATTATACTACAAAACTATAGTAATCAAGACAGCATTATACTGGCATAAAAACAGACCAATAGATCAATGAACCAGGATAAAGAGCCCAGGAATAAATCTAGCCTTATATGGTCATTTAATCTACGAAAATGGAAGCAAGAACTTACATTGGGGTACAGACAGTCTATTTAATAAATGGTGCTGGAAACTGGACAGATTCATGCAAAAAATAATAGTAAATTGGGCCATATACAAGAATAAATTCAAAATTGATTAAAAACTTAAATTTAAGACCCAAAACCATAAAACTCATAGAAAAAATATAGGAAATAAATTTGCAGATATTAGTAATATTTTTACTGATATATTCTCTCAGGCAAGGGAAGCAAAAGAAAAAAGTAAACATGTGGGATTACATCAAAATAAGAAGTTTTTACACAAGAAAAGAAACCATCAATAAAAAACAAAGGTATTCTACTTAATGGGAGAAGATATTTGCCAATGATACATCTGATAAGGGATTAATACCTAAAATTTATAAAAATCTCATAAAACTCAACAGCAAAAACAAACAAACAACCCAATTAAAAAATGGGCAGAGGACAAGGAGAGACATTTCTCTAAAGAGGACGTACAGTTGGCAAACAGACATAAAAAATGTTCAATGTCACTAAGCATCAGAGAAATGCAAATAAAACCCACAATGAGATACTACCTCACTCCTGTCAGGATGGCTAATATCTATACATCAATAAACAAGTTTTGGCAAAGATGTGGAGAAAAGGGATCCTTCATGCACTGTTGGTGGGATTGCAGATTGGTGCAGCCACTATGGAAAACAGTATAGAGGTACCTCAAAAAACTTAAAATGGAACTACTTGTGACCCAGCAATTCCACTCCTGGGTACTTATAGAAAGAAATCCAAAACACTAGTTCAAAAAAACATACGCTTCCCTATGTTTACTAGAGCACTGTTTACAATAGCCAACATATGGAAATAACCAAATGCCCATCAATAGATGATTGGATAAAGAAACTGTGGTAAATTTATAAAATGGAGTATTACTCAGCCATAAAAAAGAATGAAATCTTACCATTCGCAATGATATGGATGGACCTAGAGAATATTAAGCTAAGTGAAATAAGTCAGATGGAGAAAGACAAATACCATGTGATCTCACTTATATGTGGAATATAAAGAACACAATAAACGAAAACCAAAATGGAAGTAGACTCAGAGATATAGGAGAAAAACAAAACTTGATAGTTAGATGGGAGGGGGGTTGAGAATGGGGGAAAAGGTAAAGGGATTAGAAAGCACAAATTAGTAGTCACAATATAGTAATGGGGATATGAAATACAATTTGGGGAATATAATCAATAATGTTGTGAAGATTATGAATAATTCCAGATAGGCACTGGACTTCTCAGGGAGATCTCTTCATAGACTTTGTAGATGACTGACCTATGTGCCGTACACCTGAAGGTGAAGCAGAATAAAATATAAGGTTGGTGCAAAAGTAATTGTGGTTTAAAAGGTTAAAATGATTGAAAAAAACTGCAATTATTGTTGCACTAACCTAATAGAATGTCAACTATAATTATATATATATATATATATATATATATATATATATATATATATATATATATATATATATATATATTTAAGTGCATGGTGGAAAGTTCTCAAACTTAATTGTCTGACCTTGTATATAGTCATGGGATGTGGAGTACAGCATAATTTTGGAAAATGTAAAAGGCAATATAAGAGCTTGTTGTTATATGATCTTTACTTGATCTTGTCATTCTAGTTACAGGTATTTTTCTGTAAATTAAGCATCTTTAGCATATGGTTTATTTGATGTTATTTTTTATATTGAAAAATAAATCATTCCCTTATCATTTTTGATTCAGTTTATTCTCTTATTAGCCTAAATCAAACTGGTAATGTAGCTCATACATTTATTTTCAATTTGAATTACTAGTAGTACCCCAAATAGCAAGAAATAAATGTGAGCTGTTTTGAATTGTCAGTGAACCAGCTTCTAGTGTGATCATCCAAGACTTGGAGAAAATGTGTTATATTCTCTATTTATAACAAACAAAAATATCACATGTACGACACACTATTATTATATTTTTGTTAATAAAGTTACTAAACCAAGTGATGCTCAGTTGAAAATATAAAGAAAGAAATAAAAACACATTTCTGGATGCAAATATTTACAGTACCAAATGCTATGACTTTTCTAAGTTGATACATTACCAAAAGGTGCTAAAGAAACAGTTGCTTTTTAACTCCCTTGTCACAGAAATATTTATAATTTTGTTTCTATATCTTTCTTTCTTAGGAAAATGTATAATGCAGTAGTTATACTTATGGAATCTGGATTTAGCTAACTCTGCATATAAATCTTATTTCTACAATAACTTGCCATGTGACATTGGGGGAAAGCCATATACTTTGTGCTTTAATTTCCTTATCAGTAAAATGGCATAATAATTCCTATTTCATTGATATTTAAAAAATATTTAACCAAGGGTGGTTTGTGAGAAATCAATGAGGTAATTTAAGTCCAGAGAACACAATAAGCTCTACTAAATACATAACTAGCCAATATTGCTGTGATTTAGAAAGCATTTCCTTGTGATTTCAAAAAAATATTTCTCTTGTATACGTTTAATTATTTTATGCATTGTGGAGTAATATTTGTGTTATATTTTCTGTTATAGTAAACCAAATTCTGTGTTTGCAGTATTAAAGGAGAGGAAAGAAATCTAAGGAACGATAGACCTCATAAACATTGTTTCAGTATGTCTGGGTTGTTACAAAAGAAGAAACTCAGAAACAGACAGAGAAACACATAGAGGGAAGACATTGTGGAGACATAGAGTGAATGCCATCTAGGAGTCATGAAATGTCTGAGGATACACAAGCTAGCAGAGGGGCTGGAACAGACTCGCCTTCAGAGCACTCAGAAAGAACCAATTGTGCTGACACCGCGAAGTCTTTTCTCCATAACTGAGAAGCAAGACATTTTTTGGTATTTAAGCTACCCAGTTTATGGCGCTTTTTTTCGGTAGCTCCAAGGAAACTAACAAAAAGAGAAATTCATTTATCAAGGGAATTCAATGGAGAATGAATGATGGTCATTTCAACAATTGGTGCTGGGACAACTGGATAAGTATATGGGGAAAAATTAATATCATGATTACCTCACACAATACATTTTTTAAAAGTATTAAAATAGATAATGGATTTTAACAGAGGTAAAACTACAAAAATTGGAGAAGAAATAATAGGACTTCAAAAGTTCCTGAGAAGTGAAGCCAAAACATGTTCCTGTGTCTGGGATGAACAACTCTGGGTCCAGGCAATAGGAGAAGGAGAAGGCCGAGGCCAAGGACAAGGAGAAGGAAAAGAAGCAGCAGCTCAGCTGTCTGCTCTAGGAAATACTAGCTCTTCCATGATACTATGAAGCAACTAAATGAGCTTCCTTTACAGGAGGAGCAATTTGTTCACCAAAGCTCACTTCTAAACCTCATGTTCTTGTGCCTAACCTGCCCAAAGCGTTCATGTCATAAACTACTTACTCCCATTTGATTTCTTGATTTTAAATGACGCCTTAAAAACCTATAAATATCCTTCCCTAATTCTCCCATTTTAAAATAACATCAAATCTGTCAAGGTTGTTTATTAGTGCATGAACCCAATGAGTTAACTTTGCTTCAACAAGTGGAGTTTTTGATATTATTTGAAAAATTGACAGTGACATTTCTCACACCTGGTTTATCAAAAGCCCTGGTCCTAAACTGACACAATCAGCAAATGTAATGTGCCAATCTCAATTAAATCTTAATGCAGGGAAAATAAGATAGTTCAAGAGAATGCTGTGGGTACCGGGTAAATTTAAACATTATCTGGACAGTAAATGGCATTGAATTTGTGTTTATTTTATAGCTGTTAAATGTGATTTATAAATTATGTGGCAGACTTTTTTTTTTTTTATCTTAGGATGTGGTGGAATATTTTTTGACAAATTGTTATTTATCTTCACGTGGTACACCAAAACAAAAGATGTATAGATAAATTAAAAAGAGATTAAATATGAACATGAAATTGTTAAATTTCTTAAATCTAGCTGGAAGATATATGAATACTTCATATTAATATATTAGTTTTCAACCTTTTAAAAAAAACTTTATTAAAAATATGAGAAAAATTTTGCACCCAAAGCTTTGTAGAAACATATACCAGATTTATCACCTTCTGGTTGTTAATGTTGTCTCCAAGATGGCTACTTTGAGCTTCCCGAAGTGTCAAAAATTCTTACCTTTTGATATCTCAAGTGTAGAATCTAAATTACATATCTGCAATCTCCTACCAAAGAGCTTTTCCAATTTACCCAAATTTTGACACCCATAACTTGGAAGGTAGACATTTAAATTACATTTGCGTACGTTTAATATTTTACTTTGTTGCCTAGATAGATTCTTTCAGGGGAAAATGAAAATATATGCATAGACACAACATATACATATACATAAATGCATGTATATTTATAATTCAGCATTATTTTCTTCTAATATTTTGAATGAGATAGAAAGGGTCAAATCATAAACATAGCTATTTTAGCCTTTAGTGAAAAAAATGGTATTTTAGAAGCTTCAAAATGACAGAGTTCTCTGCCGAAACACTCCAGGAAACTCATGAATTACTGCCTCTGTGCTTCCATAGAGCCAATAAAATTGGAAAACGAAACACGGGAGAAAAAAAAAAAGTTTTCATCCAAATCTACAAAAAGCAATTAAACATCATGAAGATGGTATCTGGACTTTCCAGCTGGTGACTAGAAGTCCTACCCAGGACTGACAACCCACTGACTTACATTTAATTCAGAATTACTATGCACGCCATCTCGAATTCCAGAGAAAACAGCAATTTGGTCTCACAAATGCTGAACGTGAGCAAGATTGTTTCACAAAGACTAGTACCATATGTGTCAGACTTAAAATACAAATATAATTCTCTGTTGGGTCATGGATAATAAAACGTCCAGTAATATTGACTTTTGTTGGAACTTGCAATGCTTACTATATTTTAAGAAAATAGCATGGCTATGGTTTAGATTTTAAATAAAACACATTTAGCATACGTTTATCATGAATAGATAATTTTATATAGATAGAATTGTATATAAACACAGAATTATATGTATATGCATATGTATACTCGTATTTATCTGTAAAGATATATATATACATATATGTATATATACACACACACACACACACACACACACACACACACACACACACTTATGCACTGTGGCATTATTTACGGTGGCCAAGACATGGCAATGATTGGAGTGTCCTATGATAGATGATTGGATAAAGAAGATGTGGTACATATATACAATGAAATATTACTCATCCATCAGAGAAGATAAAATATTAGCTTTTGTGATATGAATCGATCTTGAGATTACCCTGCTAAGCTAAATAAGACAGAAAAAGTCAAGAATCATATGACTTCACTCAGGTGATATACAAAACTGAAAGCAACAAATGAACAAGACAAAGAAACAAAAACTCAAAGACACAGACAACAGTTTAGTGGTTACCAGAGGGTAAGGGGGCAGGAGGGTAGTAGAAGTGGGTAAAGGAGGTCAAATATACGGTAAGGGAAAGAGAACTGACGCTGGGTGGTGAACACACAATGCAATATATAGATGATATATTATAGAAATGTACACTTGAACCCTATATATTTTTACTAACCAATGTCACCCCAATACATTTAATTAAGATTAAAAAAAAAGTCTAAATATGTTAACACGAGCGTTTTAAAACTGGCCATTATAAAAGAACATATATAATCGTTCAGCTCTGTTAAGTATATTTTTAATCATTTTAAATCAACTCTATCATTTTTTTAATGAAAATGACTGTGTTCATTTAGAGAAAAAATACTCAAAATATAATTGTGTGTAAAATACTGTTTCCCTTTCCTTAAATACACTTAGAGATTATGGGGGAAAAAGTATATTGACTAAATTTGATAAATATGAAACTTGATAAATATGTAAATTGTATATATAACTTTTATATTATTAAATTTATATTACAAATGTAAAAATATATTATTAATTTAAATATAAAATATATATTATTAATAGGATGTTATGAAAAGTTGAACAGGAAAAATAACAAAACGAGAAAATGACAAGGGATGGGGAGGAGCAGGCAAAAAAAATGTAAAAGCCATAATGTAAAATTTTATAAAATCAGGAAAACATATATTACTTATATTTGAATAAGAATGAATTATGACAAAGCTTTAGGTAAGCTCAGTATTATTTCTGCCAAGGATTTTTTTCTATACTCTTCTGTGTCTCATCAGAATCTTATAACTTAGTAAAATTATCTAAGATTATTGTAAGTTATGACTAATAATGAGTAATTGTGCATTCTTAATGGAAGGTATCATCTTCTTTTATGTTTCCTTGCCTATCCTCTCCATATTCATAAGGCCCGGTCTTATTGTGTTATTAAAATCTGTATGATATAGAATATAGAGTTAGTAAATCTCAAATATGTAATTTCAGCCCTGATTCCTCTTTTAAGGACCTTTATACTCATTTCTACTGTATCTTTTGGAAATATCTCAGAGACATATGAAACCCGACCTGTGTACAGTGAACCTAACTTTTTGCTGTCAGGCAATGAACCATCCCCTTATTTTAATAGTCTCCATTTCAATGTAGCATGAAAATCCACCTGAATTCAAAGCCGAAGAACGCTTGATGTCCACTTGACCTGTCCCTCATTCATTCTTTTTACATCCAATCACTCTTCTCTTGAATCTGTCCCTATTATATGTTGACACCTTCAAATCTGTGCATGCATCCCTAAGCCTTCTTCTGTTTTTAAAACTTTAATATTCAACTCTATTTTGTATAATCCCTGCTTGAAAGTATAATAAATGAATCACCCTTAAAATGTTCAGATCAGACTTGTAACTACCCTCCACAAACCTACCTATTCCTCACCAGTTTTCTTAGTAAGTGAGTTTCTTCTTAGTTACTCAAACTAAAAACCTAAAAGTTCATTTGTGTTTTTGTTTTATTCCTTCACATCTAAAATATGGTCATTTAATAAATCCTCTAGGCACTATGACTCCATTATATTCCAGATATGAGACATAGCATCATCTCTACTGCCAAAATCCTAGTCTGAGCCATGGTAAACTTCTCTCTGGACTTTAGCACAAATTTCTAACTAATCTTCCTGTAACCGTGCTGGTACTATGAAATTCAGAATGAGTTTTCCAAATAATACATTTGACTATGTAAACTCTTTGATTAGCATCTGCCAACCTCTCTGATCCACTGGTTGCTTACTATTAATAGCAAAATAAATTGCAATGTCTTACTTTAAAGGAACTAAACAATTGGGCTCGTTACCATTTTTTGGACCTCTGCTCCAAAGCCTTTTCATTCTATCTCTCTGCCTCAGCACGTCAGCCACACTCCATGTGGTATTGTGAGTACTGAACCCTAAATATATCTACATCTTAATCTCCACAACCTATGAGTGTTACTTTATATGGAAAACATAAGTATGCATCTATGGTTAAGTTAAGGACCTTGAAATGGGGGAGATTATTCTGGATTATCTGAATAGACTATAAATGTAATAAAAAAATATCTTTCTAGAAAGGATGCAGAAGCAAATTAGACGAGAGAAAAGAAAGCAATATGGAATGGTATGGTTACTAATCAAGGGATGATGGCAGCTGTCAGAAGCTGGAAGAATTAATGGCAAGTAATGGATTCTGATGGAGTGCAGCCCCACTGATACCTTGATTTTAGTCCAGTGATCATACTTCCAGCCAGGGAGAATACATTTCTGGTGCTTTAAAACACTAAGTAGGTGGTAATTTATCATAGCATTCATAAGAAACCAATACCTTTTTCATTTTCCTTGTTTTAGTTTGCATATATTATGATTTTGACTAGAATACTCTTCACTTAGTTGTTTCCATAGATGGATCTTGCTGATCCTTAAGGTCATAGCATTCAGGTCAAAAATATCCTGTCAGAAAATGTTTCCCTAGATATCCTGGATAGATAAAATCTGTTTCCCAAGTACCTTCAAACACAGGAATAACTAAGCTTTCCTTTGCTTTTCAAAATCACAGAACACTCAGAAAATACCTTTTCAGCTACATATGCAATGCCTGTGTTCTCCCCCACGAATGTGAGATCTATGTGGTCTTTTTTTTTTTTTTTAATTTGCCTAAGGTAAGTAGCTTTACTTCCTAAAATATTGTCCTCAGTATAGGCTATTGAATAATGAATAGAAATAGGTTCATTAAGACCTTGTCTATTTCCTGTTTTATTTTTGTTTGTTTGTTTGTTTGTTTGTTTTTTACACTAACGATTGGCTTTCCTCAATTGTATTGGATATAGAAACATCACTAAGAATGGTATGTGGCTGTGTAGTTCCCATCTCACTCTACTTTTGCAATTACTGCTATTGTTTGAGGGTTGATTTAAGGAAAAACTAAAGCAATTACATGCACTGCCTTCTGAAGCCTTAATATCTTTTTTTATGTTTTTTTCTATGAAAAATAACATAATTATTTTTTTCTTTAATTATAATCTAACATTATTTATTTTCATGAGAAGTTCACATAAATGACCACAGATATCAGTGTCCAGGTAATGAAAATTCTAACCACTCATATCCATTTTTATTGTTTCAATCTGATTTGTTGAGTGATAACCTTTTGCTTTTCTTTGTCTCTGTTATTCCCTTGCTCTTATTGCAAGAAGTGTTTAGACTTTTCACAATCTCTCTCTTCTGGCATATTTGCCATATCCAAAGCAAAAACTCCTTGATTTAATCAGAAGTTGCTGCCTTTTGAAAATCTCAAGTATAATAAATGATATGCATTAGGTTTGATTAGGAGATGGAGATCTGAGGGGGGGGGGCAGTTAAGGGCCTTCAAGGACAAAATGAAATGCGATGTTTTTTCATCCCTGACTTGGAAGGGGAGAGAGATCTACAAGTACGTGTTGTTTACCAGGCATCACTGGATAGATGACTACATCTCAGATGTTTCCAAGCATCATTAAAAGTTCCCTTAACCCATGAATTGACTGAAAACAGAATATTGCTGGAACCTGATGGACTTTCCAGACAGGGTGATGTATTTCTTGGTGGTAATCAGTGTGGACAGATCACCATGACCAAAGATTCATCAAAGTCCTTTGGAGACATGTGTAGGAATCTAGTATTTTTGTACAATTCTCAAGCAGAAAGCCTCAATCATAACTGAGATTGAATTTTCCATCAGCTCATTACAATGTAGTTTTTTAGAATTAAGGAAACTGTATTCAAAGAAATTTAAAAATCTTTCATTTCATCTATTTCTAGCTGTGTGGCTTTAGGAACCATTTTTATCATTTCACCAAGGTCACTCTTTTATTTAAGGGCTGGTCTTGTAAATTTGTAAATTTTCTCTAGTGAAAAAGATTTTCTTTCTTTGACACCACGTTACCTATAAGCATTATAAATTTATCAGTAAGAGATACCAACAATACAGTTCTCTAATTAATTAACTGGCCCACGTAAGAACAATTTACATGGACAGAGATTAGTAAATCCAAGAATGAATGAATCACTTATGGGAGCTGAGTCTGAATTAACATCAAGTGATAACTGAAAGCTCAAATTACATGCTTTATCTGAAGCTATAGAGAAACATTTGACATTTGAAGGTCACAGAAGAAAGACTCTTCAAAAAAATGGAGACTGCTTTACATATATTTACAGAACATTGAAAGAACTGCATAATTCTCTAAGGAGGTTGAAAGTTTGGAGAATAGTGGAGATTGTTTTATATTCAATTGCTTCTTATTATTTGTGACTATTTCTTGCTTCATTACATTTCTTTAGATAGAGGTAATAAATGCAAAATTTTCTGTCAAAATTCAACCTCCATTCTTGCATTACTTGTACCTGATTTCAGCATAAATGTCATGAACTACGCAATGCACGTTTCAACAGAGCTCAATAGAATTTCTAAATTGCATTTCTCTATCTCAAAGCTGCCCATCCTCTGTTTTTGTGATGTGAGCATGATGTATTTTGTAAAATACAGTTCGTGTATACATAACACACAAATAAATCATATGGAAATAGTGGGAAGCTTTTAAAAATATCATACCAAAACACGCTACCCAGAAATATAACTTTTATTTAGAAACTTCCCACATAATGGCAGCAACTTACTCAATAGATCTCTTGTCTGATCCAAAAGTGCTTTCACCTTTATTGTGAATTCAATAATAGACTATAATGATTTCTTCCCAAACAACCATTGTGTAACTGTTTGCACATCTTTATGAGATATTTGTCTTTAAGGAGGAAATTGGAATTCAATATTTAAGACATTTGAAAGGAGAAAGTCAATAAAGTGATAAAGATGAGATGGATGGTAAGACGAAAGCAGTGACCCTGACTCTTTGTAGGATGAGCTTGTGCAGTATTGCATAACAGCTTATTGAGAAGGGCTTTTCAAAGGTTATTTTTCTATTCTCCTGAAAGGATTGAGAAACCATTATTTTTGTAGTTGAAAGTTTTTAACTCTCATATTTTTCCGGTATGCCGGTTTCTTCAATTTCTCAACACTGAAATAGAACTCGGCGAAGTTTTTGCTCTTGCTCAGCAGTTCTGTGACAGGGAAATGAGCTACTTGAAAAATGCTAGAAGCCTGTTTTAGTGGGAGAGCTGTAGGTGACCCTTCTTTCTTGCCAATATAGAGGTGCAGCATTGCTAGGAGATGATCTCGCATCATCTTTATATGGGTGTAAACAGGTCTAGACAGAATTTATTTCCTCTAGGGAAGTAGAGAAGAACAGGAAGTCCCAATTGGCAGCCAAAATGATTCAACCCAGCACACATATGACCGCAGGACATTTGTAAATAAAGCAAGTTTGATCAACTGGCAACGTGGAAATTACAAAAAAAAAAAAAAAAACAAACAAAAAAAAAACACACACTTGTCCAAGCCTGCTCTATGTAACCAATCACCTCATGCAGCTGACACCTGCAGTCTAGCCTCCGTAAATTCCCTGATAACCCCATTCATGCTCCAATATGTCAACATTCACCTTTGTCCTTTCCACCTCAAGGATGCCCTCCTTCCTTTCTTTGGCCTTGGACATCCTGTCCACTGGGTCAGCCTTCCGTGCAGAATTCCTCCTTACTCCGCTCGGGCTCTAAACTCCCAAAAGGCTGCTAGAGATCCTTACTCCTCCTGCCTTTCATGCAAAACATCCTTTTCTTGCTCAGTCACACACAGTAGTCTTTGGATTGAGTTGTTTCAAAATGGAATAATGAAGAGAAATAGGTAACGGTCAACATTTTGACTTTTGAGATTCAAAATGATTCTGAGTTTTTAGATGACTCACAAGTGGCACTTGCTAGCAATAAGAAGAAAGCAATTACATGGTTGGAATTAAAGCTAGGTTGACATATGTAAATACTAGGTATTCATTCTTCATTTCCATTTAGTTGGTTGTACATGTGTTGACATATTTGTTTTCTGCTTAATGATTTAATTTATTGATGACTCTTTCCTTAATTAATTATATGTGCTATTACGACAATGGGACAGTTAGAACTCTAGGTATGAAACCAGGCAAATGTACCCCTATGGTTCAATAGCAATTAGCCACCCAACTTTTCCACTAATAAGCAAACAGCAAATATCATTGTATTTGCTAATGAGAGCTAAATATTTCAGGTATTTTCAGATATATTTTGGAGAAAACACTTTGTACCCACTAAAAGTATAATTTTTCTCTATCAGGAAAAAGAGCTATTATCTACCTTTGTAAAGCATGTAAAGCTTTTATATCCAGTGTCACAGTGCATAGTTCACTTTGTTTGAATCATAGATTGGGGATTAATGCATATTAAAATACTTTTCTCACTGAGTGATAGGATGACAGCTGAGGAATATTCAATAAACAGCTGAATTCCTATTCAGTAAAGAATATAGATAAAATGGATCTCATTTTGCGTTTGCATTCAATAAAATATTAAGATCTTTTAAAATGGCTTGCTAAATATTTCTTAATCTTGAAAAATAAAACACTCAAAATATTAAATTGCAATATTTCTATGTATCACGTAGGCTAACAAATCTACCTTGTAGACTCAAAAAGAAAAGGAAGAATCAATTTCACACTGTAATTAACATACATATTTTATGAATGTCATTTGTTACTGTATCAAAATCGCTCCACAGCATCATCATACATTAGCCTGGTAAGTTTAATTTGTCAGCTGCTCTTACAACAGTCCCTGTTGACTGTATCTTGGATCTAATAGACTCATACAAATTAATACATATCTAAAAATGTTTAAATCCAATAACTTGAAGGAATTAATGTAAAACTGCAGTGATGCACAATGAAAAAAACGTATGAATATTAACTTAAAAGGACTAATTGATTCTAAATTGATAATGATATTGAAACTATTCAAAATATGACAACACTTTGGTTACCATATGAATTACATTTCAGATAGTTTAAATACTTGAATATTGAAAGATGGAAAAATAAGGAAAACTAATCTTTTAGGAAAACACATACATTGATAAAACACACACATTTTAAACCAACTGGAAAGTCAGAAACTATTTTTACAGTCATTTTTTATTGTTTGTTTTTTAACCAAACTGTTTTAGTATAATTTTAGATTTATAGAAAAATTGCAAAGATAACATAGAGTTCTCATATATTCTGTATGAAGTTTGCCCTATTATTAATATTTTAATAATTATGGAAGCAATTAATAAACCAATATGTATACTTTACTGTTATAAAGTGCATTGTTTTAGGTTTATTAGTTTTTACTTAGTTTGCCTTTTTATTTTCCAGGATCTCATCTAGCATACCATATTACACTTAGCTTTCTTATCTCCTTAGTCTCCTCTTGGCTATAACAGTTTTTCAGACTCTCTTTTTGATAACCCTGACAGTTTAATGGAATATTGCTCAGTTATTTTCTAGAATGTTTCTCTATTTTGATTTATCTGATATTTTACTTATGATTAGAATGGTGCCATACATTTTGGGGAAGAATAATACAAAGTGAAAAGTAGAATTATCATCACATCATACTAAAAGTATATACAGTTGACCCTCGAACAATGCAGACGTTAAGAGAACTAACCCCCAGCACAGTTGAAAATCTGTGTATAACTTTTGACTCTTCAGTCAGCTCTTTGCATACAGGAATTCAACCAATCTGGGATTGAAACAGCAATTTTGATCCATGACTGGGAATCTGCAGATATGGAAACTACAGGTCAATTGTGTTTATGGGGGGGGAAATTGCATATAAGTGGACATATGTAGTTTAAACCTATGTTGCTCAAGGATCAACTTACTTATCACGGTGGATAATGACTTTGATCACCTGGCTGAAATAGTGTTTGTCAGGTTTCCCATCATGAAAATATTCATCGCCCTCCTTTACATACCATAGTCTTCGGATTGCAGTCACTATGCACAAACTGACCAAAGAAGTAGGGAATTATGTTCCATCTCTCCTACAGTGAAGTTTACATATAGTTATTTTGAATTTTTCTGCACTGGATATTTGTCTCTTCTCTCCCATCTCTATATTTATTTCATTATTCATTTATTTCATTCTGGATTCATGAATATGTATTTTGGATTATAAACTAATACTATTTAAATTCTAGCTTATTTATATTGTTTCTCAAATTATTCCACCTTTGGCCATTGGAAGTCTCATAGTCCGTACCTGTATCCTCTGACACACCACAATCATCTGTATGAGTATGTTGGGGGTGGGATGTTTGTTTCCAGCACTCCTTTGTGCTCTGGCAATACAAGATGCTCCAGGTTCATTTTGTATGTTTCTTGCTATTCCTTGCTTCACTATTAAAAAGCCACAATTTATCAAAGGAGCTCTGCTTACATGCATAGAAGAATTCTATTAGAAAACAAGATGTGAGTGCTCAATATATTTCTTTTCACTGGATGCTGTTTCCTCCTCTTTTTATAAGAACATTAATCGCATAATAAGAGCCTTATCCTCATGACCTAATGTAACCCTAGTTATCTCCTCAAACGTCCACCTCTGAATACCATCACATTAGAGGTTTCAAAATACAGTTTTGTAAGGGGGACACAAACATTCTATCCATAGTGTACAGGTTGACCATTGGAAATAGATAAAATCACATATATATATATGGTAGTCTGTGTGTGAGTATGTGTGTGTGTGTGTGTGTGGGGAGTGTGTGTATGTGCATTTATACCCTATTTTATTTTTGCCAGTATAAAGTAACATTAATTTTTGTATTATTGATTGGACATAGTAAAAACATCTATACAAATTATTTTAATAAAACCAAGAGAATATGCAAATCATAAATACATAGACAAATATCAATTTAAACTGAGTTATAAAATGAGATCATATTTGAGCTAAATAGCAGCTTGGAAGTAACTAGCTATTCATTTTCATATCTGTTTTTCAAAATGTAGACTGGCTTAAAGCAATTAATTCAATAGATTACTTTATACTAACTGTCACTTCAGGTTTAACTGTAAGGTATAATAATATCACGATCTATGTAATGTGTGTACAGAATTCACTTCAAACAAAGTAATAAACTCTTTTCAGCCACAGTATAGATCCATCTGCCTTACGAGGAATGTACCCACATACTATAAAAAAATTGTGTGTATACATATACTGTAAAATATTCTGGTTTGTTTTGTTTTGTTTTGTTTTTTGTATACAATAGTTACTAATTAGAGTTGAATAGGTTTTTGTTCAGGTGTCATTAACCTTTTAGCTTTAGGATTTATTTCATTCTAATCAGTTACTCAAAATTAGTCCCTTCCTTTCTTTAATACAAAAATGACTTACATAGTCATAGCATGTATTAAATAGCATGTAATACCTGGAAAATCAAACATACCTCAAACTTAAAATTAAAGTATAATTGTTCAAAAATGTGAAGTCAATTTTGATGGTCCTGTGGGTGAAAAACTACTACATGTTTCTCCGTAATAAGATCTAGCCGGACCATCAGCTCTAACTCATCTTTTGGAGCAAAAATTAATATAAGATCCGGTATCATGTTATATTACATTATATTATATATTATATTATATTATATTATATTATATTATATTATATTATATTATATTATATTATAAAGATCCAGTATTATATTATCTTAACATAAGACTGGCACTATAAGACCGGGTCTTATATTACTTTTTGCTCCAAATATACATTAGAGCTGATGGTCCAACTAGGTCTTATTTTTGGGGAAACATGATAGGTATCTTGCTCCTGTCAATGGAAGCAACCCCCCAAAAAAAATGCATCTGACAATTGAGTATACAGACATGGAGAAATCTCCAGTTTTCATTTGGTATGTTTGAAATTTCCAAAAAAAGATACTTACAAGCTCTAGTGTTCTGCATATTTATGCAGTGACTTTCTCAGTAGTTTAAAGTTGGAGACAGACACTGGCTAAGGAAAAGTTTAAAACACTATTGTTTTGGTGAGAGTGGTTACAATTTTGAATGCCTTCAATGTCCAGTCAGATATATAAATAGGGGCTGCAGCTGAGTCGGGGCTGAGGTATAAGTCAAGGTCTGTACATGTCTCAAAACACTACAATTCAATGTAAAAGAACAAAGAAAAAAAAATTTTTTCTGGGTAAACAAAATATGTACCCAAGATGAAACTGCTCTTAGATGTCCAGTGTTCGGAAAGTTCTGCCTAGTAATAAAACGTCACTAATATTTAAGTAAAGGACTTTACCTGGCAAGTCTCATCAGAAAACCTGCCCTCCACATACCAGAAGTGGTGCTCCGCCAATGCACTGAAGCCTCTGGGTTAGTTGCAGGCAAAACTCAGATCCACAACCGTCATCCACGCATGCCCAGGTGGTAGTTGGAATGTTGATACAGTTCTGCATTCTTAAGTCCAAGAACCTCAATTCTGAGGCCTAAGACGCCTCAGACACGGCCATTCTCAGGCACTTCCCGGTCGGGAGATGTAAAACGACTATAAAATTACATGATTATTAAACAAATAAGGTTTAATTTCTTCCTGAGTCTATCTTGGTAAATTGTGTTTACCTAGGCATTTATTTACTTCAGTTTTCAAATGCGCTATATTGTTATTAAAAATAGTCACTAATTTTATTCATAAGATTTGCAATATTTGTGCTTCCCCTTTCCATGCCTAATATTTTTTATCTGTGCCTTCCCATTTGAATGAAAATTGTCATATTGTACATGTACAGTTCATTTTCTCCTTAGTCTCCACAATTTCTTTTTCAGCTGGCACCACCATATTTAACCTCTTTTCCCTGCCCTTTCTGTTCTCTGGATCATCTCTCTTCTGCCTCCTTCCATCTTCCATATTGGTTTCAGATTGTCTTACGATGCACCTTTCACCATTTAAACTCCCTTGCTTAAAAACTTGTAGCTACTCCTCATTTTTATATAAAAAATGGAGAAATATTTTAGTCTATTAATATGAATTTCTTCAATATAGCTTCAAAAGTTCATTCACTGAACAGTAATTGATATGTGCCTATTATATGTCAAGTATGGTGTAGGTTCTGGTCAGAAAGAGGACAATTACCTCTTTCATGTCCTATCATGTTAGAGAGAGAAAAAATATCAATCCAATACTCATAATTGCATGTAAAATTCAAAGGTGACACGTTACAAAGGAGCAGAAAAAATTGTATGAGAATGTGAAATAGATGTACTTAACCTCACTAAGGACATCAACGATTATTTCTTAAAATAGCCATACTAATTCTAATAACTGAAGAGTAAGTCACATTTGACAAGACAAGGAGGGACAGTTTGGCCCTCCAGGGGAAAAAAAAATATATGCAAAGGCCCTGTAGTTGAGGGGCATGGTATTGGAAAAGAGAAAGACTGCTAGCATGGCTGGGGGAGGAACAAGCAATATGGCAGATGAGTTTGAGGGATGGGAAGGAGCCATATTAAGGAGATTGGTCTTCACTGTGCACAATTGGAAGTGAGTGATCACACGTATATTGTATACAAAGTACTTTATCAGCAGTAAAGAGAGAGGTTCAGAAGAGACCTAAGGCTACAATAAAGAAGCTGGGGCAGAATTTCTGTAAGATATGATTGTAGCTTGTACTAAAATTGTGATGATACAAAGATTACTGGATCAAAGTAAATTATATTTTAGAAATGGAAATGAGAGGACACGGTGAGTCTGAGTGGAGTTCTTTTTCTTTTAATTCTACTTTTCCAATATATTTTAAATTGATTTAACATTTTTATGAACATCTATATTGTCAATATAGGATTCAATATCATATTTAACATACACTTAATATAATCTTTAATATAGACCTCAATTAAATGTTATATTATATTTTAATCTTATCCTTGCAGGTCACTGGCTTCACAACTAATTCCATCCTACTCATATTTCCAGGTCACTGGATTCAAAACTAATTCCATTCCACCCATATTTCTCTATTTAATAGAATCCAATACTTCTAAAAATGACATAAGTTCATGAATATTATATGCAAGCTTTTTCATCATTCATGAGTTCCAAAATCTAAATTTTCCAAATGGATACTAGGAGTTGTGTTGTGCATTCACTTTTTCTTTGCCTTTGGAAATCCTGGAGAGGCCCTTTTTTCTTGTCAAACAAGCACACTAGCATTACAACATTCATTTAACAGGTATCTGTTAAGTGAATCAGACTTAATCAGACTTTACTTGAACTTTCCAAAAAGTTCTAACCATTTTTCTCTTTGCCCTAATTTTGTATCTTGTAAACTCTTATGCTATATCTGGAATGCCTAAGCATTACTTTTTTCTAATCACAATCTATATCTCAAACCAAAGAAAATCCAAAATACAACTTAATGTTCTTTTTGTACATTGTCAGTGTGTTATTACATTATTATTCCTAGAAGATGTCTTTGTTAAAAGTGGAGACTCATTAAATAGTTTACCTTTAGTGGAACTTGAAGTACATGCTATGTGTTTGCATGAAAAAAAAATTACTGTTTTATTAGGTAATTTTTTTAAAATGCATTGTAAAAAGTAACATTATAATGTGCACCTACTGATTTTCTTGACAAGTATCATTTTCCTTTTATATAAATATGTTAATATGCATATATTACTTAATTTAATTTACTCTTTAGACTCTGATTACAACTAGGTGAGACTGAATTCTCCAATGTGTTATATTAGTAAATACTTTAGAATGTTTTTCCAGAAATTTCAAGAAAAAACATTTTAAATTGCAAAAGCACAATTGAAGCTATTGCATTTATTTTGTATATTTACTTCATACATATGGAAAATCAAAGTTTAATTATCCTTCATATTTGATAACACTGCTTGTAGCAGCTTTTATGGCAGTAAAACAAAATTTTCATAGTAAGCAATAAAAATCTATTTAAACACATGTAACAATGTTTGTTTTGCAAGTTTATTCGATTTGCTCTCATTAGAAATTCAGTACTGGTTCCATTTTCATATTTTTTTATTTCTGTCAAAAATGTTAATGAAATCATTTGGGACACCATAGATGAAATATTATAACCATTACTCAATGTCCATCTTATGGCTTGAATAATATATCAATGAAACATAAAATTCGGCATGTTTTCAATTCTGTTCTAGCCAAAAAATGCTACTGGTAGGAGTATGGTTATGTGTTACCATGGTGAGAGTATAGTTATGTGTTGCCATGGTGGAAGTGATAAAATTTGACCTCTCCTTTCTACTCTCTTAAGTATTGATATAAGGGAAAACATCTTAAAGAAAAATTTGCAACTATTTCCCAGACCCAAGACACCCACTCTGGATCTTTCCAATACACTTAAATCTATGCTCTAAAATTGGCACTTATCTTTATATTGTCCCATAACCTCTGGAATTTATTCAAAAGTTTTACTCATGTAGATCTATGGGCTGCAACTCAAATAATTTTTTATGGGGTAGGAAATGAGACATAAAACACATCTGGCTTTGTTTGTTTTGTTGGTTTTTATTTTACCTTTGACCTATCATATAATTGGATTCCATAACTTACTTTTTTTAGTGACAACTACTTACAAAGTGTTTATTTTATTTTGAAATTATGTATTCTTTGGACTGAAAGAAACATTGAATTATATGGTAGTTTCATGCACTCTTTCCAGTCTGCGAATTGTTTCTGTAGCAATTCCTGAATGATTTGAACATTAAGCCATTTCAGAATCTGGACTATGATGATGTTTCAATCTCTTTTAAAATATGAGCCCCTGAAATAACAATTACTCCAAGTCTATATCTATGACACAATCATTGTAAGTAATAATTATGGCCACAGTCTGACATGGATAGCAATGGACTTTCAGTTTTACTGTCATCTGAATGTATTTTTTTGTATACTTTTGCTGCAGCTTTTCAAAGTTTAGCTTCTGTTTTTATGTTTATGTCCACAATACAAAGAAGTCTGTTTATGTGAATAAATTTCATTTGTGTGTATATATATGTGTGTGTGTGTATATATATATGTATATACACATGTATATATACACATATATATGTTATGCATATATATACATATATACACATACATATGTGTGTTTATATACCAATATATATATATGAACAATCACAAAACACACATTTACTTAAAGATAATCACAAGGACAATGGGCACTGAGACAGTAATATTCTTATTTTTCCTTAATTAAATCTATAAAACAAAAGAAAATTAAGACTAAGGTACTATTATATTCAATTTATAACATAATTTGGTACAAATATAAACTTTTGAAACAAGGTAATGAAGTAACTGAAATGAGCAGATGTGTGTGTGTGTGTGTGTGTGTGTGTGTGTGTATGAAACATAGTACACCAGTCTTATAAAAACATAAGAATTCAAAAAAGCACATAAACTAACTTCAGTATTGGGCTATAAACTCCATCTTTTTAGCAGTCACATACCTCATAACCTAAATACCCTTGCTATTTGTTCTACAAATTAAAGAACTTTTCTGAAACTTAATCAAATTACTAACCACAATATGTTAAATTGGAATTCTAAATTTCCAGACAGCATCCTATTAGATATTATTTATTCGCTAATGATGTTTTTCTAGATTAACTATGTCTAGGGTTAGATTATTTTTGTTTTGGACTCATATTATAAATACTTATGTGTTATAGCACAATGCATATTGTTTTATTTTCCCTACAGTCTTCCTTAGCCATTTTCTCTCTCCTAATATCTTTGTAGGACAAAAACTGAACACTTGAACATATAATAGTAATTAATTTATCCGTCACTACTAACTCTACTATCATCTAACCTGTTCTTGCTTTTCTATATTATGTAAATACAGATATATAGATGTCTGAAAAAGTCAAATGAATATAAATTACTTTACGTGTCCCAGACAATAAGGAAACCCTTTATCAAATCAAGTCATAGTGAGAGTTTAGAAATTATTCTCAAAGAAAGTAACAATTATTTTAAAGCATTATAGCTGAATGAATTAAAAAAACAACCAAAAATTATTGTCTCCAATGAATAAAACTGTAAAGTGAAAAGGATACTTAAATTGAAAAATATTTTCATAAGTATATTTTTTATTTCAAGGACCATTTATTTCAAGGAATATTTTTATTTCCAGGAATATTTATTTCAAAACATTTCTTGTTTTCTGATTTATTTATTCTAATAATTCTAATGAATTTAGAATATGTGAGTATTTGATTTTATCATTTCAAAATTGTGTTAAAATATCACTTAATAATTAAAATGACAGATTATTGATTTTAATATGTAGTACTACATATTTTAACATGGTGCATGTAAAATGTTGAGTTTATCTATGGTATAATAAAGGTACAGGGCCACTAGAATTGTGAAATGCTTTCTGAATTCCCCTTTTTTAGTAAATAAATATGATCTATATTGCCATTTTCTCTGTGCCCTTACCAAAAAAATAAATCAAATAAAGAAAAGGCCTACTGATGTCCAATCTTATCCAACATCTGAAATACAACCAATGAAGTAATTAAATTAAAAGCCAAATATAGAAAACTAAAATGAGGGGAACAATGTTATAAGTTAACATGGTAACACTATCAATATTTTTATCACAAAATAAGCTGCATGATTATTAAATTATATTTTCTTATAATTTTACCATATTGGAGGAAAATATTTTATTTGCTATTTTTATAAATTTGGATTAATGTATCTTTTTCCAAGTTATCAAATGATGGTTCAAAATAATGCAATGAACATGACCAGTTAGTTTATTTAATAATATGATAAGGTTCATTTTCATTATATACGAGTATTTTAAAACACTGCATACATATTGAAATTTTGGGAGGATTAGTTTTATGACTAATGACCATGAAGGAATAGGAGAGCAGTTTGCTGGAACTAATTACCTTTAGGAAGCATTCTGTGAAAAAATTGGGATTTGATTACTTTCATTTTATTTTTTTTATGTTTTTAAATGTCTTTATTGCTTTGACCTCTATGATATTTAACCCCTTGTCTAAAATTTAAAAAGACAGAATGGATTAATGTACAATCAGAAGACGATGTATCTATTCTTTGCTTTTCAAATACATCTGAAATATATATTTCATTGCATTAATCCAAAATATTTTCTTTCAGAGAATTATACAATGAAATACATAGAAAATGTCAGGCTTGTAGAACATTAAATGAGTGATTTCATTTAATTTAGAGGCTCATATAAACATTTATGGAAGTTGATATAACTTAACTGTATGTCCATTTGAATAAAATACATTGTTTCACCTTTTAATTTTCACGCTCTTTTAATAACTTATTCTAGTTCCGCATGCTACCTGCTTGTGAAAGAGCATAATGATTGTTTTCAAGTCTCCTGACCTATGTATGTGTTCTAATTTTTTCCTCTTTTATTGAAGACTTAATTAGGCCTCATTGTTTCAATTAGCATCTGTAGTTTTATTTTCCCAAATTTAAATTTCCAGTTTTTCCGTATCTTGCATCAGTTGTACAGCCAACTTAACAAGTCATATATCACAATCATTTACATATTTTAAAAATCTCATTCTAATGAACCTCTCACATCAATGATTCGAAAAGCATTTAGGGGGGACAAAAAAAAGCCTCTATTCTCATCTAAAATAAAAAATAAATAAATAAAAAATTGTTATTTTCCCCCCACATTTTCTGGCTATATCCCTATTTTATTTACAACTTCTTTCCTCTACAAAGTCGATGCTTTTAATTTCCTTTCAGCTCATGATAACTTCGTCCTCTTTTCCCATGCACTGGGATATTGTTTCCAACTTTCTTTAACAGTTAAATTCTGCTAATCTTTCCAGCCAGAAGAGAAGCATTCTCTTCCAGGAATCCATGTATGAAATTTTAAGTTTCATTTACTACATTTGTGATTCACTGGTTCCTTTTGCATGATTTGGTCATAGAATGTCTTCAAGATATTGGTGAAATGTGAGTCTTCTGAAAAAATAAATCTATTCAAAAGAAAATAATAAACCCATTCCCTAAGGAAACAAATTTCTACTTTTAAATAAATAACTTGAATTAACTTTAAATTGTTTATTTCCTCAGGCTGGAATAGGTCCCCAAAGTAAATTTTTTAATTGGTTTCTGCAGTTCTTTTTTCTTAAATAGAATCATCAAACTCACTCTGAATTGGAATTTGGAGCACACATTAGCTCAAGGCAAAAAGAAAAAAAAAAAGTAAAGTGTTTTTTTTTTTTTAATCTAACATTTTTTTCTTGTTGTGAAATATCTAAGAATGAAAAATCAACATAATTTTCTTTAATGTTTGTTTTATTCCTTAAGTGACAACTTACATGGTAGTAAACTCTTCTTAATATAAGGCACTTTCCATTGTTAAAATACATATTAGATAAAAAGACCGTGGGAATACAATTCAAATATAAATAAGAATTCTAAATATATTTAGCAGTTGATTTCTGATTTACAATATTAAATTAATCAGATTATAAAGTAATTATGTTTTAGCATTCATTTTATCTGTCGCATTTTCTTGTCATATACGTATTGTTCACATCATGGAGTAAGTCATTGTTAAAATTAAAAGAGGAGAACAGGTTAAGAAGATTTGGTCTCCTTTGTACTATTGACCATGGCTATGCATATTTTTATTTTTTATTTTTTTTAGAAAATTAGAGTTTGTTTATTGAAACCAAAAAAACAGAGAATACTCTTTTAGTGCTTATGTATTGTGGAAGGTTTATTCTATTATATTTGATGTAAAATATTACCATATACTCTTCTAGACCATACTTCTCCATTTACCATAAAGTTCCCTCTAGATGGTGTAAAACAAAAGAGGGGTGGGGGCCTCAACAGTAGCCTCACTGGTGTCATCCTTAATTTCCAGCCTTTTAATTATCTCATGTGCTTGAAAATCATCTAAATTTTGTATTTGCTTTAGAAGATAGAGTATATCAATTATATTATCAAATTTTAACCCTTAATCACGCTACTGCTCCTAGACGAAACATAGGATTAGGTTCCTGTGCGTCTCTGGTCACAAAATCTTGTCAAGTTGTCAATACATAACCATGTTTTATGTGTGTTTCTGTTTGTGGCACCCTATTGAATATGTATTGTTCATTCCTGAACTTTGAATTCACTACCAACAGCACTATAACTGATAAGTAAACAAAGTTTATTTAACACACCTATTTCCTCTGTAAAGCACATCACAGCTTTCTTAAGTTTAGGAAAACTGGACAGCAATTCTACACTACCTTTAGGGCCATTATAAACAACAAAATCAACAAAAACATAAAAACATGGCACTAAATGTGTGGCAAAAAAAGGAATACAATTTTGCAGAACTAAAAACGAAACAAGGACAGATGAGTGTTGTCTTGTTCAACCTCACCTGTGCCCAAGCCTGTCAGGCAGCTCACTGGGTTTGTTGCTCTGCTCATGTACATGGATGACTGTGAAGTAGAACGAATATTGATTTGGGGGTTATAAATAAATTGTAGTGAGTGTGTAACCTCACAAATTCAGAATCTGAGAAAAGGATTGAATATAACACACACACACACACACACACACACACACACACAAGGTCTGTCAATTAAGTTCATTAACTCATCCTAGAAAAAGTGTTACATACCTTATTCCTGAATATCACTACGATCACCTTTGAAGTACTCCCCTTGGGAAGCTATGCACTGATGCCAGTGCCTACTCCACCCTTCAAAGTAATTTTGGAATTCTTTTTCTGAACTGGCCATCAGAGTTGTCATAGTATTACACTTGATGTCCTGAATGTCATCAAAATGTCTTCCTTTCAGTATTTTCTTTATCTTTGGGTAAAGAAAGAAGTCAATGGAGGCCAGATCAGGTGAGTAAGGAGTGTGTTCCAATACAGTTATTTGTTTACTGGCTAAAAACTCCCTCACAGACAGTGCTGTGTGAGCTGGTGCATTGTGGTGATGCAATAGCTTCTTCGGGACCATTTTTGCACACATCTTTCTTATGCCAAGATTTTCAGTTCAGATTTTCCTAACTGTTTCTCTATTGATGTTTACTTAGTTTGCTTTGCTTCTCACAGTCAGCCAATGATTTTGACTCACAATTCGACAAAATTTGCAATATTTTCATCAGTTCTGCTGCTTAGTTGCCATCCTGACCTCTCTTCATCAGTGAAGCATTCTCTCCCCTCACATAAATGTTTAATCTATTTGTACACTGCTATTTTCTTCATGGCATTATCCCCATAAACTTGGACTAACACGTCCCTGATTTCACTTGCATTCTTGCCAAGTTTAACAAGAAACTTAATGTTTGTTCATTGCTCTAATTTAGCCCATTCTCGTGACTGCACACAAAAACACGCAACATCAATAATGAACGCCACTCAGCAACACACCGTCACACACCGACATAAACACAGCTGTGAGACACAGATATGCCAAGCTTATGAAACCTTACCAAGCTGTTTGTACAGTGCTGCCAATGTAAGCGCATGGTGGCAAGTGGTAAACTTGACCTGTATACTCATATATGCAGACATATACACAGATATCTGGAGTTTCCCCTCCCTGACTCTACTTTTTGATATTTTTCCTTTCAGATTCTAGTAACTGTGATTGCCTTGAACTCTGTTTTCTGATTCTTCAAAAGAATGAGGCTGCAGGGGGATTTCTATTAAAGTTTTAGTCTCCTTGTCAGATGTAATCGTGGCCTAATCTCTGGCTAAAAGAAACGCAAATAAGAAACTCAACTTTCATCCTGTGTTTTCCCTTGTATCTAAGTGTTAATGTCCTTCCAGTTTCTGCTTTTGTACATGTATATACACAAAAATACAAGGTATTCAATAATGTTGTAAAGATTTTGTTGGGTATCTGATGGACATGCGTCCTATTTGGGAGACCACCTCAGGGATACTGTGGATACCTGATCATGGCATTGTACACCAGAAGCTAAACATTAATGAATGCCAACTATAATTTTATATATATAATGTGATGGTTCAGTGTGAGGTCGGAGGGATAGTAGATGGGGGGAGGGGGGTTCACAGTGTGAGGGATATAAATGATGAACGTCTAAGTATTACCTTGTCTTGTACACCTGAAACTAATAAATAAATAAAAAAAAAACAAAAAAAACAAAAATACATATACATGTGTACAAAAATACATATATGTATACATATATATGTGTATATATGTATGTGTATATGGATATATATATATATATATATATATATACACAAGTACATTCATACATATATATATTTTCCCCCCAGAAAATATATTGATCTTTTTTTCTTCAACTTAAATCACTGAAATATCAGGAAATAAAAAATATAACTAATACTGTGTGTACCCTATGCCAGAAAACACAGCTTGCTAGAATATGCCGCACCAGTACTTTGTATAAGATATTTAGGACAACTCAGATAAAGGAAAAATATCATGCAAGACTTCATTAATGAAGATAGGGTAGAGGAGGCTGAAAATTCCTTCTCTTACTCTAATAATTTGTATTAGAATTTATGTCCTTGTGGGAAGAGATAACAGATATAAAAATAGGATTCATAAAATGGCTAAAATAAACAAACCTAGAGGAAAACACTGAAAATAAACAAACTCAGAGGGAAATATTGTCTAAGTAAAAGAATACTGAAAATTATTTATAGGTTATTGTATCTACAATGACTGACCATATTTATGTGTGGTATGCTATAGTTTTGTTTTGTTTTTTTATCTTTTTTCTTTTTTAAAGATTCTCTGAGACTTGACCAATTTTTCAAGGGTCTCTCCAGTATAAAAAAAAAATAATAATAACAACAAAATTAATTGATTAGTTTAAAAAATTAAAGCATTTACTGTTAATTACAATGCTTCATTACAATGAAGCATTTACTGTTAATAAGGAGCTTGGGCATTATTAATAAGACTGTGAGATGTTAACACTTTTGTTTTAGCATACAGGATTTAATAGTCATTTCAGAAAACAAACAAAAATTAAATTGAAATATACCATTTTGGCACCACTGTATATGTGTTCAGAATAGGATGCTTTGAATGACACGTAGTGGGAATTTTAGTTTCTTCACCCAATTATTAAATTTAATCTTATACATTTCCAAAAATTAATTAATTAATTTTGTGAGGTTTCAGAAGTGAAAGGACACAAACCCATGAAACTATGTAATTGTTCCAGAGTTGGGAGACATCAGTGCTTTTGTTTATTTAAAGGTTGATGACATTTTCCTATGATGCTAAATCCTTACTTGCTTTAATTGAATTGAATATGTTTTGAAAAATGAATAATCATTTAAAGGTTGAAATATTCAACACTAACTTCCTAGCAGCATTTCTTAGATTCCCATTGGTACTGAAATACAAAATGTTATGAAATATCACTGTGACGTTATTGAAACAATTTCCTTTTTCTATGCTTGTGGGTTGATACTTCAGGTCAAGTGCTGCAGATTACATTCTGAAAGCATGCAATTGATTTTCAAACCCTTTGCATCCTCACTACAACGTTTAAAAAGCCATATGAGACACATTTCCTGAGATGAGATAGACTACTTTTTGTTTTACATGGGCAATAGTTTAAATGGTATGTTGACATTTAAAGAAATAAATATTCAAGCATGAGCTAACTTTGAAAGTCATTAAGATTAAAGGTTTACAATAACATATTATCCTTAGGTGTTGAAACAAATAATATATTGTGTTTATCTGACACTAATCTGGCTAGCATATGAAGAATGGAAGCATTGATTTGATTTTGACCCAAATAATGATGCATTTATAACCTTTGCAAGAAAGAATTAAAGCATAGTCTAACCTTTCATCATTTCACATTTTCATTATCAGAAGATCATTACTCAAAAGGAAAAGGAATGATGTTTCAGTGGGCTGATGCTTAGAGTTGTATTTCTATTCTTCATTACAATGAAATGTAAAGGACAGGAAAAGGAAAATGGGGAAAACAAATCTCTATTGCAGTTTTTCATATGTAATAGTCACTATGGTTTAAGACTTATCGGAGAAAACAACCCATTTTGTTTCAGCAACAAATTTGTTAATATTTTGATAGAGCAAATGCATACCATTTTATTTGAATACTCTAGGACCTAAGTTTTATTTGCAAAATGCAAGGAAGATTTTTATTTTAAAGGGAAAACTTCATGACCTAAGGATTTAATTTAAAAAATTATCAAGTGAACAAAAATTATAAGCACTTGTGAACATTAAACTAGATGAAAATTGCAAACATCTAATATCAAAATTTAAATTATATCATCCCTTGATTTGTTGAACATAATGATGCTTATTGAAATGAGTCAAAAGACATTGTTTTCTTATGAAGGCTTTTTCTGATATATGCTACTTGAAACTATTTCATCATTCATGGTCATTAATATTTACTTTCAAAAGTCGTTTAATATGTACTTCATAAAGAACTCTGGACTTAGGGTGTTACTTTTGAGATCATCACATAAACCCTGGCTAATATTTTTACATGATTACAAAAACATTTTAAATAATAAATAACAAAATGTATTGTATAAAATATGAATAATTTCTATGAATTATATAGTGCTTGCATTAATAACATATTGATAAGTAGTGGATAATTAATAATTAATACTTAAGAGATCATGGGGCTGCTGCTCAGACACACAAATATTGAGGAAGAAAACAGAATGAAAACAAATGTCATCTGGAATGCAGAGTCTCCTCAGCTTCACCACTAACTAATAATATTGGCTTTCCTTAAGTACCACTTGCATTTCCTCCAGCTGTCAACATCTACTGCTAACAGCACCCTTCCCTTTTTCTTTTGTTCCTCTACATTGTACAAAAACAAAAACAAACAAGAAGAACCCCACAAAAGCACAATTGTATTTAGCTGTGTCCATTCTATCATCAGGTAAAAAGTAATATGCAAAATAAACATGTAATTAGGGAAGTCAGTTACTTACCAAATCTTGTGAATCAGAAGGTCTTCTTACTAGTAGGAAAACTAAGTAGAACCATAATGTTTATATTAGACAAAAGTAATTTAATTATGAAATGTAATGAGCACTCATATTCTGAATGTCTGCTCTTTGAAAAAAAAGTTGTACAACATCATGGTGTCAGTTTCAAGGACCTTACAAATTATTGGCATGAGAAAGTATAAAATATGTGCACATCACTGACTGAAATACAAGACAACCAGAGAGAGGAGCTGGAAGTGCTATCATGCTCTAGAGTGTGATAGATACTCATTCAATCTTAATCAATAGGATATCCACTTCACTCTCCTAAATGGCTCTCTGTCAACATAGTGAAATAAATCATGTGCCAGATATTGTGAAGAAGGTGGAACTGAAGGATTTTACAGTGAAGATTCAAACTCTTTGCCTGACTCCCTCTCATTGAGTATAAGGTAGTCTATCACAGGCTTATCAAAGCATCACAACATGTTAAAAGCAAAGCAGTTACAAATTTCCTACAACTCTGAGCCTTTTGTATATCCAACCAGGAATTGTTGAGAGGGCAGAGAGAGTGAAGCATCAGCCTGCTTGAAAAGCAACCACTGCTAACAACAACTATTAGGGTGGTGCAAATTGTGTTTTTTGCTATTATTTTTAACCTTTTAAACCGCAATTACTTTTGCACCAACCTAATGCAATAACTGAGCCCTGGTTCATAGAATTGAAACAAATTACTTGAAAGTCATTGTTTTTTCAAGAAGCATCAATAGCTGGAAGTGATTGCATCTGGAAAGTTAATTACCCAGAGTGCAACTCAGCATAATTTTCTTTTCTAAAAATATTTTACATTAAAAGCCAGGCTGTTCACAAATGCCAAACATACGATGATACCCTTTGTGACAAGCTAACCTTTTAATTTGCTTGTATTATTTATTTACTAATCCTAGTCATAAAGATCAATTTGAAATCTATCTTATGATCTTTCATTATCAGACATTGAGACGCATATAAACTAAAGAAAAAATGAGGACAGTAAATATTCCTATAATTATTTAGTCTCTGGCTACCGCCTTTCCAAAAACAGAAACAGCTCCTCACACCACCCTGCATTCAGCGAAGAATATTAATTACGTTCAGAAATCCCCTTTTTCACCCTGGAGCAAGACAGTGTTTTATATCAATTTTAACAAGCTGCAATGTACTGGCTGTCAATGGTCATAGCCTCAGCATTGACAAATTAATTTACATTAAGGCATAGTAACTGGTAATATCAGTGCTATTTCCTCAGACCATGCAAGCATTTCTGTGTGGACTCCATATTAACCCAAAAGCAGAAATGTCCATAGTGAAGCTATAGTCATTTTTGACAAGGCAACACCTCCGATAAGGGACTAATATCCAAAATACATAAAGAGCTCATACAACTCGACAACAACAAAAAACAAGCAATCCAATTAAAAAATGGGCAGAGGACCTGAATAGACATTTCTCCGAAGAAGACATACAAATGGCCAATAGACATATGAAAAAAGGTTCAACTTCACTGTCAATCAGAGAAATGAAAATGAAAACCACAATGAGATATCACCTCACCCCAGTTAGAATGGCTATCATCAACAAAGAAATAGTAACAAGTATTGGAGAGACTGTGGAGAAAAAGAAACCCTCATACACTGTTTGTGGGAATGCAGACTGGTGCAGCCGCTATGGAAGGCAGTGTGGAGATTGCTCAAAAAATTAAGAATAGAATTACCATGTGACCCAGCAATCAATCTCCTGGGTATCTACCCAAAAAATTTTCAAACATTTATCCGTAAAGATATATGTGCTCCAATGTTTATCGCAGCTTTATTCACAGAGGCCAAGACATGGAAACAACCAAAGTGTCCTTCAATAGATGATAGGATAAAGAATATGTGGTGTATATACACAATGGAATACTATGCTGCCATAAGAAAAGATGAAATAGTACCATTTTAAACAATATGAATGGATCTTGAGATTATGCTGAGAGAAATAAGTCAGATAGAAAAAGTTGAAAACCATATGATTTCACTGATATGTGTTATATAAAAAACAACAAAAGACAAATGAAGAAACAAAAACTCATAGACACAGACAATAGTTTAGTGATTACCAGAGAGTAAGAGGGGAGGGGTTGGTAGATGAGGGCAACAGGGATCCAATATATGGTGATGGAAAGAGAACTGACTGGGTGGTGAACACACAATGTGACATATAGATGATATATTACAGAATTGTACACCTGAAACCTATGTAACTTTACTAACAATTGTCAGCCCAATAAACTTTAATTTAAAAAAAAAAGAAGTCTCTTTTTTGAAAACATTTTTCAGGATATAAAAATATGACACACTACTTCACACCCAAATACAGAGTGCTGATCAGAAAAAATATATGCAAATGAGGCGGTATTGAGATTTCTTTGTGTTTTTTTTTTTTCCCTACATATATTTGCCTCTACAATTTCAATCAGCTAATGGCTTTCTGTTTTCTTGCTTAATGGACATTTGATGTAGGAAATCAGACAGAAGTTGCTTAAAGCCTTTTGGCTTAAATTTGTTTCCAATTATTTTATACAATCCTAAATTGAATAAAGAAGTAGATATTCCAGATTAGAAATAAAGATGATAATAACTTTAGGAAAGGCAAGTCCACAGTTGGTTGATTTTCCCAAGACCGAGATCTCTGTCGAGTCCTCCTCACCTTCCTGCTCTCTAAGTAGCAGCAGGGTGCTCAGGGGTCAATGCTCGGAAATGAAGGCCTCATGCAATGTTCCCGTCACAGAGTTTCCCATCTAAATAGCAACTCCTTACTCCAGTTGCTCTGGTCAAAATTCTTGGAGTCACAACCCACATTCAATCCATCTACAAATCCTGCCAGCTTTATCTTGAAAATATATCCAGGGTTTTACCACTCATTCACAAGTATTCAACCCCCAAGATCAATCAACCTCACCTTTCAACTAGATCTCTGTGGCTACTTCTTAATTGACCTCCCTGTTTTCCATTTCCTCTCAAGGTCACCTTCAATATAGGACAACATCTGAACCATCCTTTTGAAATGATCTTCCCCCTCAATGCTTTCCTATTTTTCTCAGAGTAAAATTCCAACCCCTACAGATGTCATGCAAAGTCCAAGATGACAAACCCCTTTTATCACATCGTCTTCTTCCATGTCCACCTTTGCAGTGCATACCACTTCAGCTATAAGCTGATACCACATCTAATGTACTGCTTGACCTAGAATGCATGGCTTTCTGAAGGTTACAGCCTAAACATAACTAAGAGAGGGGCTCTCCTGATCCTCCTTTATAAATCCAGAGTTCCTCCTGCTCACACCGTTCCCTATCTACATCCTGCTTGGATGTATTTGTTTATTTGTTTGTTTGAATATAGTACCACACACTTCTGTGATATAGATTCTATATCCTACTTAAAATTGAATTATTTATTTTTTTTTTTCTCTATCATTGAGATTGTAAGGGCTCATAATGTTAGTTTTTATTATTGTTGTTAATGCTAAAATTAACCGAAGCTTCATTTTTCTTTTCTTTTCTTTTTTTTTTAAGCTTAGACTCTTCTGTAGCTGTAGTGATCAGGCTCGATGGGTGGCTCCCCGGGTGTTAACACCCTGTAGAATCTTCCCCTATGAGTGTGTACAGGACCTGTGACTTGTTTCAAGCCAATGAGATAAGGCAAAATGAAGAAACTTTGTAGACGTAATTAAGTTTGTGAATCAGTTCATTCTGAGTATATCAAAAGGAGATTATTTTAGTCAGGCCCAACACAATCCAATTAAAGCTCCAAAGGGAGTGTCTGGGCCTTCTCAGGCAACAAACCTCCTTGCTTTCTTGAGGACATAGTGGCCATGATGAAGAAGTCCAAATGGCACAGAATTACAAGTGACCACCAGGAACTGTGGGCAGCCTTTAGCTGACAGCCAACTTGAAGCAGGACCCTCATGCAACCACCGGGAAATGAATTCTGCCAATGACTTTTAATGAATTTAGAAGTAGATTGTCCCTCAGTTGAACCTCCAGAAAAGAATGTAGGCTGACCCACACCTCAGATGCAAGTTAGTGAGATCAACAGCAAAAGATCAAATTAAACTACGCCCAGACTTCTGACCTACAGAAATTATGAGATAATATATGTGTGTATTTTTAAGCTGCTGAGATTGTGGAAATGTGTTGCACACCAATTGGTTATGGAAAACACTACCACATTTTCTTAGATAATGTTTCTTGTACTTTTCAATCTTAAATAGCACATGGTATGCGCTTTTTTTATACCCCTGTCCATTAATTTTCCTTTACCCCTGATCAATTTCCAATATGTTAAAGCACTTAACATTTGATCATTGAATTAATAAACAAATGAATGAATGCATTTATAAAACAGCCCCTCTTTGTATCACAGTAATGGAAATGTTTAGGAAAGTAAATTTCATGGAAAGGAAGTAAAACAGCCATCTGTTTCGTTGGTTTGACTGGAAGAATCAGAGTGGGTAAATGGTGATGATGTCTGTGTGTCCATTTACAGTTCAAAAAATATTTTCAAATACTTTAATACATCGCTGAAGCCTTAGCACTATCCTGAATGAAAGCTAATTATGCATATTTTAGCCATTATGCATTCATATCTCATTTAAGGGATTAACACAAGGTAACACAATTAGGGAACACTCTATTTATTTATTTATTTTTTTGACCCTAGACCATACGCACTATTTGCAACATCACTTTGTCTTTTATCATGGGATTAATTGCATCAGATTGCATGGAGAACAAACTACTTACTTGTCCTATATCAATGTTCATGAGCCAGAAGGATCTGTTCAACTTAGCACCCTCAAAGTAGGAGACATCTTACTAATAAAGAGAAGATGGTTACATGAAATTAGAAGTTAAAGGGCACTCGCTACTCTTATCAGAAGCATGAATTCCTGCAGCCTAAAATTTGCCCATTTGTCAAGGTGAGTAATTAGTGCTTCTGACTACATTTAGTTATGCTCTATATTTTAGGAACACTAACTAATTAGCTCACATTATCTCATCTACATTTTACAAGTTGAAGAAACTAAAAGCAGGAAAAAGTAAAGATTAAGAACCTAGCTTATTGTCACAAAGCATGAATTAATAGAACAGTAAAGTTTACTGGTTTTGACCTCTTAATTCCTTTTGCTTAATGCACCCAAAGCTGTATTAGTATTTTTAACAATTGCTGTTTGAAACTCCTATAGCTTTGTACAGTTTTTCTAATTCCTATTGAAGAGACTAATAATGGTTTTAGAAGCGTCACATCTTATCTCACATTCATCTATCCCCAAGTCCCTCACAGACCCTCATGCCAACTGTACCAAGCCTCCATTCCCGGCAGTGGGCGCTAAGTCAGCCCCTCACTTGGGGCAAGTTAGAATGCCTGAGTATCCTGAATAGCCTGTTGTTCTAAGAATTCTCCTGCCTCCTGCCAGAGGACACTGATCTCTTGCGTTGTTCATAGAAGAAGCATTTTTTTTTTCAATCCACATCCAAATAATTAAGAGCACCAAATTGGTGGGATGTTCTTGGTCTCTCTTGTGGGTTTCAAATGTTTCTCTTTCTTCCCACTTCATGTATTTCTCCACCTACCCAAGCCGTCCCCATTGTAGTTAAAGACTCTGTGTGCTTGAGTGTGCACGTGCGCTCACACACACTTGGAAAAAAAGTAAATGATAAAATATTAGGATGATATAGGTAAGTACAAGTGAAGTATGAAATAGAAAATAGAAAACATTAATTTTGAGAAAGAAGTAATGAGTAATTGAGTAATTAAATTCTGGAGAGCAAAAGTGAGAGAGCTAATGTTAGTTACAAAACTAAAAGTTAACAAGAATTTGCTGGTTACAGAGCAAGACTTCATGATAAGTACCGCACACATAAATTTTATCATAGTAAGTAATACTACAAAGTGCACGAAAACATGAAAGCAAATAGGAGAGGTCAAACACTGTGTGTATACATATCGTGTTTCCCTGAAAAAAAGACCTAGCCCGGTCTTATTTTACTATAATGTAAGACCGGGTCTTTATAATATAATATAATATAATATAATATAATATAATATAATATAATATAATATAATATAATATACATAATATAATATAATTAATATAATATGATACCAGGTCTCATATTAATTTTTGCTGCAAAAGACACATTAGAGCTGATGGTCTGGCTAGGTCTTATTTTCAGGGAAACACGGTATTATTTATAAATGTAAATATCTACATTACATACATACTTATATCAGTAGTTGTGTCTAGAATGAACTTTTAGAAAAAGCAAACAGAAATTAACCTCATTCACTCACTTTAAAAGACATGATCATAGAATGATAAAAGGAAGTAGTAAGGAGAAAAGACTCATTTTTGGATGAAGAAATGGTCAAGAGAGGCCAGTATCATAAAATGGCTGGGGAAACTTGCTGCAGGACCTGATGTCACCCTCCCTCTATTTTGTTAGCATCATTGTCAGCTAGGATCCTTCCTTTGTATTATGAGTGGTCCTTCCTCCACAGAGATTTTCCGTGTTAGGATTCGTGGCTATGATAGAGAAACATGGATCCTTGACAGTGTCTGTTGGAGTCTTTGCAGTAGTCAAAACATTCACAAATTAATGGCCGTATTGTATCTTGTTACTTCATAATAGGTAAGAGTCTCTGTCCTCAGGTGCATTCAGTACCTGGATCAGGAGTTGGCAGGAGGTTCAGCATGGCAGAGTCAGCTACATTGGCATTGCCAGCACTGGGCAGACTACCACTGCCACAGCCCACCTCAAATGCCCAAAAACACAATGTGGGGTGGGCAATAAAGACCACTGGGCGAGAGCAGTGAGGCTGGGCACTGTGGGCTACAGAATGCTAGGCCGTGAGGGATCAGATGGCAGGATTGTGAGAGAGTTAAGTCTTGAAGCTCCCCATACACACTCCATTACCTCATCAGAATTCACTTACAAAATGCAAATTCAAAGAAAACATTACGAAGAATTTCAACTGCAGACCACTAAATTCCCAGTGCAGGCCGTTCTAAGGGTGGGGCCCTGTGCCAGCACACCAGTTGATCATCCATAAATCCAACCCTGCCTGGAGATAGTGGGAAATCCCAAGAATGCCTGAGAATAAATTCATCAAAACAAATGACTTGATGAAGGTAAGGACAGAGAATTGGTTGATTCTGAGAGCACGATGGATAGCTTTTGCATGTTTTAGGAATAAAGCAAGATTCGTACAAAATATAAATACAAACAGACACATCTAATTGTTGTTTTACAATAAACTTTGTAGTCTAAATGACATTAGTATGTGCTAACTCATCTTATCAAAAATGTCAGGTTTGTGGTCAAAGCATGTACCATGCTTTGTTCATTTGTATCAAGTAGCTTGGATGGTCCTTGAAGTTCTTTTCAACCTAAGTATCTGTTTCAGACCATCAGACACAGCTTTGGTCTAATGATTTCATGATAACAATTCCTGTTTGCTACTCTTCCACTACATAGCCAATCATAACTTTATGATTACCTTATGGAATTGCAAAACACTCCCAGTAAATATTGGATTTATGAGCAAATAATGCTTGCTAATGGCATATGGCTCATCTGAATGCCTCTGGTATTTTCTCAACTGGACACCCCTTTCATTTCCTGTTTAAGCCAAGGGCAAACATTGGAAATCACACATATAATAAAACATTTTTTGTTATCCTAAAGAGATAGGTAATAAATGTGGCTTAATATAGTAAAAAATAAAACTAAGGCAGATATCTCACTGAAATAACTGTTGCTAACTTGTAACAGAGAAGCAGATATTTTAGATAAAATGTTCTCCAGTGTTTCATTAAACAATTTAGGGCAGAAAACATTACTTCATTTAAGGACAGCATTTCTATAAAAAGAGTTTCTCTCAATAACTAACATGTAGTGAACTGATACTGAGATATTTTCTTGCATCATATAAAGATATAATTGGTTCTAATAACGGGTAACTTTAAGGTTTCCATTTTGACCTTTATCTACAAATCATCTAATAGATATGTTGGATTTCTTGATTGACAAAAATGGTGTGGTTCTTTCCTATTGATCATTAAAATGTGATTTTTATCAGTACACCAAAATAAAACATATCAAAACATAAACCATGTCATAATAAAACAAATAGTAGAGGAGGCAATCATGTCTTGAGAGTGAATTACATTGTTTGTTGTCATTCAGTTTTTCAAAAGAATGAAATACTCATTATCAAACAAAACATGGTGGCAAGTAATTAAACTAAACAAAGCAAAATGAAAGGATAGATAATAAAAGGAGAAAGAAAGAACATGTAGATTACTACACAAAATATTGCTAAAGAAATTTTCATTTGCAATTATTTTCAAAAACTCAGAGATGAGGAAAAAAAAACAAATACTAGTGTTCTCTATGATGCATAAGTATTGGGTAAAAATGACAAACCATGAGTAGCAGTGGATATTATTTTTAGAATTGTGTTATGCAAACATCATTTGTGTTGGGAATTATAATAATAGTATTTAAAGTTACACACAAAGGACAATTTTATATATAAAATATCTTCTTAATTCAAAGAATGTTAAAAATTTGTCATGTGTTATTTTGGGCTTTTCTGGAATATCTTCTAAAGTTCCTTAATAACAAAATGGATTATTTTTATCTCCAAATGTTGAGGTATACTTCTCCCCAAAGTAGGTATATTGAACTATACAGATCTATACTACAATTGCAAATATTTATTTCAAGAGATAGCTAATCATGTTCAAAGATGTTCTTCACATTGCTGAGCTCCTTTTGCTTCTTGTTCCATTTTTCAATTTCTCAAATTTATTAATGTTTCTTTTTCTTAATGAATAACTTGTAATTAAGTATTTTATTATTCTTAAATATTTTATTTTACTCATACTTTTATAAATTCAAAATTACAGTTATATCCTAAAAGTTTATAATCTAAGCATACTGTTAAAAAAATTAACATTACCGCACTGATTCATCTGAAAGAAAACATCAAATTTCTACAAGTAGAAGCCACATCAGCTAGATATTTCTTGAATTATTTTCTATCATTATATAAATGGGGCTTATAAAAATAAACATGCATGTAGAAATAGAACATTACCGTTTTGAATTGTACCTAAAGTGTTGAGACAAAATATATCATCCACTTCTGTAAAGATTTTCTTAGTGGGTCCCTTTATGCAGTCTGTCTTCTAGTTCTCTCTTTAATTCCTAGCTACATTACTATTTTGGTACTTCATTCAGTCACAATAAACTGTTACTTCTCCTGTATGTTTGAGCCTAATATCTGAAATTATTTACAACTACTTTAAGATCAGTATCACATAACACTTGAAAACATGAATGTTTATTTTGTTTTCCTTATTACATGTAGATTAAAAAAAAACTATGAAGACACTAAGTTGAGGGTATAAACTAGAAATTTTACAAAGTAAATAACTATATACTTAAATAACCCTTCCCTAAATAGTTCAACAACTAGTATATAGCTATACCCAAGATATTTTCTAATTATCAAACAAGAAGTATAAGTGGTTTAAATCTTAGTCCTTTATATATTTAAATGATGAATCATATGTTGATCAGTAATTATAGAAATAACTAACTAGGGATTAAACAAAGTTCACTATTTTGCTCAGCAGTATAGAAATCATAATATCCAACTATCAGTGTATCTTTTGTTAATGACATATATCTACATATAACAATTTGTTAATTAATCATGTATTTTATGCAACCTTTACAGTAAGTATTTAACTGATGTACAAAAGCAAAGATAGTTATGAATCTAATATAAAATTGACAAAAAATGAAAATCTACCTATGAAGATAAATCGTATTCTATCTTTCAGAGCTTGTCTTTAACATGAAACACAAATAAATTACCTCTAGTCTAATTTCCCCATGAATGAGGATCATAATTGGGTGCACTTTTGTCTGTGAGTTTCCGAATTTCTAATGCTCCATTACTTCTGTGAGGAAACATTGGAAAAAAAAGAAAGTGTTATTGATGGAGGGAGACATCATTTACCAAGTTAAATCTCCTCATTGTGCTTAAAAGAAAACTGATTTTTTTGGACACTGTTCTGGACAAAGATAATCCTAGAAGAAGTAGAGGGACCATGATTTCCTTACTTTGTTACTGAGCAGTAAAGGATAGTGGTTAGGAAAAAACTGCCTTTGATTTCAGATCACAAGAGAGAAAATCCTGACCCTGCCATTTAATAGCAATGGGAAATTCTACACATATTTTTTCTTTAGTTTTTAAATGGGCAAATCATAATATCTATGCCATAGTTTTATTGTGTAGAAAAAATGTAAGATATTTTAACATTATGGTATATATTAAATAATAAAATAAGGTTTAATCATAATTATATATTTGAGAATGTATAAAAACATTATTTGGACAAAATAACCTATAAAATACATATCATTAATAAAAGCAATACTTTTGAAGTAAGTATCTAAGGCCTTTCAGATTGTATTTGTCTTTCACATATTTTATAGTTGTGCTTTATAAGATATATAATTTTACATATTTATTCTTGTCAATTTCTTAGAAATTCCCCCATATAATGTACAGTGCACCAAACCTGAGTGGCCCAACTTGTTTCAATATCGCTGCGGAAGTCACTGAAGAAAATGGTGACATGGGACCTTCAGTTTGAATCCATCAAAAAAAAGAGATTCTCAGTCTTTAATTTTCATGTGCTATCACACATTTTCTTGTGTAGAATCTCCCAATTACAAAAAAGGAATGATTTACAGAGGTCTAATGATTTCTTTTTTAATACAAATAAACCAAAATTACGGAAAATTTAAATTATCCCCACCTGTAAAATTCCCTTAGCATCAAACTGAGAATTAAGGGATTTGCTCACAACAGAAAAGTTAGATAATACTGATGTTATCTTTATTAACTATAACTGATTTGTACACAAGGCAGTTATATACAAAAAAAATCTAATTATTATGTTTTGCTTGGAAAAAAAACCTCTGTAATCTATAGTAAGGATAACCAGATGGTATTTGTTAGTTTGGTTCCTAAAGAATTCTCTGGCTTGCTAATTTCTCCTCTCCCATCTTTCTCTCTCTTACATGTATAATTACTGCTTACAAAAGGGAAATTCAGAGTATTGTTTCATTCAGAATTCATATTTAGGGCTTGTCTATTAAACAGTGTATTAACACAGTAAAGATGTGATTCATAGGGTTTCAGACCTGAACTTTCAGTTATTGAGAATCTTAGAGCACGGCAGACAACCTGTGCTTTGATATCAGTGGCTGCAGGTACACATATGCCTCTGACACTTACTGTTATTTGACCTTGAACAAATAAATGCATGCACCCTTCCAGAACCCTGCATTTGTGGATGTTGTAGCACGTCCATTCAGACGATGGTGGAGTAAAAATAAAGGAAGTTTAGATGGGAGAACGGCGTTAGCCAATATGTGGATGGGAACATTCAATATCATGTTTGAGAAAATAGGAATCAAATACTGGGGCAGAAAGTGGCTCCAGAATAAACATATTTGAATCTCACCCTGTAGATCTTAGTAGTGCTTTAAAATCCATTAAGCAACCCATGGATAAAGTAATGGAGCATTAATTTTGTAGAGATATACAAAGTAATTTGAAGCAGAATATAAAAAAAATACACAATAAAAGACATCTGGAAAAGAGTTGGATTGAATGTATGTGTTTATCTCCATTACCACTTAAGACTCATTAAAATAACAATAAAGTTAAAAAATAAAAATGCATACACTTAACAAAGAATTAGAAAAACAAACAAGAGCAACAATATGAGTAAGTTTAGAAACAGAGTAACCATGACATAATTGATTTAGAAAGCTCATGGAAGTTTAAACCTTTCTGAAATAATCTTGGAAGATACCTATTTATGTAAATGAACTCCAGAAAGATCCATGAATTGGGGCAGCAGTCATCACAGTGAATGGAGGTGAAAGTGAGGCAGAAAACAAGCATTATTTACAAGCCTGCTTAAGAAGCAAACATAAGCATCTGTCAATTCGGAAAGAAATACAACTATTACTCTAAAGCCAGGAAGAAAATTAGACTTAATTCCTTGGGGTAAAACATATGAAACATGAAAAGGGAAAAGCCGTGAACAGTTGTAGATGAGGTACCCTACTCAAAATATCATGGCTAGAGAAATTTATCAATTGAATGATTAAAACTTCTCCAAATCAGAGTTCAATGTCCTCACCAGGCTCCAAACATACATCAAGGATAATACAGTCTAGTTAGAAGATTACAATATTCTTCTGTTGGAGTAAATTAAATATTATAATTCAGGAATTAATCAGGGAAATACAAAAATAGTGTTAAAAAACTAATGTTAACGAGATAAACAATTTTGTCATATAACAGGTTTCTTATGTAAATTTCACTACTGAAAAACAAAGTATGTTTATCTTAAGTTACAGACTATAAGAAACTATAACTAATAATAATAATAGTAATAATAACAAATAGAAGACGAAATCCAATAGTAATAATTTCCATTTTTAGAGTATTTTATGTGCCAGGCTCTCTGCTATGTACTGCACATGAATTAACTTAATAAATCCTCCCACCAGAACTGCTTGTGTGTACTATACTAGATATAACTCTTTTGCCAGAAAAAAATAGGGAATCCCAATTTAATAAGGAAAGTTTATTATCTCATGTAGCAAAGACTCTAAAGGTCAGTCTAGAGTTTGAATAGCAACCCAAGGGTTGCTCAATTTAGTGGCTGGAAGGTCAGCAAAATCCCAGAGTTTTTTCCTGATTTTCTAATTTGTTCTTCTCAACCTAGTAGCTTCATTCTCAGGGTACCTCCCTTTATGAGTGAAATGGCTATGACTGTGTTTTTAAACATGAGAATGTGTAATAGAAAGTGTTGGTAACACTTCCTGTGTATAATGAGGGAGACTTTCCCATAATCCTTCCAGCAGACTTCTCGATACATAAATGAATATAAAAACAAATATAACTATAAGTAAAATATGCTTTTTATCTTTTGGACAGGATGGAGGTCCTATAACCTTTCCTGCCCCTATCCCTGGCATGAAGAATGAGATTGTAATAATTGGCTTAGACTAAACATGAATAAAATTGATGATCTAATATGGAGATTGACAGTGAGGTTGGCAACCACTTATGTCTACTACAGATATTATCCCTACTTTGTATGAAATTAAACTAAGGATTAAAGAAATTGTTAGATCTGCATTATAGAGATAGGGAACTTCAGAGCATGAATTTAATGAAGAGTTGTAAGGTTGGAGAGATTTAGTAGGTGGTTACCATAAGACAATAACTGATAATGGGTTGGAGGGGAGGAACAGAAAGAAAAATAAATACATTTCCTTGGACTTAAGAAGGTGATATCAGAATGGATAAAGTTATTTGCTGGACCAGGCCTTTAGGTCATTAATCTAGCTAATCCCTTGACTATCTTCCCCCACACAAGCTTTTTATTTTATTTTTTTTTTCTATTTAAGGTGAAAGATTCTACAGCTTATTTGGATGTTGATGTGATGACCTAATACACAAGATAAGATTAATAAAACAAAAAACAAGTAACCACATGAGTAATTTATTTCACAGGTCACTAATGGAGGATAACAAGAATACTTCCTAAGAGACTGATCTTTGGCAGAAGAAAATCCCTTATAAACTTTGGGATGAATGAGAAATTATGCATACATCTGGTAAAGCTGGAGAATTTTTTAAAGCATTATATGCAGCCTTCCGGCTTTCCCAATATTTTAATTCCCATGCTCAGTTTTAATGTTTTCATTGTTGTATTCACTTTTTCTCTTTTGCACATTTCTCATATACTGACTTATGACTTAATTTTTTCAGTTTCATATAGTAATTAAAATACTGCTCTGGGGGAAAATGCATACCAGAAGACATTATACAGTTACACAGCTTTGGAACATAAGTACATCATAATGAAAATGCTAACTAAAACAAATCTTTAATATTTGAATAGGATCCAAATTTCAGTCTGTTAAACTTTGTATGTAAAAAGGTTACGCTTTCTTTGTCTTGTTCTTTTATTGTTTTCAGTTGTCACCTCAATAAACTTCAATAAAATAAAATAAAAATATTATACTTTCTTATCAAAAACAAATAAAGGTTTATATTGAGAAGTCAGAGTGCCATTGTGCTTTCATCAGGCAATCATCTAAATGGAAATGAGCATGACTAATTCTTTACAATGTGGATGCTGAACTGAACTAAACCTATTAAAAAATAACTGGTAAATCTACAGAACTAAGGTAAGTAAGTTTTCCCTGAAATAAATCCATCTCTAACACAATACCAAAATTGATTAAATCCAAAGACAACAGATTTGCTGTTGTCCTTGGATACACAATCAAATATCTCCACACACACAAAAAAATCAACCTGCCTGAAATTAAAAAGAAAAACACACACACACACACACACAAAAAAAAAAACAGAAAGAAACTATATATAGATGAATAGGTATCTATCTATCTATATATCAGTACATATATAGATGGATACATTTTGATGTTTTTAGCTACGATGCTTTATAAAATGTAAATTATGATGAATATTTTTAGCTATCATTGATGATGTTTGATTTTACTCTGTTTCTTTGATATGAATTAGAGACATCAGACCTGGATATCTGTCCTCCCAAAGCTTAGACTAATGCATAATTAGATGCATTGTAATTCATTATCCATGAAACATAATCATACATGTCTACTCATGCATAATTAGTTTTCAAAAATAACACTTTTTAAATCTAGGTATAAAGTAAATATTTACAGGGAATTTTCATTTATAAAGAATATTCCAAATCACAAATTGTAAACCAACCACTGAGCAAATCAGTTTGAAAAACCTGATGTGGAGTTTGGCAGTTTCTATAACAAAACTCATATCTTCCCCAAATGCATTAGCATATATGTGCTATATATGAAAAACAAACAAACACACAAACAAACAAGCAAAACTTCAAAGTGACTTTTCCCACCCACAGTGATAGTGTATATCTCCAACCCAATGTCCTACTCTCTTACAACAAAAATTCAAAAATGCCAATTGTTTCTAAAATGTCCCTCTATACCTTTACACAGTGTTTACACCTCGTTTTCCTGAATTTCATTAAACATCATATTTCTAAGATATAATCAGATTTATCAGTGTGCTTCATTTAAGATAATCTTTATCCTATTTTTATTAAAATATTTGAATATACAATTATAGCAAAGAAAAAAATTATAAGTGCCTTTAACATTACTTACTCGAGTATGTATTTTCTATTATTAAAATTAAAAAGTGACAATTTTGAGGACAAATAATAAACAGAGATCCTGAAAAATAGTGATTTTTACTAAAGAACATGTTTTACACACGTTCTTCAAATCATTTCTTCTTATAGAGAATTGATAAAATGGCAAATTTTAATTCATTCTCAAATTCAAAGATGGATTCATTGAGTTCAACGGTTTAAGTAATCTTATACATTTCTGTTTTATTTTATAAACCACCTTAAGGAACTGGATTTTGCATTATAATAAAAAACACAGATATTAAAATTTGTTTTTTAATGTTGGCAAAGCTAGTTACAAATGACTTTAATTTTTACCTATACATGTAGGTATGTATGTGTGCTTGTGAATAAATTGCTAGTGTGAAAAATCAAATTTTTGTGTTTTTTATTTAAATTTTGTTAAATGGGGTTTCATTTTGAGTTTTCTCACCAGCTTAGATTAAATATTTGTTCCTATGTATTTTTAAAAATATTTAATCAGGTCCCACTAAGCTGTAGCAGCAAGAAAACAATATTTGGTTTCTATAAGCCATTTTCCTGTAGCCTTTTAACCATACCTTTTTTAGGCTGGGCTGACCTATTGCAAATATAAGTTCAAATATAATCACTTCCAACTACAGAGTGATGGTCAATAGTTGCCTTTCCTCAACATGGTCCTTCATGGACCTTATTCCTCCTGTGGCTCTGCATCTTCTAGGGCCAGCAGAGACAGCCAGCTGAAGAGAAAGGCTTTGAAATAACCACGTGGGATGCTTTTCAGTGCCCAACCTGGAAGTGACACACATGGCAGATGCACACATTTTATTTGAGAGAACTTGTCCTCCAGAGGTGACACCATCAACATCGCTGGCAAATATAGTCTAGGGACGTTCTCAAAAATAAGAAGACAGGATTTAGTGGTTTAGTGGTTTCCACCAGAACCTCCAAAACATTTTTCAGGAACTCAGCTGATGATTTGCTTGAAAATTCCTGGTGAAAAGAACAACCTGGTAAACTAGATTTATTTACTAGTGTTCAATGTTCAACTCTATTTGATGTTGTGCAACATACCACGATTAAAAAGAAATATGTAATAGAAAAAAAAAAAAACACCAGAAACAAAACAAAAACAGTGTACCTATTAGTTTTCCCAAGGTGGTTATAACCCCAGGGAGTCCAAAATTCTATGGGGCCCTCCAGGTAGAATCTGCCTCCCTTTCCCAAAATCTACAAATCACAAAATTATCAGTCACAGTTTTACTCGACTACTGGAAGATTTGAGCATCGTAAATTAGACCACATTGTTACAATAACCCGTAATTAAAACAAACAAACAAACAAAAAACCGTCTAACACACTCTAGTGAATCTTGTTCTCTATTTTGATGATCTCAGATTCCTAGAGAGACACTCTAGAATCCCCTAAACATTCCATTTTACTTGAATAAATCAAACTCCCTGGCTCTTACCATCAATTAGGAACTCAGGTCATAACACCCTGTATTTCGCATTCTGTTTATTGTCCAAGATTAGAACTTTTTACACATTCACATCCAGTAACTCTTCTGGAGTACTGCCACTGTGCCTGGCTGGCTGGTATTGCAAAGACTCTAAAATTTAACTACAAATGAATTGTCTAGATAATCTACAGAAACTGGAGATATTTTTGAATCTCGAATAAAGATGCCCTTCCTTACATGTGAGAGCCTCTCTGGGTTCCTTGGACCCTTTAGTGTAAATGGACTTTATCATGGACAAATTCTATTAGGAAAGTTCTAATCATGCTTCTGTTCCAAAGAAAACAGTTAGGCTCATAAACTGCGTGTGATACATCCTGTCCCCCATAAGGAGTATCTTCAACACTATGCAATAGTATCTATTCTTGAAATTGCAACCACTTGCTAAACAAAAGGTCTCTGAATATAGCCTTTATCAGGCTACAGGTCTGTTGTACCTTTCCCTATGGCAAATATATGTCTAATCTCCTTAAACCTGCATCACTAAGAAGGGACCAGACTTTCTGAAAATAGAAGATTATCCAAAAGACCACTTGCATTTTCCCCTAAGCACAAAATTACTACTGACTTCTCCACTAATAAATACATATCTTTCCCTTTCTGCCAAACATTCCATTTTATTTGAATAAATCAAGATCCCTGAATCTGGCCATCAATTAGGCATCCACGTCATAACACCCTGCGTTTCGCATTCTGTAATAATTGGTTTGACATTTTTTTTTCTCTATCTCTTTTCTGTAGCCTACAAGATCCAAAAGGAAGCAGGCAGGGTATCTTTCATTTACCACAATTATTTGTGTGCCCCGTACACTGCCTGTGATGATAATTCATATAATAAATATCTGATTAGATGTATGTATAAAAATGCCCCCCATTAGAGAATTAAGTAGATTTGTTAAAAGTTTAGGGTTTTTGTTTTACACACTGCCTCATTTTAAAGTGCATGTGGGAATTATCAATTTTTAAACATTGTTACATGTTCGTATAACAAGAAAAACAAATAATAAAAATGGTAGATTGATTTTTTTTTTCCCCATAAGAAACAGTCCTCGGTATTTGAAACAATAGTATGAAAAGAGCAGCTTGGTTCCGTGACATGACCTGACTCTCCATCAGATCATCTTGAAAAATGGACTGTGAATTGTATCTTATCACATTAATTATTAATTTTAGCTCTGAGTAAATGGTCAAACATAGTTGACATTTAACATAGAGCACAGAAGTAAATATTGCAATATTTTAAGTTTTAGACATATCGGAGAAAGCATTTTTTTTCTTGCATATTACTGTCAGGAAAAATATCATTAAGGTGTTTTTTTTAATCATTGTTGCTAATAAAAACTGAAGAATGTCATAAGTTAATTGGGAGGTAAATTAAGAAACAGCAAGTGAGAAATATAGAATTAAATGTTCATTTCACACAAAATCTCTGTATCATCATTAAGAACCTCGGTTTGTGGTAATCATGATTTCTCACAGTTTTGTCTGATCTTTATTTATTACCAAAAGAATGCAGGTGATTAGTGTTAGCATGTAGCTTTGTTAGTCATTACCTCTCCATCTCCTTCCCACACAAACAAATGCATAGAGATACTAAGAAAGATGAGAAGGAGTAGAAAAAAGAAAAGGAAAACATGAAGAGAGAAAAAATATTATGTTACCCCTTTGGGAGAGAACTGAAGAAATCATCACAATATGTACTGGATTACAAAACCCTTCTTTTGAGCTATCTGATTATCTCAGCAATAAATAGGCTACATATCAAAAAACAAACACCGTTATGAGAACTGTGCAAGACACCATGGCTGTTTATTGGGGTGACCTCTCTCATCTCCCTGATCCTCCATCTTTGCCATTTTCTTACCGTAGATGATAAACAGTACCCTAGTTGGTTGCCCATCTCTTTCACTCATAGGAAAAACGCTCCACTCAATTACTGTCTCTACCACTGTCTTAGGTTATGAAACTTAGCTGGTGTTTAGTCCTATTATTTTGAGATTCCCCCAGCATCTCTAGAGGTATTAGTAACTCTAGCTCTGCTACCTCCTTTCCTCTCATCAACTCGGCCTTGCCAAGGAGAGCTACCACTTAACTGTTGTGGTGCCAGTGCCCTCTCATCAAGGCATTTCTGATGGCCTTTGTGGATGTGTGAGTATTGTGTATTTGGGTTCATCCTGTGGAGCATTGAGCTCTGGTAGGTTTTCTGGACTCACATAATACATTCGACCCAGCATTCTTTCTTCTGCAGCTTCTTCATTCTGTCATGGCAACTCAGCCCGGCATATTACTTTATTCTTCTAAGACAGCGAGGTTGCCCTATTTCTGGTGTCCTTGCCTGAGTGTTAAATCCCCAATCCTCAGAAGAATTCTTAACGCATCTTATATCCTGGCCCCCCAAAATACAACCCCGGATGAGTTAACCCCTTGACTCCTGACAGTATTTGTCAGCTAATTCTTATAGCTCCCATAGTTTATACTCTCTTATCAGGCTTAACATATTCTAGTTGGATTATATTGCAACTTAATGTTAATTATAAGCCTGTGACCCACAGAAGAAATGGAGTCCCTGAGGAATGGTGGTCACCTGTTGCCCTTGTGGGAGAGGTCATTACAGTGTCTTTTAACATGGCTAATGTGCTAGCTTTCACTAGGGAGGGGTAGCCAATCATCTCTATGAATTCTGAGCATTCAGGGGGTCTCCCAAAGACAACTTCTTGAAGAGCATCTATTTAGATAATCTATCTAGATGTCCTCATCCCATATAATATTGTCTGAGCTTTTACAAATGTGAGCCCTATCTTATTTTTACTCTCTCTGCAGGACATGAATACAGCTCATTGAAAAGCAGCCAACTCCTCATTCCTTGAAGGTACTGATTTCACCCAAATCTCTCAAAAGCCTGAGACATTGCAACTACAGTGGCTGCCCCTGCCACTAAACTATTTCCTTCAGTCACCACAGGTGAAATCATGAGTGACTGGGACCCATCTTGTGCTAGGGACAATCCATAATCCATCTACCACTCAAGATTGCATTTCTTTTACTTGCCAGACAGCAAGTAAGCCAGTCCCCCAGTGCTATCTACTATCTCTTTCTTGAACTATTGCTGCTAACTGAGTGAGGTTGGTGCTCCAGAGATTAGATGTGAAAGGTTTTATTGAAGAGATACCTGTAAGAGGTGAAGAAAAATAAGCAGAAGTAGGCAAGGTGAGGCTTCACACTTTGATGTGAAGACGAAACTGTAAAATGAGACAGAGAAATAAGGAGAGTTGGAAAAGAAGTTTCTCCGACTGTAGTTTAGATCAGAAAAGCTTTTGTCAGGTCCCTAAGAAATCTCAAGGCATGTTTTTAGAGTCAGGAATGCTTTGGCTTTAATATATCTACCATCCTCAGTCATTCGTTGGGGGCACTGTGGAAAGCATGTCCTTGACACAAATATGGTGCTGCTTCCAGAACTGCAGACCCACAGCAAAAAATCTGAGTGAGGCATTTCCATGGCCACCATATTGTTGAATTTATGAATATCCTTTAAGAGTATTACTTAAAACACATTATGTGAGATTTTACTTTTTTTCTTTTTTTTTTGTTTAAAAAAATGTGTTTTAAATTATTTCCATAATATTGTGAGCAAGTTCTAGAATTAATAAATAGAGTGACTTAAGGGAAAACATGACATGTTCACCAAAGTCACCAAACACAAATTTTGGAATTTGAAATTTGGTTGTTTCTAAACTAATACTTTAATTCTAGATTTCCTGCTGAATTCAACAAAATTGTTGGAAAAAAACACAATATTTGTCATGAAGAATAAGTTGTAGATCAAACAATTTTATAAAAAATAACAGAAATTAACTTATAATGCTATGATCTATGAGCTGAATTTAATAACACGTTATACTACCGTGTTTCCCAGAAAATAAGACCTAGCTAGACCATCAGCTCTAATGCATCTTTTGGAGCAAAAATTAATATAAGACCCAATCTAACACAATATAATATAATGTAATGTAATATAATATAATATAAATATAATTCAGGATCTTATATTAATTTTTCCTCCAAAAGATGCATTAGAACTGATGGTCCAACTAGGTTTTATTTTTGGGGAAGCAGGGTATCAAATTTCTGAATAGATATAATGCGTAGTTCTTTGACATATTACAAAGTGGTATAAATAACACCATATGGTTATTATTTCTGGAGTCACTCTATTCAAATTTGCAAAATATTAAAACAGTTTACTATTATATATCCCACTGTTGGGTTCATGAATTTTTGCTCAATGAAAGCTGATAACTCTACTCATCTCCCATGACACAATCTTGACAGAAAAAGGACAGAAAATATGAGCTACAAATTTCGATATTTGGGAATACCAGCTGTCAGCTCTCTCCATGGGAAATCTGGGCAAACCTAACATTTCTAAACTTATGAGATAAAGCAAAAGTCAAATCAAATTTCTTTTATTTCACTTTTATATGTAAATCATTTTATGTTAATTAAAAAAATGAACTCCTATAAAGTTTACATTCTGTAAGTGTTCAAACCACTCTGTAAGTGTTCAAACTACATCTCAACATAATCTAAGTTAGAGGATTTAAACAGTTATATCAGGCCTTAACAAAAGACTCTTTTGGGCAGGGAGCATGGAGGCTGGTTAACATAAATATATTTGAATTAAATAGAGCTTATAAAAAAAAAGTGGTATTATTGTTTATCTGTAGGATACTTCTGCTTCTTTCTCCCCAGCTCTATTGAGATATAATTGATAAAAAGTACAAAGTTTCAGTTATAAGAAGAATAAGTTCTGGGGACCTACTGTACAGCATATTGCCTATAACAAATAATACTGTACTGTGTACTTAAAATTTGATAAGAGAGACAATTTTAGGTATTCTCACCACCACTGACAAAAAACAAAACAAAAAAAAACAAAACAAAAAAAAAACAACAAATTAACTACACCTGTTTTTAAAAAAGTATACACTTGAATCTATGACTTGTTTTTAATGTTTTGTCTCATTACACATAACATTAACTTTCCCAAGTATTTGACCCTCCCTCTGTGAAGCAGGGTTATTTATATCTCCTTATTTTGCCATAGGAGAGCATGTTTTTTGAGGGAGGGAGTTGGTAATGTGACTTGCTTTGACCAATGAGCTTTGAGCAGGCATGACATGAAAATTGTGAAAAAATGGTTAAAGTCATTGCATATTTTTTCCAGCTTTCATGTGCTTTACTTATGTTTGAAATAGAGGTGCCCTATAACTTCTGTCCTGGAACATTAAGATAGATATGACAGTGTTGCAACAGCTAACTCATGACTCTGGCATGTAATAAGAACAATATAAAGGTTTCTTGTAAGACATGGCAGTTTGGGAGATACTAGTTACTACAGCAAAATTCACTAATATATATCTCTATACTTTTTAAGTTTTTTTCCAGAGAATTATGTCTATTTTCCTTTTTTTTTCTGAATTATGATATTAATAGAGATCTTGATATTAATGATATTAATAGAGAGAATCAACTACTTTGCTTATGTCTGCCACTAATATTGCACATTTTATTTAATAAATAAACTTTCAATAATTAAAAATGAAAAATAATTGGAAAATTATATATTTTTGCTGAATTCAATGCTATATACCATAAGGCAATTCAAAATTTGGAAAGGAAATTGCCCTTTCTTTTGGAAAATTCATAACCTAAACTGAGATTTAAGTGCATATTTTAAGAATATGTTATGAGGCATATTAGAAGAACAAACATGCAAATAAATACAAACTAGCATATTTGCATAGAAGACTATTCATTACAAATTAAATAGTGCTTTAAAATCAGATCATATGGGTTCTAAAAAGTGCAAGACATTATTTTAGCACGTGTTTGAAATTAACAACATGGGTTTAAAAGATAAATGGTGTTTCATTTCATGGGAAAAATGTTTCAGAACACCAGAATCGATAGATCTCCTTATATATGGAAATCACACTGTTACCTCTTAATATTATTTACCATTATCTAACTATTTTGTTTGCTAATATGCAGTTGCCCACATAAGTTAGATAATTAAATTAATCTTGCCTGCAACAACAAGATGGGAAAACAATACACTTCAGCTCTTTAATTACATCATAAAACAAGCAAATTTCAAAATAGATCAAAATTCTAAATGTATAAGTTTACAACTATGAAACACCTAGAAACAACCTGACAAAATTTTTGTGACTCTAGGAAAGATTTTATATAATGTTACTTGGAATTATAATTGACTCCATAATCTTCAAGCTCCACAGTTACTGAATATGTCAACACATCACTTACAAATATACCTGATCTCAGTTAATAATAGGTGGGGGTGACAAAAATCATGATGGCACTGCATGCCAGGGGTTAACTAGGACCCAGTCATTTCCCTCACAATAGTAAGTAATCCAGTTCCAAATGTCATCTGTGGGTTTGCTTTCAGGAACACTCCTGGAATCAAACATCTTGGCCTATGTTCCTCAACAAGTACATATCCAGGCAAAAGTTTATATACTAGAATTCTATTAGGAACTGTAATTCTAGGTAATGGAGTGAAGTGGGAAAAAAGCAAGTTAGGACAGGGAGGTGAGAGAGCTACTACCTGGTGAATTACTGAGCTTTCCAAGGTTTTGTATCAGTTTTGTAAAACTGTCTTACAATAGTCTTTTTGAACAATTGCATCCCAGAACAGTCTTTCAGAGGAAGAAAGGAAGAATTCATTTGCTTGTTTTCAATTCCCATCTGCCCAGTGTTCATTCCATCGGAAGTTATTTATTTTGTAGTTTTTGGTTGTACGGATATAGATGGGTCCTATGGTATTCATATCTCAAATTTACAGAGACGCTCCCGTGAAGAAAACCAAATGGGTTGTGGGCATGAAGCAGAACCATTTTGGACTGTACTGATGGAACATGGAGGCCAAACATTTGCAGTTGAGACTGAGACCTCAAAGACTTGGTTAGAGTATGGGAAATGGCTGAAGCAAGTACACAGTGAGCATTCTTCACGTCACTGTTATTTCAGTCACCCACTCTACTGTTTCAGAACCAATCACAATTATTAAATTTCCTATGTACTTCTATGTGACATTTGTACAAATATGATTTCATAATGTGCCATGTGCTTGATATATATATATATATATATATATATATATATATATATATATATATATATATATATATATATACATATTTGGCTCTTACTCTGCCATATAGTTCATTGGTTCCTTTGGGGTCCTTTTCAATTTCTGAGACAAAAATTCTAAACTCAAAAAACTAATTGTCTCTATCTATACAAGAGTTAAAGCATAGCCTTTAGAAGTCCTAGAGTATTCAACTATGTCTGTATTTAAGGGTTGGAAACATTACAAATTCTCCCCTTTCTATTTTTTTTTCATGTTTTTAAATTTTATTTAATAAGCATCTATTACTTTTATAATTTAAAATGCACTGTATAAGAAAAAATATTGTAATAAAGAGGTGTTTATTCAATTTCAAGAAATTCAGAGGTGAAAAGCAAGAAAATGTGGTGGAATTATATTTTATTATTTACAGTGAACCTCACATATTATAAATACGTATATAAATTTCATCAACATGTTTAATTTTTTTATTTATTAAATAAAATAATAAATGAAAAAAGTATTAAAGTTTTTAATGATGTCAATATTTTCTAGCATTCTAAGATGATTCTGCCATATATATATGTACATATATATATATATATATATACACATATATATAATTCATATAGTATCCATTCTTGCTATGTTGCCTAAGTTCATACCACACTAATTTATTTATTCTATGAATCACAATACGCATTTCAGTTTCTTGAAAGTTGCTTTCATCTAAAACTGAATTGAACTCTGACAACATTTACATTTTTTATCTATATGAAACCGTAACTGTATATTACAAATACCTAGATGTGTATTGAAAAAATACATATTGAAATCATCCAAATTGAATAAAACATTAGGAATTTTAAATATATTTTGAAATGAAAAACATACTATATAAATATTTCTAATGGACAACAAACTGTTTAAACAAAAAGTATTAATATAATTTGAGACCATTGCCAGTTAATTAATGGTCATAATTCTTCCTCAAATAAGACATTATTTACACATATATGTATATATATATATATATATATATATATATATATATATATATATATATATACACACACACTATACATGCCTGCTTCCTATGTTTTCCAAGCATAAGGAAGAATACCATCAAATTATTATTGTTTTTCATTCAACTTGGATAACAATCATGAAAAATAAGTCCCATATCTTTAAAAAAATATTTAAATGATTTTCTCTCTTCTTTCACAATTTTTTCTTCATTATTCATAAAAGTTTTAGCTAAATAACACAACTGAATTTTAAAAATAGAAAGAAATATCACACATAAGTCACTAAGATTTGTTTCTAAAATGTGCATCTCTTACTTGACATTCAAGACAAATGTCTTCCAGTTTTAAATATTTTATAGAAGTTGTTACTGAAAGGTGTAGCTCTAAACCTAAATATATGACTTTGATTTAAAGGTAAGATTACCATTTTCCTTTTGACGTATGACTCTATCTTGGAATATTTACGTGAATTCTGATTGAGTAAATAACTCTTAAATGTATGATTTTGACTCTACAAAAATAAATATTTCAAATAAAATTATAAATGATTAATGTTAAAACTAGATTACATAAAAAAGATTATTTAGGCCTCAAATGTTTTCATACCAAATAGTTGGCTACTTTCCTTTTTTATTCAACTTCCTCAAAATATAGGAAACTGCCTCCCCCACCCAAAAAAAAAAAACAAACTATATTGATACTTAGTAAATTAAGAAACAATTTTGATTGGGAAAGGAACACTACTTACTTAAAAAATGTCCTGTGTCAGGCAGTAAACTGGTTATGCTCTCTAGTTTGTATCTTTTCACCATCATAACAATTCTCAAAAATATTTTGCAGTATAAATTAAAAAAAAAATTTCTTTGGAGAGTCACTTACCAAATATCTCATTGCCAGAAAATGGTAAAGTGACAACTCAAAGGGCTTCCTGGCCCCATACTATTTCTTCACTAAATCATATTGGTAGCTTCAATGGAGCCAGTGAGATAGGAAATTAGAGAAGAAATAGAAACAGAATGCATATTCTTTTTGGTTGCAGTGAAGAATTACACAGAATGCTGCCATGAGGATATGAAGTTAGAATGACAACTTTACTATTCAGGGTTTAAGATTTTACTACAGGAAGTAGAAACCACGCAAGGATTTTAGGGTTAAGTAGATGTAATGCAAATACATAGTTATTAAAACAGAAATATTGAACTCTAGTAGAAACTATGTCCCTCCGAGACGTCAGCTCTTGCCAGGTAGTGCTTCCTCCACAGTCTGAACCCTCTTTGGTCTCAGGAGCATTTAACTTGCGTTGCTCCCTCAGTCCTAGGGATGTTAAGTCGTGCTGAGTGCCTCCACACCCTTCTATGCTCCCTCATCCCTGCCTGCGCCACTGTTAGGAATCAGCTGAAGGTTGTTCATTTGAAATATTTGGGGTGAAATTTCTTTGTGAACTGTGCCCTGATACAGGGATTCAGGAATCCTCCACCAGAGCCATTGACTTCCAGGTAGCTGGTATTTAATGATTAAGAAAAACAAACAAACAAGAAGAAGAAGGAACCACAGCTCTTTATAACCACCACTTGAGATTAATGAAGCTAGTCTCCATAGTCCGGAAAGCTGCTTTCAGCCATGATTACTATTCCTCCCCTTGCTTCTATAAGCTCATTAAGCTAATGACACACTGCACACTGCTGTCAAACAGTTCTGTGACTTTCCTCACCTGACAGCAGTAGCTAAAACAGCAAGAAATCACTCCCTTACCAAAGTGCTGCTTCCAAATCTCACGTGATGCAGTTAGGTGACAACAGCTACTTGATATCCAAATCCCTCATCACAAGAGGTCGGGGAAATCAAATGTTTATCACCCCAGCCTCTTTAGTTCTGGAATTTATACTAGAACACGGTAAAGATTGATTCTGAGTGCCACCTCAATCGTTTATCATATTCACGGTGATACTTTATGGTGACTGTATGATATTTTATAGAAAGGGAAGAAATGAAAAGGCAGTGGAGATTTAAATAATTATTTAGCTTGCTATAAATTTGAAGTATTTTTTTCTATATTATTTTGAAAATACTACTACATTTTCACTTTACATCTGTTGTTGCTGTTAATTAATCTCATTTCCATCTGATTTTATTTACTTTGAGCTGATTTTTCTTTAGAGGCTTAATAATCTTTCTCCTATTTTTATTATTATTCTTTTATTATTATTAATTTTCAGTATGACATGCCTCAGTGATGTTTTATTATTACTAACTAGAAAAGCATTAGCATTTCTTTCCCACTTTCTGTTTCTTTTCTCTCTGTTTTTCTTTTTTTCTTAAATTAGGCTCTCATATTAATCTCCCTCTGGCACTTGTGATATATCCAAACTTCTACAACTCAGGTAAAAGTTGGGACAGTAGAAGACAGAAAGCAGCAATGTGAGTTTCCTATTTTTTTTAAGATGCAGAAATCAGACAACAGAATCAACTTTTTATAATATTTTTTAAAAACTAATAAGTGCAATATAATGTTCTAAGAATGTTTTAAATTTATGGAGTGTGTATCTGATTGTATGCTTTATAACACATTCTAAGTATTTTTTTTAATGTACTGAATACATGTATATATTCAATTAACACTAAAACACTATTATTGTCTTAAGTGTGAAAGACTTACACTTTTACATTTTAAAATTTTTGAATAAGAAAGAAATGATATTTCTAATACTTCTTAAATCTCTCAACTGAATTGAAAACTAATAACCAATGATTGCACAAAAAAGATTTTGAATTGACTTCTGCGACTCATTGCACCCACCCCAAATTCTCACACCGTGTTTTTTATAATTTTTGTTTTTGTTTTTTTTTTCATTCTTCCAAGCATCGTCATGTAATAGATGATCTACAATCTTCTCCATTCTAAGAGAACTAGAAAAGCAATATTTGGTCTCAGTTATCATAACTTTGATGAATGCAATTGAGCTGACGCCATCTTAGTTCAGGTATCTAGCTCCTTTGCTTATTTACAAAACACATCATGGTTATTCAGTCAAATCGTAGCCAGCTGCTCACTGTGACTTTAAGCCAAAGACTTTTATATCACTAGATTTTTATATCTTCAGTCTCAGTGGTTTATTTCCTTCTCTAATGCAACCAGAGATGAGAAAAATCTAACATTGTATCGACTCAATCATTGTATATTATTAAGACAATTTTAAATATAAAAACATGGTAAGCTTTCCCTTTTATTTACCGTAATATAAAATTACGATTAATTCCAATTTTTGAGCCAAAACATACTATTTAGTCAGTAAACATAATTTTGTTTATTTTGGGTAGGTGAAATTGTATAGGTGGAGATGTGGGACATTTGAGAATTTCATATAAATTATACAAACAATCTACATGCTTCACGTTTTTATTTCATTTCACAGTTGAAAATATTGTCCAATCACTAATTATTTACTAATATCTTGTGCATAGCATTTACATATTAACAATGCATGCATTCAATTAGTAAAGTCACTTACTAGGAATCTGATATGTCTCCACCCTTCTGCCAAATGCCAGAAACCCAGAAATTAAAAAAAAAATATATATATATATATATATATATATATATATATATATATATATATGTATATATATATATATATATATATATATATATATTTATATATATATAAATATATATATATATATAATCGGAGGTGGTCCACAATGGCAGATTAGGTAAATGCTATGACCACAAGCAGTCAGCCACAACTTGAGCTGTGGCCTCTTTGGGGCACCTCTCAGGCTCTGTGGGCCCGAGGAGAAATGTGGCCAGCCAATGTACTCTTGGTACATTTTTCAAATTGGTGGTGATCCCTGCACTGGCACAGAAGCTAAATCTGCATTGACTGCAAAAAACCCTTGCTACGCCTCATGACTCCTTGGGACACAAAATAAAAACCATATGGTCATGTCAATAGATGCAGAAAGAGCATTTGACAAAATCCAGTATCCATTTATGATAAAAAAAAAAAATCTCATCAAAGTGGGAATAAAGAGAACATATCTCAACATAATAAAGGCCATATATGACAAATCACAGTTAACATCATTCTCAATGGGGAAAAGCTAAAAGCATTTTCCTTAAAATCAGAAACAAGACAATGATGTCCCTTTTCACCACTTTTATTCAACATAACCACACCAATCACACCAGAAAAAGAAATAAAAGCATCCAAATTGGAAAGGAGGAAGCAAAATTGTAATTTGCAGATGACGTGATATTATAGAGAGAGAACCCCAAAGATTCCACCCAAAAAAAAAAAACTATTAGAACTGATAAATGAATTTAATAAATTAGCAGAATACAAAATTAATATTCAGAAATTGGTTGCATATTTATACACCAATTACAAACTATCAAAAAGAGAAATTAAGAAAACAATCACATTACCATTGCATTAAAAAAATACCTAGGAATAAATTTAACAAAGGAAGTAAAAGACCTAAAAATACATTGAAGAGAAAAATTAAACAGATTAATGAATGCAAGTTGCTGAATTATTTATGGTATTTTTGACTTGAAACCATATGTATAACAAAAATAATTGAAATATTGATAGATGGAGGTTTCTGGTCTACTATTCACACAACAACTCTAAATTATGCAGTTATTAACAATGATGAAGTTCACCCTTTCTTATAGCTGCCATACCTGTCCTGTGATTACAGATTTATTTTGTGGATTTAGCGTATTGTTTGTTACTGACTTTAGGCTAAGCTCCATTCCATGAACCCATTAAAGTTCATGGGTTTTCAGTCAATCATATTTTTTTTCCCCAAGAAGATGCTTTTTAAAAACCACTGAAATCACATTTGCATTCCATGTAATTGCATTTTTAAAATACCTGAGATGCTCAGCATCATATGTCAACAGTGAGTTATGGGTATACACTTATTAGAATGATCATAATTCAGAACATCAACAATACCAAATGCTTTTGAGGATGTGGAACAACAGAAACTCCATTCATTGCTGGTGGGGATTCAAAATGGTACAGACATTTTGGAGGGCAGTTTGGCAGTTTCTTACTAAACTAAACATACGTTTACCACACAGTCCAGCAGTCATTTTCCTTGGTATTTACATAAAGGAATTGAAAACTTAGGTTCATTCAAAATCTACACTCTGATGTTTACAGCAGCTTATTCATAATTGGAAAAACTTGGACACAACCAAAATGTCTTTCAGTAGGTAAATGGAGAAATAAACTGTGGGACATGCAGACATTGAGATATTACTTGGCACTAAATTTTTAAAAATGAGCTTTCGAGCCATAAAAAGACATGCAAGACACTTCAACTCACATTACTAAATGAAAGAAGACAATCTGAAAAGCCTACATTATGTACAATTCCAATTATATGATATTATAGAAAAGGCAAAATTATGGAGAGAGTAAACATTGTAGTGGTTGTTAGGGGTTTGTGGGGAAAAGAAGATGGATAGGAGAAGAACAGAAAAAATTTAGAGCAGTGAAAACACTCCATATAATATAATAATGGATAGATGCCATTATTTTATACAGTTGTCCAAACCCATAGGATGTACACAACCAAGAGGGAACCATATAGTAAATTAAGGTCTTTGTGTGATAATGCCGTGTTAGGGTAGGTTCACTGTTTGTAACAAATGTACCACTCTGGTAAGTGGTTTTGATAATGGTGAGGCCATGTATGTGCACATGTAGGTGATATATGAGTATGTATAAGAAGTTTCTGTACCTTCCTTTCCATCTAACATGAACCTAAAACTGCTCTAAAACTGTCTTAAAATTGTGCAGATAGATAGATATACGAGTAAATATCTGTAAAAATGGTGTTTTAGAACAATTTACACTTCAAAGGAAGTGAAGAAATTTCCATTCACCATGAATCCATGGTCAATGCATAATAATACCCTCTTATGAACTGAGGAATGAACAACAATAACTTTATCCACTACATGTAGTGATTCATTATAATCAAATTTAAATGGAAAAAAAATCTTTCACTAAAATATTATTTTTTTTTTAGTTTTTTTTTTTTTTTTTTTTAACTTTTATTTATTTTAAGTGTGTTTTACCAGGATCTATCAACTCTAAATCAAGTAGTTGTTTCGGTCTAGTTGTGGAGGGTGCAGTTCATACTAGCACATGCAGGGATCAAACCAGCAATCCTGGTGTTACAAGCGTCGTGCTCTAACCAACTAAGTTAACTGGCCACCCCACTAAAATATTACTGATTGATGTCTTTTAGCAATGAGAAAATTAGTTGGGGATATATGAAAAGTACTCAAAATTATTTAGCTATAGAAATATTAGTGATGCAAAACTTATAAAAGTTAATTCAAATTGAACTTATATATCACCATCATGTTAAGAATTACTTCGTGAAAACATAAATTACTAATAATTGTAAAGTTGTGTAACTAGAATATGATATTAGCATGGCAAAATTAAAAAAGAACACAATGATGATTGTTAGTTTTATATTTGTGACAATATACATAATGTTGACCATTTTGTAGTTAATTTTATGACACCGCACAAGAACACTTCCAATGGTTGTTATATTGTACACAGTTTGTTATAAAGGCTATTTTACATACCGTAATCCCCAAAGTGACTGTGGATTATGACATGACAGAAATGCAATTGTGCTTTCCATCTAGTAGCAAATCCAAAACAAAAGAGATTACGGTACTTCTGAAAATTCCAAGAGGATAAAAAGGTAGGGGGAATAACCATATTGACTACTTTTCATCGAGACTAATGTAGCAAAAACCAAAGAGTTCTGAGGAAGAGATGCAGGGATAGAACTCTCAGAGTACCTAAGAATAATGATACATATGGCTCAAATCAAGGCTCACTAGATAGTATTCACTGCAGAGTCTGCACTCAACAGGAAGTTTCATGCCAACCAGCCACCCTCTCTCCTTGCGTACCCCTGTGCCTGTGCAATGAGACAATGACAGAGTGCTTCTGATCACTGGGCTAGAGGTTCTGGGTTGGTTATAACACCTGGCCTACCTTTCACTAAGTCTGTTCTACCGATTGCCTTTAATGGGTGACGAACTGAATGAGAAGAGAACTAAGAAAAATACTGATGCTAGGACATGGTACCACTTTGGATAAGATATTATCTTTCTTAAATAGAATATGTATGTATGTATATGTATACGTATATGTATGTATACGTATATATGTATATATGTATGTATGTATGTATGTGTGCATATATATATATATATATATATATATATATATATATATACATACATGTGTGTTTCCCCTAAAATAAGATCTAACAGGACAATCAGCTTTAATGTGCCTTTTGGAGCAAAAATCAATGTAAGACCCAGTCTTATTTTACTATAAGACCAGGTAAAATATAATATAATATAATATAATATAATATAATATAATATAATATAATATAATATAATATAATATAATAATATAATATAATACCAGGTCTTATTTTAAATTTTGCTCTAAAAGATGCATTAGTGATGATTGTCCAGCTTGGTCTTATTTTCGGGGAAACACGTTATATCTGAACTTGTGTTTAGAGACACTACTATCTAAATAAGTCTTACAGGATGTCCTATCTATCAATACTGTATGCCACACAATTTTCTCAGAACAAAAGAAATGTTTTATGTTAAAGGAGGAATAACGATAGAGTCCTAACTAGAGAATTAACATTCTGTGTACACCAGTTTGGGAACTTCTGGCCTGATAATATAAAGACTCAGCTGGGAAGTGCCTTGAGGAACTTGAGCACTGTATTGTTTTCTAGAATGAGACAGACAAATTGACCTTAAAACTATACATTATACCGTGTCTTCAAAAGTTATTATATATGGATCTCTAAACAAAAGAATATAAGAATGACTAGCTTATCCCACTGGCAAACCCAGTTATCCAGGTGGTTTCCTGTAAATGACTTGGCATTTGGCTTCCTGTAAATGACTTGGGTCTGTAGGGTTACAAGAACTGTTCACAGCAGGGAGGAAACACTTCATTAGAGGACATAGTGATTCTTTGATCTGGAAGATATGCAACACTTGGCTATGTTGGATTCCTCATAATAGTGGACAAGTAAGCAAAGAAAAATATATTACTGGCTGAAATATTCAATCCTCATTACCATGAAAAACTCAGATTACTATCAGAGAATGAGTCCAAGAAGGATTATTCTGAGATCCAGAGAATTTACTTGGGTGACATTTAGTGCTTCCTAGTCAAGTTACTGCTGTCACTGGACATTATAAAAATCAAAATCCAGACAACGGTAGAAATTAAAGAGTTCAGACCCTTTGAGGATTGAAGGTGTCAGTCTCCCCACAGTCATACAAACTAAACAAGTTCAAGTTCTGGCAAAAGGAGCATAAAATTTAAAATAGTTCAGTGGAGGAGAGATCATGAATACCCACTCTAGCCTAGGGACCAGTGGAGGTAGCAGAACTGTGCTTTTTTTGCTTATTAGCTTAAATTTTCTAGGGGATTGTGACTGAGAACACCTTGGAAGAGACTCCAAGATTGATTGGAAGTACACCTATTCTCTGCAAAAACAGTGAATATAGGTTGTACTTACAATAATACTGACCTAAGTTGTACTATGAGACCTGGTTATAATGTGCACAGGTATTTGGACCTGGGCAATACAAGCAGTATATATTATCAACAATGTTTATGTGCCTCTTCAGATTGCTACAGTCCCTCCACTAACCCCTCAGCTTTCTGTTCTTCTTCAGCTTTTATTTCACAGCTGAGGCCTCTGCTTTCCCACTTGTGCTGAACTCTGTCACTTGGCTGTATCCAGGGTGACCAGCTGACACTGGGAATCTTTGTTTTCTGAAGGAAACTTGAAAGATGGAAAGTGACAGCCTGGCTGGTGAGCAAATGTGTCAAATAATACAACTTCAAATTTCAGGAGCATTACCATTCTGTAGGATGAATCTCGGACTATGGGGATTAGGAAAGAGGAACGAGATAGGTTGATAAGGCCCTTCTCTTTCTACCACCTGTGGACTGATTTAAGGTATAGTTTTTGAGTTCAAATTGTTTGAAGGCATCCTACTTGTTTGACGAGCTTACAAGATGGTTCTTTCTCTTTCTGACTCTGAGCATGAAGAGTCTATCCTTTATCTACTCTTCTCTGTTGTCCTCATAAAGTGTCTTGGGTAGTATGCACCAAAGAGGAATGTGCATTGAATCCTTGCTTCTGGAAATGTTTTCAAATATTTCAAATTTGAAAGCTGGCAACATTACAATATTACAATTATTTTTCTTTCATAAAAATTGTACCATTTCGTGTTTTCAACAATAGGCTGTTTCTTCACAGACTCACCACAATAGAAGGGTTTCAAACTTACAGATTTTGCCAACTTGTACAGTGTAAAAAGATAGCTCATTATAACTTTGATGTATAGTGCTGGTTTTGTAAGGAATCTGAAGGCACGTTCATATATTTAAAAGACAATTTTATACATTTTTCTGTGAGCTATTGTGCATGTATTGAGCCCATATTTTTCTGGGTTGTGGTCTTTCATTGATTTTAAATGTAGATCAAAGTGTAAAAATTATACCACACTGGTGAAATTGACTTGCATTGTATATGGTAAAATTATATTATAAAAATTGCATTTCAATATTTTTGGCATATTTTATTGAAAAGACATATAGCCTATAAGGTACTACAATCCTTTATTCTTTATTTTTCTGCACGGTTCCTCAGAATGGAACACCAGTGTCTTTAGAATACATAACTATTCTAAGATTCCTCCCTAAACCTTGGGACTTTGTGATCTGTATTTTCTTATATATTGTATAAATTGATACAGGGATTATATATTACACTTAGAATAAAATAACTTTTATTTTAGCATTTGTAACCTAATCATATTGTTGAGCATAGAAACTTAAAATCGCACTAGCTCTTCAATGAGGATTAATGAAACTATACTTTTGCAAATTTTACTATTTCAAAACATAGTCACCTTGTAGTATCTGGACCTTTAAAATCCAAGTCCTAAATAAATTCAGGACTCTGTACTAACTGTTCTTAGTGCTATGCAAGAGTTAAAGCCACTTTTTAATATATGTTTTTCATATGATTTTTTTTAAATTAATACTTTAACAAAGACGGCATCTGAGGCATGGCTAGTTTTATTAATATAAGCTTCTAGTCAGAAAAGTCAGTTGTCTTTTCTGGAATATATTTTAAAGAATCTACTTCAGTTTTCTACTTCAAAATCATTTTGTTTTGTTTCTGGAACAGGCAACTGGACACTAGATGTGATTTTGTTTAATTCAACCAATGTGTTTCTCCTTCAATATAGATGTAGAAAATGTTTACATTTTGCAAATTATGTGTGTATAATAATTTTTGAAATATTTCATTTTTACTTTAAAATATTAAATGTATTAACATGCATTACATCAGCAGTCTATTTTTGGATTGAAAACATGGTGTTGGAGGAAAACTGATTCTGGGTGGTGAACACACAATGTGATATATAGATGATGTATCACAGAATTGTACATTTGAAACCTATGTAACTTTACTAACAATTGTCACTCCCATGAACTTCAATTAAAAAAAAACAAAACATTATTTTTTCTGTTCTTCACATAGTTTACTTAAATTATTCTTTAAAAATTATTGCATAATAAATAGCAAACATTTTTATATTAAAATTTTCTTTTTTTTCAAAGTTCACAAAGTAGAGACATTGTTCCCACTAAAAATATATATTAAAATTATTTTACTAATACCTATTTAAAATGTATTTCAATGGATTTTATTATTTCAGTGACAAAATAGTTTTCAATATAAAAATAAGAATTTACAATAAACAAAATACATTTATTTACAATTTTTAAAGATGTGTTCATATAAGCTTGAACTTCCACATTTAGGAAAATTTTGTTTTGTTATTTGTTTTTGTTTACGAGAAAGAAAACACAAAATAATAACAGAAATTTGTGACATGAATAAAGCATTTTGATACCCAAGCCTAGTAGGCAATAAATACTTATGAGACTTTTTTTCACGCAGAGTGATAAATTATTAGAGTGAAAAACTATTAACTTCAAGTGCACACATACCAATTAAATGCCATGAAGTTCTTTCTGGTTCTTTCCCTATGCTAAAAAAGCAATTGCTATTTCTTTACTCAGTCTGAGGTTAGTTCTGATTTTTAATTAATGTAAAGCCAAGAATCTTTCTCTAAAACACTGTGTTCCCAAGAGTGTGCTCTTCCAGTTTCTAATGAAAACTAAACATTGGGTCCAGTAAGCCTGATGCTAGGTTTAATTGGAACTCATTTATTTATTTTTTCTTTACACAAACTCCTGGATTAAATATGTGATATTACCTCTGTTATAGAGTGGTTTCTATCTTACTATGATAGACTTACAGTAATTCAATATTACATTTATTCTATCAATTCTGTTTTATTTTTTCCAAATGTATTCAAAATGAAAGAGAGGGAGAAGAAGCAAAAAGGGGTTAGAAATTGAAGCGATTAAATCCACCAGTAGCAGCCCATGACCCCCAATGAAAACAGACTGACTACTTCATGATATTTCTGGGTTTTTTGAAGCACATAGTATGTATTTTGTTTTGTTATGATTGATGTGTAATCTCACAGTAGAAAAGGATTTATTTCTCAGATAGGGGAAAAAACTACCACCTCTCTCAGTAGATAGTTAGGTAACTAGAGATATAGATGTAGTATTATTAAGTCCTTCTAAAAATTTATCAAATTTATATATGCTCCACATGTGAGCAATTTTGGACACATCTTTTGCTGCAGGTATTTTAGAGGAGTAAGCATTGGGATGATTACACTAGTCCTTATAAATACTCTAATTGAAATAGTATTGTGGGAAGATGTGTCATTACAGCTTTAAAATCTTTTATTATAAAAAATTTAACCATACAGATACAGTGAATAAATGTACTCATATACACATATATATATATACATACGTATATGTATACATATATACGTATATGTGTGTGTGTATACACACACACACACACACACACACAGAGGGTGCCAAAAAATGTATACACACAATAAACTGTATTAAAATTGTAAATACTTGTACAAAACATAAGTACCAGTCATGTTTGATTTATGCAAGTACAAGAGGTGCTCAAAGTGGTTACCATCAATGTACTTTTAATACAGTTTTTCCTTTCTTAAAATGTGTATACATTTTTTTGGGCAACCTCTTATATATATACAAATATACATATACATATGTGTATGTGTGTGTGTGTGTGTGTGTTTGTGTGTGTGCGTGTATACCCCCCTTGGATTCTAGAATTGACATATTGTTTTATTACTTATCTATCTGTCTACTCAAACTTCTGTTCATTTTTCAACCTATCTTGTTTTTCTGATGCATTTCAGGTAAGTTACTGGCATGAATCCATTCCATTCCTAAAGAGTTCAACATGAATGTCAGCAGCTAAAATTGAATATTTGTTTGTATGTTTCTTCATTTGTTTTTCTGGTAAACTTTGTATACAGTGACATGTAAAAATCTTACAGACCTTTCATGAGTTTCTGAGTAATACTTATATTATATTATTGAAACTTCTACTAAGAGAAATCTTTACTATTCTCAGAAAGTTCTCTCAAGCTCTTTCCATTTCCCAGACAATACTGGATCCTATGTCTTTAAAGGTAATCACCCTTCCAATTATTTTCACCATATATTAATTTTTTTCCTTTTCTACAAAGTAAAAAAAAATGAAACCACAGATCTTTTATATTGTGTGAATTATTTACAGATTATTTGGTTTACCCATTTTACAGAATGCACACACACATACACACAAAATGGTCATCATTTATCAATAGAATACACCTATAACGCTATCTGGGACAAGTGGTTTGATTTTATGAAAGTTACTATTGTTAATTACATTTTATTTTTTTTCCAGGAATATCAACTTTAATTGATGTCCTAGGTCAATTTTAGAAAGTGATATTTTTCTAGGAATTTGTCTAAATTGATTATTTCAAATAAGTTTTCAAATCCATAAGTTTAGAATAGTTTTTAATTCTCATTTATGTTTTAATTGCTGACGTGAATGTCATTTTAGTCCCTTTACATTAATAAGAGTAGTTTGTGCTTTGAGTGTTTTTTTTTTCATCTTCACAAAATGTCTATTATTCTACACAAAATAGTTTAAAACAGCTTTAAATTCACAACTTTAAAAGTTCTTTATTTCATTTAGCAATGCTATTTTAACTTTATAGCTTTCCTTTTAAGTGATTTAGGTATATTTTTTATTTTTTTATTTTCTAATTTATAAATGTATGTGGAACTCATCACTGTGATGCTTTCTTGGGTAGAGTTCCAGGCTATGAATATTCATGAATATGTTTTGACCTGATTCTATGTATTTTGTATATTGAACTCTATTATTGTTTAGTTCCATGGATTTTCACATCCACATTATGATTTAATTGTCCCATGCATTATTAAAAGTACTCTTATTTATTTCAAAAGTTGCAGTATTCTTAATTTTTTTTGTTATGTTTAGTGGTTTGTCACTTAATTGTTTTGTAGTCAAAGGATATGTATTAATGATAAGAATTATTATAAAAGTGTTATCAAAAAAAAAATTCCAATTTAGACAATCTGCATTGGAAATATGGGATTCAGTACATGTATTTATGTCTTTGAGTGCATCCTTCCAAATGGTTTCAAGTGGTTTCCCTTTGAGCAAGACCTGCCCCTTCTTACTTAAAGGTTAGCCTACTCACCACATGGGCAATTCCCACATAGCCCCAGTCTGTGGCCAACTGAAAATACAGTCACTTTCTCTGAAGATTGCATTTAAAAACATTGTTTTATAATTACTCTCATAATAACTATACATGTTATATATCTATATATGTATATCTATTTTTATCTATCTGTCCATATATATATATATATATATATATATATACACACACACACACACATAATGGCCTGGTTTATTTTACATAAACATATAGACCTCATCAGTTTAGAACATCAATTAGCATTACTTCTTAACCTTTAAAAAAATGTGTTTCTCAGTCTTACTTTTTATGTCACTCTATTTTCAGTAGTGTCAGTTTTTCTGCGTTGTATCTACGTGGACTTATTTTCTATGATGGTTTCTGTTTCTCTTCTGTATGTTCCTTGAACTTTGTCAGCACATTTTCATCCTCTTCTGTAGTCAATCAGAAGTTTGCTTGCCTGTTTTGAGACCATTCTTACATTTTTCTAATAAAGTCTATCAAAGGTATTTGTCATCATAATTTTCATTGGCTTGGGAGCAACATTTCTAGAGATTAGGATGCTGGGCTAGTTTTCTTTATCTACAAATTTTCATGTTATTTTATATCTTTGTATATATTCTTTATTGATTATGTGTAATTTATTTATGTGCTGAGTTATTTTTCTATTGTTTTTGGTATTATGTGATATTTAGTTCCTAGCAAGAGATGGCTTTTAATGTAGTCTTATGATGGGAGATGTTCAGCAGTTTAAACCATGTCTATTTGGACAGACTTAAAATGTACATTACCCATTTATTCAGAAAAAATGTGGCAGTTCTGTCCATTGGTGTGCATTATTATTTTGATTATAAACTCAATTACAAAGAAAGGAAGCACGAGGTGTGATCTGGTTCCTTCTGGGCTTTCTTTGGGACATGATTATGTTAAAATTATCTGTGTAATCTGTTCACTATAAATACCACCTATCACCAATTTATAAAGTGATTTACTAAGTCCACAGATTTTAACTTTACTTAAGAAACAATGTTCTATAATTCTACTGACTGATCAGATCCTTTTGTTGTAGTGCAAAGCTACCATGGGATGAAATTCGCTATAGAGAGAGTTAAAATGAAGACAAAATTACATAGCTCCAATATTTGTATGGCTCTCTTCAAAGAAAACTAGCATCTGTTTTATTCAACATCCAATAACCAGTTTTCTCTGTTGTTAATATCTTACATTATTTTGGTATATTTATAACAACTAATGAACCAATATTGATGTATCATTATTATTAACTAGGATCCTTACTTTATTTGTACATTATTAGTTTTTATTAATGTCCTTTTTTTATCCTGTCCCATGATACCATCCAATACACCACATAACATTTCAATGTCATGTTTTCTTAGGCTCCTCTAGCCTATGAACTTTCTCAGCAGAAACTGTCTTTTCTGTAGGAATCTTAGCTACATGTAATACAAGAAAATGTCACTCCAGAAGTAATATCATCAGAACCTTACAATTTCTTCCTCTACATTGTATCAAAGAAATTTTGGCATTGTGACTTAGTGTAGTATGTTTACCTACTGAGGCCAGGTCTTAGTCGATTATCTGAAGAGTTAATTAAAGCCATTCACAGCTGCCAGAGCTACCACACCATATCTAGGTTCCTACACACATTGTAATAAGTCCTTTCATGTCCACTCATGTTATTTCCTTTTTAGTGGAACAATCCCAGAATCTGTTAATATAGAATCTAATACCACACATTCCCTGATTCCCATTCCCAGTATGATATATCTAATTACAAATATCTAATTGTAATTTTTTACAATTGGGAAAAATTTTTGCCTTCATGTGTTCCTTTGGTTTTTTTTATTTGTTTGTTAATTCACCAAATGAAGCACACCCCCATAGCTTTTAATCTTTTACTGTTCTTTCAATAAAAGGGAAAAAATGTTCCTGTAAATACTTGCTTTCATTACACTTTATGGTAGAACATTCAAGGTGCCTCCAACTAATAATATAAATAATTATTTTGCTACCATTTGTTGTGGGCTACTGGAGTCTCATACTTAAATACGAATTGATGTTTCACTGTGTCAGATTCAACTAACCCAGTTAAACAATGACATATTTCCCCCAGGTGAGAGTAAACAATTAGCCAAGATTGAGCATGTGTTTATGCCTTAGCTGAGTGTGTGTTTTTTTGGTTATCTATGGTTGCGTTACCTCGTTCCCTAGAGCCTAATAGTATAAGAAAACTATCATTTCATTTTTTCTCATAATTCTGTGGTTTGACTGAGAACTAGCTCGGTATCCTTATGTTCTCCTCTCTTGGAGTCCTTCATGTAGCTGCAGTCAGATGAGTGTTCCTAGATGGCTTCACTCCCATCTGATGTCTTACTGGGGAAAGTGTGGCCCTAGCTAGACACTGGCTGCTTGAGTTTCTGTCTCATACCTGCTTTGCTGCTTCACTATGTGGAGATGGCTCCTTCATGGAGTCTCTCTGGGTGTTCAAACCAGCAGTGTCACTGTAATGCTTACATAATAGTGCAGGGTTTCAAAGAGTGCAAAATGCAAACTCTTGTGGCTTCATAAGGCATATTTATCACAGAAATGAGGCCGTGTTGCCTGGGCTGCATTTGGTAATGTTAATCACAGAGCCTGCCCAATTCAATATGTGAGGGGACTACAATAGGGTGTGAGTGTTGGGAGGTGAGATTCATCAGAAGTGGGGTTGAAAACCAGCTAATACGAGTAGAGAAAAAGACTATTTCCCCCTTCCAAATTTTACCGACACCTAAAACATGGAAGACTTGATAAAGAAGACAGAGTTCCAATTTTCAGTAAGCAAGGTGTAGCAATATCTATTCACATTATGAAACCCTGCTTCTAAGAAGAGCACATGCCTCTTTTGTGTAGTATTTCTAGGAAATAATTTTCTTAGTATAAGAATAATATTTTTTAAAGAAATAGTTGATCACTCCTTTTGTTATCCAGGTATTCTTGCCTTGATCCAAGAATTAACCCTCTTTTCCTTTTAATTTCTGTGACATAATGGACATTCTAATCATTAGGCAGAACGTAATACCACTTCTAGAGCTAGTTATCTCCAAATTATATTTGAATCTCCACATTCTTGTCATGTCACATCCTCATTTTCAGCTCTGACAGTGCTAGTGTATTTGGTAATGATGGGGTTTCAGTGTGAATTTGAATAGAAATACAGAAATTTTTCTGGGACCATCACCTGTCTTTCTGTAACACACTTGAAGGAACAAATAATAGTTCATTATTATCTGGAAGTCATGTGTCCCATATCTTTCTGCAGGCATCAATGCTAAGCTCCACAAAAAATTCAGCCTAGACCTTGTCATCTGCCTAATTTCCATTACTCTCTGATTTTTAGTCACTCAACACACACACACACAAAAGAGTATATCCAAGTACATAAATATCTTGTATAAGTAAAAAAAGAAGAAAGGAAGGAAGAATGCCAACTTAGTATAAGGACATAAATGGGCTTATATTTTAAGTCCAGTACTTAGAAACATAAAGTAAAAGAAGAAAGAAAAGAAAGCCCTTTCAACACAGAGAACTAAGACTTAATAAACCTTGATCCAATCAAGGTCAGGAATCTACTCTTTTAGGTGGGCTTTGCCTCTTTTCTGCATTGAAGTTATAAAGAAACAGCACAAGAGTAAGACGAAATGGAGGCAGAGATAGAGCTATCTGTTGGACCAATGCTTTTTAACACCACAATGAGCTATGAAAAGTCAATTAATATTTTAGCTAAAACTCATCTTTTTTTTCTTTCATTGTCACAACCAACATAGTAATGAGAAATATAGTTAATATGGAATCCACTTAGGTAAATGATCCAATGCAATAAAAAGTGCTTTTAGGAAAACAGTCATTGTATTTAAGTAAAAACCTCGATTTTTCATAACTTTGGGAATTAATGTGTACAATTATTTAAAGTACAAACTAATGAAAAAAGTAAAGGGATAATTCATAACTATGAAAATTACACTGTTGCATTTCTATGTTTCCTCCATTCTCATGTTTGATCTATTGTAAAATGTACTTTACAGCTTCTATCCCCAACCTGCCTGATGTTTAAACTTCTGCTTGATTAAATCTCACACAAATATTCCAACTAAGACATTTATTTTACTTACAGAATGAATGACAGTGAACCTGAGAAGGAGTAGTATAAAATTAAAATCAAGCCTGATTACATATTTCAAAATGTCAGTTTAATAAACAAAATGAAGATGTTCTGGGCCAAATTTACTTTATTTTTATATGGGAAATATCTTTTACAAATGCACGATTTTTAGCAGGCTCATTAAATATGATTGAAAAATAAATATCTGAAAAGTAAATTCTAACAATTGATGACTGTCAGTGATAAAAAATGGTGATATATTAAGATAGATATGTACACAATTAAGACAATATTTAAAGCAAACAAAATTATAACACCTGTCTCTCTGCACTCAAAGAATCAAGAAAACTGAAGCAATCAGAATTTTAATTAGGCTAAAATTATAAAAACATTTAAAAAACAGATGATGATTTAAAGTGTTTTGACCAGTTCTGAGTAAGGTATCAGACAAACATTTCAGAGAATTTCTCAGTAATTTCCGGATCCTTTGGTGTCAGTTTTCATAGTGTGTGTGCTTGAATTCCTTGGTTCCAATAGAGTTTTCCTAATTCCCAATCTTCCTGATGGTGACAAGAGCAGTAGGATACCAAAAGGTCAGTTTTGTGGAGTTCTGGAAGTCATTTTTAATTAGAGTATCAACCTAGCGCTGTTGTATCCTACCTGTTATGGAATGAATTGCACCCACCCCACCCGACCCCCACCCGACATTAAACAAATTTTATGTTGTTGACGTACTAATCTCAGTATCTCAGAATGTGACTGTATTTGAAGATAAGGCCTTTAAAACCATAATTAATGTAAAATGAAGCCATTAGGGTGGGCCTAACTACTTTCCTTATAAAAGAGGAGATGTGTACATACAGAGAGGACCAGGGGCACACATGCACACCGTGATGACCATGTGATGAGACAGCAAGAGTGCAGGCATTTGCAAGCCACGCAAAGAGGTCTCACAGGAAACCAACAATGCTGCCACCTGGACCTTTGACTTCTAGCCCCCAGAACTATGAGGAAATAAATCTATGTTGTTTAAGACACCCAGTCTGTGACATTACGGCAGCCCTAGCAAACTAATGCACTGCCATTTCTAAGATTGTTAACCTAAATTCTCATATTTTACTCTTTCTAGTAAATTACATAGTCTGTTTATTTTCCCTGTATCGAATACTGATTGACACAATATGTCGAAATAAAATTATATCTTTAAGAATTGGAAAACTGGGGTTGCTTATTGGAACTGGTTGGTTTTGAAGGAAAAGATGGTTCTGTTACTCTTGGAAATGGTAATTAATAGTGTGCGACACATGATGCCCAAACAGTTAAATTATTACTAAAGTAGCCTACTGGTGGCAAGACTTTGGCAGAGTGAGTGGCCACTGTGCTTGTTACTATAGTTTGAATGAGGAGTTCAAGTAGAGTGGAAACAATGGTGGCATCTAAGATTACAGAGTTGAAAAGTATAAAAATGACAATCTCTGGGCTTAAAACATCACTTGAAGGAATGCTAACAAGTTAAATAGGTAAATCACAAATGAGAGTATTTGAATGCTGTGATCAATGAAAAGTATTTCCGCATCATTTTTCATTAGAGTAGGGTATTTTAAGTGTATTTTAAAATACAATGAAAATAAACTTTTAATTCTGGTAAGGGTAAAAACGATGGCTCCAGACTAGGTATATCATCATAGATAATATAGAACTGAATACTATACATTAAGAAACAGTTTCTGGTTAGTGAGTGAGGGGCACCACAGGGTTACAATCCTTGAGAGAAGTGAAACTAATGAGGTGAGCTCCATGATAGCCATAGCTTTTAGCCTGTGACATTTTCCCACCAAGGATCTGGAAACTTAAGTCCATGTAAATCAGGAGAGCCTCAATGAGCTGAGGACTTCCTGTTCCTTGTTATCCTAATTCTTGTTTTTGTATCTAACATCTTTTTATATAACATTCGAGGGAATCCTTTATTTGTCCTTTCATAAAACTCTTCACAATTGTTAATTCCTATGTGACAGTAGTCTTCGCTTCTAGTCTAGGTTGGACACCTTGTTATTCACATTTATATTGAAAAATATCAGTGCCAATTTAACTTCTTCATTCCCAATTCAGATGTCATTTTCTTTCTCTTGCCTGATTGTTCTGGCTGGGACTTCCAATACTATGTTGAATAGCAGTGGTGATATGGGACAACCCTGTCTTGTTCCTGAATGTGGAGCAAAGGGCTTTAGTTTTTCACCATTAATTATTTTATTAGCTGAGTGTCTGTCCTATGTGGACTTCATTATGTTAAGATATATATTTTTTTTTTTTTACTTTTTGCAGATGTCATGATGCTATGTATAGAAAACTCTAAAGAGTCCATCAAAAATATATTAGAAACAATAAACAAATATAGTAAAGCTACCAACTACAAAATTAATGTACAAAAATCCATTGTATTACTATATGTTAACAACAAAATCTCAGAAAAAGAAATTAAAAACAAAAAATTATTTTGCAATTGCAACAAGAAGAATAAAATACCTAGGAATAAACTTAACCAAGGATGTGAAGGACATATACACTGAAAACTATAAGACATGTTTAAAAGACATTGAAAAAGTCACAAAGAAATGGAAAGACATTCCGTGTTCATGGATTAGAAGAACGAACATAGTTACAATGGCCATGTTACCCAAAGCAATATGCAGATGTAATGCAATCCCCACCAAAATCCTAATGGAATTTTTTTAAGAAAATAGAACAAAAAAATCATCAGATTTGTATGGAACCACAAAAGACCCCAAATAGCCAAAGCAATCCTAAAAACAAAGAAGAATGCTGGAGGAATCATACTCCCTGACTTCAGCTTGTACAACAGAGCAACAATAATCAAAATGGCATAGTATTGACAGAAAAACAGACCCACAGACTAATGCAACAGAATTGAAAAACCCAGAAATAAACCCACATAAATATGGACAGGTAATTTTCAACAAAGAAGCTGAAACATACAATGGAGAAAAAAAAGCTTTTTCAATAAATGTTGCTGAGAGAATTGGAAAGCCCCATGCAAAAAAATAAAACTAAACTACTATCTGTCACCATGTACCAAAATTACCTCAAAACGAATCAAAGACCTACACATAAGACTTGAAACAATCAACTGAATAGAAGAAAACATAGGTACCAAACTTATGGACATTGAGTTCAAAGAACATTTTATGAATTTGATCTCAAAGTCAAGGGAAGTAAAAGCTAAAATAAATGAATGGGACTATATGAAACTTAAAAGCTTCTGCACAGCAAAAGAAACCATCAACAAAATAAAGAAGTAACCAACAGAAAGGGAGAAGATATTTGCAAACAACGGCTCTGATAAGGGGCTAATATCCAAAATATACAAGGACCTCATGCAACTCAACAACAACAACAAAAAACAAAAGAACAAAAAAACAAAAAACAAACAAACAAAAAACAAACAAACAAAAAACAACACAAACAATCCAATTAACAAATGGGCAGAGGACCTAAATAGACATTTCTCCAAAGAGGACATACAGATGGCCAATAGACATATGAAAAGAAGCTCAACATCACTAATCATAAGAGAAATGCAAATAAAAACCACAATGAGATATCACCTCACACCAATTAGAATGGCTATCAGCAACAAGAAAAATAATAACAAGTGTTGGAGAGGCTGTGGAGAAAAAGGAATCCTCATACACTGTTGGTGGGAAGGCAGATTGGTGCAGCCTCTATAAAAGAAGTTTCCTCAAAAAATTAAGAATAGAATTACCATATACCCAGCAATCCCTCACCTGGGTTTCTACCCAAATAAATCTGAAAATATTTATCCATAAAGATATACATACTCCAATGTTCACTGCAGCTTTACTCATGGTGGCCAAGACATGGAAACATGCAAAGCATCCTTCGATAGATGATTGGATAAGGGAGATGTGGTATATATATACACAATGGAATACTATTCTGCCATAAGAAAAGATGAAATAGTGCCATTTGTGACAACATGGATGGATCGTGAGTTTTTTATGGTAAGAGAAATAAATCAGACAAAGAAAGTCAAGAACCATATGATTTCACTGATATATGGTATATAAACTGAAAGCAACAAAGGAACAAGACAAACAAAGAAACAAAAAGTAGTAGACTAGGACAATAGTTTAGTGTTTACCAGAGGGTAGTGGGGAAAGGGTGAGTAGATGAGGATAAAAGGGATCAAATATGTGGTGATGGAAGGAGAACTGACTCTGGGTGATGAACACACAATGTGCTATATATATGATGTGTTATAGAATTGTACATTTGTAACCTATGTAATGTTACTAACCATTGTCACCCCAATAAATTTTAATTAAAAAAAGAGAGAGAGATATATCAGTGCACTCACTCTGGTCAAGAAAAATTTGTTTAAACAGACATGGTAAAACTTAAAAATTTCAACCAAACGTGGCACAATAAATAATAATAATAAAAAAGCCTCCTCCAAAAAGCAAAAAGTAAAACAAAGGTAATAATCATACCATAAGTAAACATTACCATAAGTCAATTGTTATGAAAGACAAATACAAATACTTTGAAAATATAAACTTAGTTTTTACTCTTTTTAGTGTTTTAATCTGAAAAATTATATGCAGCAAAATTTTAAATGACAAACATCAATTTCTATGAAAGTGATTTGTTTCCTGATTCATGTGGAGAAGCACATGTTTTGAGTTCATTTTTCATGCTAAAAATGTTTATATAAAACCATGTCACAACAACTTAAATTTATTTTATATTCCAAAGATTATCAAACACTCTTCCACTTCTGGGGTATTAAAATGTTTCAGAAAGCCTGATTTAATTTAATCTTGTATGTGTAGCTACAACTTAAGCATCATAAAATTATATAAAGAGCACTAATATATAAATCCTCCCCTGTAAGGCATATTTTAACTATTTCACATACAGTTGAAATAGGTTGGCATGAATAATTTTAAAAAAAAATTATGAAATGAGCAAGTTGTGATAAAAAGAATCACAAGTTTAGTATTGCTGTGCAAATATACAATGAATTTCCTAAGACTTGATTAATTTTTAAGTTATTCTTAGAAAAAATATAAAGTGGTTTGAGTACTTCTCTGTGTCAATTCTCATGGTTTCCACCTGTCCTTATTACTTCACAGCAGAGTCCAAGGTGGAAAACTACAGCACTGAAAACATCCAGACCTGAGAGTCTGAAATGGTTACAGATTTCATTAAACCATTAACTTGTATAAAAAGATGGATGGACAATTTTACAGACTCCAAGGATAATCAGAGAGGATACTGGTTTCACACTGGAGTTCTGCGTGTATTTTACACAATTAATGCATTAAGAATTTGTATATGCTAAGTGAACATCAATGCTCAATGGTGAATTACTTCTTTTGTGTTCTTGCATTTAATTCAGTTTAATGCAATTAAATTTAACAAACTTTTTTTTTTCCTACAAAATCCAAGGCTAGTATGTGTGGAGATATAAAAAGGGAAATAAGGCATTATCCTTGTACTCAAGAATTCACTCTCCAGAGAGATTGTCAGACAAAAACAAAAACAAACAAACAATGTGTACTTTGATATCTATCCTTGATTCCATTTCCCAGATGTTATGGACTGAATGGCACCACCTTCCTATAAATTTCTATTTTGAAGTTGTAATACCCAGTACCTCAGAATGTGATCTTATGTAGAGATAAGGACTTAAAGAGGTGATTCGAATTAAAACAAGGATGTGAGGGTGGGACCTAATCCAATATGATGGGCTTCCTTATTAAACAAAGAAATTTGGCACAAAAGTGATACCAGGGATGCCCACACTCAGAGAAAAGGCTATGTGAAAACATAGCAAGAAGGCAGCCATCTACAAGGTAAAGAGAACGGCCTGAGGAGAAAAAAAATCCGGCTGACACCATGATCTTGGACTGCTAGTTTCCAGAACTGGAAGAAAATAAATTCCTCTTGTTTATGGCAAAAGGTCTGTGCCATTTTGTCACTGTAGCTCTAGCAAACTAATATATCAGGTTATATATCTGTTTTAAAAATTGATACATTTAGTTAAAGTATATTGGAGAACCTACTTTTTACTGGGTTCTTCACAATACAAAAGCAATGAAAAAGAAAAAAATATATATCTCTGAATAATACATTTTAACATCTAATCAGGGTGAGAAAGACAAATCTTGAATAAATAATGCCAGGTTTGATGAGTTGGAAATTGTTTGCACAGTCTATTTTAAGAACAGACAGCAGGGGACCTCCATAAAGCTTACCATGCAAGTTTTCCAGTATGGAGCTATTTCCAATTTATTCAATACCTAAAGCTTGTGTTTGGGCTAGCCAGGAAAGTGGCAATGAAAGCTTGAGTTTCCCTTGTGGGAGGGATCTGTGAGAGGAGAATCCAGTGCATCTTTCTTAAACAGAACCCAAGTAACAGACGTTAACGCAGACAGATTATAGAGGAAACTGAGAGGAGAGAAAGCTGAAAGAGAGAGGCCAAAATAAGAAGGGATATGTACATCATGTTTGTCCACAAGATTTTCAAATGTCAGAACAAAGCAGTTCAAAAGAGCGGAGTTGATTTTTCTCTATTTTGTTTATTCGTATTTACAGTTCAGTTGAGGTACAATTTTCATATCCTTCTCCCTAAAAAAAAAAGCTCTCTACAGGTATTCAGTTTGATCAGTTCCGGCAATTTTATATAGTCATAAAACCACCACTGCAATTGAGATATTGCTGGCAAGATTGAGGAATGAGAAAAATACTAACTACGGGTGGAAATGCAAAATGGCAGAGCTACCTTGGACATTTTGACAAATCTTAGTCTTACCTGTTTGTCCAGGAATTGTGCTCCTAGGTATATACCAACTTATTTGAAAACTTATGTTTAAATAAAAACCTGTATGCAAATGATTATATCAGCTTTATAATTACTCAAAACTGGAAGCAACAAATGTGCCCTTTAAAAAGTAAATGAATAAATTGAGGTAAAACTTTAAAACAGAATAGGATCCAACAATAAAAATAAATAAATAATAAATGAATGCCAAGCCATGCAAAGAATCCTGACAAACACTGACTTGTTAAGGTTAACACTAGAGTTAAACCATGTTTACACTATTCATCTTCGATATGATGCAATGACAATGGCACTTTACTGCTATGGTTTTCCACTCCAAAACCCACAACCCCTGTCGACTAAAGTGAAAAACATCAGACAAATCCCAACTGAGGACCACTCTACAAAATACCTGATGAATCTTGAAAACTGTCAAGCTCAACATAAAACAAGGAAAGTCTTTATTATGGTCACAGCCGAGAGGATTCTAGGGAGACATGACTACTAAATGTGGCATGATATCCTGGATGACATCTTGAAATTAAATACATAAATAAAAACTAAGTAAACATGAATAAAAAATGAATTCAGTTAAAATAGTGCATTAATATCAGTTAAGTAATGGTGACAAATGTACTATTCTAGTGTAAGATGTTAATAGGAGAATGTGCTGTGTGGGCAACGGGGGAACTCTTTGTACTACCTCCACATGTTTTTTTTTTTTTTTTTCTTTGTAAATCTAAATCTAATGAAAAAGTTTAATAAAAGCAAAGACACACCCTATACCTGCACATCCTAAAAAAACTAAGTACTGATAATAAATATTGATAAACTGCTTCAGTTTGTGATTCAGAAATCCATTACATTTTAGAACTTATTACATCTTTCTGGAAATATACAAAATGGAAGCTATGCTGAGGCTATCCCTGTTTGGTTTTCAGTATCACTATCAGGGATACAAAACCTGGGTTAGCAGGCAGTACCTCAATGTGGGAGTAGGAATAAATTGTGGTGCATTGAAAAGCAGTGATAGATAAGGAAACCAGGAAAGGAAATCATCACTACTTATCAGACTTCCTTTCGCAAAACAAGTTAATGATTTTCTTAGCCATTTCTCTTACATGTGGTGCTGAGTGCAGTTCAAAGCTGACAGAAACTCAAGATTTCTTTTCCATTGAAACGAGAACTACCTGAAGCCACATTACAAATTTACCCAAAAAACATTTGAATGATTTAGAGAAAGGCATCAAGTAGGATTCCTTGGTGACTTGTCGGAGAGATGAGGGCGGTGCAGGGTTAAGACAGTAGCCAAGAATAGAGTGCAAGCTGGGGCCAACGGACCAGCAGCCTCTCAGACTGGGTTGTGGTGCCTAATTGGCCAATGCACTAGCTTTTATTAATTAGGTGGGAAAGGAAAGGAGCTAAAGCTTGTCAATCTCAAGATCTGAGAATTCAACACACCATAATAGGAAACTGATTCAAGCCAGTCACCCTTGCCTGCAGGCAGCTGGACCTGTAAGTCTCAACTTCCCCAAGGGATGAAACCTATATGCATATGAATAGATGGAGAGCACATCATTTAATCACTTCCCTTGCAGGTTTTGGGAAGGAATGCAGCCACAGAGGCTGAGGCTTTTCTTAGCCTAAGGAAGGTGGGGGGCTGTGCCCACCTCTATGAATCCCATGGGTTCTCCTGTTGGTCCCCACTGTCTCCACCTGTCTCAGGTTGCTTTCCACGTGGAAAGTCGTACCCATCATTCACTGGTCAGCCATCTTTCTGGAACTAAACAGGGAGTCATAGGTGCAAACACAAAGGTTGAGCAAAGTCCCTGAAAGGATCCGTCTTACAGACTCTCCTTTCTTTGGGGGCAAGTACATGGAAACAAATGGTTAGGCTGCTGGGTGGAGACAGTGACTCCTGATTAACAACAGTTAAATGTATTATTTCTATAGCATGTTCTTACTTATCTTTATATTGTTTCTTTTATAACCTTAAAAGAAATACTACCTTCGAACTAGGCTATGTAGTTTATGACTAGCAGTGAGAAGCTGGTATACTATGTGGCCATGAGCCAGGATGACATCTCTTTTAGATAACTGCCTGGGTACAAAGCCAACAGAATTGTCACTGCCTGCTCCCGGGTCAAATGCTGCTTTGTTCTCTTACTTAAACCGCATGTGAGCATGGATAGATTATTCTGCAAATGGCTATTACAAGAATCAGAATAATGTTCAAAGGGGTCACTACTGGTGTGATATAATGGCTGAAGTCCAGTGGTGATTTGCTTCTGGAACTTCCAAAAGACAATTGTGGGATGCCTTCATTGCATATTGATGGAAATGCATCTTGAAACACGTCTCTGAATATGATCAGTTCACAATTGCCTGAGTGATATAGTACTTTGAGATGCATTTAATTTACTTGAATTTCACCATCGCACGTACTCAGCACTATTGATAAACTCAGCCATCACCGGCCCCAATGGCATAAGATGTTCTTGGAGCCTTGGAAACTGGATTTGGTGTGGGTAGACTAGAAGTGGAAGGATTTTTTTGGATGCTCACGTTGGGTATGCTAAGGGTTTGTTAACTTAGACAGGAACACCAGAGGGAGCTATATTCAAGGAAACTGGCCATGCTCAAGCAGTGCACCTTGAAAGAGGAAGATAAAGACTGATCAAATTAAGACAGTGATCAGGTAAGCTGGTGTTTTAAGGTATATGTGTGGGGTCATTCTCATCCTAAAGTAAGGCAAGCCATCACTGCTAAGTGTGGGCAAATACTCAACCTCATTTATGATGACCACAGGTCAAACTCAACTTAGGGCATTGGAATTTTCACCTCGGAGCCTCAAAAATTATGTTATGCTGTTGCTTTGAATGCTACATTCTTTTGCATCATAAATTCTTTCTTAAAACCAAGTCAACTTAAGGCAGATGATGTATGTTTTGTGTCGTGAGTTTGATGGTGAATCAAACCATAGCACCAGGTTGAGCTGAGAGAACAGTAGAGCTTCATAAGTGGAAATAGATCTCTCCATGGTGAATTGATCTAGTATTACCATACCACATATGATCACTTAGTCAATAAATTATATTAAAATAGTTCCTTCTTATTTAAACAAATGTGTTAGAGAATAGTAATATGTAGGCTGAAATGTGTTCAGGTCATATATGTACACATGGAAGAATTTTTAATAAATTAAACTTCCCTGTGCAATCAGTATCCAAATCAACAAATGGAAATCGTTAGCCTAATAGAAGACTCCCAGTCATAATCATCCTCCAAGATAACCCTTCTTCTGATTGCTAATAACCTCAATTTGTTCTGCCATTGCTCAAGTTTTATAAAATATGATGATGCAAATCATAACCTTTTGTGATCATCTTTTTCTTACAATTATGTCCACCATATTCAGCTATGCTGTTCTGTGAAACAATGTGTTTATTTTTATGGCTATATAATATTCCGTTATATGAATACGCCAAAATGTATCATTTGGAAAGGCAGTTTTTAAAACTTTTCATCTTAAATTTTCTTAGAAAAGATAATTGTCTTCTTTTTATATTTCACATTAAAAATTTAGAGAAAATGAAATCTTTCTCTAAAATATTGATTTTGTTTTAAGCTCTCTTTTTTATTTAGAACATTCTTCCCACAATGGCCTAATCTGCATGTCTCAATTTCGACCTTCTCTCCACCTTCCGCTTTTTAGTGTCGCAAAGCCAAATTCATTAACAAAGTTGTTAACATCTATCACCATGGTTAGGACTGACATTTGTTTTTTGTGGTGAAGGCAATAGCCACATTTTGCTCACCCCATCTGTTTCCAGCTCATAGTTATTTTTGTTATTGTTGTTGTTATTTTGCTTTTGGGGAATCTTCCAGCTTTCTGTGAGCTCACAAAATTTTTAAAAATAAAGGCAATGGTACTTTACAATACATATACTTATTATGCAATATGAAGACTTTTCAGACTATCTATAATCAACCAAACTCAAAAACAGAAATTCCTTGCAGCTTTTTAGGATTGATCATTTTACTTCTATTCAATGAAAATTGTATAGAGGAATGCATGATGAATTTTATTTCTGGCATAGAATGGTGTAAGTAAGTTATTTTGAAAATACATATCTCAGTTAGTTGTTTACATTTTATTTTTGACTTACTTTTTTATGATAGTGTGAATACTTCCATTTTAAGAATTCTGGTAATGACCTTATGTTGATTTTTAAAAAAATCAAAGACCCTGTCTGCTATCATAATTCCTGTACATTTTCCATTTAAACATCAATACACTTTTTCTTGCTCTAGAAATATTATGAGGATTCTATGAGGTCTTACTGTGTATAATGCATAATATGAGTGTAGATTACTGTATTCCCATTTCAAACTGAAGGCATTTAAACACACACACACACACACAATTCCAGCAAAATGAAAATGATTAATATGTCTTAAGTAAAATATATTTGTACTGCTTATATATAAAAATATAAGTGTTCATATATGTTCTTCTATTTTTAATTGAAGAGAATTTCAACACTATATAAAATGTAAATAAAATGACCCAATTTATGAATATTGAATAAAAATAGACTGCTTTCAAATCCTGTGCGTCTATTCTTCAGTATCCCTGAATGTTCTGTTTTGATGAGAATCCTTTATTGGCTCATTAACTCCATTTCATAAGGACATTTCATGGACTAATCAATAGTGGATGAATGTGTCACAGCTCCTATATTCATAATCCTATCACTAGAATAATGGTGACAAAAATAATTTTAACTACCACTTTTTGACCTCTGGGATAAATAATCAAAATCTTAATAGAGAAAATAGTGCTATTTTAGATGAAATGCCATGTAAAATTCTCATTTGTCTTCCAGTTTAATAAAACATCAAGTTCTATAAGGATTTGCAGAAATGATTCACAGAGGAGCACGTTCTTTGTACTTTCTATCATGCTGTCTTTATCTGAATGAGAATACAGACTATGGAAAAGTATGACATCAAAGATTTCGATTATACAATGAAAACTTTTTTGAACTAATTAAAATTAATTCTTCATAGCATATTTATGGTATTACAATCACCAAGTGAAAATACCTTTCTGAAGCTGTAAATAATTCTTGAAAGAACTTATTGAATATTTTGCTTTAGTATATGTACCCTCCATGCAATTATTTTTAAATATGAAGACCAAACAATATTAATAGATTTATTTCTATTTTGAAAAGATAAAACTCTGCTAATTCTAATTAACATAAATGGCTGATGTTCACCTTAGAATTATTTTGAATATAGCATAGATGATCACTTGAATTTGAATCATATTGGAAATTGTTAGAGAGAAAAGACTTGGAGGAAGCATTAACTAAAATAGTGTCCATGTTTGTGTGTTCACAAATAATCGTGTATTAAGAATGCAATGAATGAGGTTAATTTTGATAAAATCTGATGTAGAATATTTTTGATAATTGATGTATTTTATGATATCAAGTACATACACAATATTGACCAACCAATACTACAGAGGTGGTAGGATTCTTTAAAACAGATATTGGAACTTATTCAATAAGGTTGTAAAGATTTTGTTGGGTATCCGATGTACATGCGTCCTATTTGGGAGACCACCTCAGAGATACTGTGGATGCCTGATCATGGCATTGTACACCAGAAGCTAAACATTAATGAATGCCAACTATAATTTTATATATATAATGTGATGGCTCGGTGTGAGGTCGGAGGGATAGTGGATGAGGGGAGGGGGGTTCACAGTGCGAGGGATATAAATGATGAACGTCTAAGTATTACCTTCTCTTGTACACCTGAAACTAATAAAATATAAAAAAATAATAATCATAATAACAAAAAAAATAACAGATATTGAAACAATTACTTTATACCACTCATAAAATGGATGCCAATGGATTATCAAATTCTTTTTCAGGGTATTATAAAATGAAAAAATAAGTAGTTAAATGGAATCATTTTCATTTACATATTTTATATATCATTTATATATAAATACATAATTTATATAAAAATGTTAATGTATAAATACAAATATAACAATTTGAAACATGTATATATTCTCCATTAGATTAATATCAATATATTTCTGAATTTGTGGAGATGACCTATGACTTGTTTTCCCTAACAGGTGCTGTTTTGATACATTTATAAATAATGACAATAATAAAAATTAAAAGTAAATAATAAGAATAATTAATGTGGTTTTGTAGTTAAATAAACTTTTGGTTACAGACATTATAATTGCCATAATATCATATTGATGAAGAAATCACGAGCATGGACAGAAAAAACTATAGAGAGAAAGAGAGAGAAATAGACACACACACAGAGACAGAAAGAGGATTTAATATTTATTCTCTTCATCCATTTATAATTTTCATTTATTCTTCTAATAGTGTCTTTACTTTCTTTCAACAATGTATCTGACTCTGTTTTCAAATGTAAGTGTTTTGTTTTTTTTTCCCTTTCAAATACTTTTTGAAATGTGTTTACCTAAGTGAACAAGTCCTTCTCTCTCCCCTGAGGATTTCTTGGAATTATGAGGTGCAGAATCTGAGTTAAAAAAAAAAAAAAAAAGGAAGCTCTAAAATTGATGTATGGCCTAAGGAGAGGCAGTTGCAGTAGCTTCCTTCTTTCTTTTTTTTTACATGCAAATTTCAGTTCAGACACAGTCATCTCTTTATGTGTATTGAAATATTATGTAATCATTAAAAGCACATTTTCAGTCAAAATTTGAAGGCATGCAAAAATACAATGGCAAGTAATAGAATTGGATATAAATTATTTGTTCAAAATGACTAAAATTGTATTTAACTAATTACATGTCCACATAAACACACATATTCTCAGAAATAGTGACTGGAAAAAAATAGCATCAAAACGTATGTTCTCATAATGATGTTGCATAATAGAAATATTAGTAACTTTTGATTTCTTCATATTAACTTGCAGTTTCCAAATTCTCAATACTGGCTTTATAACAACTTTATTTATTGAAAATTTATGTAAATATATAAAATTTTACCTGATTCAACTTTTTTTCAAAGCAAAAAAATTTTAAGGGTAAATAAAAGAAGTCAGTCCAGAAGGCTTATTTAAATGTAGCAGGAATACAGAAGTTAAATCTTATAGTTTTCTACTAGATGACAAATGGTGAGTGAAGAAATATTGGACCTGATGTTACTGACCTTTAATTTCTTTTGGGATGGGAGTTATATTATATATATATATATATATATATATATATATATATATATATATATATATATATATATTAGCTCCAATAAATGTATTCCCATTTTTTTCCAGGTAAAATGTCTATACTTTATGCACATAGAATTAAAATAAGGAAAACAAATAAAATCACTGAACTGTTAATGATGCAAAGTGGTGCCTGATAAGCCTGCATGCTCAATGCTTTCAATTTAAAATAAAAGAAGCATCTCAGAAGCATTTATTTATAAACCAGATAGGATGAATGTAATTAAAATAAATTGGCTAGCATGGGTTAATTACCTTTTTTCCTGCATTTCTCAATGAATCTTTTCTTTAGCATCAGGTTATAATTTAAGTCAATATGATTCTCTATAGAAAATATTCATATGAGAACCGAATTTTGACTAGACATTATTTGCTCATGTCAGTTTGGATCAGTTTTCACATATCATTAGAATAGTTCTCCATTATGCTCTTCAAAACCCCTAATTTAAATAATTCTATTTCTGTCTGGAGACACTGAATCATGAATATGGAATGACTTCGCCTGACTTCACTTGGAATTCACTTAATTTTCAAATCTGTTAGCTGTGAGGTGAGTAGAAAATAATTTAGTCCAAAACTTCAGTACAAGGTGTGCTTCTTTTATCCTATAAAGAGAAACTCTCTACTCAATGTCCCAAATTAAGTTGTGATTTATTTCAAAGCTTTCTATAAGAGCGATTACATTCAAAACATTCAGTTCTCTTTGTGTCTGTGCCACTGTTCGTTAATTTCATGATGATTTGTGGTCAAGTTCCTGTACCTTGACATGAACCATTAAAGTTCAAGACAATACACTTGGGCGTCCTCACTCTCTCTCTGTCTGACTCTCTGCTCTCTCTTGTAAAGCTAAAGTATACATAGCTAGTTTGGTCCTTATTATTCCATTCTTATGCCAACAACGATATATAACCAATGAGTTCCCCGTTTTTAAAATAATATACCTTAGTTTTGAAGGGGTGTATACACATCTGGATACACTATTAGAGTGCTGATAATTGTATGAATTGGTACATGGTTTTCTTACTATTCAAGTTTGCAATTCTGTTATGAGGAACATATCCTACAGCAATGCCCATACATATGTACAAAGGTATATATAAAATAATAACCAAATCACTATTATTTATAATCTCAGCAATAGGAAAATGGATGACTAGATTATCTTACATCCATATTGTACCTAATGCAACTAAGGAAATAGAACTATAGATGTTAATCAAATATATCCATAATCTCTTCTTTACTGAATAAAGGACATTTTCCTAAACATTTTATAGTCAGATTCAAAGATGTAAACCCAACCAAAGAAAGGAAATATATGGATTTGTGTACAGGTATGTATGAATAAGTCTTTTGACTAATTATATAGAATCTGACATTGCATTTTTAAATTACTGGAGAAAGAAATCTTCTTCCCTCTTTATGTTCCATATTATATTCTCAAGATACATATGCAATATTCCTGTAGGTAAGATTTTTAAAAACATTTTAATGAATTATAGTTTTGTTTTTTTTCCCAAATGAAAGCTGCCTCTCAAAATTATTTATTTTGATTTATCCAATAGAAAATGTTTCTTCTGCTGTCTGATAGTTTAACCTTCCAAATATATCACTGCCCTCTTGCTCTTCTTATTAAATTTTCACTATATTTAAATGTCTTGAAGTTCAAACAACAATAAAATAAAAACAACAATTCAAACAACAATAAAATAAAATCTGCAATGCTTTCTTTATTTCCTTGGTGCTCTATATCTCTATACCTCTCTTTTCTTCCTACTCTAGACACTCTTACTAATGCCCTCTTGAGCCCAGCCCAGGTCCAAAATATCACTGTCTACAGGGCCTCAGCATCTGTTTCATATTTCCCTTTCTGACTTCACTTCGCACGCATCCTTACCCAATTCTGTGCATTTCGTCATCATCTCCTTGCTGATAGGTCTTCTGTGTCTCCCAACCAAGTGTTTTCCTTATATTCTAAACATTGTATGCGGTTTCTTATTAGATATTATACCAGCACCTCAATGCCAATATTTACAAAAGAAATGCACTCTTATGAAATAGTTCACCTGAAATTTAATGAACCATCACAAAAAGACCAAAACTCTCAGCCCTCGACTTGGAAATGATTTTCTACCTCATCATCACACCTAATCTATTACAAAGCCCTCTGAACCTGCCAATCCACTATTTCTCAATGATGTTCAAGTCTGTATCTCTCAGGAAACATGTTCCTAATTTAGGCAATCATTGTTTCTCACCAGAATTACAAGAAATTATTTCATAAATCAAACCCCCCTCTTTTTTTTTTTTAACCTCAATTCATGTCTCTATGTATTCCTCAAGTTGAAACAAGGATGTTTGAACAATAGAGCTTTGACCAAACTATTCCTTGGCATCTATACTTCTATGAGTTCTTGTGGACTCAAAGATACAATGTAATTCCTTTGATGTTGCTAAAAATTGTGCCTTCGTGGTTTACCACCTTTTATCTCTCCAGACCCAAGCCCCACTGTATTTTTGTCCTTTGAATCACTTTTGAATAAAATGTAAAAAATTTCTCTGCTTATTTTCTAGTCCTTCCTATCCCTTTAAATTAGAAAATTATTAATTAAGCCAATATCCATTGAAAAGCCTTTTCCAAAATAAATTTGATTAGACATCACTCCTGTGGACTTAAAATCTTGTATTTCTCCCTGTTATAATTCATATTACATAGTATTGCAAACTCTTATTTACTCCATATTTCCTCTATTACATGCCATCAGATGACCATATATTTTACTGTCCAGCAAAATCCTTGTTACAAACTATGTACTCATAAAATAATGTCTTAATAAATGAACAAATAAATGAGAGAATACAATAAAAACAATATACTTTGCTTCCCTAGAAAATGAATTTAAAAGTTATAATATTTACAAGGTGCGCTTGTAAAGACTTCACCATGAAAGGTATCACATCTAAAGTTAATCTTACATTAGCATGTACTAAGCAAGGTTTAGTATAGTGAAAGTCATGCATACAAAGTCATTCAAATTGTGAATTCCATTCCGTTTTAATTATAAACGTGTTGACTTAAAGTCACTCATTGACACTTCTATCATTGAGTTGTGTGGAGTTTTTTTTGTTTGGTTTGGTTCGGTTTGTTTTTTTTTTTTTGCTTTTCTTGTTTGTTTGTTTCAGGTATACAAAGGAATGTAATAGATATTTACACCCTTTGTAAAGCAAAGTTGTGTGTGGTCTTTTTATCTTCCCTTGCGTCTGAGTGGCCTGTACTTGCTTGACCAACAGAATATAACAGAAGTGGCACGGTGTCCAGGTAAGCACTAGCATCCCCTGAATGAAGACGAGGGATTTAAAGCAGTTGTCTTGTGATCCATTCACTGCCAATACTGGGAGGACAACCCAAAGATGAAAAGAAAAAGAAAAGAAGGTATTTGGTAGGGAAGAGTTGCTACATATAGATGTCCTTAGATGGATAGTCCTGCCTAAAAACTATTTATAGTCAAAACATTCAGGATCCATGGATTTATGACGCACAGATCCCTAGAGATTGTCACGTAAGACAAACACTCCTCCGGGTAGGAATTGGAGGTTCCTTAAGACTTCTCTTTTTCTGCTGTGTGAGGTAATCACTCACAATGAAGCATTTGGAAATCAAGTTGATTATTCTGGCAACAGATGCGTGTCTGATGTGGGAATGATGGACCTGGAAAACATTCCTGATGTCCCAGACCCCTCTCTGGTTTTTCTGAGTCTCTTCACTGCCTGACTTATTAGCAAAGACAATAACTTCAAGCACAATAAATCATCTACTAAATATTTATCTATCTCTAATATCTCAATTTGTGACTCTGCTTTGACCATCTGATTATGTGTTAGATCACTGATCCACAAAACTGTAGGATGGGAAAATAAAAAGTTGTGAATTTAAATAACAAAGGTTTGGGGTGGTTTGTTAACACTGGGATAGAAAAACAGTAAAATGGTAAAAATGAACATAGTTTTAATCTCAATTGGAAAACACATGAGGAAAAAAGTACAACTACAAATTTAATTTGGCTATGAAAGTAGAAGATTTGATTTTATGTAAACAATGAAATCCCATAACAAATGAAAATGCCATATTATAACTGCAAATGTTTGAGTAATATTTGAAAAATTGAAAACCCAGGCATGTGTTCTGCTAAGTATATTACCTGACACAATTAAGTTTCCCACATTTTTAATACACATACACTTAATAATGATAGCATTAAAAGTGGGAGAGTTTAAGGTGCATGGCAGGTTTTGAGCCACTGGTGCTTTCAAAATAGAGGACAAGTACAGCATTTTAACAGTTCTACCAGCTGTGCTCAGAATATTAGCACAGGAGCAATAACCACAGTGTATCACAGACTCTAGGGTGCTTAATTATTTCCTGCTGAGAATAATGCTGAACTTGCATACATACTTGACGTACTGCATAAGTGAAAACATTTTATTTCAATAAAGAAGAGAAGATAATAAGACCTCCTGTTATTGTTTTCTGTCCAAATGAACACCTGGTGAGGAAAAGGCCATATCCAGAAAGCTTATTTTAATAACAAATTATTAATCTTTGTCTACAATTCATTCTTCATGAAAACTACTAATGTATTGTGATAGAGAAAAAAAAATATATATGTTATAAGTACATTCTACTACCTTATCCAAAACGCAGGTAAGGTTGACTGTTGCACACCAGCAAAATCCTTCCTTCAGGGCCAAGTCCTTCAAAGACCCAGCAGCTGGGTAAGCTGCTTGCTGAGAGCTCACAGCAGAGTTCTTTCCCAGAAATAGCTTTTAGCTCCAGGAGACGCATAGACCAAAAGCATGCACCTTCCAGGAGGAGAAGCCTGTTTCCAATGGCTTGTCTAAGGTAGAATATAAAGTCATGGTCTCCATGACTCACATAATGATGCTTTCAATAGGCACATACAAGGTAAGGATTGTTTAGTCTTCTTGAAGAATTTGCCCCCTTATTTGTATGCAATACCCTGAAAACTTTAATTGATTTTGAAGTCTGTTATGTCTAAAATTAATATAGCTACTCCTGTTTTCTTTTGAGTACTGCTAGCATGAAATATTTTCTCTCATGCAGTTACTTTTTAATCTATATGTGCCTTTAAATTTATATTGGGTTTCCTATAGACAGCATCTAGTTAGGTCTTGTGTTTTGAACCACTGTGACAATCTCTGTCTTTTACTTGGTGCATTTAGACAACTGATATTCAAAGTAATTATTGATATAGTAGGATTATATCTACATATTCATTATTGTTCTCTATTTTTGTTCTTATTCTTTGTCCCTGGTTTTATCATCCACTTTTTTTCCTGCTACTGTGCTTTGAATTGAGCATTTTATATGAGTACATTTCTCTCCTTATTTTAGGATATAGACCATACACATCCTATAGTTTACCCTATAGTTTGCAATATACATTACACTTAATCCAAGTCGATTTTCAAATAACATTATACCACGTCACGGAGAGTGTGAGTACCTTATACTAAAAACAAAATAATTCTAATCATTCCCTCGTGTAACTTATATCGTTGCTGTCATTCATTAATACACATACATAGGCATCATACATATAATACATTCATAGGTTTACATTATTGGTGCGTTTTTGGTTTTATTATTTTGAACAAACTGTTGTCTGTTAGATCAATTATGAAAAAAAATAAAAGCTTTTACATTACCTTCACTCATTCCTTCTTTGATGCCCTTCCTTAATTTATGCAGATGTCACTTTTTGACCACAGGGCTTTCCTTATATCTCTAAAGGGGGGAAAAAAAAGTATTTTAACATTTTGTTGTTGTTGTCATTGTTTGTTTGTATGTATGTTTTGTAAGGCCGGTCTACTGACAACAATTTCCCTCAATGTTTACTGAGAACCTCTTTGTTTTTCCTACATTTTTTGAAGGAAAACTTCACTGGGTACCAATTTTTAGATTGGTGTTTTCTTTTTCTCTCTCTATTCAAGTATTTCAGACCACTTTTTTCTTGCACAGTTTCTGAAAAGATGTGGATGCAATTCCTGTATTTGTTTGGATGCAATTCCTGTATTTGTTTCTGTATAGATAACAGGTCTTTGTCTCTGGCTTCTTTAAATTTTTCCTTTATTTTGATTTTCTCTATTATAAAAACAATATGTTGTGATGTATTTTTTGTTTATGCATTTTTCTGCTTGGTATTCCCTGAGATTATTGTTTCTGTGGTTTAGTGTATGACATTACTTTGGAGAAATTTTCAGTGATTATCATTTCCTATAGTTCTCTTGTTTTTCTCTTTCTCCTTCTATTCACATTACATGTATATTATGCCTTTTACAGTTTTCCCACAGTCCTTGGATATTCTATTCTATTTTATTTTCAATGTTTGTTTTCTTTGCTTTTCAGTTTTTTAGGATTCTTAATTATAATCTTTAGCTCAGAGTTTTTCGTTTGTTTGTTTGCTTGTTTTTGTTTACTTCAGCTTTCTTCAGTCTGCTAAGACAACCATAAAATATATTCTTCATTTCTATTACAATGCCCTTGATCACTAACATTTCTTTTTGGTTGTTACTTTGAATTTCCATCTCATTGATTACATTGCCCATTTGTCTTGCATGGCATCTAAATTTTCCATTAGAGCCCTTAGCATATTAATTGTAGATGTTTTAAATTCCTAGTCTGATAATTTCAATATCCTTGCCATTATGTCTGGTTCTGATGCTTGCTATGTCTCACCAAATCATGTGTTTTTCTTTTTTGCTTTTGTTGTTGTTGTTGTGTTGTTTTGTTTGTTTTTTGCTTTTTGGTATGCCTTGCTTTCATAGCAAACAGGAGTCTTTTTTGGTATTGTATTCTTTTTTTTTTTTTTTTAAACAACACCAGATTTATTTATTTATGTATTTTTATTTTATTTGGGACAAAACTTTATTAGAGAATAGTGTGTACTTCCAGGACTTCCCCCCCCCCCCAAGTCAAGTTGTTGTCCTTTCAATCTTAGTTGTAGAGGGTGCTGTTCAGCTTCAAGTTGTTGTCCTTTCAGTCTTCGTTGTGGAGGGGGCAACTCAGCTCCAGGTCCATTTGCCATTACTAGTTGCAGGGGGCGCAGCCCACCATCCCTTGCAGGACTCGACAAATTGAACTGGCAACCTTGTGATTGAGAGCCCACTGGCCCATGTGGGAATCGAACCGGCAGCCTTCGGAGTTAGGAACATGGAGCTCTAACCACCTAAGCCACCGGGCCGGCTCCAAACAGGAGTTTTTTGAGAGAGGTGAAGATTTTTAGAATAGGAAGAACTTTTCCTTTAGATTTTCTTAGACCTCTTGACTGTGAGGGGCCTTGTTTTCCAAAACACAGGATTCCTGTGTTTTCTCTCCTTTCAAACAGAACAGGGTGACATACCAAGGTGCTTCAACAAACAAACACGGGTATGCTTAATAAAAAAAAAAAAAAAAAAAAAAAAAAAGTTCTAACCACAGGGAGAGCAGAGCTCAGATCCAAGAGAGACTCACCGCCAAACCCCAGGGTTGGTGAGAAAGCAGTGAGCTCCATGGCTCTGTAGGTACTAGCACCTGGTTGCTCACCAGCCTCAGAGTTGTTGAGGATCGACTTTGGATCTCACTCTGATGCCATGAACAATCAAAAGTTCAGAAATAACAGAAATACAATCAATAAATCACGGGAGTAATAATTAGAAAAAGTTAATGTGCACACACCAAAAAGACAGTTTGTGAACTCAAACCAAAACCAGGCTCAGAGGCATATTGTTATAAAGCAGCTGATATAGTAGGAAGACAGTGACTGTTTATTCTTCACAGTGATTGGTGAGAGTATTAGAGTTTTCTTAAGTTACGGAGAATTGGTTAGTGGTGACCTCATATCAATTTGGGGGAACCAGTATGTTTTGCTTATGATTTCCAGACGCATAAACAAGAATAAACCTGGTCAAGTTAGTCTTTCAAAATAAGCTAAATTAAGTGTTGCTTGTATAACTAAACCTGTTTTGTCTGTTCAGGTAATTTTTCAAGGCTGGTCTCTATTTGTTCTTGGTTTTAACAGAAACCAGAAGCTTCATAGGTATTTTTTTTTTTAAAGAGATTTAAAAGCCATCCACGTTTACATTTTATTAATTGATATTTAGTAAAGTACCAATTTGCTTTAGGCATATTCTCTGTGATTTAAACTATTAATTTTTACAAAATTTACCTATATTTATCACAATAATAATATTGCAAAATATAACATTTTGCAAGTAAACATTATTAAGTATATATGTAGAAGTTGCTCTACATATACGGAGATTAAATCAAAGATATGTTGCTCTACATATACGGAGATTAAATCAAAGATATGCTAACACTAGTTGAAAATCTTTGGCATCTTTATTTTTTAAATTTAAATTTACTTTAATAAACAAGTCTTAGAACCATTCTGAATAGGATTAAAGATGGTATATTTTTTTTTTTCTAAAATTAACCTCTATACATTGTTTTATAGGTTAAAATCAGGATAAAAATAAAGTCATGTTTGTGGTTTATTTTAAAGAACAAGAATTTCTAACACAAATTGATGACAGTATGGAAGTTCATTTCGTTACAACTTGGATATTGTTCTATAGATGTTTAGTTACAAAGTTGGTAGCTAGTACTTCCTACAAAGTAACTCTCCTAATAAAGATACATAAAAACAAGTCAACTTCTCTCAAGCCACATACAGGGAAAATTTGACCACTTTCTAAACTTAGAGATGAAAGGACCAAATGCTTTTTTATGTCAGTGTTCAATGGAATCCTAAGGCAACTGAAATATTTATTTCCTGAGATGCTGCATTTATAGCTTTTTCTGAGTCTCGTAAAATGATATGTTTCAAGAACCACAACTATTTAAATAAATAGGATATCTAGAAGGCCTTTCTTCATTTAAATGCATTTTAACTTACATAGAAATTCAACAAATGAGCAGCTGTGTGATTCTTACATTTATGTTAACTTTGTTTCACTCCCTCTCTCTTTCCATTTCTCACTCTTACTAACCCGGTAGTAATGATTTAAAAAAATAAATTTCAGAATTGTTATTGTGTGGTATACACAATTTTATGACGATAATGTTGCATTGATTTTCAGTGTAACAGATACACATATATCTTCATTGCATTTGCTTTTTAACTACGATATAATTATGCATTTGAATAAATGTGTATAATATTACATAAATTTCTTAAAATAGTTTATCTCACTATGTATTAAACTACATCAATAAAAGTAATTTTGTGGAATAGAGGCTTTCCGTATGAATAACATGACTTTGAACAACCATATATATTTTTTTCTCTCAGAATTTTAATGTTTAATACAAATATTATGTGCCTTACACTTGAATTTAAAAACACAAAGGAAGTCACTCAAAGCATGCGTTAAAATTTTAACATTATAATTTGAATTTTCTGTTTTTCATGACTTTCATTTGCTATTTATCAACACCGAAGATAACTTGCAAGAGGAATGTTATTCTTTGAGTGTTTTTTCATAAAATGCAGGTGAATTCCTCTTTATAGTTTGAAAACTACATAAACTGTCTTCACATCATCCCTTTACCCATTTTTTCCATTAAAAAGATAAAGACAATAAGTGAAAAAAAAGTAATAAAACCTAATAAAGGTAAACATCATTAACTTCAGTCAATTTACTGAAAATTTGTAGGGCCATATGGTATATTGTCTAGCTCTCTTCCTTCTCCTTGTTTTTTTCTATTCTCTCAGGATCCCATTCCACTGTCAATTGAGAACTCAGTTCCCCGTTTGACTTTTCTTCCTTTTAATCACTGGCTTGAAAAGGCCCCTACCCAATTGAACCTAGGGTTTCAGTTGAACCAGAGTTTGCCTTTGATCCTCTGTCAAAGATCAGTTGTCTATATTTGTGTGTGTCTATGGTGGAATCATCATTCTGTTTATTAATTTATGTATGCAGTATTTTTCTAATAACATGCTGTGTTGTATGTTATAGCTTTATAATACTTCTAGAAATTGAGGAGTACAAATCCTGCAACTCTGTTCTTCTTCTTCAATATTGTGTTGGCCATTTTAGGCGTTTTGTTTCTTCACATAAATTCTGGATCAGTTTTTTGATACCTACAATTAGGAGTTTAATGTGAATCGCATTGAATCTCTACATCAATTTGGAAAGACATGATACCATATCTGTATTGGACCTTCCAATCTATAAACACAGACTTCCTGTATGATTTCTGTCATAGTAGTATAATTTTCTGTATAGAAATCCTGTACTCATATTTACACCAAAGTATTTTGTTTCTTTGGTGCTGTAACACATGATAATGATTTTTTTTTAATTTAATTTTAAATTATAATCATTCATTCCAGGTATATTCACCTTGTATCCTATAACTAGGTGTCCTTGTATATTAGTTCCAGGAAAGGGAATTAGGACCCTCAGAAGCTTTCCTCCACTAGTCCACGCTCAGCTTCCAGCAGCTGGTCACAGTTACCATTTAAATGTTTCTATGAGTTTATGGCTCCAGCTCTTTTGCTTCATTAAAGCTGATCTCGGCTTGACTTTGATTTACCTGTTTCGAGATTTCAAGGTAGCAGTTTGCCCTGTGATCTCCGTTCTCTGACAGATCCTAAAAAAGTTGTTTTTAAATTTGTTCAGCTTTTCCTTTTTCTTTGTTTTTTTTCTTTTTTTTTTTTTCTTTTTTTGAGGACTGGAGTGCTAAGTTCCAAGCTCTTAACATGTCAGAGTTAAAGCCAGAAGTATGCTAGGTTTTTAAGACTCAAACATTCAATATTTGTTACCTGTGTATTTCATCCCATTTCTATGAAACGTAACTAATGTTTTGAAATTTTGAGTCTACTATCTTTTGATTTTCACTGTCTTATTTTTGTGATTTTATGTTTTCTTTTAGATTGATCAACAATTTTTTTTTTAGATCTTTGCAATCTTCTTCTCCACTAATTCTACAATTACAATACATAATATTTCTATACTTGTAGGGCATAAATCATTTAGTTATCAAACTGAAAATGAATTGGAATGTTTATTATTTTTTTGTATTTTTGCCTGTCATATATATATATATATATATAGTTCTAAAGTTCTGTATTTTTAAAACCAATGAATACTTTGTTACTGTTTTACACAGTTATTGTAATTTAAAATTTCCACATATTTAGCCATTTCTATGCTCTCCATTTATTTTTGTGTATGAGGAATCCCCATCAACTATTTTTTGTACTGCATAAATAAATACTGAGTTTTATTTTTTTCTCTTTTTTCACCTAATAAGTTTCTCAAAACAATTTTTTTTAAATTTATTGGAGTGACAATTGTGAGTAAAATTACCTAGATTTCAGGTGTACAATTCTGTATTACATCATCTATAAATCCCATTGTGTGTTCACCACCCAGAGTCAGTTCTCCTTCCATCACCATATATTTGATCCCCTTTACCCTCATCTCTCTCTCCCCACCCCCCTTTCCCTCTGGTAACCACTAAATTATGGTCTGTGTCTATGAGTGTTTGTTTCTCATTTGTTTGTCTTGTTCTTTTGTTGTTTTTGGTTTATATACCACATATCAGTGAAATCATATGGTTCTCTGCTTTTTCTGTCTGACTTATTTCGCTTAGCATTATACTCTCAAGATCCATCCATGTCGTCACAAATGTTCCTATATCATCTTTTCTTTCCATTGTGTATATATACCACAACAACTTTATCCATTTATTTATCGAAGGACATTTTGGTTGTTTCCATGTCTTGGCCACCGTAAACAAAGCTGCAATGAACATTGGATCACACGTGTCTTTATGTATTGTTGTTTTCAGATCTTTTGGGTAGATACCCAGGAGAGGGATTGCTGGGTCATATGGTAATTCTATTTGTAATTATTTGAAGAACCTCCACACTGCTTTCCATAGCGGCTGCACCAGTCTGCATTCCCACCAACAGTCTCTCCAACACTTGTTGCTATTTGTCTTGTTGATGATAGTCATTCTGAGTGGGGTGAGGTGATATCTCATTGTGACTTTTATTTGCATTTCTCTGATGATTAGTGATGTTGAGCATTTTTTTCATATGTCTATTTTCCATTTGTATACCCTCTTTGGAGAAATGTCTCTTCAGATCCTCTGCTCATTTTTCAATTGGGTTGTTTGTTTTTTCATTGTTGAATTGTATGAGTTCCTTGTATATTTTGGATATTAGCCCCTTATCAGAGGCACTGTTTGCAAAAACTTCCCATTCAAGTGGTTGCCTCTTTATTTTGTCAATGGTTTCTTTTGTTGTGCAGAAGATTTTAAGTTTCATATAGTCCCATTTGTTTATTTTAGCTTTTACTTCCATTAACTATGGAGTCAAATTCATAAAATGCTCTTTGAACCCAAGGTCCATAAATTTAGTACCTATGTTTTCTTCTATGCAGTTTATTGTGTCAGGTCTTATGCTTAAGTCTTTGATCCATTTTGAATTAATTTTGGTACATGGTGACAGATAGCAGTCCAGTTTCATTCTTTTGCACGTGGCTATCCAATTCTGCCAGCACCATTTATTGAAGAGGCTGTTTTTTCCTCCATTGTATATTTTTAGCTTCTTTGTCAAAAATTATCTGTCCATACTTACGTGGTTTAATTTCTGGGTTCTCAATTCTATTATTGTAGCCAAGTAGTACAAGCTAAAGTCAGGGATTGTGATACATCCAGTATTGTTCTTTTTTCTTAAGATTGCTTTGGCTATCCGGGCTCTTTTGTGGTTCCAAAAAAAATCTGATGATTTTGTGTTCTATTTCTTTAAAAAATGTCATTGGGATTTTGATGGGGATTGCATTAAATCTGTATATTGCCTTGGTTAATATGGCCATTTTAACTATGTTGATTCTTCCAATCCTAGAGCACAGAATATCTCTCAATTTCTTTGTGTCTTCTTCAATTTCTTTCAAAAATGTCTTATAGTTTTCAGCATATAGGTCTTTCACATCCTTGGTTAAGTTTATTCCTAGGCATTTTATATTTTGCTGCAATTGCAAAATGAATTGTTTTTGTATTTCTTTTTCTGAGATTTCATTGCTAGCATATAGGAATGCAATGGATTTTTGTACGTTGATTTTGTAGCCAGCAACTTTACTGTATTCATTGATTGTTGTTAATAGCTTTTAGGTGGAGTCTTTAGGGTTTTCTATATATAGCATCATGTCATCTGCAGAGTGATATTTAACTTCTGCACTCCCAGTTTGGATGCCTTTTATTTCTTCCTCTTGCCTGATTACTCTGGCAAGTCTTCCAACACTTTGTTGAAAAGCAGAGGTGATAGGGGACCACTCTGTCATGTTCTTGAACATAGAGCAAAGGGCTTCCGTTTTTCACCATTAATTATGAGATTAGCTGAGGGCTTGTCATATAAAGCCTTTATTATGTTAAGGTACTTTCCTTCTATACCTATTTTATTAAGTGTTTTAATCATAAATGGCTATTGTATCTTGTCAAATGCTTTTTCTGCATCAATTGATATAATCATATGATTTTTGTCCTTTATTTTGTTTATGTGATGTATCATATTGATGTATTTGCGGATGTTGAACCATCTTTGTGCCCTGGGGATGAACCCGACGTGGTCCTGATGAATAATCTTTTTAATGCATTGTTGTAATCGATTTGCTAGAATTTTTAAACGATTTTTGCATCTGTATTCATCAGAGATATTGGTGTGTAGTTTTTTTTTGTTTTTTTTTTCTGTTGTCCTTACCAGGTTTTGGTATCAGGGTAATGTTGGTCTCACAAATGAGTTAGGAAGTACTGTCTCTTCTTAAATTTTTTGTAAGATTTTGAACAGGTTTGGTATTAGATCCTCTTTGAAGGTTTGGTAGAATTCACTAGTGAAGCCATCTGGCCTAGACTTTTGCTTTTGGGAAGGTTTTGGATGACTGATTCAATTTCTTTACTGGTGATCGGTCTGTTTAGATTTTCCAGTTCTTCATGGTTCAGCCTTGGGAAGGCTATATGTTTCTAAGAATTTGTCCATTTCCTCTAGGTTATTGAATTTGGTGGCATATAGTCTTTCATAGTATTCTTGGATGATCCTTTGTATTTCTGTGGTGTCCGTGATAACTTCCCCTTCTTCATTTCTGATTTTGTTGATTATTGTCTTATCTTTATCTTAGTGAGTCTAGCCAAGGGTTTGCCAATTTTGTTAATTGTTTCAAAGAATCAGCTCTTTGTCACATTAATTTTTTTCTATTGTCTTCTTCTCTATTTCATTTAGTTCTGCTCTGATTTTTGTTATTTCATTACTTCTGCTGACCTTGGGTTTCACTTGTTCTTTTTTTTTCTAGTTTTTTAAGGTGTAACATGAGGTTATTTATTTGGGATTTTTCTTGTTTCTTGAGATAGGCCTGTAATGATATAAATTTCAATCTTACAACTGCTTTCGCTGCATCCCCAAAATTTTGGTAGGATGTATTTTCACTGTCATTTTTTTCTACATATCTTTTGATCTCTCCTCTAATCTCTTCTTTGACCCAGTCGTTCTTTAAAAGTATGTTGTTTAATCTCCATGTATTTGTGTTTTTCCCTGCTTTATTTTTGCAGTTGATATCCAATTTCAAAGCTTTGTGATCAGAGAATATGCTTGGTATGATTTCAACCTTCCTAAATCTGCTGAGGCTGATTTTAGGTCACAATATATGGTCTATCCTTGAGAATGTTCCATGTACACTCGAAAAGAATGTATAGTCTGATGTTTTAGGATGAAGTGCTCTATATAGGTCAATTATGTCCATTTCATCTAATGTGTCATTTAGGGCTGCTATTTCATTATTTATTTTCTGTTTGGATGATCTATCCATAGCACTCAATGATGTATTTAAGTCCCCTAGTATAATTGTGTTTTGGTCAATTTCTCCCCTTAGTTCTGTTAGTACTTGCTTGGTATATTTCGGTGCTCCCTGATTAGGGGCATAAATATTGATGACTATTATGTCTTCTTGTTGTATAGTCAGTCCCCTTTACCGTTATGGAATGTCCATCTTTGTCTCTTGTTTTCTTTTTCCCCCTGAAGTTTGTTTCATCTTATATCATTATGACTACACCTGATTTTCTCTGGGTACCATTTGGTTGGAGTGTCAATTTCCCTTTCACTTTGAGTCTATTCTTGTTTTTGTAGCTGAGATGTATCTCTTGTGGACAGCATATGTTTGAGTAATTATTTTGATCCAACCTGCTACTCTGTGCCTTTTTATTGGTGAGTGCAGTCCATTTACATTTAGGGTGATTATTGATATGTGAGGATTTCCTGTCATTTTATCCTACATTTTCTGGTAAGGCTGTGTCTCCATTGTTTCTTTGCCTTTTTGTTGTTGTCTATTATTTCTGTGTGGTATTCCATGTTGTTTCCCTCTGTTTCTTCTTTTATTACAGTATATATTTCAGTTCTGGATTTTTTTTTGAATGGTTACCCTGAAGTTTATGTAAAAGAAAGTTTGATATTTAGAGTATTCCATTTTCTTATGCTTACTTTCTCCATTCCTATATTGCGATTCAGGCCTTTTTACTCTCTCCCTTTTTATGTTTTGGTTGCCAAAATTGTCCCTGTTGATAGTGGTTGAATAGCCTTCTTTAGTAATTCTTGTAGTGTAGGTCGTGTATTAAAAAATTCCCTCAACTTCTGTATGTCTGCAAAGGTCTTTAAGCCTCCTTTATATCTGAAGGATATCTTTGCTGGATATATTATTCTTGGCTCATAATTTCTCTCTTTCAATAGTTTGAATGTTTGGTTCCACTCCCTCCTGGCTTGTAGAGTTTCTGCTGAAAAATCTGATGGTAATCTAATCGGCTTTCCTTTGTAAATTACCTCCCTCTTTTCCCTGGCTTCCTTGAGGATTCTTTCTTTGTCATTGGTTTTAGACAGTTTCAATACAATGTGCCTTGGAGAAGGCCTGTTGGGATTGAGGTAATTAGGTGTTCTATTTGTTTCTTGGATTTGAGGATCCAGTTCTGTCAACAAGTTTGAGAAGTTCTCATCAACAACTTGTTTGAATATATTCTCTGTTCCCTTCTCTTTTTCTTCTCCTTCTGGTATGCCCATTATTCTTATATTTCTCTTTCTGATGAAGTCTGAAAGTTCATGTAGAGTTCTTTCATTTTTTTAAGTCTCAAGTCTCTTTCTTCTTCCATGTGTGTAATTTCCAGGTTTCCATCTTTGATGTCACTGATTCTTTCCTTCATCTGGTGAACTCTACTACCTAAGCTGGTTATTTCATTCTTAATTTCTTCTATTGAGTTCTTAGTCTCCACAAATTCTATTTGGATTGTTTCTAAAATTTCAATCTCTTTGTTAAAAAGATTCATGTCGTTCTTTGATTGTGTTTCTGAGTTCATTAAACTGCCTTTCTGTGTTTTCCTGCATCTTATTGAGTTTTTTCAGAATTGCAATCTTGAATTCTCTATCATTTAAGTCACATATTTCCATATCTTTAAGTTCCTTTTCTGGAGACTTTTCACTTTCTTTCTGAGCTGTCTTGTTGCCTTGTTTATTTATGGCAATTTCTGATTTATTATTTCTCTTCCTAGACATCTACAGGAGTGGCTTCTGCAACAGATTGATAGGAAGTGGTCTTTTTTTTGCTTTCCAGTACTTGTTGGTAGAATGTTTTATTTTCTGTCTGACTGCAGCCTTTTATTTCTCTCTCACAAGCTAGTGCTATGTTTTCTCTGCACTATTCCAGCTTCTCACACAATGGGTGTATTCCCTGGGAGATGGGCTTCTTCTCTGTTAATAGTTCGTCTGGGTCATCAGGGGCCATGTCCCTGTGGGGATGAGGCAAGCTTTTGAAGTTCCAAAGCTCTTCCTGTACCAGATTCAGAGACCGCGTGTTTCAGCAGTTCTGTTTACTCCTGCAGGGATCCGCTCAGATAGGTGGGGCCAGGGGCGGGGTGAGATGTGAGAGTTGGCCCAGAGCAATGGCAGCGACCACCACCACAGCTGGTCTCAATTCCATAGTTCCTTACCCTTTGCCGGAACTAGTTGGGTTGTGAATCTGTGTCTGCGGTCCCCTCTTCTCCAGAACAGCAAATATTCTGTTTTTTTTTTTTTCATTTGACATTGCTACCTTTCTGCTTCTAGCCCTGGAAGGTGGGAGCGAGGCGAGGGTCTGGGAGGGTATGGACGGGGCGGCTAGTCTCAGTGCATAAGGCTTCTGTTCTCCACTCGGCAGTGAGGACTTAAACCACCGTTTTCAGCCTTCTTCCCTCAGTCTTTGCTCCGAGGTCTCTGCCGTGAGTGTTGGATTCAGCCATGTTATATGCTGCCCTCTAAGCCCTGTGGGCCATAAGCAGAGCCCTACCAGTCCTAGTTCTTCCCTCTCCCGCAGCTGTGGTACTTCCGGGATGCAGCGAGCTCGGAGCACTGAGCTAGGTCTGCGTCCTGCGCCCGGCGGCTCTGTCTCCGCACTTCTCCCTTCCCTCCTTCCCGGCTCCTGCTATTTGCCCACCTTTAGGTAAATTCAGTAGTGGGCCTCTTCGCTTGCCTATCTATTGTGCAAGGAGTCCTTTGTGGAGTTATTGTTGTTCGACTAATTATAAATTTCAAGGGAGTTTTACAGAGGCTCACCTCACGCCGCCATTTTGATGACGTCCTCAACAATATTTTTAATTTTTCCAAATTGGAAAACGTACTTAAAGGTGGCTTCCAAGTGTATTTATTTCTGTGTTTGAATTTGACTTCAATCGAGACCTGGTAAGTCTTTACTCTCTAACAGATATCATTAGATTTAAAAAATATGTCTTTTGTGCATCTATTTATAGTATTAAGCAGGGCAGTTGTCTGAAAAACTTAAACTACTGTTCCTGGAAATAAAAATTATTTTTTAATTAGTACATAAAAAAATGAAAAAATACATATTAATAATGATGTGTTTATATGTGTGTGAATGTATATATGTATATAGGAATGTATATGTAATTGTATACCCAACAGAATCTAGTACATTTTTCTTAGCTAGTTAAAAATAAAATTTAAAGAATGGTAGTAATACTACTAGTAGTAGTGTGAGCAGCAGCAGAACAAATCAAAGCAGAGAGTTCCTTTGTCTCATCACTCTTCAGATGCAGGACTCCAAAAGCCTTAGACGCTAACAGCAGGAAAAAATATATAACGCCAATATGATCGAAATATATAATATCAAGTATTTTTACATTTTCACATGTATTTCATTGAAGATAAACTCAATTCATTTTATCTTCAGAATGATACTATGAGATAGGTACCACAATTGTCTTACTATGTATGGAAAGATTTACATATATATATATATATATATATATATATATATATATATATATATATATATATATTACAGCTGTATAACACATATTATACAGCTTAAGAACATAGAAAACCAATGATCATTCTTTGCGGCTTTTGTAACTTATATAGACAATGCCAGATAATTTTAATGGACTAATAAGATATTTAACATGATTAGATTGCAACATAATAGTTATAAAAGTCTATCAAACCAAAGCTGAGGATTTTTTTCACACTGTATTTTGTGACAAAGTTTCAACTAAATTTAAATTTATTACTCTCTCAATCCTAACAACAAAATGTATTATGTAGAAAATAATTAAATACCTTGGAGCAAACGGAATTAGAATGAGAAAAGTACTTAGAACATTGAAATAATTAAAACAACTATGAAAACATAGTCAAAGCTAATAAACATAGATGAGTTATTAGCATGAATGATTTTAATTTAAATAAAAAAATATCATTTTTTTTAATGGAAATAATGGTTCATACCCTTCAGTCACAGACCAATTTGAACAAACATTTCACAAATTATTGTCCATTTTCCTTTGTGGCTTCCAAAGCAATATATAAAGTGAGCCTAAGTTTTTTTTCTAAGGTTTGAATGAAATTTTCAATGCAGAATTCAAATTTGAAGCATACTGACTTAGTTTTTTCAGGTCTAATACTAGTGTGACCCCTTCTCTCATTCAGCTTCCATTACAAAGCATATCCTTCTGTCACTGCACTCAACTCACTAAACATGAACTGTGTGTTCCCACAGAGAATCCATCTGTCATAAGCTTTTGGTCACCCCAAGATTAGTCTGAATTTTATGATCCTATGAATTATTATTTAATAGTAGAGACAAACAACTATATATAATTGTAGTAACACAAATGAATGGACGTATGCTTTAATATAGCTGTGTAAATTGCAAACTACTGAACAAGTTTTATACATTTCAACTCAGAATCATTATTTGCATTTTAAATATTAAAACTAGAAAATAATCAGAGTGAATAATTTTGATGGTTGGTATGTTACAACTTTTATGTCATGTCCATGAAAATATTTTTGGATGTGATGTTCTTTTGTAGGTAGAAGCATTAACTCTGTCCTTGAAATTATTGAATGAAGCTGACAAGTGCAAAAGTGTGAGCATATTTTAAAAATACAATAAAACTTCTTCACTAATCCTAAGCTGAAAAACTGGAACAATTATTATCTCTGAGAGCTAAAATTCAGAAGATTTGCAGTATCCCATACATGTATGATGCTATTTGTTCTATTTATAAAATGTATATTTTGACTCCCTTTCGTTATGATATTTATATCTTATTATGGTCATGTTTTATAAGGCAATTTATTATGAAAACTATGAAATGGTCTTTAACTTTTCTTTCTTTTCTTGTCATAAACTTTTTAAAAGTGGCAGCATATACATCATTGAGTTTTATGAAGGAATCCACAATGGAAATTTAAAAAGTCCCCTATTAACACATTGTGGTAAATTCCAAGGGTAGTGTACTCATATTTAAAAAAAAAATAGTTCTCTTTCATATTGGAGCATTTTTAATTTTACATATACACGCTGATTTTAGAAATAAAACAGATAAAATTAGTTTTCTGTACTAAGTGAATGTTATTTTATATATAACTTTCTATTTATGTTTTTCTTGAGTTCTTGTGAAATTCAGCCCTCATAAATAATATTAAAGTAAAAAAGAAGAAAAGTTGTAATCAGTACTTTGCAATTTTCTACCTCTCAATGTTTATATACAGCATAATCCTTTGTTTTCTTTCTCTAGAAAGGGGGGAAATCCTTCTGAACACCTTTCAGAGATACTTCAGTACAGTCAAAAATTTCAGAGAAGTGTGCTTTCTAACAAATGATCCCTTTTTTATAAAACAATAAGAACAAGAGACACATTTGGCAAGATATCTATAAGAGTTTAAATAGCCCCCTCCTATTGAGTCCCTTTATTATAATGGATGCTTGCAATTGAGAATCAATTCCCTGTGGAGGGGGTAGGGAGCCTGACTAAAAAGAAAATTAACAACAAAAACAAACAAAAACTAAAACAATCTGGGAAAACATATGTTGAGGGTTGTCTTATCCATTCTCATTTGAGAGCGTGCATCATACTGTTAGGGGAAAAAGTGGATGTATGCTATACTATACAATTGTTCTAATTATCCTCTGCCTACAAGAGAAAAACAAAAACAAAAAGAGAGGTTATTTCAATTTATGAATAAATTAAGATTAAATAAAGAAATTCAGGATAATAAAAATCTACTTATGTTTGAATAGCAAAGAGTTTACTTTAGGAGTATAAATGTTGTCAGTTTCAAAATGATAGCTCCGTTTCCTTTCACTCAAATAAATGTAGGGCATATATTGCTTTTGTCTTTAGGTATCTTGAAGGTAGAGTTATGGAAAGTTTGTTTTTATAGTTATGAAGAAAAATAATTAATTTTTTTGGGAATTATAGTATAGGATTTTGGAAGAATATAGTTACAAAGATGTTTTCTTAAGTTGTCATGTCTAATGCAGCAGTTATGAATCTGAGACAGTGTTTTGCTTTCTTGTTTTTATTTATTTATTTTTTTTAAGAATAAGTCATTAGCTATATAAAATCACTTGCTATTGATGGAAACTACTACTTTTTAGGCAATAAGCAAGTATAGGACTTACATCCATACGATCAAGAAAAACATAGCCAAGTTTTTCCTCCCAGATACCAACCAAAAATCCAAAGGTCCACCCTAAGGTCCACCCTTAAAACAACTATTTGTGGTACATTTCCTATATTAAAATGTATTCCCCCGACCCCATTCATTACAGATACTAAGTATATAAAAATATGAGATCTTTATGCCAGGATTAAACTATATAATCATCATTTAAAAATATTTTAAAAGAAAAATGACATGTGAGTATTTAAAATACTGTAAAAAAATACAACTACAATGTAGACACAATATATTACCACACAACCAAAAATATTTTAAATATTATCATTGTTATATGTTTAGGTTATTTCATATAATGCTCTTAATGTATTTTTAGGAAATTGCACACTTGACTAGAGAAATTATATAACATAATCATCTCAGTGGAAAATGTAATTATTTGTACATATGTTTCCAAATTTCTTCCCTTGTTGCGATATGTGTCAGTTTTAGTTACAGTTCATCAAAGCTTCAGTGAATGCTGTTCCTGTTTCAAATAAAATAAAACAACAAACTTTGGATAATTACAAGCAATATCAAAGTTTTATTTCAAAAACTATGCCAAAAAGGAACTCTAGAGGACAATTACAAGATCCTTCCTTCATTATAATGTTTACAAAAAGAGAAACTTTGAATAATGACTCCTATTAGGAACAAAGGAAACTACATTTGAGTAAAATAAGACATGGGGTTGACATTACTTGTGTGTGGGTCACTAGATTCCCAAAAGTCTTCTCATACCATCAAATTGATCAGAAAGTTGTTTAAGCATTTTATCAGGAATGAAAAATTTTCCCCCAACGGAGGTTGTGAATATTATGCAACATATTATGTCCTAGTTCAGATTTGGAACACTTTTTTGTTGTTTATTTATTTGCAACCCTGTAAACAGAGGATTGCAAAATAACAAAAACCATTAAAGAACCGTAGTTACCTAAAACAATTCAAATTCATTATATGTGAACACACCCATTGAACTAGGTCTCCACTGAATGATCTTAGAATACCGTGTTTCCCTGAAAATAAGACCTAACTGCAATAGAAGCCCTAGCATGATTTTTCAGGATGACATCCCCTGAACATAAGCCCTAATGTGTCTTTTGGAACACAACTTAATATGAGACACAGTCTTATGTTTGGGGAAATACTGTATTACAAATCCTAGCACTCTCATCAGTGGCTGCAATTACAAAATCTTCTACAGTAGAAAGAGTATATTTCAGATTCACAACTCCATCCAAATATATCTGATAAACCATCAGTAAAAATTGTCATGTAATTTTTAATAGAGAATTTCACCTCTAGGTATGTTGGAATCAAATAACGAAAACAGCTTTATGATTATTTGGGATATGATAAATGGGCCCAATTTTTGAAAAATCCAATTTCAAGTTATAGAGTATAAGGATCACACTTGAAATTGGTACCAATAAATATTTTTGTTTGTATGTTAAAATGTTTATTTAATATTTCAATTTAGATATATTGTGTTGATTGTACAATCCAGAGTTATACTATTCAACTTGATTGCACGTAGAGGTGAATTTCCATTACTAGAAAGGCACAAGAAAACTGGAGAAATGGAACAATCTTCTCCATTGCACTATGCTGATTGCTCATTACTGAGGTTTCACTGTTTACAGTTGAGTGATATGTTGGAACATGAGTGGCTCTACTTCCTCAATGCTATATATATATTTCTTAAATATATGGGGGATTAGCACAATTATATCCATAAATTTTATCTCAATGTTTAGTATCTAACAAACATTTACTACTATAGCTTTCCTCTACATGCAATTTATCTTTATCCCCTACAATCTAGTTGCTGGCAACAAGAACAAATGGATTGCCTCAAACATTAAAATCCATGATCTTCACTTCTACACAATTCCCTTCCATCCCCTAGATGTTTAACAAAATCTTGCGTGTGTGTGTGTGTGTGTGTGTGTGTGTGTGTGTGTGTGTGTGTCTGTGGCCTGTCCCTTTAACATGCAATATGCCATGGCTGATATCTGATCTCCACTATCATCCATGCTACTCCTCCAGACACATACATGTATATGTACTCATTCTTTCTCTCTCTCTCTCTTTCTCTCTCTCTGACTCACACACACGCACTTACACACACGCACATGCACTTACGCACACAAACACTCCCTGAGGGTCACAGTTTCTCCTTGGATATTTGAGAAAACATTCACTTGGTTTTTGAATTCAGAGATTTTCATAGTGCAGAGACATGAACTGACTTATGTGTTCCCAGAATTTCTCTGGCTACTGTATTGAGACTAGATAACTGGGGAAAGGATCAGTGTAGTGGAGTATTCAGAAGACTATCATTATAATCTATAACAGATTTGATAAAAGCACAATGCCAATGCCAGAATGGAATGAAAGAGGTGAAATAGGACCAGATTCTTAATATACTTTGAAGGTAAAGATAACATCATTTCCTGAAATATTAAATGAGATTTTATGAAAGAAGGGGAATTAAGGTTAACTGGAAGATATTGAGACCAAATCACTGAAAAGTTAAAAGAGTTACTGTCAGCAAAATGGAGAAGGTTGTGAACAAAAATATGGTGAAAATATCAGGAATTCACTTTGGAGCATTTGAACTTAAAATCCTTATGAAAAATCCATTGTCGGGGTGGCCAGAAGGCTCAGTTGGTTAGAGCACGAGCTCTGAACAAGTTTGCTGGTTCAATTCCCACATGGGATGATGGACTGTGCCCCTTTGAACTAAAATTGAAAATGGCAGTTTGACAGGAATTGTGTTGAATCTGTATATTGCCTTAGGCGTATGAACATTTTAATGATATTAAATGTTCCTACCCATGAGCATGGTATGTGTTTCCATCTATTTGTATCTTCTTTAATTTTTCTCTTCAGTGTCTTATAATTTTCTGAGTACAGGTCTTTTACTTCATTGGTTAAATTTATTCCTAGGTATTTTACTGTCTTTAAAGCAATTGTAAATGGGACCCTTTTCTTAATTTCTCCTTCTGATATTTTATTATTGGTATATACAAATGCAATTGATTTCTGAATATTAATTTTGTATCCTGCTACTTTACTAAATTCATTTATCAATTCTAATAGCTTTTTGGTGGAGTCTTTAGGGTTCTTTATATATAGTACCATGTCATCTGAATATAATGACAATTTTACTTCCTCCTTACCAATTTAGATGCCTTTTATTTATTTTTCTTGTCTGATTGCTGTCGCTAGAACTTCCAGAACTATGTTGAAGAAGTAGAGAAAGTGGGCAGCCTTGCCTTATTTCTGATCTTCAGAGGAATGGTTTTAGTTTTTCCTCATTGAGTATGATGTTAACTGTGGATCTGTCATATATGGCCTTTATTACATTGAGATTTGTTCCCTCTATTCCCACATTCTTAAGAGTTTTATCATAAATGGATGCTGGATTTTGTCAAATGTTTTTTCTGCATCTACTGATATGATCATATTGTTTTTATTTTTCATTTTGTTAATGTGGTGTATCATATTAATTGACTTGTGGATGTTAAAACAACCTTGCACACCAGGAATGAATCCCACTTGATCATGGTGTATGATCTTTTTAATGTATTGCTGAATTCTGTTTGCTAATATTTTGTTGAGGATTTTTGCATCTATGTCCATTAGGGATATCAGACTGCAGTTTTCTTTTTTTGTAATGTCTTTGTTTGATTTGGGGATCTGGGTGATAGTGGCCTCATAACAGTGTTTGGGAGCCTTCTCTCTGTCTGGATTTTTTGGAATAATTTAGGGACAATAGGTGGTGATTCTTTTTTAATGTTTTGTAAAATTCCACTGTAAAGCCATCTGTTCCAGGGCTTTTGTTTGTTGGGAGCTTGTTGATTACTGATTCAATTACCCTGGTAGTAATCAGTCTATTCAGTTTTTCTGTTTCTTCTTGAGTTAGCCTTGGAAGGTTGTATGCTTCTAGAAAATTGTCCATTTCTTCCAGATTGTGTAATTTATCAGTATATAGTTCCTCATAGTAATTTCTTATTTTTTATATTTATTTATATTTTTTACATTTCTGTGGTGTCTGTTGTCACTTTTCATTTTTGATTTCTGGAAAATGGAGATATCAATCAAGAGTATGATGGTATCTTAAAAAATTGAAAATGGAACTACCTTATGACCCAGCAATTCCACTCTTGGGTATCTATCCAAGAATTCCAAAATGCTAATTTGAAAAAAATCTATGCACTCCTGTTTATTGTTTATTGCAGCACTATTGACAATAGACAAAATATGAAAACAACCAAATTTTCCATTGGTAGATGATTGGATTAAGAAATTGCTGTACATCTATACAATGGAGTGTTATGCAGCCATAAAGAAGAACAAAATCTTACCATTTGCAAAGATATGGATCGACCTAGAGAATATTATGCTAAGTAAAATAAGTCAGAAAAAGACAAATACCATATGATCTCAGTTATATGTGGAAACTAACTATAGAATAAATGAACGAACTAATCAGAAACAGTTTCAGAGACATAGAGGAAAAATTGAGGGTTGCTAGATGGGAGGGGCTGGGGTAAAGGGAGAAGGAGAGTGGATTTGAAAGCATAGTCGGTAACCACAAGATTGCCACGGGGATAAGATGGTCAATTTGGGGAATATAATCAATAATGTTGTAAAGATTTTGTAGGGTATCCGATGGACACTTTTCTTATTAGGAAGACCATTTCAGGGATGTTGTAAATGCCTGGTCACTGCACTGTGCACCTGAAGCTGAAGCTGAATAATAATGAATGTCAACTATAATTTAGTATATATACTCACAAGAAGTGGAGTACAGCATAAGAAATAGAGACAGTGGAAATATAATGGCTATATATGATGTCAGAGGGGTAGTAGATTGGGGGAAGGGGGTTATCACTTTGTGAAGGGTATAAATGATAAATGTCTAACTGTTACAGTGTTTTGTACACATGAAACTAATTTAAAAAAATAAAAAAAAATATATTGAAAACAGCTACTGGAACTGGAGCTGAGCTGTACCCTCAACAACTAGATTGAAGGTCAATGACTTGGAGCTGATGGGCCCTGGGAAAACACACTGTTCCCAAATATCTGTGTTATTTGATTTAAAAATTATTTTAAAAAATCCATTGTAGGTAAATAGCTGGGTAAGTGAGTACAGAGTTTGAATGTCTTTCTCAGACTACTGTAACGAAACCACAAACTGGATGGCTTAAACAACAGATTGTTTTTATTATTTTTTCATTCTGCATACTAGACATTCAAGATCAAGGTGTCAATTATTAAATTTTGGGTGAAGTTCTTTTCCTCTCTTGTAAACAGCTTCTTTCTCCTTATGAGCTCACATGGCAGATTGAGAGATCCCCAGCATGTTGCTTCTTTTAATCCAATCAGGAAGGCTCCACCCACATAACCCAATTACACCTTCAAGTTTCCATCTTCCTTTTTTTTTTTTTCCTAGCTCCATGGTTTTACTTTATTATTTTTTAACAGGAATAAATTATTTATTTTTATTTATGTATGTATTTATGTATTTATTTATTTTTTAATTAGTTTCAGGTGCACATAACAATATAATAATTAGACATTTATAATTTATACCCCTCACACTGTGTCAACCTTTCTTCCCCCATCCACTATCCCTCTAACATCACACACAGTCATTACATTCCCACTGGCTCTATTCCTAATGCTGTACTCTGCTTCTTGTAACTATATATGTGTATATATATATATATATATATATATATATAGTATACACATATATAGTTACAAGTTTATATAAATATATATAAACTTGTAGTTGACATTCATTATTGTTCAGCTTCAGGTGTACAGTGCAGTGATCAGTCATCTACATCTTCCCTAAGGTGGTCTCCCTAACGAGACAAGTGTCCATTGGATACTCTACAAAATCTTTACAACATTATTGATTACATTCCCTAAATTAACTTTTGTAACCCCATGGCAATCTTGTGGTTACTGACTGTGCTTTCTAATCCTCCCTCCTTCCCCCTTATCCCCACCCCCAGCTCCCATCTAGCAACCCTCAGTTTTTCCTGTCTTCAAATTGCACTACATTAAAGGTTATGACTTTTGAGGGGATGTAATTCATTCTATAACAATGGGTAAGGAAAAGAAGTATAATTTGAAGTTTGTGGTAGCTCATTCCCAAAGATGTCTTCTATCTCTTGAACCACATCTCCCTGTATTTATCATTTTGAATACTGTTCTCCTCCCAAATTTTGACTGGTCTTGTGACTGACTCATTTGTAACCAACAGAATGTGTCCAGAGTCATGATGCTGACTTTCAAGTCTGGATGAATACTTTCACAGCTTCACTTGGATGTATTTTACCACTTGCTCTGGAGGAAGCAGGTTGCCATAGAAGACATTTGACCAACTTATGACTATTATGCTGTGAAGCGCAAGGTTGCCACATGGAGACAAAGGGGTGTCTGCACAGTCACCATGTTTCTCCTACTTCCTCCCACACTAATGTAGGGAAGAAGCAAGAGAAAAATACACTCTCTTTTCCTCTACCCTCTGATAGCTCAATTAAGTCCCACTGTGTCACACCGCTAGGTTTTCTGAGAGATATTGTCAGTAACGATCGACCTACCAGATGGAGAGCCCTCCAGGCCAGGCCAAGACATGGAGTGGTATAGGCTGCAGATGTGGAAAAAACAATCATGCTACTACACGGAGAAAAACAAATTTTAAAGGGAGTAAGGCATGCAGATTAATGACAACAAACGAGATCCCTCTACTTTTCAAGAAGAATAATTGATGCTGACTCTCTATTACTTCTTATTTTCAAAGCTCTAAATTTTTAATGTCTATTCTACAAGAGTCCTGAGATACAATTTTTAAATACTAGTCTTTGAAATTCTTTTCCTTGCATGTTTATAATGAACTTACCCTCATTACTCATAACAGTATGAGTTGCCACTTTGGCAATTAAAAATGATGTGACAGAATATGATATATTGTTAATGTTTAGTTTTCTTTTAATTCTAAAATAGGAAAGTGCCTAAGGGGACCAGAAAATTGTGCGTTTGCTATAATAATACATTAGAATCAGAATAGAAGGTAAGAAAGACATTGACCTAGGGAATCTGGAATCTGAGTTGAGGGCTGGGTAGAAGGTAAGAAGGAAGAAAAGAAATATAAACTATCAATTACTCGAGGGAGGTGTTTTCATGACTACATGTACGTGTGTTGAGGGTATTACACAGAAACAGTTGCCTTTCATATGAACATAGCACATCAGCTGAATAGGGAAGGCATATTTACATGATATTTTATATTAATAGATTCAAATCATAATTGGGACTACTCAGCAGATGCATGAAAAGTGCCCAAGAATGTGATGAGTCTTGCTGCATGGCCACAGTGAACCCGGAGTTCTTCATTGTGCCCGTCCACTCATAAAAAAATCAGCCAGGCACAGATTAGGAATCTTCACAATTATAATGAATTCCATCCCTGCTAGTTATCCCAATGTGCTTAACTCTCATGTGTATGGCTGCTTTCTAAATAACAGATAACCAAAGTAGTAGTGTAAACAGATGTATATGATCTTACAAGAGAGAGTTCCTGAATTGGAATTAGCCAATATGTACCCCAAAAGTATTTAGTTGACTTTTATAGAGAAGAAGTAATTCATATAGGTTATTATTTTAAGGAATTTTAAGGAATCAGGAAAGTCTGAATGAACAACTATGAGATTAATAAGAACACAAGCAATTTTTGTACTGTGTATTCTGTAGCTGGTTTTAAATTCTGAATTGTTTACACTTTTCCACAGTTCACATAAATCAAAGGTATAAAAAATAGGATTGATTTAAATGGATTTCCATTATACGCAAATATTCTTAGATTTATAAATTCTAAAATGTAAAATGTGATAGTACACAGCTCTTTTTTTTCCCTTTACTGGGTTAAGAACATTATAAACATTAAATCACCTTGCTTGAGTCCTTGCCTTTACTAGTGTAGTGTTTAACCATATTGCTATTAATTATGAGGATAACTAATTTTACTTAAGAATATCATATTCTTTGAAAGAAAAACGTTTGTTTTTTTTAAAAAGAAGCTGCAGTAAAGGGTTGCTATTGTTAGTAGAGAAACAATACTCAGTTTATCCAATGTTTCATTTTCTAACACAAATCACAATGATCTCATTTTTCTCCCAATTATTATATTAAAATGCAAACAAAAGATTTATAGACAAACTATTCATAAAGATCATTTTATACTTAAAGACAGAAAGCAATTTTTAAAACAAAATCCCAGTAAGGGTGATGGAGACATTTAAATTATAATTTTGACTCTTGTAAATAGAAAATGGAAATGCTAGAAAATCACGAAATGCTATTAAACCAAATAGAATGAGAAAGATCAAGTTCATGCCTAAGGGTTTTAGTGTGCCCATAATGACATAAAATGAATTATCAGAGGGAAAAAAATAGATTCTAATTAAATTTGAATGTTATTTAACAAGTATAAATTATTTATACTTTTTTAGCTAGAAATGTATTCTATACCTGAACTATAGTTTTTAATACTAAAAAATAGAATAGAAGATAGAGAAAAAATTGTAGAGTATATTTAAAAACTCACAGATAATCATGGTTTTCAAAGAAAACTTTTGTTAATATATTCTCACATCATTATTTTTTCCAAAACTAGTTATGTTAGAATCATCAATAATCTTTCAAAAGCCAACAAAATCTGTCAAATAATGCCTTAACATATTTTATTTGACAGAAAAATAAATTACTTTGAGGCTTTTTAAAAATCCCAACTTTATACCTTTATTTACCTATATTTCAAACACAAGTGTATTTGAAAACAATATAATTTAGAAATAGAGTTAGTCAGAAAGTTTTAATCATTATATTGCTTATATGTCTAGAGTTTTAGCATAGATTATGTTTAAAAGTATGAAAATATTTTACCATAATGAAAATTTCATAAGGGATACCTCTTATTTATGCATTTTTGTTCTTAGTGAATTATTTGAGGAATAATCAGTTTTCTTTTTATATGGCATCAACTTTGATTCTCCATAAATTGTAGTTCCTGAACATTAGTGCATACGTTACACTAGGCAAAACTGTTTACATTTGTGCTTTCCCAATCATAAGGCTCATCACTTCTTGTGAATTGCTGAACAATATTGGACTTGCTTTGATTTAAGTATTCAATCAATGACATATGGGGTTGCCAAAAAATGTGTATACATGACTTTTATTCATTTTTAGTTATCAGTATATATTGAGTATTATAATTTTAATACAGTTTTTTCTTTCTTACAATGTGTATACATTTTTTGGCACCCTCTGTATTATTTTAAGTGTTGTAAAGTATTATTAGTGGTATTTTATAAAATTCTACTTTTCTCATTTACTTAATAATTTTTTGAACATAAATATTTATACAATAATATTTAGTTATAAGTATAATGGAAAACAAATATTTTGACACGGGTCAAAAACATTCACCAGCAGATCTTTAATCTAATCTTGTAAGTAATTTATAAAATCGTGCACAGAGCAGACGAAAAAAAAGTCTCTCAGAAGAAGAGGCCAAAGATCTCAAAAAATATTATGAAATGAAGAACATATAATATATAATGAAGATGGACATATACAACAAATCAGGAAGAAATATTAGAGAAGATGGCAGAATACACGAATAATATCTTTGAAAATTCTATACACTAATGCATAATGTGCAAAATACAACTAGTAATTTTATCACAAGAAATTTCATCTGTTTTATATCACTGGGGAAACAAAAACAAACAACCCTAACTTGTAACAGCAACATACAATAAAAGGGCATGCATGTCTGATAGAATATTAGGACAGAAAGAATCTCAGTGTATGTCATGACAGCATAGTCCTATTTAGACATCCATGCGACTGAATCTTGTGAAATGATAAGAGCACACCAAGGTCAGAGTAAGAGACAAAAGGAAAATGATACATCTAGAAAAATTGAAGAAATGATCCCTTCACTTGATGGAAAATTGAAAAAAATAACTACCACTCTATTGAATCCTTTCATTTTTTTTTTTTTTTATTTTTTGAAATGACTATTTTGGAAATAAAATGGAAAGTTTAGATTATAAAAAAGTGTATACATGCTGACTAAAAATCATGTGCTGATTGAAAAAAATAAAAATAGACAAGGTATAATCAACAGTGAAGTTTTATTTCCCTTCATAAAAGTCTTGCGATTAATAATAGGTGGATAATAATAATAATAATAATAATAATAATAATAATTGGTAGAACCAGACCTGGATATAGAGTACTGTTTTTATAGGTAAGAGGTTCGTATGCAAAAAAAAAAAAAAAAAAATCTGAAAATATTGCATTCCATAGTTTTGTTTTTTTTAAAAAAAACAACTTTCCTTACTTTAAAACTGAAACTTCCTTATATTTTCTATTCTTATAACCATAATGTTTTCATCTATATATATATATGATAATAATAATCAAGATTTCTCTCTGTAATGATCTTCCCAGTACAGAATATAGTCTTACTGATTGATATTCTTTTGAAAATTGTTTATTAAAACTCATTATTCTATAGATTTTATGATATATTATACAAAAACATCCATTATGACATTAAAATATAGTCCATAAAATAGAAAATTACTGTAATAAATTTATCTCCCTCCAACAGGAGGTCTGACAAGTTTGCAAACATGTTGCAACAATGTTGCTAACCTTTTTTGATATCAGAGGGATTATTTATTATGAATTTTTTCCAACTGGACAAACAGTTAACCAAGCTGATTATTTGGAAGTACTGAAAAAGCTGCATGAAAAAGTTAGACGACCTGAATTCTTCTCCAAAAATTCATGGCTCTTTCATCACAACAATGCACCAGCTTACATGACATTGTGGAAGGTTTTAGCTAGGAAACAAATAACTGTATTGCTACACCCTTCTACTCATCTGATCTGGCCCCCAATGAATTATTTCTTTACCCAAAGATAAAGGAAACACTGAAAGGAAGATTTTTTGATGACATTAAGGACATCTAGGATAATGTAATGACAGCTCTGATGGCCATTCCAGAAAAAGATTACCAAAATTGCTTAGGAGAGTGAACTAGGCACTGGCATCAGTGCATAGCTTGAAGAGTGCAACTCCCCAAGAGGAGTACTTCAAAGGAGACCATAGTGATATGCAGCAATGAGGTATGTAGCACTATTTCTAGGATAAGTTTATGCACTTAATTGTCTGACCTCGTATTTTTGGGGTTACCATCACAGTTCTCAGTGCTGAGGAAAGAATAGGGCCACACAAACAAAGTACAGATCCACTTAATTAGTATGAAAATTAGGGCCTGTTTATGATTTTTCTACTTTTTTTTTAACACCAGGGTTTATGAAGCAAACTACAGCCACTCTTGAAATTAGTTGTGTCAATGTCTTTCCTTCAGGTGTCTTCCAAGATTTAGATTTACTTCTGGAAAGTAAAGACAATCTTATACGCACTTTGGGGTTAAGTTATACGATGTTATGAAACTTACTAGTTTACCAATAATAAGTCAGGAACTGTTCATTGCTCTTTATTTGGCTACTTGTGTCTATTTCTCAATTTGGAATGAAGAAAGAGGAAATAACTGTCTATCTCAAAATTAAAACAAAAATATGCATTTGACCAGCACATACACAGCCCAAATGATAAATGTCTTATTCTCTTAGAGTCATCTGTGTCAACAAGCAATATTTTGTGTGACACAGACCTTGAACAAACATGAATAAGTAAGGAGAAATACTGGAGATAGTGCAAGAAAGTAAGGAAAATGGAGTAAAGGGAGGGGAAAGTGAAGAGTAATCATGATCCCCAAAGAATTTTAATCCAAGAACTCAAATACCCTAGTTTTCTTATCTCTCATGAAAAATATACTCCAGATTAGGTAGAATGTATTTGACGGGATATACAATTGTTTTTTAATGTAACTTCAAGGAGATATGAAAAATATATCTTTTGTCAGATTTAATTCTCTGCAACATGGGACTCAAGGTACTATTTGATCATAAAGACATAGACATGTCCTGTTAAAAGAGTTTCACGAGATCTGTCTTCTAAAGTCAGGGGCTTAAGTACATAATTGCACTTGAGGTTGTCTTCCCCCTTAAGACTAGACAGCATTGAAAAATAATTTTAAAACTTGTTGAAAATGTGAACCATACAATGAGCTCATTTTAGTTTAATTCATTTTCTATTTTTCATTGAACTGAAAGTGTACTTAATTTGGAATACTATGGAACCTGTGAGGGTAAAGTCAGGAAAAGGACCATAAGCATTGTGTGTGCAGTGCTTACCTGTAATCACCCAAGGAAATAAGAGGTTAATGGTCATAGAGAAACACACAGGATGGATGTATTTTTGAAGTTCTCTTCAGAAAACTCTATTTCTGGGGAAGAACTATTATTAGGAGGTGGAACAGGAGGTTTTCTTCACATAGAAGAAAAGCTGACATTTACCCCAGTAACTCAGGGCTGTGCCAATTTCCCTAGGATGAGACAATTGTGTCATGAATCTCCCTGGCCTTAGATTTGCAGGGCTAAATGGAAACATAAGAAGTGGGATTATTTTGTTGTTGAATTTGTTTGTTTCTTTGATTTCCTTTGTGTTATTTTTAGGGATTATCATAGATCAATTTTGACCATAAGTTTCCTTTCATATTAAGGGATGGAGGCAAATTACATTCTTCTAAATATTTTGGCAAATATAGATTGACTAATTTTTTTTAATAATTTAAGGTATCATTGTCCTATCTTCAGCCAGCTTTTTGTTGATAATGGCATAAATCATGACCATTACCAATTAATCATATAAATTATAGTGAAAAAAGAAAATGTGCATATAATAGGATGATCATTTAATAACTAATGATTGTTATCTATCTGTATGCATTACTGACTAGGCCCAAAAATAAATAAATATATCTCAGATAACTAACAAAATGGGAAATTATCTTTCCCTGCAAAATTGATATCCTATTAGAAAATTAAGGAAGGAAAGTAAGTGGTGTATATAGGGTCATATCCATATGATTACATGATTCTGATTTCATAATGAAACAAATAATCTTATTTTTTGAGGAAAAAAATCATAAAAATGTACTTTTTTTCTTCTTCCTGGAAGACAACAGAAAACTTTTCAATATTAGGTATTTACAATGGTTTTCTCCTTGACCAGGCTCCACGGAGCCCTCATCTTGAATTGGTCTCAAAGTGGATTACACAGACTTACACAAACACTATCATAATTTCTAACAACTCAAGACCGTATTCCTGAGATGACGCTAGCCTGCATGAGAAAACTAAAGGCTACCAGAATAACTTACTGTTTGTTCCAGTAAATACCTGAAGATAAGGACCCCTGTCTCCCAGTCATGACAGGGTGTTAGCTAACTTCAGTAAGTATCCATTAGAAAATCCAGATGACAATTGTACTTCCTCCTTTCCAATTAGGATGCCTTTTATTTCTTTTTCTTGTCTGTTTGTCATGGCTAGAATTTCCAGAGCTATGTTGAATAAAAGTGGTAAAAGTGGGCAACCTTGTCTTGTTCCTGATCTTAAGGGGAAAGGTTTTAGCCTTTCTCCATTGAGTATGATGTTAGCTGCGGGTTTATCATATATGTCATCTATTACGTTGAGATATGATCAATCTATTCCTGCTTGGCTAAGAGTTTTTATCATAAATGGCTGCTGGATTTTGTCAAATGCTTATTCTGCATCTATTTATATAATCATATGATTTTTATTTTTCATTTTGTTAATGTGGTGTATCAGATTAATCAATTTGTGGATATTGAACCAACCTTGCCCTGCAGAATGAATCCCACTTAATTATGGTTTATGATCTTTTCAATGTGTTGCTGAATCCAGTTTGCTAGTATTCTGCTGAGGATTTTTGTGTCTATGTTCATTAGGACTATTGGCCTGTAGTTTTCTTTGTTTTCTTTTCTTTTTCTTTTCTTTTTTTTTTTAATATCTTCTTGTGGTTTTGGGATCAGAGTAATAGTGGCTTTGTAAAATGTGCTTGGGAGCCTTTCCTACTTCTGTATTTTTTGGAATAGTTTGAGGAAAATATGTGTTAATTCTGTTTTGAATATTTTGTAAAATTCACCTGTGAAGCCATCTGGTCCAAGACTTTTGTTTCTTGGGAGCTTGTTGATTACTGATTCAATTCCTTTGGTAGTAATCGGTCTGTTCAGAATTTCTGTTTCTTCTTGATTCAGTCTTAGAAAACTGTATGCTTCTAGAAATTTATCCATTTCTTCCAGATTGCCTAATTTGTTGGCTATTAGTTGCTTTAAATAGTCTTAGAGATATAGAGGAAAAACTGATGGTTGCTAGATGGGAACGGAGTAGGGATGAGGGAGAAGGGGAAGTGATTAGACAGCATAAATTGGTAGCTACGATATTGCCACAGGGATATGAAAGACAGTTTGGAGAAAATAATCAACAATGTTGTAAACATTTTGTAGGGTTTAAGATGGGAACATGTCTTATTAGGGAGACCACTTCATGGATGGTGTATATGCTTGACCACTGCACTGTACATCTGAAGCTGAAGTTCAATAGTATTGTATGTAAACTATAATTATATATATATATATATATATATATATATATATATTTATATATATATATATATATATATAGATAGATAGATAGATAGATAGATAGATAGATAGATAGATATATTTTTCCCCCTCCACAAGATATGGTGTACAGAATAGGAAATAGAATCAATGAAATTGTAATAGATATATATGATGTCAAAGGGGAAATAGACTGGGGAAGGGGGTTTATCACTTTGTTAGGGGTGATTATCTAACTATTACATTGTTTGGTACACCTGAAACTACTACTACTAATACTACTACTAATAATAATAATGATAATAATTTAAAACAAATGGCTTCACATGGAACAAACTCTTTCCTGCTTTTTGTAATTTTTCCTTTTCCTGATTTTATTCAAAGCTCCACAGGTCCTCCTCCCTACTGCCTCTTCCTTTCTTTCTTTTATTTTTTTTAATGATATAATTGACATGTAACATAGTGTATGTGTAAAATATACAAGAGGTTGATTTGATGCACTTATATGGCGATATAATCATCACCATAAGTTTAACGAAGATCGCTATCACATCGCCATATGTCATTTTTATAGTGAGAATATTTAAGATCTAGTCCTTTAGAAAGTTTAAAGTATATAATGCACCATTGTTGACTATAATCACTATACATTAGATCTACAGAACTCATCTATCTCCTAGTTGTAAGTTTTCACCCTTTAACAACATCTCCCATTCCCCGTCCCCTGGGTCCTGGTAACCAGCATTCTACTCTGTTTCACTCTCCCTTTAAAACTCCCAGTCTTATCTGGATAAATTGGAATGGAGCTCAACTCTTTTCCCCACTATATCTAATTACTGAATAAAATCTGCTTTCACCACTTCAGCTAATGTCCAGCTGTGTTTATCATTGACAGTATCCATTATCCAGAACTCATCATAATACACAGAAAATGAAAGAATTATCAGTCTCTCCAATAGCCACAGGAGATGGTCAGATTTTCACAGTTCCTTCAGCTCTGTTGCCATCACTCATGAAGCATTGTCACCACCATGGTGTTGCTTATGGCTCACATATCAAATAACTTCCAATTTAACGTTATAACTTTAATGTCATAATACAACTTGTGTTATAATAATGCAGCATTTCTCAACTGGTTTACACTATTTTTTAAGTGCTGCATTAAATGAATCAGATTTTAAAACTATTTTCATATAGGAGAGACTCCTTTAATTAACCAGTTATGTTAGCTTGTACTCTCATTAAAAATTATTCATTGTGCCTCCCTAGGGAATAATAATAATACTTCCCCACTCCAGTGATTTCAGGACCTCAACATAACTTGAGTCAATTAAATATGGGCAGTCACTTGAGTCAATTAAATATGTGACACTTGTGAACAAAACGTTACGAGCCAGGGCACAGTTTGCCATGAACTCATTTTCACTCTGGTTGGGTAGTCCCCTCACCATGTATTTTTAAATGAAGATAAGATGCTGTTGAGCTGGCATAGACATATAAAATAAATGAGAAATACACCTTAGTTTACGTAAGCCACTATGATTTGGAAGTTGTTTGTTATGCAGGCCTTGCCTATCATAACTAATGATATCATAACCTATCATAACCAGGCAAATGAATGTGTTAGGATAATGTGTGCACCCTTGCCTGGGCACCGACAATACACAGAACAGGAACGTACATTTTATAGGTAAGTGCTGAGATAGCGATAAGAAAATATTGTTATTAGATGCATCATAGTTAAATGAATAAAACAAAAAGAATGACAGATTAAATTTTCTGCCTATTGTCCTAGTTGTATTTTTAGTTCTTTTATTTAAAATGATTAATTCAACATGCCTCGATGCCTTCTATGCATTCCTATTTAAACAAACTCAATTACATTTCTCTTGCTGGATATAAAATTTTTTTTGTAGTATGATAGTCATCCTTTTAGGCAACTTTATATACATTTACATACATATGTACAAATGATACTATATTGGTTTGTTATGTAAATGAAAAAAATAATATTGCTGATCTTATGAAACTTTGTGTTATTACATATATATCTATTGTACTCATTTTAATGACTGTATCTTATTCCATAGTATGCACACTTTATTTAATTGTTCACATATTAGTGAACAGATATTTATTTCTAATTATTCAGTATTAAAGTAAAAATTATTATGGGTATCCTTATATTTTCTCTCTATGTCCTATGCAGATGTATATGATATAAACTAGAAATGGAATTAACCCTAAATTCTTCCAATATTTTTCTCTTTTCCTCTAAAATAAGTATAGCAATTTATACTTCCATTAGCAGATAACGCCACTTATTTCTCTGCAAACATGTAGAACTTTCAACCTTTATTATTTTACCAAATATATGGGTAAAATCATATAATTGTTTTTATTTACATTGCTACAGTCAGTAGTAATTTGATAATTAATTAATATATTTCTTAGCCTTATGTTTCTATTTCTGTGATTTTCCTGTGTGTATAAATCATGTGCTTTCAATTAATATTCATTTTATTTATTTTGTTGTTGTCTACAATTTATTTTGTGAGTGATTTCTGAAGAACATCGATCACTCATCTGATTTATGACAAATTATCACCATAGGTCATTGCAAGACATTTTTGTTTGTTTTCTTTGTTCTCTTAGTCCTTCATAGTACTGAGGTGTGCTTGGATATGCATGTATCCTGAAAAATAGTATTTTTTGAGTAATTATGTGTTCTAATAAACATAAATTATAGGGCTGTATAGTGTCTGTGTTTTTCACATTTCATTGAGAACTACATTTTTAAAGATGACTGAATGATACTGTATGTACGTGTAATTTATTATTTTTAGTTCATATATAAATATATATATATATATATTTATATTATATATATATATATATATATATATATATATATATATATATATATATAGTTCTACAATATATATTTATCACATTTTATTCTTGCAACCAAGTTTCTCTGTCATTCTTGTACATGACATATTTGACCTAAAGTGTAAGTTTCTCTATCGCAAATACTCAAGAGTTAAATTTCTGGGTTTTAAATTAGAAAGACATAATCTTAATTTCATTGAACACTGTCATTCTGCTCTCCACAGAGGCTGTAATGGATTGTGCTTCAACCACCTTTGCCAAGTTAGTTCAACTTTCTGACATTTTCAGTACTAATTATTATTTTACCCTTCTTTGACAAAATTCCATATTTCATGATATTAACTATCTCATTAGTCTATGGTAGTATGGTGTGAACGTATGCTCTCTCTTTTAATTAAATTTACATGGCATTTCTTTGTTTTTCTTTGTTTCTATCCTTTATTTCTATAAAAAAGATATTCTTTTTCCAAACACATCGTTGGTCTCCACTCACCCTTTATTTTTTTATTTTCTTCCTATTTTTAAAGTTTATTGGGGTGACAATGGTCATTAGTTACACAGCTCTCAAGTGTACAATTCTGTAATATATTATCTATATATCACATTGTGTGTTCACGACCCAGAATCAGTTCTCCTTTCATCACCCTTTTTTTGATCCTGTTTATCCTCATTTACCACCCTCCTCCCCACTTATCCTCTGGTAACCACTAAACTATTGTCTATGTCTATCAGTTTTTGTTTCTTTGTTTGTTTGTCTTGTTCCTTTGTTGTTTTCAGTTTTATATCCAACATATCAGTGAAATCATATGTGGTTCTCGATTTTTACTGTGCGACTTATTTCATTTAGCATAATAATCTCAAAATCCATCTATGTTGTCGCAAATGGCACTATTTCATCTTTCTTATGGCAGAATAGTATTCCATTAATCTAGGAAGTTAGAGTACCTTATCTTATGAAGTTTGGAAAAAATACAGGAAACAGAGTTTACTTTGTATCTACCAGAGATCTGAACCCATCAGGTCCAAAGAGAAGAGGTGGAGAGTGTACAAGGGGAAGTTCTGTCATAATCCTGCACTGGGTTCTCAGTCAACAAGTTGGTTGATATTTTCAATTATGATACCTGATAGTGAATTCTACTACAAGACTATAGTAATCAAAATAGCATGGTATTGTCATAAAAATAGACACATATATCAATGATACAGAATAGAGAGCCCAGATATAAATTTATGTCTATTTGGTCATTTAATCTATGAGAAAGGAAGCAAGACTATACACTGGGTTAAAAACAGTCTATTGAATAAATGGTGGTCGGAAGTTTTCAAGTTTGTACAGATACATACAAAAAAATGAAAGTGGAACACTTTTTTATGTCATATACAAGAATAAACTCAAAATGGATTAAAGACTTAAATGTAATACCAGAAACCATAAAACTCCTAGAAGAAAATATGGGAAGTAAACTCTCAGATGTTATCCTTACCAGTATTTTTACTGATATATATCCTTGGGCAAGGACAATAAAAGAAAAAGAAAAAAACAAACAAACAAACAAACAATGGAACTACATTAAACGAAAAATATTTTGCACAGCCAAGGAAAGCATCAACAAAGCAAAAAACATCCTACTACTAAATAGCAGAAGATATATGCAAATGATACATCTGATAAGGGTTAATATCCAAAATTTATTAAAAAAACTCATACAACTCAACAACAACAAAAAAACAAACAATCCAATTAAAAATGGACAGAGGACCTAAATAGACATTTCTCCAGATAGGACATACAGACAGCCAATAGATATATAAAAAGATGCTCAACATCATCAATCATTAGAGAAATACACATTAAAATCACAAAGTATCACCTCACACCTGTCAGAATGGGTCAAAGAGTGGTTCAATGAATCAAAGAACAAGTGTTGGATGTCCAAGATGGCAGAGTAGGTAAATGCTATGCCTACTGTATCCCAGGATCACAACAAAATTACAAATAAATTATTGAACAATCAATTTCAAGAATCATCTGAAGCTTGGCTGAACAGAACCTCTATAACTAATAATATAAAGAAGAGACTACATGGAGACTGGTAGGAGGGGTGGTGGGGTGAAACAGGCTGACCTTAACCCACAGATAGTGGTTGAACACCGGGAGGGACATCTTGGTGGTGGAGATACATCTGGAAGATGCAGGACTCCCAACCCACACCGGGGTCCCCAGCCCAGAACTCCTATGCCAGGAAGAGGAGTTCCCACTACATCTAACAGTGAAAATCAACAATAACTGTCCCTCCAGGTGAGAAGGAAGGCAGCTGGAAACCAAGAAGCTCTCTTAAAGGGCCTGCAGAGAGACTTACTTGCTTGCAAATACTCTCCTGGGCTCTGGTGGAAGAGTGGTGACTTGGGAGAGGTACCAGAGACATATGGGGAGAGATGGAGTTTTGTAGCTTCAGGAGGAGGGCTGGAGAAATAGCCGCCATCATCCTGGTAAGCAGCCTGCCTCAGGTGTAGCCTACAGCAGGACACCATCTTTTCTATGTTGAGCCCTTCCCCCAAAGGCCAAATCTGAGACCTCATTGGTCTAGTAAAATCTGCACACATGTGCACCACCTTGGTGATACCATGCAGCTTGCCCTGCCGAGGTAGTGCTACATCGCCCCAGGCACTCTCAGCTCCTGGGAGCCAGCCCTGCTTTCCAAGCTGCAGAAGCCCTTTTACAGAAGCAGATGGTCGGTGGCCAGGAGAACTTTTGGGGGTGGGCAGTGAGATACAGTTTTTTGCCGAAGTGTTGGGAAAGGGCCAGGAGGGCAGTTTCCAGGCTCTCAGTCTCACCTTGAAAGGTGTTGACTCGGTTATTAGTTGTCTATCAGCTGTAACCAGTTGGCCATTAGCCACTATTGTTTATATAACTGTACTGGACACGTTAGTAAGTGCCAAGAGTGCAGATAGTGCGGATTGTGTGGATTGTAGATTGCGGATGGTGTGGATTGTGTGATACTACTTCCTGTGTCTCGACTGGCTGCCATCGAGACTGTGGTACAGAAAGACCTCTTGTTGGGGTATTGGCTAATGTTTACTTCTTCTGTGTCGACCAGCCACCATCAAGAATATGATATAGTGGTATGAACCCCCTGTCTGCGGCTCTGTTGTTATTCCTTTTCAGCCTCATCATATCCTGCATTCATCTATGGGAGCTGAGCCCCAGCATTACACAAAGCCTCTCTTGGGAGGCTCTCAGGGACCTGCCAGCCCGAGGTGAACAGTAGCTTGCTGCAGTTTTCTCAGGTAGTATTTGTGAAGTGTTCATGGGCCCAGCACTGGTGCAAGAACTGAAACTGCATTAACTTTGTAAAAACTACTACTTACACCCCTAACCCCAACCCTGCTCACCTAGAGCTGCATTTCTGAGGACATTCTTAATACTGGGTCAACCAGCCTAGTCTGTGTAACTAAGGAAGCTCTTTCAACACAGGAGTCTGTGGGCATTTTGTAAGTTGCCCCAGGCCCAATACTGTACAGCTGACCTCGGTTCAGAGTGACGACTCCTCCATAGGCCTCCAGGTCCAGCATAGGCAGCAAACAACCACATATAACTTTGTAGCTCCTACCAGGTAGCCCCAGGCCAGTCACAGGGAAGGCTGAGATTGGCCTGCGCAGGGGGTCCCTCACAAGAGACATCGGAAGCAACACACCTCCAGGACGACTTCAATTCACACCAAAGCATTACCTGGTTAGCTCGCCAAGTGGCACACCCAAAGGGTGGTCTCAACAGGCACAAGAGCCCATAGGGGTGAATCCCCCTCTGAGGGTGTAGGCAATCCTCGGCCTGGGAGTCTATCCAACCCACTGACATGCCAAAAACAATCAAGGCTCAACTGCAACAAAGCAACACATACAACACACACAAGGGTCATCCCTACAACAAACGCATAGGTGATCATGGAGACTGAGCCCCTGGACCACAGAGGGCACATACTACATAAGGCCATCCAGCAAAGACCGAGAGACATAGCACAAGTATATTTTCCACTTGTCTTGTATCTTTGTCACTAGTTCCCACTTTGTGGGCATTTCTGATGGGTTGAGGTTATGTGACATGTGCAGACATTATGTGAGACACTAGGTGTGTTGCAAATCTGGGTTCCAAGTATGCTGCAACAAATATAGCGCCCCCCCCCCCATTTTAACAAGATGATGTATATCTTGGTTACTTTACATGACAGTTTTGTTTTCACTGAGTTCTACTTCTTCTGTCTTCTCATGTCAGAACCTAAGGTGAAAGAACAGAGTGATGTTATGTTTATGAAAGTTTCTGTTCTGACTTTGTACACAATCACTTATGCTCACATTTCTTTCATTGATGGAAGCAAGTGACATGGCCAAGTATGATGTTAATGGAGCAGGAAATTAAACTCCTACCATAGAGAGGCATTCTAAATAACTTGGCAAAACTCAAAAATGTAAAATCTTTTTATAGTGAAGGCAGTGGATAGTGAAGGATAATGGGAAACACTAATAAAACTTACTCAATTACTGTAATATCCCTTCTAGAATATGGGTGAATGTCATCAATCCATTTTTGGTAGAAATTCACCAAATACAGGAAAAGCTTTCAGAAGCTTAGCAGGTCCATTATATTAATTGCCCACTTTAGGTTTAACAATGATGGTGTTTTAAATTTTGTGTTTGATACCTCTAGGATTATTATTCACAAAGGCCGAATCTTCAGGTGACAGCAGACTTACCATTCCTATAATACCTTTTCAGATAATACATTAATATGTATGTTGAAGGTTATCTACTAAGGTCCCTATCCTATTCCCCTTAGAAATATTTCACTTTTAGAATTTTTATGGAAGTACCCACCATGGATTTGGCAAATAGTTCTTTAGCACTACAAAAGATGTCTAATTAGAGGTAGAGTCCATATGATCTGATTAAAACCTATGGTCTAAATATAGCCCATTCTTGTGACTGAAATTAAGATAATACACTGTTTCAAAGACTGGCAGAATTTCTTGATTAGACTACCAAAATGACTGTGATAAGTCTACTACTGTTGTTTGGGGAATAATTATATGTTTTGCTGAAATTTAGCAATACACTATAAGATGAAATGCTTAAGAAACGAATTGATTACACTTTAGGAGAAACTCAATAAAATTTCATCAAACTTAGTTCTACCTAAAGAGAGAGTCTATTATTCCTATAGGGATGATCAGTTTAACTTTCACCTTTCTGCAGTTGAAATGATATAGCAAGAGATTTTAATATTCCCAGACAAATTAACAGCCAGGGCACCTCATGTCTGAATTGGAAAACTGGGAAATGAGTAATATAGACCATTTTCAGGAATAAAATAAAGATTTTCTTAATTTTTATTGATGAAGTTCTAAACTCTGTGTTTCCAGTTTGTCTTTGCAATAACAACAGTATAAAATACTGTGTGTCTTAGAAAAATACAGAGATTGGTTCAAAAATTAAAAAAAAAAAAAAGATAATTATGTGGAAAATTCAAAGATGGTAAATAGTTAACCTGTAAAACATTGAGGTGATTGTTTTTCCAATGGAGGGAAGGATAATATAGGTTAATTTGTTTCAGAATACATTAACATGTAAAATAAGGAGAAAATAATTAAAGCAGCATCGAAGTTGTACACAAAAAGGCAATTTAGCAGAACAAAAAGAGCAAGTCATGAGATAGTTAATTGCAAAAAAAAAAAAACAGAAAATAAAAAGCATCCTTTAAAAGTAATGGGAAAACACGTGACCATTGAGAAATTGCTGTTGGACAAATTTGTTCACTATTTGGGTTGGGAGCCCTCAAAAACGAGGAAAAAAGGTAAAAAGGAAAACAAAAACAACACAACACAAAACATCAATAATTATACTTATCCACCAGGATCCAGCTGGTAGATAGAAACCACACCAGTAAAGGGAACAGATATTTGTGTTTTTTTTTTTTTAATTTAAAAGAAATTTTATCTAAATGTTGACAGAGTACTTTAAAGAATACAGAAATTTGAATTTCACAAGATAATTACTATTTCTAAGGCTGACAGAGAATGAACAAGAGAGAATTAGAAATTCAAGGCAGGGCAACTCAACACTGAGCTTCAGATAGCTGAAGAGAATGCCAAAGAAACAAGCCACCTGACTGTGAAAAAGAAACATGGTGGAATGTGCAAGCTACAGTCCGTCTGTAAGAGAAGCCCTCTTCTTGATAATGGAGACAGAGCCGTAGGCTGTGTACCACAGCAGGTTTGAGGTGTTGCCTTCCTCTGGCTGATAGAGAACTGAGCTAGTAAGTGCCAGCCACAGTTTATGTCAGTGACATTATAGAGAAGGCTACCCCTACCTATGCCAGCTGAATCTTTGGCTATAGTGTAGAAAAACAGCCCATCTCAGGATATTCTCTTCTCTGGTCTTAGTGTCCTTCTAGCATCACTATTTGCAAAGCCAAACATCAAACAAGTTAGTTAAGGAAAAAAACAAAACAAAACAAAACAAAAAAAAAAACGTCTGCAGAGACCATCCATCTTTAATGTTTCTTTATTTTCCTTAAAAGTTTGTGTCAATTTGCAATTATTTTAAAAGTAAAAACTGGGAATTATTTTCATAAAGTGTTTAACAAACACATAAACAGATGTTCAATTGCCCTAATAATGAGGAGAAAACAATGAAAATCAGAAATTATTTATGGTTGTCCTTTAAAAAACAAATTCTGTTATAGAGTTTATTGTGAGCCTGAGGAAAAATGAGATCGAACATGTAATTATTTAGAATTAAAATGGTATAGAAATAACATTTAAAACATGACTATTATTGGAATCAACCATTCTACTTTTAAGAATGTTTTCTCAGGTATTAATCACACATGTGTGAAAGGATATAAGTTCAGAAATTCCCATGGGTCATGCTTCATAATATCTAAAAATAAAAGATAACCTAAATATGTATCTAGTTAAATAAAATATGAGGGGGATCTGTTAAATAAAATATTACATATATATCCTCTGGAATGTTATGAATATAGTTACTAAAGTCAGTGTATTAACAAGAAAGGAAAGAAGTCAAGAAATAGACAACAAAATGGCCTATGTGTATTTATACAAAGCTATCGGAAGCTTTGTATTTATTTACTCAACAGCTGTATATAGTGCCCTCTCATCATCTCCTTTACAATTCATTTTTAATTTCATAATTTAACCAGTAGGGACTGTTTTATTTACTTAAATCTGAGTTGAATATATTCTTAAATTTTAGATATTTGCATATCCTTTTTTGCTTATTTGTCTGTCTATATTTAATAGCTCTTTTTAAAGTACATAATTTGTAATCAACTCTATTTTGTCCAAAAAGTGATGAACACACACAATTGTTATAATTCTCATTTTGGGATAGTGAGTGAAAAATTGAGGAGGAAACTAGGTTATGCAGAAATCTTTACAAATAATTAAAATCACATAGTCATGTGGCATTTTCTTCTTTATACTTGTGTGTATTAGAAGCAAGGGACCCCATAACCAAAAATGCCTTTCTAGATACCTCGTCCTGTGGAAAGATGGCCATCTTAGTCATTATCAGCCAAAAACATACCTGAAGGAATTAACGTCTGCCTTTCACAGTGCCACTTAGCTGATGACAGGTTTGGTTAGAAACAGAGGTAGGCATAAAACACAGACCCTGGTTTTAGCAATCTAAACTGTAATTGTGCCATAGGTCAACCAGAGGGCAGAAAAATGAACCCATGTTTAAAAAATGCATTTACTTGACTTTTGCTATATCAGGGTTGAGACACTTGTATTATAAAATTCTCAAAAAGGACACAAACATCTTTTAAATACATTTATAAGTAGAGGATAAGTATTAGAATAATTTATCAATAGGAATACATTTATAAAATGGACTGTGTACAACTCTGGATTTTCTTATTGCCAGTGGAACTATGTATAGCAATGCATGCAATACAAATTATTTTATGCATATAATCTGTTTTCATATGACAGAAGCAGTGTGAGCATAGTAAAATAATTTCTTTACTTTTAGATTCTGATGCAAAGGTTCAGGAAGCTATGGAATATGGTCAAGGGGCCATAAAGTGAAATAAATAAATAAAAATAAATAAAAATAAATAAATAAATAAATAAATGACAGGGCAATATTTCAAATAAAGTCTCTCAGGCTCGAAAAACCATCCCATGTCCTTGGTATTTGGCTCAGAAACATGCACTAAACACAGGAGGGTGAAGGGCCACTCAAGAACCAAAGACTTCAGAAAAAGCAGCACAAGTGCTTCTTTGTACCACATACTGATTTTCTTCTCATTATCTCTTCTTCCTCCATTTCCACTGTCATTGTCTGAATTCTGAACCATCAAGTCACCCTGTGAGGTTAGCTTTAGTTGAATGTCTCCCCAGTCTCACACCTGTGGTGTTACTTCTGGCTTATTTATAATTTATCTCCCCAGTCACCAAAATTACCTCTGTATAACAAATATCTGAGAATTCCCTTCACTGACAAAATTTCACAATCTGTACCATGCTACCACATACAGTGTCAGTGTATGCTTACCTTTTCTGAAACCCTAGACTCAAGCAGTTGTATTTGTTGTTGCCTGTAAATCATGTGCTTTGCATGTCTTTGACCCATAACACAGTGTTTTAGATCTCCTTTCTCATCCTGTTATGTGATAAAGTTACTATGGGCATTGTACATTTTAGTGACTATTTTAAATATCTTGAAGAAAATATTTAGGAGAAGATGTATAAACTGAGGAACGTATAGCTTCACAAACACAGATGTTTGCTGCCCCCTCTTTGGTGAGGGGCTCCATTATCAATGGAATATAAGGAATGGAAGGTCCAGAAATTTTTTGTTAGTGTTCTTTTGTTCACTGTGTACTAACACCTAGAACAATATCTGCCATATAGTTCAAACTCAGATATAATAACAGTAGACTGTAAAATCAAAAGCAAAAAACAAACAAACAAAAAAAAATGCCAAGCTCTTTTTTTCTGATTCATTATTATATGAATGAAGTACCAGAAGGCATAAGTTATAGCACTAAAAATTCAGAATTTACAATAACATAAACCTGTTTTCAATGATATAAATATGTTCTGTTAATTGCAAGTCCCTATCTATGGCCTTGATCAAACTAACTAAGGTTCTTAAACACCTTCACAATTCTGGAATTATCATAATATTTACTATATTGAGTGATTAAATCAGTTAAATAAGGAAAAGTATGTACCTAACATACTACTTGGAACAAAATAATCATTTTATAAGTATCATCTAACATCAACTTTATAGTCTCTTGTATGCAGCTTTGTAATCAAATGGACATTATGTATAAGTTTAGCTTCCCTATAATGGTTTGTATTTATTGGAACTCAACATATTAATAATAAATAAAAATAGTTTAAAAGTACAATTGATCTTGGAAAAGTTCAATTGATTTGTACTTATCATTTCTAAATGGCAATCAGAGCAAGTCAGAAATTTCAGCATTTCACATTATTGGATCAATTGTATATCTAAAGTTACTTTTACATTGATTATAAGCATTTCAATAAGTGGTCTTTTGCAAATCAAATATTTATTTGACTTATCATTGAATTTTAGATTTAGTGAACATAATAGAAAAACAGTGTTACCAAAAGCAAATTTCTGTATTTGAAAATCCAGAAATCACTCATTTATAAGGAGACTATCAAGGGAGATAGGCTGATGGCTTTTGGAGATCAGTGGAAACAAACATGCTGTTAGAATGAGAAAATACAATAATTTTCTTTTCAGTTGCCTCATGTTAACATTTCATATCCAGTAATTTGTTAATGTGTAGGGCAAAATTGAACCAAGTATTAATTTGACCATCATCCAGCTACATAGAAATAAATGGTTCGATTCCTGCTTATGAGGATCTAATTTATCTATCTATCTATCTATCTATCTATCTATCATCTATCTAACATCTATCTATCTATACACTCACACACACTATATTGTATACAGTGTGTGTGTGTGTATATATATATGTATATATTTATATACTAAATTGTAGAACAATAGATGGAATACACCTGAAATTATTAATTGTACTTAAATTAGAGACTTTTGAAGTACAGAGGACAAGAGTGGCCACTTTAATTTCAAATAGATGAAAGTTCATGGGACTAGGATTGGAATTTAGTGGCAGAACAGGGCATCATTGAGACTTTCTAGAACAATTTTTTTTTTATCCTCTTGTATTCCTGCATGTTATATGAATAATGCAGTCAGTCTAATCCCTCTAAGAGTAATTTTGTCTATTAAAGAACCATTGTTGAAAGCTACTTTTAAGCTATCCCAAATGAAACCTTGTTATTTTGGGGGAGAACAAAGAATGAATACAACCTCTGAAATAACATATTCACCAGTTTTGTTGTTATTGTTGTTGTTGAGGAGGCGGGCAGTGGTAGAGTTGTAAGAAACATGAAAGATTTGGGAATTATCTGATATTTTTGAAAGAATAAACATCATGAGTATTTGAAAATTCACACTTTCAAAAGTCACTTTCTATTTTTATCTTCTAATAGAATTGGAAAAATAGGCCCTTCACTTCTAAACTCATTGTAGTACATTATAACCATTAAAACGGGAATTTTTCTTACTCCTTTACAGTCTAACCTGAGATAATCTCTCACTCCATTACTGCTTGGATTTTTAAAATAGTAACAGTAATGAAGATACAACATATTTGTATACTTCTGTATAGCTGGTATGTTACTAACTGCTACCCCTGAACCTTGCTGATAATAAGCATGTGAAGTAGCTATTACTGTTATTCAGCTTTTGATAGGTTATGTGCAATTCTGCATTCCCCTCAATATCTTAGTGGCTTAAAAAAGAGGGAGTTTTATATTTTGCTCATGCTTTCTACTGTCTGTGAGTTGGCTGTGGCTCTATTACTCACAGCTCCTTTTTTTTCTGAGATTCAGGCTTAAAGGTCAGCTTCTATCTGAGACAGGCTGATCTTATGCATGAGTGGGGTAGAGAAGGGCAAAACATTGTGATGTTTCATGCACCTTCTGCTATGGAGGGGTACATGCTCCACCCACATTTGATTGGCCAATGGTAAGTCACATGATGAATCCTGATGTCAGTGGTGCAGTGGCGTGTATTCTTGCCAGGTGGACAGGCAGGGCAAGCACTCTGGAACGGGGAGGAGTTACAAGCATCTTGTGAAAAGGAGAAAATAATTGGAAACAATAATGAAATTGACCACTGTCACTTTTCCTTTTTTACTGAAAAGAAGATTAATAACTTGATCAATATCACACAGTCAGTCAGGGGCATAACCGGAGTTCACCTCAAGAAATGTGGTTCCAATTTACTTCATCGCGTCCTACACTGTTTTGTGCTGTGACACTTCTTTATTTAAATACATATAATATTCTATCCATGAGACAACATCCCAATTACTCTCAGCATTTGCATTTAGCTAATGAGCAAGTAGAAATAATCTTTCTTTCTTCTTGTGCAGATTTCCTAAGCGATTCATACTGAAGGTTCAATTATGATAAGCAGAGAGTGTGTGGCCAGGCAGATCTGTGAGAGAGTAAGTATCACATTTCAAATATAGGTAGTTGTACTTCAGAAGGTGACAGTCCCCAAATCAAACTGCAACAGCTCACTCCCCAGGAGCAAGTGATGGAAACTCATTTGATCCTTTGAAGAAGCTTGTAATATAATGAGCTGAAATATAAGGGATTGGCAATCCCTGCAGCAGAGTATATCTATAATTGCTACATTTCTGTATTAGCCTATTGCTTCAAATCAGCAGGTTGTCTTGCAATAACCTGCTACTTAACAGAGAATGCTAAATATATGCCTTAATTTTGTAGGGGTAGCTTTTACCAGAAAGCAATGAAGGACCATGTGTTTTAAAATACAAATAGAATGTTCCCTTTTACAATGTAATAGTCTATGTCTTTAATGATAATCACATGATAACCATTTACTGAATGCCTGAAAATAGAATGTAAATAAGTCTACTAGCCCACTGAGAAAACACCATTATTCTAAAGAAAGCCAGCATGCTATACATTAATAGGAAACATGGACGATAAAATAGTACATGTTTTAGAATCCCTTAAATGATATATAACTTGAAAATTGTGAAAAAATATACACTTAATTATTGCAATAGTTAAGATCATGCTTTAACAGAAAGGGGAGGCCTTTGAAATCTGCAAGGTAATAATAGCAAAATGTTCATGAAATTACTACGTAAAACGAAACTGCTTTTTCAAAAGCAATGCTATGTGAACAGGCGTAGTAGTTGAATAATGACACTCAAAGATAGCAAGTCTTAATGCCTGGAACCTGTACATGTAAGTTTTCTTAGAAAAAAAAAAAAGATATTTTTGCATGTGTGGTGAAAGGGCTTAAGTTGTGGGTCTCAAATACAATCACATTTGTCTTCCTAAGAGGGAGGAAGAAGGAGATTTGAAACACACACAGAGGAGAAGACATTGTAAATATAGAGGCAGAGATTGCAGTAATGGGGCAGAAGCCAAGGAATGCCAGCAGCTACTAGAATCTGAAAGAGGTGGGCAACAAATTTTTCCATAGAGCCTCTGGAGGGAGTGAAGGGCTGCCAACCTCTTAATTTTGGCCCACTTACACTGATTTTGAACTTCTGATCTCCAAAGCTATGAGACAATATGTTTGTTTCGTTCCATTTTGTTTTTTAAGCTGCCAAGTTTGTTGTACTTTGTTACATAAGCCCTAGAAAATTAATGCAGATTTTGGTATAGGAATATGGGATGTTGTGTAATAAATGCCTGAGAATATGAATTGGATAATAGGTAAAGGTGGGAAGAACTTTGAGGCACATGATAGAAAATACCTAGATTCGCATAAATGGACTTTTGGAAGCGTTGGGGTTAAGGACATTTCTCACAAGAACTCAAAAGAAATAAGGAACATATCCTTGGAAACTGGAGGAAAGGCAATCCTTGTTATAGAGGTCAGATGATTAAGTTCCAGAACTTGGTAACCTTTTTTGATATTCATGGCTCTTACATCACGACAACACACCAGCTCACACAGCTTGTATCTATTTCATTAATATTACAGTCTGTGAGGGAGTTTTTAGCCATATTGGAACACCCTCCCTACTCACCTGATCTGGCCCCCAATGACTTCTTTCTTTTCCCAAAGATAAAGAAAACACTGAAAGGAAGACATTTGGATGACATTCAGGACATCAAGGATAATGTAATGATAACTCTGATGGCCATTTCAGGAAAATAATTCCAAAATTGCTTCGAAGGGTGGACTAGGCACTGACATCAGTGCATAGCTTCCTAAGGGGTGTCCTTCCAAGGTGACCATAGTGATATTCTGCAATGAGATATGTAGCACTTTTTCTGCAATATATTCGCAAACTTAATTGTCGGAGCTCATATAATGGCAGATAACTTGACTCAGTTGTATCCTACAGTTGTTTGGAAAAGTGCAATCTATAAGCCAAAAACTTGAATATTTAGCTGAAGAAATGTCCAAGGAAAACATTGAAGGTGTAGGCTGCTTATAACAAAATGCTGTGGACAGAGATAAGGTAAGGAAACAGCTGTTATGTGGAAATGAACCAGCACTTAATGATTTGGTAAACTCTCAGCCTAAAGATAGAAAAACATGAAAAAATTAGGAGAATAACTCACAAGAAAGCATGTTTTGGAGAGTAAGAAGGTGGTAATTTACGAGTGCTAAAGAGATGACATACATTACTTAGATAATGAGACTTGGCATGTTTGAACTGATGGTATTTAGATGACATTTGGACTGGTATTGATTCTTTAATGTGTTGAGCCTTTGGGGGTTGTTGGTATGGGGTAATTATATTTTGCATGTGCTATGCGTATGAGTCTTTGGAGGCCAGAACAAGACTAGAGTAGGCTGACTAATGTCCCCTAAAGATATCAGGACCTTGTCCCTTGAGCATATACCCATAAGATATATGTTACCTTATGTGGGAAAAACAAAACAAAACAAACAAACAAGTTTACAAGGTATCTGAAGAAATTATTAAAATTAAAATGTTGCTATCAGGAGATTATCCAGGATTATCTGGGTGATCTCTACAGGCAATCACATGTACTCATACACAAAGGAGACAGAAGGAGATGAGATACATACACAAAGAAGGCAATTTGACTATGGAAGCAGACATTGGAGTGATTTGGCACACACCAAGGAAGGCTGGTAGCATCGGGAGCAGGAAGAGGCAAGGGCAATTCTACCTTGATCCTTCAGAGGGACTGTGGCCCCACCAACACACCTTAATGTTAACCCAGTGATATTGATGTCCAACTTCTATCCTCTTAAAGTGGAAGGATCAACGTGTATTATTTAAGCCGCCAAGTGTGTGGTAATTTGTTATAGTGATCATAGAAAACTCATACAATATGTAAGATGCTATCTGCTATCTGATTAAGTTAACATTTTCTTAATAAGCTGAAAATATTGTATAAATTGCCCAAATTTAGTACAATGGTGTAAATAAGTAATTTTATAATATTTAATTTTATATAAAATATTTAATTTTATAAAATTAATTTTATAATTTAATTTTATAATAATTTTAAAATATTTGAACTTTAAAATTTAATTTTAACATTATAATTTTATAATAATTAAATTTGTATCTATTTAATTAATAAAACCAAATGCCTACCTGAACAAAGTGGCTTCATATTAGAAGATAAACTTTATTATGAAATTTTAAAGAAGCAAAGAAAGAAAAAAAAATGGAGTAGGTAAAGGTTGTGATGTAAGTGATTTGTAATTTGGTGCATAATGCATCTATTTAGCATTTTCAGGGGAATCTTAGAAAAGAATAAAATCCCTTAATTTTATAGACAGGAAAGCTGGGTCAAAGTGGAATTGTTAATATGTGTGCAGCAGATAATTGTAGCTAAATGATAAGGAAGTGTATACTCTATAATCTACCCCAACTGTATTTCACTTATTTAAATAATTCATTTTGGCAACAAATTCTCTTCAAAGCAACTTGATATGCTTTGCAGCATTTTATTAATATTATTTAAAACATTTCTACTAGATTTGGTCTCAGAAGTGTTACTGCATTGTAGAATATTATCATGGAATATTCCTCTATTGTAACTTTCCATTTTGACAAAGGTGACTTAAAGATTATCAGTAATAGTTGATATAACATGTTCAGGGTTAGATAGCAATGCACATGTGAATTCAATATTCACAGTTACTGTATGAAATATAAAAGCAATTGTCCACGTTTTTCTTAATATATGGGGAAACCTTAAGTATGGTTTTCAGCATGGGATTTATGGCATTTTTTTAAACCAACATACAAAGACAACAATGTCAAGTTTTCTGAAGTCAGTGAGAAGAGGATTATTTCAGTAATACATATCACCCTGGAACACACTGAAAGCCCTGAATGTTTCTTAATTAGCAAAGCAACTCTAGGCCTGGAAGTTCTGGTCAATGATTTTTAAGCTTCTCTCGCGGGAAATATCAGAAAGCTCACAACAGAAAGAAACGTTTCTCAATATCTACATTACATTCCACAGCCTGATTGATCTGGAAATTGGAGAAGATAGAGACATAAAGATCTCAGAACAGCTACAATATTGCCTTCTGATGTTAACCAGGAAGGGAAAAAAAAATATGTGCCTGACTGAGAGATTCTATTGTAGCTGCACTATTCTCACCCTGTGTACTATTGTTCCATTAAAATTGTTTCCTGTACATTTCTTCAGTTTCTGTCCGGCACTGTCCTCATCACTATGGTGCACAGCTCTGGCTTTTCATCAATCCACAGATGAAAACTGCTGCCCTTCGTCCTGACCAATCTACATGGAAAATACTGACACATTTAACAGTAGAAAAAGTTAACATTACTCCACAATGAGAGACAACAATAACTAAGATAAAGGACAAAGAAAGGAGGTGAGGGGAAAAATAAGACCAATATCAATTATATTAGTAAAAATCATAAAAAAATAAACAAATATAAGCAGGGAGTTCAGAGATAATGAAATACCAAAAATCAATGAAAATGAAAAAAAAGATAGTTTAACTCCGAGCCAACTATTACGCAAGTGTTGCACATTAAGAAACAAATTCACAAAATACATTTTCTCATGTTCATAAGTACAACAAATAATTTCATACTGATCAATGGTAAAGAGTACAGGAAAAATGGTTTCTCTTTTGGTATTAGTAATGGGGTAATTTAAAGTTTTGTCAAAATAAAAATGTTTTCTGATTATCTATATCAATTATTTATTAAAATATCATAACAAGAGATTACAGAAGGGTACAAATACATACATAATGTCCAACACAGTAGGGTTATTGTGAAAACAAAATATTAGAAATTGATCTGATTAACATAGTAAATATTACATAAATTATGATGTTTACAATATGTAATAGTATACTGAAATTTCAGAAAATGAGGCATATATCAATATAGTGATAGATTTTAATGATAGTTTGGTGTGTGTGTGTGTGTGTGTGTGAGTGTGTGTGTGTATGTGTGTGTGTGTGTGTGTGTTTGCCCTAGGGATTAAAATATAGTTTATAAAATATAGCTCCTTTTCATCGCAGTTTTTAGTGTTATCATTGTCACACACACACACACACAATCTGACAATTAATTTTGTGAATTGTTGCTAACCATTTTTGACATCAGAGGGAATGTTCGTTATGAATTTGTACCAACTGGACAAACAGTTAACCAAGTTAACTGTTTGGAAGTGCTGAAAAAGTTGCATGAAAAAGTTAGATGACCTGAACTTTTCTCCAACAATCCATAACTCTTACATCACAACAATGCACCAACTTACATGACACTGAGGGAGTTTTTAGCTAGTAAACAAATAACTGTATTGGAACACCCTCCCTACTCACCTGATTTGGCCCCTAATGACTTTATCCCTGAAGGTAAAGGAAATATTGGAAGGAAGACATTTTCATGACATTCAAGACACCAAGGGTAATACCACAACAGCTCTGATGACTATTCCAGAAAAAAAGAGTTCCACAATTGCTTTGATGTGTGGACTAAGCAATGACTGGTGCATAGCTTCCCAAGGGGAGTACTTCTAAGGTGACCATAGTGATATTCAGCAATAAGGTATGTAGTACTTTTTCTAGGATGAATATGTGAACTTAATTGTCAAACCTTCATATGAATATACTCTTATAAATTACTTGTCTATATTTCTATCTCTATCTCTATCTCTATCTCTATCTCTATCTCTATCTCTATCTCTATATACCTATACCTATACCTATACCTATATCTATCTATATTACAAACAATAATGTGTTACAACTACTGATTTATACAAGTATTTTTTTAATTAAAGTTTATTGGGGTGACAAGTGTTACTAAAGTTACGTAATGGAGTACAATTCTGCCATAAAAAAAAAGATGAAATAATGCCATTTGTGACAACATGGATAGATCCTGAGATTATAATGTTAAGCGAAATAAATCAGACAGAAAAAGTGAGAACCATATGATTTCACTGATATGTGGTAAATAAAACTGAAAACAACAAAGGAAAATGACAAACATATGAAGAGACAAATACCCACCTGGCACAATATATAGTTATTACATTATTGATTATATTCCCTTATGTTGTACTTTATATCCCCATGACTATTTCATAACTACCAATGTGTACTTCTTAATGTTTTTATCTTTTTCACCCCAACCCCCATCTGGATTCCATCAGCTTGTTACCTGCATCTATGTATCTGATTCTGTTTTGTACAAGTTCATTCACTTTGTTGTTTAGATTCCACATATAAATGATAAATGGTTTTTGTTTTTCTATGTCTGACTTATTTAACTTACTATGTTATCTCTAGATCCATCCATGTTGTGGCAAATGGTGAGATTTCCTTCTTATGTCTGGGTAATATTCCATTGTATATATGTACCATAATTTCTTTATTCAATCGTCTATTGATAGGCAATTAGATTGTTTCCATATATTGGCTATTGTAAACAATGCTGCAATAAATATAAGGAATGCATATATCTTTTTCAATTAGCATTTTGGATTTCTTTGGATCAATACCTAGAAGTGAAATTGCTGAGTCATAAGGTAGTTTTATTTTTAATTTTTTGAGGAACTGTCATACTGTTTTCTACAGTGGCTGCACAAATTTGCGATCCCACCAATCGTGCACAAGGGTTCCTTTTTCTCCATATCCTCATCAGCACTTGTTGTTTGTTGATTTATTGATGATAACCATTCTCACAGATATGAAGTGATATCTCATTGTGGTTTACTGTACGTTTCTCTGATGATTCGTTATGTTGAGCATCCTTTCAGATGTCTATTGGCTATGTGTATGTCCTCTTTGGAGAAATGTCTATTCAAGACTTCTGTCCATTTTTTAATTGTATATGAGATTTTACTGGAGTTAAGTTGCATGAGTTTTTATAAATTTTGGATATTAACCCCTTATTATATATATAGCATTGGTGAATATTTCCTCCCATTTAGTAGGATGTCTTCCCATTTTGTTGATAGCACCCATTTTGTTGTGCAAAAACTTTTTTCAGTTTGATGCAGTCCTGTTTGTTTATTTCTTCTTCTTTTTTTTTTTTTTTTTCATTGGCTGAGCCAACATACTGGAGAAAAGTATCACTGAGCGCAATATCAAAGAATTTACTGCCCCTGTTTTCTTCTAGGAGTTTTATGGTTTTGGGTCTTACAGTTAAGTCTTTAACCCATTTTGAGTTTATTCTTGTATATGCTGTAAAAAGGTGGTCTCATTTCAGTTTTTGTATGTATCTGTTCAATTTTTCCAACACTATTATTCAAATAGACTGGCTTTACCCCTTTGTATATTACTGCCACCTTTGCCATAGATTAATGGACCACATGGGTGTGATTTTATGTCTGGGATCTCTGTTTTGATCCACTCATCTATATGTCTATCTTTATGCCAGTTCAAAGACTGAATCAAAAAGAAACAGAAAATCTGACCAATTATTACTAAACAAATGGAATCAGTAGTTAAAAAAAAAACTCCCAACAAATAAAAGTCCTGGACCAGATAGCTTCACAGATGAATTTTAACAATCATTCAAAAAAGAATTAACACCTATCCTCCTCAAGCTATTCCACAAATTTAAAGAGAATGGAAGATGTCCTCCATTTTACAAGGCCAGCATTACCCTGATTTCAAAGCCAGACAAAGACATGACAAAAAAAGAAAATTATAGGCTAATATCTTTCATGAACATAGATGCAAATATCCTCAACAAAATATTAACAAACCTGATTCAGCAATACATTAAAAATATCGTACACCATGACCAAGTGGCATTTATTTCTGGGATGCAAGTTTGCTTCAATATCTGCAAATCAATTAACATGATATACAACATAAATAAAATGATAAATTTTTGATAAAAAATCATATGGTTAAACCAACAGAGCAAAAAGAGCATTTAACAAAATTCAGCATTCAATTATGATAAAAAACTCTCAGCCAGCCAAGTGGGAAGAGATATACCTCAACATAATAAAGGCCATATATGACAAACCCACAATTAAATCATACTCAATGGTGAAACACTAAAAGCATTTTCTTTAAGATATGGAGCAAGACACAGATGTCCACTTTCAACGTTTTTATTCAACATAGTATTAGAAGTTCTGGCCACAGCAACCAGACAAGAAAAGAAAGAAAATTCATCCAAATTGGATTGAAAAAAAGGAAAACCATCATTATTTGCAGATGACAAGATATTATATGTAGAGAACCATAAAGATTTCACAAAACACACACAGACACACACACACAGACACACATACAGAAAAAAAAAACTATTAGAACTGAAAAATGAATTCATTAAAGTAGCAAAGTACAAAATTAATATTCAGAAATTGGTTGCTTTTCTATACCAATAAAAATTAATCAGAAAGATAAATTACAATTACAATCCTATTTACAATTGTTTCAAAAAATATGTATATCTAGGAATAAATTTAGCCAGCGATGTATACCCAAGAAAGCATAAGAGACTGAAGAAAGAAACTGAAGAACATACAAATAAATAGAAGCATGTACCATGTTTATGAATAGCAAGAACTAACATCGTTAAAATGTCCATAGTACCCAATGCAATCTATAGATTCAATGCAATCCCTATCAAAATACCAAAGACATTTTTCACAGAACTCAAACAAATAATCTTAAAATCAGTATGGATCCAGAAATGACCCCAAATAACCACAGCAATGCTGAGAAAGAACAGAGTTGGAGGTGTCACAACACTTCATACCAAACTATACTACAAGGCTATAGTAATCAAAGGATCATGCCCTTTATTCTTACAGAAGACTACCCTCTATGCAAACAGAGATATGGCAGTTCACTGACAATGCTGACCCATGGTTAAGGACGTAATTAGGAGTCATTTGCAAAAATTTGAAGTGTATGCCACTGAAACCATACCATATCGAAATTAACATGATGCAGCTGAAGCTGTGCTAAAAAAAAAAAAAAAAAAAAAAGTATTGTTGTAACTGCTTATATTTGAAAATGAGAATCCTTAAAATTTATAATTTACATTTCTATTTAGGAAAACACAAATAAGTAAATTAAAAGCAAGAAAGCACAAAGGAAGACATTTTAAACTAAAACAGCAACATTATATTCAATACCAGATGAAATATAAACTCCAAAATTTAGTATAAAGTTAGTTTTTGATAAATTATTTAATTTGATATGCCTCTAAAAAGATAGATATCATAGTAACAATAAATTATGCAAAAATTAAAATAAAGCAATACTGAAATAACTTTGAGTTTCCTCAAAGCTAATCATGGATTAGAAATTGAGGGTTAAATATAGAACTGAGGCAAAATATCTGGAAAAATCTATATTCTTTTACAGGATATTTGGGTTAAAGTAACTAATGAGATTAAAATATAGATAATGGATTTTGGCTGAAAATTTGATTAGTGTCCATCAAATGGTTTCCAATAAAAATAGTTCATCTTACTCACTGTGAATCTTACAGAGTTAAGCTCGCTAGACTTAAAAAAAAAAAAAAAAATGGCAAAAAATTGATTGAAAGCTAACTGGTTTAGCATAAATGGAAATAATTGGAATTCAATGAAGCCAAATACCCTTGCATATAAAGTTATGCCTTACACGTAAATTAAACTAATTAGCTAGAAAAAGTTAATGCAGCTTCCAAAGGCACTGTTCTTAATAGCCAAAAAGAGTTTATGATCTGACTGACTCTGGCTCATAAAGCCAAAGAGGCTAATGCACACTTCTGTTTTACAGCTTAGGATCCTGAGGCATGGGGAATTGGTTAAGAGTTTTTAAAGTTTAAACCAGTAGTCAATAGAATGATTTACCTGATTCAGTGTCCATTCTACTACAGCACAACATTTTAAAGCCACTTTAGTAACATTTACTTATTTCAAATGTCAACATATTTAATAAGTAGCTTAATGTGTAATTTTCCAATGTTAAAAATGGGTTGGCTTTCTAGTACAGTTACTAGTGCTCCATTTATTCATACCATGTTGTTTTAGCATCTTTGATATCTGGGAGAAAATATATATTACCTTTAGTGTTTATAATATTTAACCTTTATATGAAGAAATAGAAGTACAACAGAAATCTAGGTTTCCAGAACACAACAAGAAAAGTATTACTAAATAATATTTTATAATTTATGTGTATAATTAATTGGCTTGTTTGGTTTTTAAATTTTTATTAAATTTATTGAGGTAACATTGCTTAGTAAACATATATAGGTTTCAAGTGTACAATTCAATAGTATATCATCTATACATTGCAGTCTGTGTTTACTACCCAGACTCAGTTCCTGTTCTATCACCATATACTCGGACCCCATTTATCTGCATCTACCACCCCCTTCACCTCTGATAACCACTAAATTGTTGTCTGTGTCTATGAGGTTTTTTTTTTGTTTGTTTGTCTGTCTCTCTTGTTCCTTTGTTGCTTTCAGTTGTGTATCTCACATATGAGTGAAATCATATGGCTCTTGACTTTTTCTGTCTGACTTGTTTTACTTAGCACAATACTCTCAAGATCCATCCATGTTGTTTCAAATGGCAGTATTTCATAATGGATTTCTTTTTTTTTAATTAAAGTTTTTTTTGGGTGACAATTGTTAGTAAAGTTACATAGATTTCAGGTGCACAATTCTGTAATACATCATCTATATTGTGATTTCTTTTTAAAACAGGGATTTATAAAAACTTAGTAGAATAGAATTATAGTATTTAATCTCCTATAATGAAAATATGGCTAAATCTGTGATACTTAATACAGATAGTCTCTAATTATAGTCACCATGTGAACTTGGAAACTATTGTCTGAATGTGAATCTCTAAACAAAATTGTAATTATACACAGGTTGTTGCCCCACTGACATTCTAATTTTCTACTAATGAATCAAATTAAGTCAATCTTCAGCTTATAGTTTTACCATTATTTTGTTAATTTAATCATGCATGTATGATAGGCCTAAGTGTGCTTGATATTATGCTAGGCCTGAAGAAATAATGAAGACAAATATGGATTCAACACTCAAGAATTTGCATTCTAGTGGGAATTATTCTATCTTCTGAATTTCTATATAAACAATATATTTTATATACACTGTCTATTTATACTATTACATTTGTCATACATCTACAAATAGATTGAGGATTCTCAGCAGAGTAATGATATTGTTATGTTATTAACATTAGAACCTATTATATTATTTTGCATAATATATGTTTGATAATTATCAATAACTATATTTAAGTAAAATCCTTGTTCTTAATCTAAGAAAAATGTTTTCCATTTTGTCAAGAATAGTTTAAGCGTCCTTTGACAGATGATTGGATAAACAAGAGGTGGTACAGGAGGGACGTCATCAAAATGGCGGAGTGAGGTGAGCCTCTGTAAAGCTCCCCTGGAATTTACAACTAATCGAACAACAATAACTCCACAAAGGACTCCTTGCACAGCAGTCAGGCAAGATGAAGAGTCCCACTACTGAATTCACCTAAAGGTGGTTAAGTCGCATGAGCAGGGAAGGAGGGAAGGGAGAAGTGTGGAGCCAAAGCTGTGCAGGCTCAGGACGTAGACCAAGCTCAGTGCTCCAAGTTCGCTGCATCTCGGAACTACCGCAGCTGTGGGAGAGGGAAGAACTCAGACTGCTAGGGCTCCGCTTATGGCCCACAGGGCTGAGGGGGCAGCATATAACAAGACTGAACCCAACGCTCACGGCAGAGACCTCAGAGAAAAGACTGAGGGAAGAAGGCTGAAAACGATGGTTTAAGCCCTCACTGCCGAGCAGAGAACGGAAGCCTTAGGCACTGAGACTAGCCACCCCCTTCCTACCCTCCCAGAACTCGCTCTGCCACAACCTGCCCAGTGCTAGAAGCGGAACAGTAGCAGTGTCAGATCAAAAAAACAGAGTATTTGCTCTTCTGAGAACTGTGGACCACAGACACATATTCCCAGAAAAGTAGTTCCAGCAAAGGGGAGAGAGCTGTGGAAGCATGACCAGCCGTGGTGGTGGTTGCCTCCATTGCTCTGGGCCACCTTTCTCAACTCACCCCGCGCCTGGCCCCACCTATCTGGGTGGATCCATGCAGGAGTAAACAGAACTGCTGAAACATATGGACTCTCAATCTGGTGCAGGAAGAGCTTTGGAACTTCAAAAGCTCTCCGCATACCCACAGGAACACTGCGCCCTGTGACCCAGGTGAACTGCTAATAGAGGAGAGACCCGTCTCCAAGGGAATTCCCCCATTGTGTGAGAAGCTGGAAAAGTGCAGAGAAAATATAGCACTACTGTGTCAGAGAGAAAAAAAAAAGTCTGCAGTCAGACAGAAAATAAAACATTCTTCCAACAAGTATTAGGAAACAAAAGAAAGACCTCTTCCTATCAACCCGTTGCAGAAGCCACTCCTGTAGATGTCTAGGAAGAGAAATAATAAATCAGAAATTGCCATGAATAACCAAGGCAACAAGACAGCTCAGAGAGAAAGTGAAAAGTCTCCAGAAAAGGAACTTAGAGATAAGGAAATATGTGACTTAAATGATAGAGAATTCAAGATTGCAGTTCTGAAAAACCTCAAAGAGATGCAAGAAAACACAGAAAGGCAATTTAATGAACTCAGAAACGCAATCAAAGAACAACATGAGCATTTTACGAAAGAGATTGAAATTTTAAAAAAGAACCAAATGGAATTTCTGGAGATTAAGAACTCAACAGAAGAAATTAAGAATGAAATAACCAGTTTAGGTAGTAGAGTTGACCAGATGGAAGAAAGAATCAGTGACATTGAAGATAGAAACCTGGAAATTACACACATGGAAGAAGAAAGAGACTTGAGACGTGAAAGAAATGAAAGAACTCTACAAGAATTTTCGGACTCCATCAGAAAGAGCAATATAAGAATAATGGGCATACCAGAAGGAAAAGAAAAAAAGAAGGGAACCTTGAATATAGTCAAACAAATTGTTGATGAGAACTTCCCAAACTTGTGGACAGAACTGGATCCTCAAATTCAAGAAGCAAATAGAACACCTAATTACCTCAATCCCAACAGGCCTTCTCCAAGGCACATTGTATTGAAGCTGTCTAAAATCAATGACAAAGAAAGAATTCTCAAGGCAGCCAGGGAAAAGAAGACGGTAACCTACAAAGGAAAGCCCATTAGATTATCATCAGATTTTTCAGCAGAAACTCTACAAACCAGGAAGGAGTGGAACCACATATTCAAAGTATTGAAAGAGAGAAATTATGAGCCAAGAATAATATATCCAGCAAAGATATCCAATAGATATGAAGAAGGAATAAAGACCTTTCCAGACATACAGAAGCTGAGGGAATTTTCTAATACATGACCTGCAATACAAGAAATACTAAAGGAGGCTTTCGACCACCATCAACAGGGACAATTTGTGGCAACCAAAACATAAAAAGGGGGAGAGCAATGGCCTGAAACGGAATATGGGAATGGAGAAAGTAAGCGTGCTGAAGAAAATGGAATACTCTAAATATCAAACTTTCTTTTACATAAACTTCAGGGTAACCACTCAAAAAAAAAAATCCAGAATTGAAATATATATGATAATAAAAAAAGAAAAAGAGGGAAACATCATAGAATACCACCACTCAGAAATAATAGACAACAACAAAAAGGCAAAGAAAGAATGGAGACAAACACTTACCAGAAAACTAAAGATAGAATGACAGGAAATCCTCACATATCAATAATCACCCTAAATGTAAATGGACTGAACTCACCAATAAAAAGGCACAGAGTAGCAGATTGAATCAAAAAACTAAACCAAACCATACGCTGTCTCCAAGAGACACATCTCAGCTACCAGGACAAGCATAGGCTCAAAGTGAAAGGGTGGAAATTGACACTCCAACCAAATGATATCCAGAGAAAATCAGGTGTAGTCACAATGATATCAGATGAAACAGACTTCAGGGTGAAAAAGAAAACAAGAGACAAAGACGAACATTTCATAATGGTAAAGGGGACTATACAACAAGAAGACATAACAGCCATCAATATATATGCCCCCAATCAGGGATCACCGAAATATACCAAACAACTACTGACAGAACTAAAGGGAGAAATTGACCAAAAAACAATTATACTAGGGGACTTAAATACATCATTGACTACTATGGATAGATCATCCAAACAGAAAATAAATAATGAAATAGCAGCCCTAAATGACACATTAGATGAAATGGACATAATTGACCTATATAGAGCACCCCATCCTAAAACATCAGACTACACATTCTTTTCTAGTGTACATGGAAGATTCTCAATAATAGATCATATATTGGGACCTAAAATCAGCCTCAGCAAATTTAAGAAGATTAAAATCATACCAAGCATATTTTCTGATCACAAGGCTTGGAAATTGGATATCGACTGCAAAAATAAAGCAAGAAAAAACACAAATACATGGAGATTAAACAACATACTTTTAAAGAACGACTGGGTCAAAGAAGAAATTAGAGGAGAGGTCAAAAGATATGTAGAAACTAATGACAAATGTAAATACATCCTACCAAAATTTTGGGGATGCAGTGCAAGCAGTTTTAAGAGGGAAATTTATATCATTACAGGCCTATCTCAAGAAACAAGAAAAATCCCAAATAAATAACCTCATGTTACACCTTAAAGAACTAGAAAAAGAGGAACAAGTTGAACCTAAGGTCAGCAGAAAAAAGGAAATAACAAAAATCAGAGCAGAATTAAATGAAATAGAGAACACAAAGACAATAGAAAATATAAATGTGACAAAGAGATAGTCCTTTGAAATGATTAACAAAATTTACAACCCCTTGGCTAGACTCACTAAGATAAAAAGAGAGAAGACACTAATCAACAAAATCAGAAATGAAAAAGGGGAAGTTATCACGATCACCACAGAAATACTAAGGATCATCCAAGAATACTATGAAGGACTATTTGCCACAAAATTCAATAACATAGAAGAAATGGACAAGTTCTTAGAAACATATAGCCTTTCAAGGCTAAACCATGAAGAACTGGAAAATCTAAACAAACCGATCCCCATAACAAAATAAAATCAGTCATCCAAAACCTTCCCAAAAGCAAAATTCCGTGACCAGATGGCTTCACCAGTGAATTCTACCAAACCTTCAAAGTGGATCTAATACCAATCTTGCTCAAACTCTTCCAAAAATTTTAAGAAGAGACAGTAATCCTTAAGTCATTTTATGACACCAACATTACCCTGATACCAAAACCTGGTGGGACAATACAAAAAAAGAAATCTACAGACCAATATCTCTGATGAATGCAGATGCAAAATTCCTAAACAAAATTCTAGCAAATTGAATAGAACAATGCATTGAAAAGATTATCCAATTGTCGCCCCAATAAATTAAAAAAAAGAAAAAAGAAAAAAAAAAAAGAAAAAAGTATTCATCACCACCAAGTGTGGTTCATCCCGGGGCACAAGGGTTGTTCAACATCCGAAATCCATCAATGTGATACATCACTTAAACAAAATAAAGGACAAAAATCATATGATTATATCAATTGATGCAGAAAAAGCATTTGACAAGATACAACATCCATTTATGATTAAAACACTTAATAAAATACGTATAGAAGGAAAATACCTTAACATAATAAAGACCATATATGATAAGCCCTCAGCTAATCTCATAATTAATGGTGAAAAACTGAATCCCTTTGTTCTACGTTCAGGAACACGACGGGGCTGTGCCCTATCACCTCTGCTTTTCAACATAGCGTTGGAAGTCCTTGCCAGAGCCATCAGGCAAGAGAAAGGAATAAAAGGCATCCAAATTGGGAATGAAGAAGTTAAAATATCACTCTTTGCAGATGATATGATGCTGTATATAGAAAACCCTAAAGACTCCACCAAAAAGCTATTAGAAATAATCAACGAATACAGTAAATTTGCTGGCTACAAAATCAACGTACAAAAGTCCATTGCATTCCTATATACTAACAATGAAATCTCAGAAAAAAATACAAAACTAAATTCCTTTGAAATTGCAGAAAAAAGAATAAAATACCTAGGAAATAACTTAGCCAAGGGTGTGTAGGACCTATATGCTGAAAACTATAAGACTTTTTTGAAAGATATTGAAGAAGATACAAAGAAATGGAAACACACTCCATGCTCTTGGATTGGAAGAATCAACATAGTTAAAATGGCCATATTACCCAAAGCAATATACAGATTTAATGCAATCCCCTTCAAAATCACAAAGGAATTTTTTTAAAGAAATGGAACAAAAACAATCATCAGATTTGATGGAACCACAAAAGAGCCGGAATAGCCAAAGCAATCTTAAGAAAAAAAGTACAATACTGGAGGTATCACACTCCCTGAATTTAGCTTGTACTACAGGGCTACAATAATCAAAACAGCATGGTATTGGCAGAAAAACAGACACATAGACAATGGAATAGAATTGAGAACCCAGAAATAAAACCACATAAATATGGACAGATAATTTTTGACAAAGAAGCTAAAAACTTACAATGGAGAAAAGGCAGACTCTTCAATAAATGGTACTGGGAGAATTGTATAGCCACTTGCAAAAGAATGAAACTGGACTGCTATCGGTCACCATGTACCAAAATTAATTCAAAATGGATTAAAGGCTTAAGCTTAAGACCTGACACAATAAACTACATAGAAGAAAACATAGGTACTAAACTTATGGACCTTGGGTTCAAAGAGCATTTTATGAATTTGATTCCAAAGGCAAGGGAAGTGAAAGCTAAAATAAAAGAATGGGACTATATGAAAGTTTAAATCTTCTGCACAGCTAAAGAAACCATCAACAAAATAAAGAGGCAACCAACAGAATGGGAGAAGTTTTTTGCAAACAGTGCCTCTGATAAGGGGCTAATATCCAAAATATATAAGGAACTCATGAAACTCAACAACAAAAAAACAAACAACCCAATTGAAAAATGGGCAAAGGACCTGAAGAGACATTTCTCCAAAGAGGACATACAAATGGCAAATAGGCATATGAAAACACGCTCAACATCACTAATCATAAGAGAAATGCAAATAAAAACCACAATGAGACATCACCTCACCCCAGTCAGAATGACTATCATCAACAAGACAAATAGTAACAAGTGTTGGAGAGGCTGTGGAGAAAAAGGAACCCTCATGCACTGTTGGTGGGAATGTAGACTGGTGCAGCCGCTATGGAAAGCAGTGTGGAGGTTCCTCAAAAAATTACAAATAGAATTGTCATATGATCCAGCAATCCCTCTCCTGGGATCTACCCAAAAAAATTGAAAACATTTATACATAAAGATATGTGTGCTCCAAGGTTCATTGCAGCTTTGTTTGCAGTGGCCAAGACATGGAAAAAACCAAAAGTCTTTCGATAGATGAATGGATAAAGAAGTTATGATATATATACACAATGGAATACTATTCGGCGATAAGAAAAGATGATATAGGAACATTTGTGACAGCATGGATGGACCTTGTCAGTATAATGCTAAGTGAAATAAGTCAGACACAAAAAGCAGAAAACCATATGATTTCACTGATATGTGGTATATCAACCAAAAAGAACAAAAGAAAAGACAAACAAATGAGAAATAAAAACTCATAGACACAGACAATAGTTTAGTGGTTACCAGAGATTAAGGGGGGGTAGGGGTGGGAGATGAGGGTAAGGGGGATCAAATATATGGTGATGAAAGGAGATCTGACTGTGGGTGGTGAACACAATGGGATTTATAGATGATGTAATACAGAATTCTACACCTGAAATCTGTGTAATGTTACTAACAATTGTCATCCCAATAAATTAAAAAAAATAAGAGGTTGTACATATATACAGTGGAATACTACTCTGCCATAAAAAAATGTAATATTGCCATTTGCAATGATTTGAACAAATATTGAGAATATTATTCTAAGTGAATTAAGTCATTGAAAAATTTCAAAAACCTTATAATTTTGTTCATGTGGGATTTTTAAATATGTAACCAATGAACAAATAAAACAAACAAAATATCTCCTAATACATACAGATGACAGAATGGTGGTTACCAGAGGGGAAGAGGGTGGGGGAGCATGAAGAAGGCAAAGGGAATCAGATAAATGGTGTCTGAAGAATACTAGGCCTCAGGTGGTGAGTACACAATCGCGTATATAGATGTCATACTATAAAGTTTTATATTTGAAATTTAGATAATATTATTAACCAACGTTAACCCAATAACTTTAATGAAGAATTATGCAAAAACATGATATATATATATACACATACACACACATATATATGATATATATTATATGTATATTTATTTGAAATGGTATGTATAGACTTTGGTTGATTAAATATGTGTTCTTATATTATAATATGAATGATTTATGTTATACTATGATTTAAATTAACATAAAATTTAAAGCAATTCTGATTAAAAACCTAAGTTAGCAATTATTGTATTCTTTTCAAGTGTATATGTTTTGGGCAGCCGTATGGCTCAGTTGGTTAGAGCGTGAGCTCTGAACAACAGGGCTGCTGGTTTGATTCTCACATGGTCCAGTGAGCTGCACCCTGCACAACTAGATTGAAGATAGCTAGCTGCCGCTGAGCTTCTGGAGGGGTGGCCACATGGTTCAGTTGGTTAAAGTGCGAGCTCTCAACAACAAGGTTGCCTGGTCAATTCCCGCATGGGATGGTGATCTGCGACCTCTGCAACTAAGACTGTAAACAGTGACTGGACGTGGAGCTGAGCTGCGCCCTCCACAACTAGATTAAAGGACAGTGACTAAGAGCTGATGGGTCCTGGAGAAACACACTCTTCTCCAATATTCCCCAACAGAAAACAATAAATCAAAAAAAAAAAAAAAGAAAATGCGTTTTTTTCTTTATTTTTCCTTTAAATAGAAATGTTACTTGTCAGAAAAGGAAAATTCATTCATTTCAATAAAAAGATTGACGTTTTTGAATAAAAGCTTAAAATAGTTTTTCAAAAAAACCATTATACTCTATAGGTAAGTACAATTGAAATTTACTTATGAGTACTTTAGGTTATTGAATAATTGATTGTCTAGATAAAAAGTGAATGAAATGTAAAAACTACTTAGTATGTCCAGACTTTTAATTCTAGTCTCATTGTCTATTTTCAGTAAATGACTTTGACTCCTACTTCTCAGATAAAAAAGAAGTTATCAGATAATTTGTTGAAAATTCATTTTCATTCATATACATTTATCAGAAACCTACACATTTTATGTGTTTATACATACATAAAACATACATGTTGATAGAAAATACCCAATGAATGAATTTCTATTCATATTATTCATGTGTTAATGGCATAGAATATATATTTTGAACTAGATAGAATTATATAAGTAGTGGCTTGCATTTATTGTTTACATCAAAAATTATATTATTTATAAAATATTGTTTTATTTGGGACAATGTGTTCGAGGCATATATTAATGATCACAGTGAAAAATTTGCCACCATTATCTAAAAGTTTGAAAAACACATATAAATACAATTCCATTCTTTAAAGTATTAATATAAACGTTGTTACTGGAATTCTTTCTTTTTTTCTACCTTCATGTTTTATGGGAAGGGGGGTCCCCTAAGTAAATACAGATCCTCTTTGGCCCAGAGCAGAGTGCCTACTCTACAGGTGAATTTGCAAGGGTGATACAAATGTAGATATTTGCCCTGCTCTGTTTTGCATAAAATGCTTCATTGCCAAAGAGGACCACTTTCTGCTATTCCACGTAAAAGCTAGCACAGTCTCTGCCTCAGAGAGGGTCTCCCGCTGTGGGACTGGTAGTGATGCCAGTGAGTGGGAGTGGGTTTATGTTCCAGAATGTGGTGCTGTCATAGGAAACACATTACTGTCATATTCTACACTACCACCATTGTCAACATTGAAATGTTAATTTGATTTTCCTTTGCCTGATTCCTTCTTTCTTGTTTTGCTTTTCTGAATCAGGCAGGGAAAAGGAATGCTGTTGATTGGATCCCAACCTAGAAGTACAATAGAATCTGTGACACAACATCAGGCATTCCACATCAATTCCGTAGTATATTCATGGTGTCTAAAATAAGCATCCATTTGAATTATTCTGGATAGCATTTTCTTTATTAACAAAAGAACTAAATACAAGAAAAAAATTAAGAATCCTGCTATTGGATATCTGTTGTGTAAAGCCATACAGCCTACAACTGTTCAAACCACCTTAAAACCATTAGCGTAGATTCAAAATGCTGAGAATTTATTTCATTCATATATATATATATATATATATATATATATATATATATATATATATATATATGTATGTATGTATGCAGTTTATACTAGTCAGACAATAAAGTTAGGAAACTTTGCAAACTTTCCAGCGTGCACTCACATGGTGGAGTGTTCACAAACTTAATTGATCAACTTTCGTATTTTGTGTGTGTGTCTGTGTGAATCCATACATGTTGCATCCCGCATGACAAGAGTTGTGGGGAGCGAGGAGAGAGGTGCAGAGTTAAGAAAAGACAGTAGTCATGGATAGAGTTTAAGCAGACGAAGGGACACCCAATCTCAAGGACTGGAAGCCCGGAATCGTGCCTCCCATCAGCTTTTATTAGTTTAGTGGGGAAGTAAAGGAGATAAAGCTTGTCAATCTCAAGATCTGTGAATCTTCTTCATCATAATAGGAACAGACTTAAATCAATCACCCTTGCCTGCAGACAGCTGGACCTGTAAGTCTCAACTTCCCCAAGGGATGAAACCTATATGCCTATGAATAGATGGAGAGCACATCATTGAATCACTTCCCTTGCAGGTTTTGGGAAGGAATGCAGCCACAGAGTCTGAGGCTTTCCTTAGCCTGAGGAAGGTGGGAGGCTGTGCCCACCTCTGTGAACCCCATGGGTTCTCTTGTTGGTCCCCACGCGACTGCATCTGGCTTGAGTTGTTCCTTCCGTGGGGAATCTTACTCGTCATTGACGGTCCAGTCATCTTTGTGGGACCAAACCGGGAGTTTAAGGTGCAAACCCAAAGGTTTAGCAAAGTCCCTGAAAGGATCCATCTTACAGACTCTTCTTTCTTTTGGGGCAGGAAGAAGGAAACAAACGGTTAAACTGCTGCATGGCGACACACACACACACACACACACACACACGCACACACACGCACACACAGGAATACATATATGGATATATATATATATGGATATATATATATATCCATATATATGAATCTATCTATAGAAAGATGGATAGATAGAAAGATAGATAGATGATAGATAGATAGATGATAGATAGATGATAGATAGATAGATGATAGATAGATAGATGATAGATAGATAGATAGATAGATAGATAGATAGATAGATAGATAGATAGATAGATTTTCATTTGTTTATGGATATTTAGGTCATTTGTGCCATTTGTGACATTGTGGATAAAGCTCGAGGATAAAATATTTGAAATAAGACAGACATAGATAGACAAATACTGCATGATCTAACTTAAATGTGGTATGCAAAACAGTCAAAATCAGAGGCATAGAGTAAAATACTGTTTGTCAGGGACTGGGTGGAGGAGGAAACAGGGAGATGTTGGTCAAAGAGTGCAAAGTTTCAGCTGTGCAAGATGAATAAGTTCTGGAGATCTAATGTACAACATGAATATAGTTTAACGGCACTAGTCTTGTATAATTGAAATATGCTAAGAAGGTAGATATTAAGTAATGTAACAACAAAGAAAACCCCACACCATATGAAGTTATGGATATGCTCATTATTTTGCTTGTGGTTATCATTTCACAATGTATACATATATAAAAATATCAACTTGTATATCTCAGCTCCATACAATTTTCAATTATCAATTATACTTCAGTTGGAAAAAATGCTGAGAATGTGAAGGCAAGAATTTGGAGGAGGTTTGGTTCATTATAATTAACCTTGAATATGCAACACTTTAACTCTGAATATCTTGTGATGTGATATATAAGTTCTATAATTTTAAACCAGTTTGAGGCATGGTGTTTTGTATCATCACACACACACACACACACACACACACACACACACATATATATAAAATTGGATGATCCTTTACTTACACTACATGTTTACCTAATGTGCTGTCCCATAAGATTATACATATATACATGTATATAAATGTATAATCTTAGGGGACAACACATTACATGTACATATATTATACATATATATGTATATATGTATAATCTTAGGGGACAGCACATTAGGTAAACATGTAGTGTGAGTAAAGGATCATCCAATTTTTCTGTCTTCACCATCACTCAAAAATATATTTACATTTAAATGTAGGATATAACTCACAATATGAAAAGATAAGATTAATTTTGTGACTATTAGTTTTATATTTTATTTGTATTTGTATATTTATTCAAAGTGGTAAGGCACACTCAATCTAAAATTTTTCTTTTATTCTCTCATTAACCAAATAATCAAATGAATACTGAAGAGTGACTCTGACCAGAAAATGACATATTTTAAAGCAGAGCATTAAATAATTTCATTGCAATTATCTTGAATTTAATATTAATAGTTAAAATAATAATATTGCCAAATCATAGAATAAAATGAAAATATTTCTCTAATGTTTTGGGGAAAATGAAAACTAAGGCCACATTTGCAGAAGAGTTTATAAACCATTAAATCATAATAAAAATTGATATTTATAAAATATTATAATTCAAGACTTTTGTTATTACATAAGATGATTTTAAAGCAATGATCCATAGTGTTATATACAAAGCAAAATGAACTATTGAAAAATTGTAGAAAGGTTAACTGATCAAGGTCAATGTAGATATTAATAAAATATCACATAGAACATCTGAAATAAATTACAAAAGGATAATCTAATCAATAAGAAATTATTATAAATCGACACTTTAGATAATGTTAATAGCATGTAATTATGTGTAATTTGAAAATAAAGATACAAAGGATATTAAAAGAATATTGAATGTATGTGTAAAATCCTATGTAAATCACTCGAAGATACACATCTCCGGGGTAAACACATTACTTTATTAATATAATTTTTATACAAGAAAGCATAAACCCTACAATCAGGTGTTTTGTGGATTTCATTACACTAACTTCAGAAAATATTTTGGGATTATTGGTGTTTGTTTTAAGGAAGTTAAGAGTATAAAGCAATTTATGAATAATTTTTAATATACTATATGAGCACTTGAAAAGGATATGTCCTTTTTTAATCATGACACACTGAAAAGGTGTATATTTACTTAGATAAATATTCAGTTCAATTTTTTCTCCTCCCATTATTTTATTTAATTGTTCTGATATAGATACAGACCATTTATGTGGTCTTGTCTTTATTTGTGTCTTTTCTATTTACTTGTACATTTTAATTTGCTTTTCTGTATTTTATTATTATTGAAGCTATTTAATGTATAAATATCCATGTAGTATAACTGCATTATAGACTCTGTCATATAAAATTTCAAAGTTTAAGTTTTTTTATATTCAAACACTTTCTCCTTAAATCAACATTTTATGAAATTACTACTCTGGCTCTTCATTTTTGAACTTGCATATTTCTGACCCATTTTTATCATTCTTTTACTTTCTTCAGCATGTGCATATGGAATACCTGAATACTGGATTTCCTTATCTTTATACATAAATGGATGTACCTCATTAAAATTATTTATTTAAGATATATATTTAGTATTATTTATATCATCTTATTTTACTCTGGTTATTTTTCTTGGCTTGTGACTTCTGATATATTCTTCAGATTCAGTTTTTGAAAGCCTACTTATATTCTGCCTTGGGCATGTGTTCCGCATTTCCTCTTGACTTTTTTATCACACTCATTATGGTTCACTGTGCCTCTTCCCATCAGTTCTTCATTTTCGGAGAGGTACTGATGTCTGTTTTTCTGCTTTTCTCTGTTCTGATGGCTTTGGAAAGGAGGGTTCAGCCAGGCTGTTGGTAATATAAATCGTTGGCTGTGCTCTCTACATTTTTTCAGTTATTGAATTGAAAGTACTGTGCAAGGATTTATTCTGTTCTATAAAGGCATACTGCATAATCCCTCATATCAGCATGGACTTCTGAGCCTTTGCCCATGCAAGAGGCAATTTGATATTTATATCCTTCCATTGCCAACTTGTAACCAGAAACTGCTCTTCTGTTCTCACTCACGAAAGCAAAGACAGATAGGAAACAATGAAAATACAAAACAAAACTAACAAGCAAAACACTATTTTTGGTTATAGTGACAGCAGAAGACAATTACATGGGGTTTGAGAGGCACTTTTCTTTAATGCTGTATTCTCATTAGGATTTGTTTTTTATGTAGTATTGTTTTCCTTTTTTTTATTTTATGGATAGTGTACGGCCTTTTATTAGAGAAGATATCATAGGCTATGTTATCATAATAAACAGGCTTCAAAATATTCGTGTATTACCAAAGTTTTATTTCCTATTCATATTGCAATCTGGTACAGAATGGACCTTCCTCATTGGAGACCCAGGCATCAGGCCATCCATTGTGTAGATATAGGTCTGGAACAGTCAGACTCAAAACTCCATGCTGAAGGGCAAACAGAGGTAGGGGAATGTTGTAGAGTGCGCCAACCTTTATGGGCCAAACCAGGAAGTGTTTTATACCACATAAATGTTTTATATCTACCAATCAGAATTCAATCACATGGTCCCTGGTCTATTGCAAGACAGGTTTGGAAGGTCAGATTTCCAGTGTGCCCAAGAAGATAGTGTTTTGAAAACATCCTATTATCTTCGACAGAGCATTTTGGTTACCAAATCATTTTATTCCCGTTCACATATCAAAAAGTCTTATGCCTCCCTGCGAGAGAAAATATAAAGTCTCATCTGGTCACTGATTACTGCTCAGCATCCTTGTCTGTAGGAGCCATCCAATCCAGATGTGACTTCGTTTAGTCGGGGGACCGACAAAGTGAAAAGGCACGTTATCTTACCCTTTCCAGCACAAACATCCAATATGCAGTGATGGGGCAGGCACAGGATATTATACTAACTGCTCTCATTTGCAATGGAAAGAAATGGAGGCATGCACTATCAACTGAACAAAAAATTTAAATCCCACTGGGAAGAGATTCTATTGAAGTACCCAGGCATCACACTGGGAGTGAAGGAATTGCCTTGATTAAACTCTGATTCTGCTCCCTGGAGGGAACCCATTGTCCACTGTCTTTGTGATCTTTAGCTCTGATCTCTGAACTCCTTGTTCATTACTCTCCTTGGTCATATATGAACTGGAAAATGGAGACAATATACTCCTTAAGGGGGTCTACAATAAGCCTTTTGTCTATTAAAACAAGGTCGGTGCCCAAGACTTTAAAAAAGATCTTGAAGGCTTACAGTCTTTTCTGGATGAACTAATGGCCTCTTTGGAAAGCCTGCAAACACTTAATGAACTTCTGTCCAATTTGTTTCTGCCACCTAAAATTTCTTTCTGGACACAGATGTCAAGTGGTTTTTACTTCCCTGGTTTCTGGCCCCATGATTCTCTCATTCTTTTATTAGCTGCTGCAACTATCTGGGATTTTGTTTTTTGTTTTTATTTTTTTAAGATATGAGAGGGACATCTTTAATTTGATATTCTTTTCCTGGGTCACTTTACTCCCCTCTTCTATAAAACATTTATAAAATTCTATTTCAAAAATATTCTCCCCGACTCTTGGAAAGCCTTGAATTTCTAGAATCTCTCTGATCCTTCTCATATCTTAAAAAAAAAAAAAAAAGTATCAATGGCTACAAACACCTACTCTATTATCTGCCCTAATTCACCAAGTTTTTCTAAGCCTCCACATTTATAGCAGGTAACTTTTATATTTTCAGCCTCTTACATTAATTGCCTAGCAGCTCCTCTTGTAGTTGTTACCTTGCCGCCCGAGGTATGAGAAATAATACTTTGAGATATAGTTTAGATTTTTAATAGTGCAGCACATATGTCTGTATCAATTTCTTTACTGATTGGAATAGACTAGACTAACCTATGGCAATACTTTGCCAAGTCCTGCCATCTTATTCATTACAATATTATTATTTATTCTATTGATTTATTGATCACCTCAGTGCTCCTACGTTCTCTCTTAAATGATGATTCTGTGACTTTCTTTCTGTGGCTATGCCTTCTAGCCCCGTGCTTCCACAGAACTATAGAAAGGGGAAATAGAGAAGACATAAGATTCTTCCAGGGTTCACCTGAGAGTGGATTGCCCAGACTTTAGTTGCATGGCCTCCAAACCAACTTCAGTGGAGGCTTGGGAATACGGTCTTCCTCTGTTTCCAAGAGGGGAAAATAGTATAATAAATTCTCTTTCATACCAGATTATTGGTGCAGTCAGTTAGCATTAGAGGGTCACAGTAATTTTTGAGCCCTTTTCTACTTCCGCCCAAGACAAGAAAAAAATAAACCATCCTGTATTTTTATTAAAACTCTCTGATATGGCCATTATTTATCCATGTAAGGTTATGTGAGTTTCCTATTATTTCCTATTTCCTGTTATTTAAGTTAATTACATATCCTTAGACCAACCACCCATATCCCCTCACTCAGCATTTTCTGAATCTGTGGGATTTTTCAAAATTCCCCTTCATTCTTTCTTTGCTTTGGTTTCTCATTTGTTTTTGTTTGTTTTTTTGGTTGTTTTTTGTTGTTATTATTATTATTATTATTATTATTATTATTATTATTATTATTATTTTAATCTCACATTGCTTTTGGAAGAATAAGTAGGATCAATGCATAGATGTCACATTAAGGAAAATGCATAAAGCTATTTCTTTGGAAGTGCTAAATAATCATTGACCTATATTAGAAAATACACATGATATATAAAGTAAGGCAAAAAGTGCAGATAATCATTATATAACTTATTTTTCTATATAATCAAATCTTGTACAATTTATGCCCCCTTGTGACAATTATCCAGGCACCACTGTATTATTCTGCTATTCATCAATAATAAAACCCATGGTATTTATCCAATTTTACTCTGAGTTTTTCATTAACTGTCCTCAAAAATATTTTTATGGGTCACAGGGGACAAATTCAATGATATTCTTTCTGAAAACTTGACGCAGCTGGCTGACAAATGTGCTTTCCCTCACTAATTAAGCCCTATCAGTTCACAAGTATGGTCAGTTTAATTAGCCATCTGAGCTAATGACCTCCTCTTTTGATCATTAGTTCTGAGATATTTCACTACTTGCACGACTTGTTAGCTAATTTTTAAAAAATCTACTGCATCTACAAGAATTACCACTTTCCTTTTTGTCTTAGAGATTTTATCGGAAGATACGCAATAAAACACAGTAAATAAGATTCTTCTAAGGCCAATGCTTACTTTGCCTTACACTTTATCGTACTAAAAAAAAAAAAAAAACCTCATCACTTCTCTAACAATCTTATCAATAAGGCGACACATTAACCTTTAAAACAAGATTGATTTTTTTGTCAGAGACTTAATGACAACATCTTTATATTACACAAACGTTCAGTGTCTGTTGGGTGCCAAGGTGAGAGGAAAAGATCATCTTTGAATCTAGAAGATGAGTCTCTTCATTTTTTTTCTTTAGTCAGCACATGAGAAACACCTTATCTTCTGGGTAAACATAAAAACAATACCAAGATATAACTTTTCCTTATCCTGGCAATGCAGCCTCGATATACAAACAATACACCTTGTACTGCTATTCTAATTAAGTTGATATGAGCCATATTTGCTAATCAATATGCTGGCTGTAACTAAGATGGTAATTATAGGGTTGTTTATTCATTCTATTACCAAATGGTGACATAAATATAAATATGTGGACAAATTTATCTGAATAATATTCAAATAATATTCAGATTTTATTGACAACTTAGAGAGATTCTTTTATGTCAAGTGACACTTTGCAATCTCATTTTGGGAAGATATTAATAAAATACAATCTAACAGGCATATTTAGAAGTGACAATTTTTAAAAGCACAATAAAAGTACCATTGTACTACCCCATGTGTTTTCTAGGTAAACCTAGGAAAGTTCTATGCTTAGCCTTTGTACTATAATTTCATAATAAAATTTTTAAAAATCCCTTTAGTTTGCTGAAATCTGAGTTCTCTCAGTTAGAAGTATATTATTTAAGATTTGTACAAACATTATCCTCCAAGTTTTAAAATGTGCCTGCCTGTTAATTCAGGTCCAATTTTGTAATTTGAACAGCCTTCTATAAAGTAAAAGATTGAGGTTTCTTCAAACTGGAGGAAAACACCAAGAAAAGTACCATAAAAAGTATAAAGGTATATATATATATTTTTTTTTAAATTAATTTATTTTCTCTTCCACTCTCAGCTTGTAATGGTTATTTTTATTTGCTATGAATTCTCCTCTAAGTAAAGGAAATATTAATTTTAATGTATTAGCAATAATTTTGCCATTCACCTTTATAGAGTACAAAATATTTTTAAATATTATACAATGAAGTGAACTACAAAAACAGTGCAAGCACTGCAAAAACCTATCTCAGTTTTTTTTTTTTTATTTATTTTACTTCTTGATAGGAGAACACTTCACCAGCACTCTCTACATTTGACTTACTAATGAGTGAGAAAAGAATGAAAGAAAGTGGTACCAAGCATGCAGCCACTTTTGAGTGTCTCAGAGTACAACTGCACAGATTGCATGTCTCAGAATTGGAAAAAAAATTAAAACATAAATTGTGGCCAATTATTAACATGGGAGTATGAATGGCTTTTTTTTCATTTCTAATTCAAAAAAATCTCATAAGAGAAGTGATACTAATGCATGGAATTCCTTAGAATCTAGAAGTTTAGGAAACAACAGAAAGGGAAAAAAGGGTTCATAAATATTTCCTAAGGCTAATCTAGTCTAACATTTCATTATTGGATAACATTTTTAACGCAGAAACTTGACTTTAAATCTAATGGTTTCCCAAATATGTACACACATTTTACTTTATAATTTTGATTTTATATTAATAGTGCAGACAACATGAATCTTACCTCCACACTCAGTCTGCAGAAATGGATTGTGTGTCTGAACATAAATTCAACTTCACATGCCATTTCACACATTGAAATATTTTAATATAAGTTAGTTTAGAGTCTCATTAGCTTTCTTTGGATTCCTGTAGGAGTTCTGGAGAACAAATGGTTGTGAGATAGAGGGATAATCTTTGTCTCCATGGCATTATTTTTGCTTTAAGACACCTCCCTTCTGGACTGATGTTTAGTAATTTGCCCAACCACGACATTGTTGATTGTCTCCCCCTCTCTCCTCTTCTTTCAGCTTGTAGTCTCTGCGCCTTACCTCTGCCATTTCCAGGTGCACTAAAGTAGTCTAAAGTGTCTTTCTCTTTGGTCATTATTCTGATGTCTCTGGCCAGGCACACCAAGTAGACATTCCTACTACCATACTGATGCAAGGAACTAGATTAGAACATTTCTAAAGTTATTCTGGGGCCTGGGGAATGCACGCACACACACACACACACACACACACACACACACACACACACACACACAGAGTCTGCTCTCAGATCTCCCACTTAACTAGGTTCCATCTTAGGGAACCATCTCAGGGATCCCCTAATGCTAAAAGCATAAGCCTCTTCCCAACACATTTTCTATTTGTATCTAGACTTGGGAAGAAAACACTGTATGTATCCATGGCTCTCCTACATCTTTTACCTTAAGTTAACATTTAGATTTATAAAAGTAAAAAGCCCCAAATTGACTTTTCTCTGGACTCTCTTGTGTTGTCCCTCATTACCTCTTTTCCTAGGGCCATGATTGTGATATATAGTATCTGAATGCATTACAGAGAAAAATACAATGATGACAAAGCAGAAGGGTGTACTGGGAGAAAACAGTTACTATCTAAAAATATTTATACAAAATAAGGGGAAAGGTGAAGGGATTAGGAAGCAGCTGGTAACCACAAGATGGCCTCAGGGTTTTTGAAAATTAATTTGGGGAACGTATTCAATAATGTTGTAAAGATTTTGTTGGGTATCCGATGGACACGTGTCCTATTTGGGAGACCACCTCAGGGATACTGTGGATGCTTGATCATGGCACTGTACACCAGAAGCTAAACATTAATGAATGCCAACTATAATTTTTTATATATAATGTGATGGCTTGGTGCGAGATCGGAGGGATAGTGGATGGGGGAGGGGGGTTCACAGTGTGAGGGATATAAATGATGAACGTCTAAGTATTACCTTGTCGTGTACACCTGAAATAAATTAAAATTAAAAAGTCTATTATTATGATGTTAATGGTCATTGACTTGACTAAATATGGAGTTGATTGCCTTCTTTTGAAAGTGAAAAGTATATTTGTGTGAACTGGAAGAAAAAGACTGATTTTGGAAGTGTACCTAAATTAATTGCAGTATTAATAATGTAAATATATGTCCTAATGTGTTTTAAATTATAATATCATTTTCATATGCAATTGTGTTGATTATAGCTTTTAGATTATTTTCATCTGGTACTTCTTTTTTACTCTCCTCATTTCTAATCATACTTCCTTTAATTTTCACTCTTTTTCTGAAGTGTTTTGTTTATATTCTCAATGTTTTACATTTCTTAAAACTTATGGATCATTGATTTGAAGTAAATAAATGCTTAGCAATGCATACAGGTCTAATTAACAGTGTTATGTTAAGTTCAAAATGATGACACGTGTTTAACGTAACACGTTGTAGAAATTCTAAGTGTTATTTCCAAAAGTTAAGTAAATAAACACTCAAAAAGACAAAAATAAAAAAATAAAAATATAAAAAATAAATAAAATAAAAATAAAAATATTTATACCCACAATAATTGCTTTTGGGCATAACTCTCTGAAAACAATGAAACAGAAAAAAGAAAGCAATTTTTTTTTTCATTTTCAAAATAATCAGATAGAAGGGAGAGAAATTCAGCCACGAAAATAACCAAATTGTTTTATTTGTATGAAGAAAAATAATTTGTGAAAGTCTTCTAGAGATAACATGTATTATATTACTAAACTCAAGAAGAAAATAAAGTATGTTTCATTATGTAAAACCTAGATTGAGGAAAAAATGGACACTTAAAGTATTATTCAAAAGACACAGATTTAAATCACTTAACTTTAGGGTTATACAGTTTTTCAAATTAATTATATTTATCGTAGAATTATACACTATAATGAAGCACTCCCAATATAAAATTGTCTATAGTAATGTTACTATTGATGCACATACCACATTCACCTTGGAGCAGGAGTAAAAGTCCAAAATGCCATTTATCTCTCGATGGGTTGTTTCATTGGCCGCCTTGAAGTATAAATGATCTCTGTCTGACTCTCCCCAGTAGTTGCTCTGGATTTCACTGTGGATTGTATTGAGGAAGAACCTCTAGCAGAGATATTTAGCCTTTAAATATTAAGAGAATGGAGAGACATCAAGAAATTAGGCAACAGACCAATGTGTGTTACAATTATTTTTTCCTGCTTCCAGTTCATCCCCTTTGTATATCCTCCCAACTTTCCTCTTCTAACATATAGAATGCATCTTTAAATTCAATTTATCCTTTAATATCCCTAAAAGTTCTTAGGATGGGCCCGTATTTTTATGTTTTTTAACAATGACTACACAAAATAATTTTTTGGTTGCTATTCTTTACTCTCTTCAATCTACCCTTATTATAGCCACTGGGCTATTTCTAGGAACTGTTCATTCCTCAAGAGAACACTCTAGTACACTATTTTGGTGATTCCTTTTTGCTTTCTGAATGGACAATGAAAAATAAGGGACCTCATACCCAATAATTCCTCTTGGATCCTTGATTCTGGGGAAATGAAAAGGTGGGAGTTTATTAGTTTATCCATCCCTGATGTCAACAAAGAGGACATATGGAAGCTACAAAAAACAGATGATGTGGTGAGTTTAGGTTTTGGTGTGGGAATATGAAATAGTCAATGTGCTGATTTTTTCTGTCCCATTGGAACTGGACAGGAGGATGGATCTATGGTTTATGATATGAACCAGCAGACGGAGTGACTGATTACAAATGGTGGAATTATTGGATGGCTCCATAGTTAGTTTTATGCTGTTCATATAATAAAATACTGAGTACAGGTATAGGGAAATGTAGAAAGTTATCCTAAGGAAACACTTGGAGCCATGGTTAAACCAATTAAATTGCTAAACAGACATTTACATATCATGGGTTTTTGCATATGTAAACATCAAATTACACACATTAAATATGTGCAGTTATTTGTATATTAATTATACAGAATATTAATAATATTTCAATACAACTCTTGAAATAATTAAGAAATTTTATTTATCATATTTTAATAACTTATGTGTAAAGAAAATAATCTAATCTAGTCCAGAATATGGACATTTTATTGTATTAAATACAATTTTATTTTTCTTCTTCACAGATATATGTTGCTTTTGAGAAGCATGGTGTTATCTCAATTTTAGCTATAGTAAAATAACTTTGTTTAACTGCCTTAATCTTTATAAATTTCAAGAAAAATATTGTTATTTATGCTTGCTCTTACTGTTAAAATAATTCAAAATTGACTGAACATGTTGGCAATCTAGTCATTATATTGAACAATAAAGCATATGGGTTAACATTTTAAAATGTCAAGCACTTTTGCTTAATTGAGCTGGTTTCTTACAAGATGTAAATATGCGATATCAATAAATGGAAAATACAATTTTGACCTTCCAAATGGTCAAATTAACATTTAAAATAAATCTACACATATTGAGACTTGACTTATTAAAAAAAAGCATTGCATTACTTATCAATTTATGGAAAATTAATAATTTTGAAAGGACAAAATGAAAATGAAACAGATTACCTATTTTGTACTTCAACATTGAAATATCAATTTCTAAATTGCCTTTTAATGAACAAACATATTTTTAGATTCAATAAAAAATGTTCAATAAATATGCCATTTAAAAATACTCACTGATTTGTTAATAAATAGTCATATTGCATTTATAATCATCAGTCACTGTTCTACCTACTTTAACAATATTAACTCATTTCTCATTTTACAACAACTCTTTGAGGGCATTATTCATTGTAATTGCCACAGTTTAGTGTGGAAACTGACACACAAACTTTAAACAACTTATCCAACACAGCTAGAAAATGATAGAAGTGAGTTTCACCCTTATCCCTTGGCAACATTGAATTGTCACATGTTTATGAATTTTAGCAAAATATTATTAAGGATTTCTGATCTCTGCCAATAGTCTTTCTCTCTCTTTCACACACACACACACACACACACACACACAGCATGCATAGAATAATAGATAAGCGTTACGTGTATGTATGTGTGTGTATGTGAGAGTGTGTATTGAACAAATATTGTGTTTGTGATTCCACAAAACCTTTCACTTTATTCTGTTAAATTCTGTTATCAATCCAAGTAATTTTTACTCTTTGTTTCTGTCCTTAATCCTCCTAAACAGAATAAATTCATCCTTTAGGTATTTCTTATTTGTAATAGTATACACCAAATAGATTTTAATTATATAATAGTTCATAGTGTTGCATTTCCTGCATCTCTTGCTGCTTTCCAAAAAAATCCAGGTATATAGGTGAGAAATGAATGCAAAATGAGGTAGTGGTCATTCTATTTGAACAAACTTCTAAAACAAAGATCGTTCTTTCTTAGTGTACATCAATAAGCTTGTGCAAAATATATATAAGGTGTATGTTTTTTCTTTTTTTAATTTTAAAACATAAATATAGTCAATATATATATCTTAAATACTTTGAAACACAACTTACTTTCTGTCCCTGAGGATTTCCATATAGGTTTTGTGTTGAGAAGAGTATAGAAAACGTTTGTTGTCTGGGTTCATGAAAAAAAATGGATACTCCCCATCTCCAATTATTCCATGTTGTCCCTGAATAAACTCTCTCTCCTTTCCCCAAAGAGATTTTTGTCTGTTTAAAGAATGTAACTTCCCTGACTCTTTGCAATACCACATTTATCTCAAACAAATATGCACATGTTACATTCCAAATATAAGAGTTTCAAAAACACTATGAATACTTTAGATAGACCCTCTCTCTACTTGACAATATAACCAGCAGATAGTCATGGCATTTAGTTATATAGGTAATTGTAATTTGACAAAGAAAAGCAAAAAACAACTTGTATAGCATTGATCATATTATAGAATTATTCATTAATAAGATGGCTTTGTAAGAATCATCTGAAAGTTCAAGAAAATAGTTTAGCTAAGTGTAGTCCTTTCAATGTTAATGAGATATGTGAATTTACTCATATTTTATCCCCCAACTAAACCTATCTATCATGGAATAGGAATAATTGAGAGTTGTGTAAAAACTGCAGGAAAACTTGAAAATTATATATTTTACTGATTAATTAGGTTTTGTAATTTGCTTGATAAGTTAATATGTCTTTTCATTATAGAGAAATCAAATGTCTTTGAAATGTCTCCTCACTTAAAAAATTACACGTAAAATTTAAACTTTTATAAAGGCATAATTGAATACATATAAGAAAACAGATTCTCAATATAGCAACATTTGTATATAATTTCTAAGATTTGTATAGATATCTCCTTAGAAAAAATATATATTTTCAAGTGAAATAGGTGTATTAACTTATGCAAATCCAGTTATAATTTAGGTTTATGTGCCTGAGTTTTTATTCCAGAAACTAATAGAGGTATTGATTTTGTAGACATCTATTTGAATATTTCTCTCTCATAGACTCTATTGTACAAAAGCTAGTTACCTAAAATTACCTACTAATATGGTATCTAGTCTTCAAATCATGGCACAAACATTGAGAATAGTAATAGTAAGTCTACCACAGAAGAAATTAAAAACAAGAATCTGACAGTAGTTTCTCATTTTACACAGTATGATTTAACATTTAAGCAAGTAAATTTGTGTGAGCCATGATGATGAGATTCTTGAAAGAATGTTACTTACAAGTGTCAAAAAATGTAATACAATATAATTTACTGCATTATTTGAAGGATGATGTTTTACATTGCATATTTTGTAAGTGAAATATTTATACCTTAGTAAATTTACAAGTAATCTGATATTTTTTCTTGTCATTAATTCTGCTGAATAAGTGTGTGACAAAGCAGAGGATTCATCATTAAGAGTCAAGTTTATTCCTCTGATCTTCCACTCTGTATTTTCCAGACAGATAACCAAAAATGATAGCTTAAATGGATCCAATGGGTTAGCAAGTGAAGTTACTTTTTACATATAATCAAGGTGCTATTTTAGAAGGTCAAAAATTGTATATTGAATAATCTCACAGTTCTAGCTAAAATTTGAGAGATGAAAATCATGGGAGATGATTACACACAGTTTCTAACAATGATATGGGACATTTTTTGTAGATAGAAAAACATATCCAACATTATTAGCTCCTAAATATCTATGTCGAAGAATAAAATAAATTTAGAAGACATGTTCATGAAAGGAGGAAGGTTGGAGCAGTATCATGTGCCATCAGAACTGGAAAACTCTCTACTCCATTAAACTAAATGAGGATAGGAAAGATAATTACTCATGGAAATTAGGGTTGACTATAAGAAAGGAGAGTAATATCTCACTACCCAAACTGATAATTGGTGACTTGTAATAGATTGGAAGCACCTGTGTGCTAATACTGTGAAGGAAATGCAGAAAATGTTTTTTTTCTTGTTTGTTTGTTAGTTGGTTTTCTTTTATGAGCTCATGAGCTGCCTTGACCGCCATATGAGTCTTTACAAAAAGAGGGATAAAATAACCCATGTTTGTTTGGGATGGATCCAATGTATTAACCACGAAAAGCAGCCTTGTAAGTGATTCTGTAAAATCCCCATCCACAAAAGAAGAACAAAGTAATGTGCTTCTTTAAATTAGACCACTAAATAAATAAATCTTTTGAGATTCCATCTTCAATCAAGGTAGAATGGGAGGCATGAAAGTGGAAGGGACCCCCAAATTGATCTTTGGCCATATATATCACACTGTAGAGGCCCATGTCCCCCACCAGGCTGTCATTATGCATACTATATCCCCATTCCTGTGTTCTTCAGTAAATCCAATTTTGACTCATGAATTTGATCATGAATTGAAGTCCAAGACCACTGCTGTTTTATCAAACAGAGTTGATGAAACATTTATTAACTGTTATTATAACTCTCCAATTGATCCTTTTAGAGTGTACTATCATGTCATTCCTCAGCTCAAGGTTTTCCAATTATTTTCTGTCTGCATAAAAAAAAAAAAAATCCAAAAGTGACACTTCCACAATGACCAGAAAGGTATTAAACCATCTGGCCTCTTTTCTCTCTCTCACTTCTTTTCTGGTTACTATCTCACTCATTCCACGTGCGCTTTAGCACTGCTTCTAGAACACACCTCAACTTGTTCCTGCCTCAGTGCCCTTGCTGGTGCTTATCCTTTTGCCTGGAATATCGTTGACCCAGAGACACGTAGTTTCTTCTTCACATCTTTCAAATATCTGTGTGACATTTACCTTTCAGTAAGTACGTCCCTATCCTTATTAAAATTTGAAGCACTTCCCCTCCCCTAGTACTTACTTTCTTTTTATTTTATTCTTCATGACATTTTCTACTTTAACTTACTATATGTTATTATTTTATTATCTGCCTTTATTGTTTGTTAATAAGTAACTTCCATGTGGGCAGCTATTGTGGAAATACCCACTGTTCCTTAAGAAGAGAAGAGAAGAGAAGAGAAGAGAAGAGAAGAGAAGAGAAGAGAAGAGAAGAGAAGAGAAGAGAAGAGAAGAGAAGAGAAGAGAAGAGAAGAAAGAAGAGAAAACAAAAACAGTCTTCTTTTACACGTAAAATAGTTCAGGTAACTTCTGGTGTAGTCTGAGACTGTAATTACAATTTATAACATTTACATATAAGAAAAATGCATACCATATATAAAGCCATTGATTTTATTTATAACAATAACAATTCATGCCCTGTAAACAGTTGTGGTATTAACAACTTACATTCAAGTGGAGATTTTAAAGTGAATAAATAGTTCCACATTATTTGTTCATACTATAACTAAAAGACTCTGGAGTTAGGAAGAAAACATGCTAACATCACAATTTTAGATAATCAACAATATTATGTTTTGGAAAGACTAAATTCAAGCCAGAAACCAGATTACCTTTTACTCTCTAAATTGCATTTCAATAGTCATGAACAAAGTAGTATAATTTTTCACATTGGACTGTTTTTCAATATTGTTTTTTAATTTATTTTAATTTTTCTACCACAATGTATTTCCTACCTATATTCAACTTGTTAATTAATATCTGTATTTCAAAACACAGGTCGTGAATTATTCTTAAAAAACACTTTTCCAATTTCACAGATAAGACTGAGATGCCCTTTAGATGCTTCAATAATGACTTATAAATGCTCTTCACCGTGTTAGGGTAAGATCTATTCAATATCAGTCACCTCTGAAGCACAGTAAGCTCTTCTAAAGCAAGAACTATCTTTTCATCTTCTTTAAGCCATAGCAGTTAGCATTTAATACCCAAACACAGGCACTTCCAAAACAGTTATGGCAGTGACTGGATAGACTTATGTATGGTTTTCTTCACAATATATCACTCTGTTACATTTGCAAAAAGCATAGCAATAGCAATAAGAAAAATGTATTCTACTTTAATAAACGTATTCTACTTTAATAAATGGTGCTTGGGCCAATGCTTAAAAGTTGAACTCATAATCACAGTTCTACTAGGACAATATCACATTCAGATGGGGATAATGAAATAAGAAGTTAAGATGTCTAAGACGCAAACAGTGACCCAGAGGAAGAGTGTGAAAATAAGTTGGAGGGCAATCTTAAATTTTTAAATGTACGCTTAGAAATGAAATAAAGCAAAGATTGATCTGGTCATTGGATTTTGCTGATGAAATTCATACCAAGAATTAGAATCAAAAGTGTTCAGTGATGTAGAAGAATCTCATAAAGTTACACAATAAACACGGGAGTGCCGGTATCTCAGGGTTCTCATTTCAATTCTATTTGATACTCAGAAGTGGAATTGTTAGATCATATTTTAGTTCTATTTTTAATTATTTCATGAAACTCTATACTGTTTCCCTTAGTGACTGTACCATTTTACAGCCCCACCAAAAATGTGAAAATGTGTACAGATTCCAATTTTTCCTTATCCTCTCCAACACTTTTTTTTTTTTTTAACAATGGCCATCCTAACAGGTTTAAGCTGATATCTCATAGTGGTTTTAATTTGCATTTTCCTGATTAGTGATGTTCAGCATCTTTTAAATTGTTAGCAATTTGGAAGGTTATGTTCGTTAGTTTGTTTGAAAATATCTATGATAGTCCATTGCCCATTTTTAATCAGGCTTTTAATGTTTTTGTTTTCCATATTGTTGGAATTCCTTTTATATTTTTGATATTAACTCTTTATTAGATAAATGATGTACAAATATATTCTCCTTTTTGTAAGCTGTCTTTTCTCTCTGTTCATTGGTGTCTGTGCTGTATTTCATAGTTTGATGTATTCCCACTTGTTCATTTTTACCTTGGTTGCCTGGCGTTACTTAACATGTTTTTACCATACATACATTTTATTCATTTGTTTTAAACTACCTACTGTATTTGCAATATCTATATTATTTGGAGTGAAAATCAACTGGCTTCTTTTTTGTTTTAGAAGTATAATTCCAATGAACTTCTACATTTTCAAGAAAAACCTAAAACCAAACCAAGGTATAAAGAGTAGTGCTTATTATATGCTCTTTGTTTTGAAACTAATTATCTCTATCTTACATACCTACTTCATTATTTACAGAGGCACACCAAATACCTTTTTAAATAAGGCATGTATGGTGACTTAGTAATTTATTCAACACACTTATTATGCATCAGATACTCTTGTCAAACACTAGGGACACTGTACTGAATAAGAAAGATGTGGTCTCTGACATCAAAGTACTTGTTTTCTAAACATGTTGAACAAGAAAATGTATAATGTACACTGCTGTCCAATTTTCATCAAAAACTCCTATTGAATAACCTTCACTGTCATGCTATCCTTAAACCAGATTTGGAATGATGTGGGTCAATAGTGACAGCTCATATATGGCTCCAATTCTCAAATTCATTTTACAACACACAAGTATAATTTCTACCACAGGGCTTCATATGAAAAATCAGAAGTCATTTTGTGAAGGACTCAATTATCTCTGCATGATGTGGTCCGAAATAATTAATATGCCCTCTAACTAAAGAATCTTGATCCTTTTCCATAACAATTGAATAAATACAATAGATGCTTTAGGCAGGGCATGCTGCTTACAATGCGCTTTATAATTTTTGCCGTTTCTGGCTGACTTCCATATTGCCAAACAAGATAGCTAGTCAATACTTTTAAGTGAAGAATTCCCTAATCAGCATCAGGTAATGAAGCCAACATTTTCATAACTTTTCTGGCATAACAATGCATTTGCGCCACAAAAACAATCCCATTTAGGAAAATTCTGACTACTGATGATAGATGAATAGTTTAAATACTTGGACAGCTTTTCCCCTCCTCATAGCCCCCAGAACCCAGTTTGAGACCAAGTGTTCAACTCTATTATCTTCACTTAGTCATGGGATTTTATAATTCTGAGAAATGGATTATAAAATTTTTGAATCAACATTTTCAGACTGTCAGTATCACTATAAAATTTTGTAAAGTTTTGAACTTTCAATAAAAAGCTAGCAATGTCAGAAACCATAAAACTTATTGTTTCTCTAACGTGTCTCAAGCTTGGTTACATTGTCAGTTCAGTCACTCAACCATGCTGCACAATCACATCTATGTAAGTCTTTTGACCTGTTCCTCAGAAGATATTGCATTTTTAAATTTTTTTTATCTTATTGAGGTAACATTAGTTATAACATTGTATACATTTCAGGTATACAATATTTGATATCTGTATACTCTATTGTGTGCTCACCATCAAAAAACTACTTCCTTCCATTGCATAGATTTGGCTTCGTTTTCCCAATTAGTCCTCTCCACGCTCCTTTTCCCCTCTGATAAGCACCATTCTGTCATCTGAGAATTTATGAGCTTCACTTTAAAGCTTCACTTTAGTGTATCTAGTAGTGAGGAAGGTCAGGTTATAAAGATGGCCTCCTTCAAAGTTTTGTCTTGCAAAGTAGCTTTTCAATATTTAATAAAACTTTTACTGGTGACTACTCCTCATAACTAGCATTGAATTATAAGTACGTCCTTAGATTAAGCAAAAGTGCAATGGGATTATCATTACAGGCTTCAACTGATCACGATCCATCTCCTGGTTCTCTGGTAGGGATTTGTCTTCTCTAAGATCTTGGTATCTCTTATCTTTCCTGAATGAAATACAACTTTGTTTCTTTGTATCAAAGGAAGGGCAAGTGAGGATATAATAAATATTAAATACTATATTTCAGAAGCATAAAATACAGGGTCTGCTAAAACTTTGGGAATTTCTCCTCTTGGTTCAGAAAAAGTGAGAGTATAATGAAACACACACACAAAACCTCCAAGACTACTTAGGATGTGATATAATTAAGAGTATGCTTTTTATTCTTCTAAGGCTTGGCATTAGTATAAATGTTAAAGGTAAAACAAAGATAGTTTTAGAAATTTCTAATTCTTAAGATTATTGGCTACCATTTCCAAATTTTGTAAACTTTTATCGATTGTATAGTTTAAAAATAATAAACAATAGATTTCTAAGTTTGTGCCTCAGTACAGCTACAGTAACAAAAAGCAAGTTATTATTTTTGAGATAGAGTATGTTGAGATGTTGTATGTTTTTTTGATCTACTGATGATTTTTGAATTTTGCTTTTTATACTCACACAACAGTGGCCAGTTTGTAATGTTTATCACTAATTGTGAAATTTTCATATTTTTTGTTTATTCAAAGTGTAAGAAGTGTGTATATATGTGTGTAGTTTATGAAAGGATTGTCTTAATCCAAACAAAAATACTCATTCCCACTTAACTCAAAGCTATCAGTGTTAAATTTATAGCATTTTAATTATTTTTAAATAAAGCCACGGGGAAATTATCTTTAAAAAAAAAGAAAAGAAAAATTGGCAAAAGGTAAGAATGCTTATAATTTGCTCATTTGCTTATTGATGAGTCTGGTAGACCGACCCCTCAAATCATTTTCCCTGATAGGTAATAAAAACAATGAGTCTACTTTTGAAAAAAATTCTAAATAAGAACAGTTATTCTGTGAAAACTTTACATAATTTCCTGTTTTGAAATAAGTATTGATTAAATATGTATTAATGCCTTATGACAGCCTGCTTCATCCCATATTTTAATGCACAAAATTAAATTAGATAATTGTTAGGAAGGTGATACCTGGCCCACCACTGACAGAGATTGTAATTCAGCACATTGAGGATGGCACTGCAGAATTCAGCCTGTTCAGTAAGTCTTTCTTAAAAAAAAAAAAAAAAAAAAAGGAAAAGAAGAGAAGAGAAGAGAACAGAACAGAACAGAAGAGGAGAGAAGAGGAGAAGAAAAGAAAAAACATTGCAGTCAACCTATTATGTTATATTCTCAGTCAACTGCTATATCAAAGCTATGTAAGATTTTCTGAAGTCTTTTTAAATTATCCCCTATCACTTCTATTTCCAGCATATCATTGAAATATAGCAATAATAGTTATTATTAGAGTTACCACACATTGTCAGTTGTCTCTCCAACATTACCCTCCTTCCCTCATCCACATGTACCTGTACCTCACCAACAGAACCTATGTAAAGAGGGAAGTTTTCATACTATGGGTTATATGCACCCCCGACCAACATGTTTTATGACATCAGATAATCAAATCAGCACATGCTATTTCATACGGAGCAAGGTTGGTTACAGGAATGGGTGTAGAGCCTCCCTTTTAAAAATCAGGAAATTTCCAAAGGGTTCTGAAAACAAGTTTCTTAAAAGTAAACCACAAAAAGTAATAACTTGGCTATATCACGTCTAGCCTGATTATGTAGTAGACACTCAAGTGAGGTTATGGGATCACAGAGGAGTAGAGCTAGAGCCCGGACTGAAGCAAGAATGATCACCAACATAATTCTGCAGCTTTCCGTTGCATAAACATAAAATTCTCGTATTGTTTGTTATTTTGAATTATACTTTTTATTACATACAGTTAAAAACATCTTGCTGAATATCTAGAAGTTTCTATACAGTATACTCTGTGATAGCTGTTGGCAAGTCTAGTCTTAGATATCTAACTTACTGTATAATACAGGCTGCATGCCCCACAGGTAACTCTAAAACAATATGTCCAAAGCTACTCTTACCTCTAGGCCTGCTCCTGCTTTTATAGCCCATGATAACGTGCCACCAAAATGCACTTAGGGAATGGAGCCAGAAATCTGCAAGTCATATCTGATGATACTATTTCTCTGATACTATATTGTTTTTTATTCCTTATACCCTGTGGCATTCCAATAAACGCTTAGCAACTAGTTCTACAGGTAAAGGGAAGTCTTGACTTAAATCTTATTTTCAATTTACATTAAGTCAATACTCCTGTAGTGGCTGATGTCATCTAGCAATGTTGTCAGTTTTCTCTTTGCCAACTGTAACCAAAATACTTGAAGACAGTGTAGGGGTTCATCAGAGTGTGGTTCTTCAAGCAAGAACATTAGAATCATCTATGGATTTGTGAATTTTTTAGAAATGTGAATTAGTCATCTCCAATCCAACTGAAAACACAAAACAAAACATAAACAAAACAAACCCTCTAGTTGGGATCTGGCAACCTGTGCTTTAAGAAGCCCTTCTGATGATTCTTCTTTGTGAACCACTCATTTAGGGAATGGTAGACCCATAAAGTCACATGAACCTGTGATCTAAATCAAGACAAGGCAGAAAGCTGTGACGGACACAAAACACCTGCAAATGTAAGAAATAAATTTTCTTTTGAGTTCACCCATTGGTAGTTTACCCCAGTAGTTCAGCAAGAGTTTTCCAGAGAAGCAGAACCAATAAGATATGTGTGTTTATATGATTTACTGTAGTGAACTGACTCAGGTGATTGTGGGAGTTAGCAATTCCTAGACACATGGGAGAGGCCACCAGGCTGGAAAGTCAGGAAGGAATTCTGTAATGCAGTCTGGAAGCGAGATTTCTTTTTCTCTGGGAAACCTCAGCTGCTGCTCTTAAGATTCTCAACTGAGTCAATGAGGCCCACCCACAATATTGAGCATAATCTCCTGTAAAGATTTATCTTATTTTGTTGCACTTTGCTTTATTCTGTTTCACAGATGTGGGTTTTGTTGTTGTTGTTGTTGTTTTTAGAAATTGAGGGCAAGACCCTCCATTAGAAAAAGACTATGAATCACTTCATCATTTGCTTTATTGTGGTGGTCTGAAAGGAAACCCGCAACAGCTCTGAGATAGATGTTGACCATATCTGTAGAATACATGTAGAGATGATTTTGATTCAATAACTTTGTACTATAGCTTAGTCAAGTTGGCATATAAAACTAACCATCACAATTGGCTGGCATTATCTTAACTAGCAGAATCATTTTACTCTTGTGATTATTAGACAACAAATAATTATGTTATATATAATTATATCACACACACATAAACATATATATGAGCATATATTTCAATTTTTATAATATGTTAAGCACGTTTCTGCCTTTATATATGGTTCTCTCTACTTGTAATGGTTTCCTTCTTAACTCCCTAATTCCCTTTCAACTCCTACTTCTTAAGTGTTATTTGCTCCGAGCTGTTTCCCTAACTCGCCATTTAATTAGACACTTCATTTTATTTTTATTAAGAATACTTTAATTATGCAGTTATATATATGTTTATATGTTAAATGTTTAATTTTACAACTACTTTGGAGGCTGGATGAGAGCAGGAAACACGTCTCTTTATATGGCTTACATTCATTATCACCTTTAATTCTTATGTTTAATGGGGATTTTTTTTTCCCCCTGAATTAGGGAACAGGCTTGCTAAGGGTTATGCAGCATGAGTCACTGAGATGTTTGCTGAAAGGCAAAATAAATACAGAATGGTTAGTGGAAGATGGTAGTTATAAATACCATCTATAACTGCATGACCAGTTACAGAAATGAGCACTGTAATGATCATGAGTATTTCTAATATGTTTGTGTGCAGATAATAAGCAAATATCTTTGTTTTCTTCCCTCTCTTTCCTCCTTATCTCATAACATAATATGAATCGACCTCATATCAAAATATTTAAATATTGTTAGTATGTTTTTGTTGTACACAGAATAGTCGCATGATGTTAGGTGATGTATGACCTTTATTTAGAATATAGTTCTTATTTGGATGTTAAGTATGATTTAAGAAGATGTATATGAGTTACAACTAGACAAGAAGTGGACTTAATGTTGGTTAATTTTACGTGACCACTTGGTAGGGCCATGGTGCTCAGGTATTTGGTCGAACATTCTGGATGTTTTTGTGAGGGTGTTTTTGGATGAGATTAACATGAAAAGCAGTGAAATCCAGGAAAGTAGATCACCCTCCATAATGTGGGTGGACTTCATCTGACCAGCTGAAGGCTGGAGTAGAACAAAACGACTGACCTCCACCAACCGAAAGACATTGTGCAGCAGATGGCCTTCACACATGAACTGCAACATCAGCTCTCCTGGGTCTCCCGCCTGCTGCCCTACCTTGAAGATGGTGAACAGGTCAGCCTCCAGAATCATGTACTCCAGTTAGTTAAAACACAGCTCTTTCTATCTATATTCACACCCTATTGTTTATGTTTCTCTGAAGAACTGTGAGCTATGTAGATTTTATAAACGAGTTTCATAAAATACCTCAAATTGCATATATTATCAAATGTATGAATAAGTGCACTTATTGGGAAGATGGTTCAATAATCTATTCAGATACTCAAAGCATTCTGTGATATAATGAAATTCAAGAACCTTGGTTTAGGATGCCTCTCTACTTCGCAATTTGTTAATTATATCAGAAAACTCATAGGCACAGATGACAGTTTAGTGGTTACCAGAGAGTAAGGAGGGTGGGGGGTGGTAGAGGAGGGTAAATGGGATGAAATATATGGTGATGGAAGAAGAACTGACTCTGGGTGGTGAACACACAATGGGATTTATAGATGATGTAATACAGAATTGTACACCTGAAATCTATGTAACTTTACTAACCACTGTTACCTCAATAATCTTTAATTAAAAAAAAGAAAAGAAAAACTTGAATGCATGTTGGCATGGGCCGAATTGATACAGAATGTACAATCTCTAATGTATGGTTTATTTAACTGAAATAATGGTTATAATCAGGTAGCAATTTTTAAAGACAATGTACGGCAGCATTTCTTCATTGTGATTTGAAAAGAGTATGAATCCTACATATCCTTCAGTCACTGTCCACTTTTGATTCTCAATTTCCTGAGAGGAAATTACTGGAAAAGAACTAATTTACATACGTATATATTTCCATTCACTTCTCAAGTATGAAAACTATAATTTTCATGCAAAGGGTACTTGAAAGCTAGAATTATGAAAAAAATATTGAAATCTGTACAATTAGTGTGTAAGTGAATTAAATACACCGTAAAGGCAAATTGCAATATTTATCCATGAAATATAAGCATGCTAGTAAATTACCAATTTTACTTTTTGTAATGATTCCAAAACAAATTAAAATAGAAACTCCATGAGCAGTCATTAAAGGTATGAAGAAAGGAAGAAATAAGAGAAAGGAAACAGATACATTTTGTGGCTGTGTAACTATTTTACATATCTAGTACCTAAAATAACTATAAAAAACAACCACAGCATCTCAAAAGGCTCAGATCTCCATCCGTCTGAGAGCTGGAAAATGGTTCTGCTTTCAAGACCACACAGATGTTTCAGAATATTTCCCAAGGGAATGTCTCAAGTGTATTGTAGACTAAGCCCTGTGATTCAGATCCCTTCAGTCTAATTTCCATCATGCCTCCTCTTCATTGAACCACTTCAGACCCTTCATATCCTGCAAGTAAATTGTAATCTGTGATCTAGTAGAAATAAGTATGTGTGATTTGACTGTTCCTTGGAGACAATTTAGAGTTCACAGACACAAATGCTGTTACCCTTTCTCACAGTGAGGTTTGTGTAAGTTTTGCTCTCAAATTTTATTCACTGAAGAATTTCTGAAGTGTAAGTGTGTTCTTGTACTTTACATAATGGAAATCGTGCATATATGCAGACGATACAGTCTGCTTGTCTATATAAAGCACAAGTGAAAGAAGTTGCAACCTATTTTTCTCCATGTGTTGAAAATAAACCAGTTGTAAGAAATTTATTTTTCCTTTTTCATATAAATAATTTAAAGGAAAATAAGACTTTGCAAATATCTTCCTTTCCCTTATTCGTTTTGACAGGTTATTATTCACCTGTACTTATAATTTCTTTTTCTTTGTATTTCTGCCACAAAGAATAAAAAAAAAGTGACTATAGCATTAAATTACTTACTATTTATTTAAATATAATGTTTTATAATATCAATCAATCTAAGGGTCATATTTCTTTCAAAGTCAAGATTTGTACTGAATTGAAAGAATAGGAGAGAAGGAACCCAACTACGAGAATATAAAAATGAATCTATTTACTGAAATGTCATAAGATTTTGCATTCATGTATAGGCTTCCTTTTTGCCCAATATAAACACCACTTTAATGCATAAATTCAATTAATTTATTAGCCTTGGATCAATTAAAACTGTGTATTATACATTTCTTTAATTAGTCATTTTATTAGTATAATATTTAAGTGGTCGATAGTCTCAATTATTAATAAGTTCCTTACTGTTCATTAGAAAAGTGTGGCCTTAAGGTTGAAAATGAGTCTTTTTGTCCTTTACCTTGTTTTTATTCCAAAACATTTCCCAAAGATTCAAAATATGTATCATGTCACTCAGAATAAAGTTTATATATTTTTTTGATTAAGAGGAAATTCTTATGGAGCTCTAATTTATTTGGATGACAATGCGATTATGAGATCAACATAAATGTTTCTAAAAACCATTTAGAAGGAAGGGTTTTTTCAGTAATTTACTTTAAATTCCTGAATTGTCACCATAGTAAAAATACATTTCTATAGGAACTATCAGATGCGAATAACAACTTAAACTAGTGTATTTAGTATACAAATCTGATTAAAAAAATACGTATGAATCATCAACTCTCAATCAAAGCAAGTAAATACCAGAAAATATAGAAAAGAGCTTTATGATTTTGTGGTGTAGGGGTCAGAATTTCCTTAAAATGATGATAGTAATTTGATATTATCTATAATAAACCTTCAGTTATAAAATATTTCTATTTTACTCTCAATTTTTACTTCTCTCAAATTGTAAGCTAACAATGAAAACTTAATAAAAAATACTTAAACATTCATCTTAAGAATATACGTAATATAAATATTGTCTCATCAAATGTGAATGTTAAGTATCCAGGGCTACAAATTAAAAAGAAAAAAAAAGTCTTTTCCTTTTATCTTTTCTTTATTTCAATGGGGGGAGAATCCTGAATTGGAAAATAAAGGTCTCTATTCTCAGATAGAAAATTTTTGAGCCTATATTGTGTCGTTTAACATATAATATTATTTACTTTGTTTTTGTTCATGTTGAACTTGATGATGTATTAGAATTCTGTATACCCAGAGAATCACTATGCTTTTCAAGATAACCATTTCTACGAACTGCAATTCTTCCATGCTCCTTTTTAGTTACTCTCCCACACAGATCTATCAATATATGTTCATTTACTTGTCTTTGAAGTTTATGCAAACTGTATCATTCAAAATGCATCTGATTTATTTTGCTTAAAAGTTTAAGAACAAGAAAGAGTTTTTCAAAATAGGTGTATATTTGTTTACTTTCACCAGGAACACTTCAAGATCTTTCATAACTCCAGTATTTGCCCCCCTTTTAATTTTAGACATTTTGGTGGAGGGTGCTGTAGAAGAAAATTGTGGTTGTAATTTTACTATCCAATTAATGATGTCCAGTATATTTCACTGATTGGACATATAAATATTCTGGGTTTTATTTGTATGTTTTCTGTTCTTTTACTAATGACTCTTAAATTATTTATTAGGTTGATTATATAGTCTTATTGATTTGTATGAATAATTCTTATGCTGGGTAAAATAAGTATTTCGGAAATATGTATTACAAAATCTTCCAGCAGTGTGTGTGGCTTGTGTTACACACTCACTGTTTTTGTTCTGTCATTCAGTAAATGGACTTTTTAAATTTAATGTAGTCTAAGTTTATTTTGTAAAAAATAGGAGACCCATTCTGGTAGAATTTTGGAGGTGACTATAAGGGATTGTGAATACAAGGAGATTTGGAAACTTTGGAGTTCATCATGGAGGTTAGCTAATAAAACATCCCTACTGAATTTATACAAAGCTATTTAATTTTTTCCTAATATAAGTGCATAGAAATATTCAACTATCTTCAACTAATAATCTTAAAATACTTATTTCTTTACCTAGTTCTATTAGGTTTTTCTTACGGATTTCGAGCCTTGCCTTAAGGTTGTATGATCTTTCATATATTTCCCTTGTTTTTATCATTTTTTTCATTATAAAATGACCCTTCTTAATTTTAGTAAGAATCCTTGTCTTAAAACCTATTTCTTTCACATTAAGAATGAAATGTGCGGGATAGTAGGCATGTTTGCTGTGCTGGTGCCGCCTCAGTTTGCGTCTCTGTGTCTTAAGAGGGGAAATGTCTCCATGATTTTTTGATTTAGTGTGTTTTTTTATTACTACCATTTCCATTTATTTCTTTTTCACAGTTTCATCTCTTTGGCGAAATTCCAATTTCTTTATGCATGCTGTCAAACCTTTCTTATTTAAGCTTTCAACATAGTATTCCTTTAATTTTATTTATTTATGTTGGATAAATTTGACATTTACCGTTGTGCAAATTGAAGGTTTTATATCATGTTACTTTGATACATTTATGTATTGTAATATGGTTACCATTTTAATGATATTTACCATGTTACATACTTATAGCATAATATTATCTATGTTCAGTAAATAATCCGTTAAATCTCTATGGCCGTTTTAGCACTAGTTACAAGTTTGTACCCATAAAAATCCTCGGTCTTCTCCTTCCCATCCTCCATCCCCTGGTAACCACCGTTTCCTTGTATTTTATTTTAAAGTCACTGTCTAATATTTCCAACATCTAACCTAAATAGTTATGTTGAATTTCTGTCTCTTGATATTGAAATTTTTACTTGATTTTTTGTGTCTTTTCTTTTTAATTGGATACTGGATATTGTGTATAGGATGATAATAACTGAAGTAATTTTTTTGTTTGTTTTAAAATGGGTATGCCTCATTCTGCTAGGCTATTACTGTGGGGGATGCATTTATTCTAGTCAGGAGTGATCTGGGTTTTGATTTTGTTATTACTAAGATTAACTTCAGTAACACACTACCCCCAAATTTCTCTAGCATCGTCTTGTGCATAGAGTGTGGACTGGTTTGTATTCTCAATAGTAGAGGGTGTTTTTTCTCAATAATCTTGCTCTGTCCTCAGCTTTAGGTCTCCCCTGCATGCCTCCATCTTGGAGTACCTCTACATGCTCTTGTCCTTTCTTCCCCAGCTGCAGGCTATGATTTTGGGTTTCTTAACTCTCACCAGCCCAGTGATGTTGAGCAGTACGCATGATCTGTTCTGCTGGAGCAGCCTTGGTCTTAGACCACAGACCATGACTCTATGTTTCAAGAGGGGAGATTTCTCAGTGATTAGGAGCATCTCCAAGTGATAGGAGATCTCTAAGTGATACGGCCTCAGAATAATTTTCTCTTTCCCTCCAGGACATAGAGTGCTTTTCATTTTGTTTTGTCTTTCCTTTCCTTCCTGTATCTGTAATAAGTCTACATTACTGCCCTGGGGAAAACAATGTTGGTATTTTTTCTTTTAGATTTTATGTATTATGCATTTTTTTTTTCCGGGTGGTAATTGCCTTTTCATGTACTCTGCTCTAGAAGGATATTTGTTTGTGTCTTACTTCTCTGACAAGCATTTGTATAACTTTAGATTGTAGGCTTATTGGTTGCCCTTCAAACTCAACACTAATAATTGCAAGAAAAGCCAGTATCTTGGAAATCACCATAAGTTTTCTTGCTGACAGAATTAGTGTGATGCTCTTTTCAGCTTTCTGCTTTCTAGGGGGAAGCTAGAAGACCCATGTCTCTATATTTTAAATGCATCTCCTGATAAATGTACGAGTGTGGGGACAAAGCCCCAAAAAACAGTTTCCAGGCTCTCGGCCTCACATAGAAAGGTGCTGGTTCGAGTAGTAAATGGCCATCAACTGTGATCAGATGGCCAGCAGCTGTGGCTAGTTGGCCGTCAGCTGTAACCCGTAAGCCATTGGCCACTAATATAACTGCTGTGGCTACGCTAGCAGAAAAGATGGGGGCTAGCAAAGGCGGATTGCCGAGAGGCTGATGCCGCCGGTGAGAATATAGTGATATGACTCCCCTACTTATGGCTCCGTGGGTGTTCCTGTTTGGCCTAGCCATGTCCTGCGTTCTTATGTGGGGAGCGGGAGCAGAGACCCCGCCTGACACCCTCCGCGACACATGGCGTAGTCGGCAGGATACGGTGCCAGCCAAAGCTTTCCGAAGGGCAGTGAAGCAGTTTGTGCGTATGAAAGCTCAGTCTGAGGAAGACCAGGAGGAGCAGCTGTCGGAGAGCTCGATCCCCATGGAGGGGTGGAAAGATGTGGATGGTTCCCCAACCAGCAGAGGCCGGAGAAAGCGGAGGTTGTTGTTGCCCTGTGGGCTGGGAACTGCTTGCTGAGGCAGCCCGGATGCGGGACTTGTCCCAGGAGGAAACGCTTGCTGAGTCCTCCGTGGGTGATGAGGGTGAGGTCAAGGTCATCCCTCACCCCCAGGATAGCCCTGGCGAATGACTATGGACTATGGGGAATTGCCTTCTATCCCTGATTTAATGGACGCTTGACTGTTTGGGAACATACTACAATGTAGTGGGACTGGCGGATGTTTGATTTTGTGTCTTGACCGGCCGCCATTGAGCAGCTGTTGTTCCAGCACAGTACCCTGAGAGGCCCAGAGAGAGAGTGGCAGTGCCCTGAGAGGCCCTGGCTGTGTCCAGGAAGTCTGGCTGTGCCCAGAAATACTGGGGTGGTGCCCTGAGAAACCCTGGCTGTGCCCAGGGAGACTGGTGGTACCCTAAGAAGCCCAGGAAGTCTGGCTGTGCCCAGAAATACTGGTGGTGCCCTGAGAAACCCTGGCTGTGCTCAGAGAGCCTGGCTGTGTCCAGGATATTGCACTCACCTCCGGGCTCCTCACACAGGGCTCCTTGCGGAAGACTCTTGTCGCGTAGATTGTGAGGCGAGACCCTGTAGGGGTGGAGTGTGGGCACAAAGCCCCAAAAAACAGTTTCCAGGCTCTCGGCCTCACATAGAAAGGTGCTGGCTCGGGTAGTAAATGGTCATCAACTGTGATCAGATGGCCATCAGCTGTGACTAGTTGGCCATCAGCTGTAACCCATAAGCCATTGGCCACTAATATAACTGCTGTGGCTACGCTAGCAAAAAAGATGGGGGCTAGCAAGAGTGGATTGCAGAGAGGCTGATGCCGCCGGTGAAACTATAGTGATATGATTCCCCTGCCTATGGCTCCGTGGGTGTTCCTGTTTGGCCTCACCATATCCTGCATTCTTATGTGGGGAGCGGGAGCAGAGAACCCGCCTGACACGCTCCACGACAACACGAGTGAGTCTTAATTTTTGCTATTTGTTTTATATGTGTCTTGTTTTATATTTTTATTCTGTCATTTTGCCTTTTCTGTATTAATTTTATCTTCTATATATTTTAGTATACCATTTTAATTCTATTAACTTTTTAGTGTTATTTGCATTAATTTTTAGTTGTTGATCTAAAAATGGTAACATGCATCTTTATATTATTACAATCCTATTCAACTTAGCATAAAATTACTTTTGGTGAAATATAGAAATGTTTCAGTAATATATATTTTTAAAATGCACTCTATTCTAATTACGTTATGTATATTTCAAATGTATGATAAAACTAGTATAACAATTTTTGCATTACATTGTTATGTCCTTTAAAATATTTAACAGCATTATGTATTTATAATATATAGATTTTTATATAACTAGAATTATATAATTATATAAAATGACTGACATGTGTGTATAATCTACAACATGTTTACAATATCTAGTGCTATTCATTTATTCCTATATACCAAATTTGTCCTCTGGTCTAATTTCCCTTTGACATTAAGCATTTCACCTATTTTTAAAGTGAAACTCTGGTAACAATGAACTATGAAAATGTCATTGTTTCTATTTCTTTGTTGAAGAATTAGTTTCCTGAATAAGAAGGTGTTTATTGAAAATGGCTTTGGTTTCAGCATTTTGAGTACAAAGTTTTTTCCTAATGAAACAGGAGATTGTTAATAAGGCAAGATCCATAATCCTCTTTTTCCCCAAACAAAATTATAAAAGTGATTTTGGAAAGAAAACTTGTAGTCATTCCAGAAAAATTCTATTTTCAGAAATCTAAAGGAAGTCATCAAAATATATTATTTCTAGTTTAAAGTATTTCCTAACAATTGTATACTTAATTTGGATTGTGATAGGAAATGACACATATACATACATACACACTTTTTTCCACATTTTCATGTCAATTAGAATATGATTACTATTTTATTCCTTTGTTATTGTTGAGGAACAGATAACAAAGGAATAAAATATTAATCATAAACCAGAATACAGCTCAGAGTCTGCAAATTTCCCTTTGAAGTATAAGTTATAAAATTATTGAGACACAATTATAAAGTATGACAACATTGGAAGGTAAGCCCAAGGGAGATAGCAAAGAAAGGTCTCATTTGCATAAATAGAGTTGTATTAGAGAATGGCTACAACAGAATGAGTTATAATAAATAAGATTCAAAAATACTGTGACAAAATGACTAATCAAACAAATTTACTGCAATGAAGCAGTGAAAGTGGTAGCATAGAGCTTAATTATAAACAATAAATATTCAAAATGTACGGTCTCCTTTTTCTTTATTCATACCTTTCCAATTTCCAGAAATCTTTCTTTCTGTCACTGTGAATGGATAAATGATAGATAGATAGATAGATAGATAGATAGATAGATAGATAGATAGATAGATAGATGGAATGTGCTATATATATACATGTCTATATATGTACATGTCTTGGAATGAATGCTTGTGTTTCCCAAAATTCATATGCTTAAACACTCCCCAGTATAATGGTTTTAAATGTGTCCTCTAGGATATAATTAGAATTAGATGAGGTCATGAGGGTGGAGCTCTCATGAATGGAATTAGTGCCTGCATATGTCATTAGAGAGCTTGCTGCATAAGGATCCAAGAGGGTGGCAGTCTGCAACTTGGAAAAGGGTCCTCACTGGAACTTGTCTGTGCTGACACTGTGAACTTGGACTTTCAGCCCCCAGAAGAGTGAGAAACAAATCACTACTGCTTATAAGCCACCCAATCTATGATGTTCTGTTATAACAACCTGAAGAGACCAAGACTGTGTATATGATATATTTATAACTTAAACCAATGCATAGAAGGGATAATGAATTTACCAATATCTAAATTGTTTTATAGGTATATATTCATGACTCATCTATTGCCAGATTATTTTTGTCTATCTAGAGTTGACCAAGCAATTAAAAAGAAAATTTTAATCAGCAAAACTGACAGTGCCATTAGACACTATGCTCTAGAAATTAATTTAAATTAACCACAGAAACATGTCGCCATGCAGCAGCCTACCCGTCTGTCTCCTTGTACCTGCCCCCAAAGAAAGGAGAATCTGTGAGATGGATCCTTTCAGGGACTTTGCTTCACCTTTGTATTTGCACCTTAGTCTCCCTGCTTGGCCCCAGAAAGATGGCTGGTCAGCCAATGATGAGTAAGATTCCCCTACTGGGGGGGTTGCAACTCAAGCCAGGCACAGTCGAGTGGGGATCAACAGGAGAACACATGGGGTTCGAATAGGTGGGCACAGCCCCTCACTTTTCCCCAGCTAAGGAGAGCCTCTGCCTCTGTGGCTGTATTCCTTCCCACAACCTGCAGGGGAAGAGATTCAACGAAGTGCTGCTCTCCATCTATTCATGTGCATAAATGTTTTTCCCTTGGGGAAGTACATACATCCTGAGACTTATGGTTCTGCTGCCTGCAGGCAAGGGTGATTGGCTTGAATCAGTTTCCTATTATGATGTATAGAATTCACAGATCTTGAGATTGACAAGCTTTATCTCCTTTACTTCCCCACCTAACTAATAAAAGCTAATGCATTGGCCCATTAGGCACCCCAGCTCAGTCTGTGAGGCTGCTGGTCCCTTGGCCCTGCTTAACTCTATTCATGGTTACTATCTTTTCTTAACCCTGTGCCACCCTCCTCACTCCCCCACAACCCTCGTTGCGTGGGATGCAACAGAAATATATTGTTTTTTACTAACTCATGAAGAAAGCATTCTTCAAGAAGAAATGGGATCTATAAAAATGGCATCTGTGACCAAAAACAATAAAATGATAAGCTCTTTTAAATTTAAATAAGATTTTAAAATCTTGAGGGGAAATTAAAATAAACAGTAGGAACTAAAATCAAACAAATGTGTAAGAAAGCAAGGGCAGTAGGATAGGCACCAAACTCCCATCCAGATTACTGAGTGTGGGAACGGTGTTCTTAAATTACAAAGTCAGGTGATTTTAAATTAGACATCTACATGCACCCACCACAAAACAGATGTGAAGATGGAATAGAAACTTTCAAATACACACAGTTTAGAAAATATATCTCTAAGACTTTGTCTTTGACAGGTTAATTGAGATGATATCTTAGCCCATTCAAGCTGTATAAAGAATATCATAAATTGGGTGGCTTACAAACAACCAACATTCATTTCTCACTTCTATAGACTAGAAGGTCTGAGATTAATTTTCCCATGGATTATGATGTCTGGTGAGACCCTCACTTCCTCACTGACAGCTCTCTTCTCGCTGTAACCTCACATGGCAGAGGGCCCAAGGATCTCTCTGGAATGTCTTCTGAAAGAACACTGATCTCATTCACGGTGTCTCCACCCTCATAACCTAACTGCTCACAAAGTCATGCCTACCTTTTATTACCATCACTATGAGGGTTACGATGTCAACATGTGGATTTTTGGAGGACATAAAAACTTAGTCCATTGCAGATGGGTTGCTGCAAAATGCACTAGTGACCCAAGAAGAAGGATCATATGAAGGCTAGGAGGAAAACTTTTAAACTGGCTACAAATTTTATGTTGAGGGATAAAAATCATCAAACTATGCAGAGAGGAGTTCCTCAGTGGTCTTGATTGCCAGATCAGAAAGGTAGAATTTACTGGTTAGAATGCACAGAAATTCAGAAAGAGTATATAAGAAAAGGCATTACAGAGGTCACAATGTTAATCTTGGTGCTACTGCAATTTACCTGAGTGAATGTTTTAAGTTATACTTAACCTTCAGTGTCACAGTTAGAAGGACCGGAATATAAACTGGCAGAACAACTTCAGAGGCTAAAGGAGGATAAATCAGGTCCAAGCAGCCAACAACATGGATACGCTCAGGAAAATTAAAGAAGTTCCTACACCCAGAAGATGTCCTCAAATGTGCACAGTCTTGTGTTAAGGGTGGTTGTGGGAGGAGTTTACCTTCTAATCTGTGAAAATTGATACTGAGAAATTAAATTGCATTCACTGATTAAGTTAGGAAATTTATTATGTGAATAAGACACAATTTCAATGCCCTGAAGAAACTCAGAAAGATAAATATGATCTAAAAAGTTATTTTCAAGGTAAATTGTGTAAATACACACACACACACACACACACACACACACGAGGTGTGATCAAACAATGTGGTGAATATTTAAATTAAAAAAATATTACAGTAAAAGACACATTGCTATTAATCCCCCTCAAAAGACTCACCCTTGCTTCAAACACACTTATCCTATCGTTCTTGCCACGCTCTGAAGCAGTTCTGGGAAGTCCTTTTTCATGACTGTCTTAGTTGCCATGTCCAGAATCAATTCAAAACATTAACCTTTCAAGGTCATTTTGACTTTGAGGAAGAGCCAGAAGTAGCATGGTGCCAGATCCAGTGAATAAGGTGGATAAGGACACACCATAATGTTTTTTTTGACAGAAATCGCCATACCAGAAGCAATATGTGAAATGGAGCGTTGTTATGATGGAAGATGAAATAAAGACACTCACAAAAGAGTACTTCCAGAACTGCTTAAGAAAATGGTAAGAACAATGGGATAAGTGTGTTCAAAGTATTTTGAGGGGGATTAATGACAATGTGTCTTTTACTGTAATATATATATATATATACATATATATATATATATATATATATACATACATATAATTTTTAATTTAAGCATTCACTGCATTTTTTACCACACTTCATGTATTTGTATGTGTGTATGCAAATTTATAGCTTATTATAATCAGTGTTATTCTAGATTTCCTTTTTAATTTAAGGCAATTATAGGTACAACAGCTAAATTTACTTCTAAATCTAAGTCTGTTAGCAGACAAGAAAAAGTGCAGCTATAGTATCATCTTGCTTCAGATTGTAACACTGTAGGAGGGTCCTTCAGACATGTGGTTTAATTCTACTTTACCTCTTTCAGAGAATTCAATCATCACACCATACCGCCCCCCCTTCTCTTTTTTTGTACAGTTCCCCTGATTCTTGTTGTCTTGCCACAGACTTATTTTTTTTAAGTCACATATGAAATCACAGATAAAACTTGCATTCTTCTTTCCTGCCTTATTTCTGTCTCCTAAACACCAAAGCTGTGAAATATGAAAATATGACTTGTCCATGTTTCCAACCTCAGCTGGATCTGCATTGCTGCTGAACAACACTGGTTAATTCCTATCATATCTTCTGCAGCAGTATTCTTCTCTATTTAAATTGTTTCCCCTCCGTTCAGTTATGATTCAGGAGGAGTGAAAAAGACATTCATTAACCTTCAGCTTTCTGCTCTCTCTCTTCTCCTGTTTTTATTTTTCACCAAAGATACACACACACACACACACACACACACACACACACACACACAAAATGACAGAGAGGGGAGAGAGAGGCAGAGACAGAGAGAGAGAGAGAGAGAGAGAGAGAGAGAGAGGGAGAGAAGGAGGGAGAATCTTCTCTTCCAATTTAAATCTGTATAATCTGAGTTAACCCAAAACTATCTTCTCTGAAAACCTAGTCTATAAATTATTATTTCTGCTTCTTAGAATACTTCTCATTGCTTTTACGACAAGGGTCACAAGTGTCCTCAGTTGCTATTAAACAAAATACAAATTACAATACTTCTGTACCATTATAACTTATTTTTTTTTCCTTCTAGTTTTAATACATGGATAAGAGACCAATTTGACAAACTTACCCAACCTTCTCTAATTCATCCCTATTTTTGAACATTTTTTGGTTATTTTCTTGACATTCCTTAACCCAAACACTTACACTTCTCTATCCATGGTTAGTTATGACTACCAGCTTTTCAAATTCAAATATTTTTAATATGTTCTATTTTCCTTAAATTCTTTATAATATTTAATTGTAAATCACTTTCGTAAAATATCATTTTTTAAAATATTGCTGCTTATTTTTCATTTTCTTTCTAAATTCATGTTTAAAAAACTTCTCTGATAAGCTTCCCATTTTGCCTGTATTAATTACCTCTCCCCAGATTTAATATTGTCAACTACCTATTCGTCTTCTATTTTAATTCATTGGTTAATGCAGATATTTATTTGGCAGTGTGCTCAACTGGTCTATGCAAAATAATTAAAAAAGTAAACAAAATAGAGAACAGTCTGCTATAATAGTTTACATGCTAGCTCTGCACTATCCAAGATGATAGCCACTGGTCTTATGTGGCTATTTAAATTACAACTTAAAGGTGATAGGTTAAGTGAACTTAAAATCCATTTTCTCAGTCACTCTATCATCATTTCATGTCATCAAAATCCAATATGGCAGTAATTATAAATTGGAAAGCCCAGATACAGGGTATTTCCCTCATGAGGAAAGTTCCATTGGATAGTATTGCTCTAGCCAGAGGAGACAGATAAGTAAACTAGTAAAAAATAAACTGTACTTTGCATGGTATAGTACTATGGGGGAATGTAAAGAATGGCGAAGGTGCAGAAAGTGTGAAAGTGAGGCATAATCTGTTTTATAATGGTGTTCAGGGAGAGCTTTGTTAAAGATATATTTGAGTAGAGACTTAAAAAATGAGAGTTCCAGCTATGAAGATACAATGGAAAAGAATATTCCAGGTGGAGAGATTAGGAAGTGCAAATGTTCTAAGGTATAACTGTGCTTAGTTTATACCAAAAAGAGCATGGAGGCCTGTTTGTGTGTCTGAAGAAGAGTAATAGTGGGAGAAGTAAGAAAGGGATTTTGTAACATTGTACCAACAAAAGAGAAGTGGTCAAATATAGGATATATTCTGAATGAAGAGCCAAAAATATATGCTGACCATGGCCTGAAGAACAAGAAGGTAGGCTACTACTCATCAATTTCATGGAGAAAGACCGTAACATTAGCAGATTTTTACTAGAGGACTGCAATTGGGAGATGACTTTGGGTCATGTTGATCCTGAAAAACCTATTTCATGTCCAAGCAAAACAGTCAAATAGTGTTAAAGATATTGTTAGAGTTCAGCATAGAGATAAAACTGGAGGACTTGCTACTGTATAGATGTTACATCAACAGTTTAATGGGCAATATCACCTAGGAAATAGGTAAAATGGAGATGTTCAAGAACTGAGCCCTGGATTTCTCCAACTTTTTTCCCAATAAACCAGAAAAGGATTCCAATCCCTTTGGACAAAATCAGGTGTGCATGGTTTCTGGACAGCAGATGCAGAAAGGTTTTTAAGAGGGGATTGATAACTTCTACCAAACTCTGCTAACAGGTCAAGAAAAATGAAGTTAGAAAACGGATCATTGAACTTTGCAATACAGAGACTGTTGATGAAATTCATAGGAACAGGTTTTCTGGAGTGAGTGTGAGAATGAAATTCTAATTACAGTTATCACCCTCCCTATAAATTGTTTCATCATCTGCTTTCAGAGACACTAATGATCATATCCTTGACATGTGTCTATACTTCCCATAAGTCTCTCCAATTTCCAGGTAAAACCATTTACCAGTTGTAGTAGACTTCATCTTTTCAAATTTATCACATCAGTCTCCTTAGTTTCCTATTTCCATTCACTCTGCCATCAACACACATCAAGTTTGAAAGTTCATATGCACACATGATTTCATCAGCCTTTGCATTTTTTCTTGCCTCTTTCAAGAGTGACTTAGTTCCAAGTCATCATTGTACCTTGGATGTATTAATTTTAAAAATGAAGTTTCCTAGTTTGTCATTTATTTATTAGAAAAACTTAATTGCTCATGCCATGTCTCATTGAATATAACCCAATTTCTCTTCAACTGCATTTTTTTCATTGAATATACTTAATAGTCCATTTTTTTAATCTTTCATTTTAATTATATGCTTCTTCAACTGTAGATCTGTCACGTCTCTGTATAAAGCATCTTTGAAATACTTGCCTATAAACAACAGCTCCATTTCTTCACCTATCTCTCTATTCTTAACCTAAAATAATCTTTTCTACCACATAACTTCTCTGAAATGGCATTTGTAACATTTTTATTGATTTTTCCATCTGGAAAGCTGATGGTCAATATCCTTTTACTTGCCATATCAGCATTTCCTGCCCTTTTGGGCTCTTTTTTGAAACAATTCTGTAACATCACACTCTTGGCTTTCTTTTAACTTTTACTTATTCGTTCTTGATCTCCTTTCATCCGTACTCAACTTGGTCAGTTTTATGAGGTTTATTGCTCCTTTACTGCTCCAACTCCAGTGTGAAGGTTACGCTTAAACTTCTAAATGAAGTCTAGACTCACTCTTTGAAATTGCAAACCTGCCTTTTTGCTTGGATGTTTACTTCAAAGAAATCTTACAGATATCTAAAGCTGAATTAATAGTTGTATGCCTTTAAAGGGTTTTATTTTCTACTTTTACTTTTCTATCACAGTCAATATGAATATCATTAAACTAAACATCACAATCGGTGACCAAGAGTAACTTTGGATAACTCTGACTTTTTCATTTCTAATTTTTCACTATGCACTCCTCTTAAAAAAAAAAAATTACGATTTTTAATATTGAAAAATCTTATATATTTTTTTCTTCAAATTAGTGTATAGATATCTATCTCTCAACCACTTATTTGGAGCAATCATTAGCTTTGTAGAGTTGTGTACTTTGGTATCATAGTCTTCTGACAATAGCTGTCCACTTTAGTGACATTTTTATTTTTTCTCTTCAAACCTCTTGTCCCTCCCAACTCTTCCAAAATCTCCTTCAGTCAACAGTGTTTTATTTTTGAAATGAAGTTCCAATTATATATATATATATATATATATATATATATATATATATATATATATATATGAATATATATATTCATGAAAATATTTCTCCACTATCTTGGTATAGAGGATAAAGTAACTTAAAAGATCCTAAAACATCTGAGACTGGCTTACTTTCCTATCTCCCATACAACAGAACAACACTTGTCTATCTGTGATCCAGTTACACTGACCTTCCATTTTATACATACATTCTTACATACATCTAACACTTTTTTTTCTCCTCTCACCTCATCACAAACTTGTTTCAATGATGTTGTTAACCTTTTTTTGATACCAGAGGGATTATTCTTTATGAATTTGTACCAACTGGACAAATAAAACCAAGTTTTATTAAAAACCAAGTTTACTATTTGGAAGTGCTGAAAAAGTTGCGTGAAAAAGTTAGACATCCTGAACTTTTCACCAATAGTTCATGGCTCTTCCATCACAACAATGCACCAGCTCACACAGCACTGTCTGTGAGGGAGTTTTTATCCAGTAAACAAATAACTGTATTGGAACACGCTCCCTACTCACCTGATCTTGCCCCCAAGGACTTCTTTCTTTACCTGAAGATAAAGGAAATATTGAAATAAAGACATTTTGATGACATTCAGTACATCAAGTGTAATATGATGACACCTCTGATGCCATTCCAGGAAAAGAGTTCCAAAATTTCTCCTAAGTGTGGACTAGGCACTGAAGTCAGTTCATAATTTCCCAAGGGTAGCATTTAGAAGGTGTCTATGGTGATATATATATATATATATATATATATATATATATATATATATATATATATATATATAATCGCTGTGTACTTTGGTATCATAGCCTTCTGACAATCATATAGTTGCAATTTTAGATATAGTCATATAATCCTATCATTCATTTCTATTTTCTTTGTAGACTCTACCTTCCAACCTGGTATTTCTTATAATGTGAGCATGAATTATTAGTACAGGATACCATGTCTAAAATTGTAGTCCAAAATAAATTATTTGTTTAGTTAATTAATTTCTGTAAATTAATTTTTTCTACAATATGTTTCTAAACTACATTCATGGCTTTCTGAACTATATTCATGGCTATATTCCCCTACATTTGCTCACTCTAGAATAACAACTTATGACTTGTTGTTTGTGAACATGTTTCTTGTTTTAATATTTTCCCTACATTTCATTCTATTTCTGTCATGCCCTCTTACCCAAATCTCTAGTTTCCATCTTTTGAAATTCTATACAAATTTGAAAGCCCACCTTGAATGTCATCTCCTCAGTAATATATTTCCATCCTTTTAGTTTTATAATTTTAAAGAATCTCTTCAAAGGTGCTTACAGTATATTGTATTATGGTGACTTTCACACTTTTCTTACTTCCTTGTATACCCCAAGGGGACTGGAGGCTCCCTGAGTGCAAGGACAGTGATTTAATTTTTTGCTTTCCATCCCTAAAATGTCTTAGTCAGTGCTTTGATGGTTAAAGTCAATCCCCTTTTTTTAAAAAAATTTGAAATGCTCAAGGTCACAAAGGAAAGACAAGTATCAGAATCTGCTTCAAAGAATTATATGAAGAACTTGAAGCCTGAGCAAAAATTTCTTGGCAATATACTCATACTGTATTATTAAAATCCAACTTCAAGTGGACATGAAAATTATAGACTTATAACATTATAATTTGTTTGCTATTAACATTTATTTTTAATTAAATGAGAAAAAAACCTAAATACATTGTCATCTATTAGCCTGTTTGGCCAGTGGCATAATACTTCTTCACATGGCTATAATCTTGGGACATTATATAACACACTTTAGTTAGGCTAAATAATTTTAAGTGATGCAACTGTAACATCACTTAAAGTAAATCCTGAAAACATCAAAGCAATTTACAAAATAATAGTAGTCATGCTTTTTGCACTTTGCTTATAGTTCCTAGCCATACCTAATGATGCATTTATTGATTTACATTTTCTATGATTACCAAGATTAATTATTTCTCAAGTTGCCTGGTTAGGTATATACACCATAGTCAATAAAATTTGATGTTCATTTTAGAAAATCAATATATACTTATAAATTATGTAATTTTTTTGTAATATTTATAACTGAAAAAACAATTTGTTCTTTCAACTGAAAATACATTTTTGGAAATCCTTATGTTTGACAAAGATAACTTACAAAAGATTATAATTTGTTGAAATAAATATAAATTGTTTTTATTCAGTTTTTACTTTAACTCTGATATTCTTTTATGAATCATTTAATTGTTATTGGTGAAATGTCTAAGAATAGGTAGAATTGATTCAAATTTTTATACAGGATAACAATACTCAAATATATAGCAGCTTACATTCATAAGAAAACATACCTATCAATAGCAGATGCAAAGGATGGGAAGATGTTACAAGGTGATAACATACAATATATGGAACATTTGTTCTCCTTGTAATACCCAGCTCCCCAGTGAGTATTGAGACACCTCATTTATATATACAGATTTATTTCCAAAAAGTGAAGGAAGATCTGTGTGGCAAAAATAAAACTGGAAGTGTATGAAATGTGAACATGAAATGATAGTAACACTACTACTCTGAAATGAATTGTGTGTCCCCCAAATTCATATGTTGAAGCCTTATTGTCAACTGTGATGATAATTAGAGATGGGACCTTTGGGAGATAATTAAATTTGGATGAGGTCATGAATCTGATGTCTTCATGCTGGAATCAGTGTCCTTATAAAAAGAGATACCAGAGACCTTGCTCTCTTACTTTCTCCCCACTGTGGTAAGACAAGCAAAGGAGGACATCCACATATTCGAAAGAGAGGTCTCACCAGAAACTGACTATGGTGGTGACTTGCTCTTAGACTTCTAGCTTTCAGATCTGTGAGAAAATAAATTTCTGTTGTTGAAGTCCCCCAGTATATGATATTTTGTTATGGCAGCCTGAAGCAACTAATATAACCAAGAGTCACACACAAAATTAGACATTATTTTCATACTGCCAAAGTAGGTTTAAAACCTGGGTACTGCTGAAATTTGTTATTAAAAGATGTTTACCCATGGAGAAGTAATTTAAGTTGTATAATCAAGACTCTCTCAAGAAAAGACTTTTAATTTCGAAACAAACTCAACTTTATTCAGTTTTAGTAATCAAGCATCCTTTACTCTCAGTCTATTATTTTGGTTGTGAATTTCTTAAAGGGTGAAATCCAAAAGTTAAAGATATGCAATATAATTTTACTTATGGCAACATTTTTATTTCTTTGGAGTAATGAGATACATTCTCGTGGCCTAGTCCCTTGGTAAATTTTTCAGAGTAAAAATGACTAACTAGGCAGTGAAGATACATTTGGAATATTTCAAAATAATAACTGCTTAGATTGAAGCTCATATAATTGTATAGCTGGCAGAGATTACTCCCTTCTCTTCCTTCATATTTTATAGATCAGGAAGCATTAGGTTAAAATCATTTATAAACTTATTTATAGAGGCAGGAGAGGTAACCAGGTATTGTAACATCCATTAAGTTTCTTTGTAGTATTTGTTCTATGTATTATTTTATATACTTTTTTTAAATTCCTAATCATTGTTAATTTAAAAGTAAATGTGTATGTGAAAAAGCTATACCGTCTTTTGAAAATCAAAACAAAAATTAAATAGATTCATTTGAACACTAAAATGTGAATATTTTTCAAACAAACAAAAGTAAAGTACAGGTCTAATTTTATCAGTATTCTGTCATTATAACTAGGCACTCTGTTGATTATCTAATTGACAAGTAACAAATATTTTAAACTAATAATATTTACAAATTCAACGTAATCTATGTAAACATTATGCGCCCAATTAACTACATGGTGATTTGAATGATATATAATACATAGTCTGGCATTTAATAGTACAATCAACACTAAAGAAGCATTAGTCATAACATTTAGGAGCTTGGAACATAGAAGTGATCACATATATATTAATTAATTAAATAAAACAATAAGTAAAATAGTTTCTCCTCTTAAAAGATTTACTGTATTTAGATATTTTAGTAAATACATAAAAGTAAGCATATATTATTCATGTTATTTCATTCTGAATGTAACTGTTCATCCAAATATTGTTTATTTCCAGGCATTTGATATCAATATTTATTAATTAGAGTCTCTACTGTTCTACAGGCAGTACATAAACGTGTGGTTATTTAAAAGTAAGTTCTCTTGAGAAAAAGAACTCATGGCATAATTTTGACAGAAAAAAATGTAACCAACTCTAAAGTAATGTAAAGTTCCTTTGGAATTTTAAAAATGTGTGCTTCTATCAATACTTATACTTATTTCTGTTGCCTCGATGAGTCTACACCCAGGAGCCCAGTGTACTGTCATTTTACTGAAAAGGCCAAGGGATTGAGAGGTTAATATGAATTTGGATATATCCATGCAATGGAATCCTATTCAGCAATGAGAATGAACAAACTACATCCAAATTTAACACTAATGGATGAAAGCTATATGCAAAATATTGAGGAAAATTAGACTGAAAGATTACATATTGAATGTATTTTATATTAAGTGTGAAAACAGACAAAATATATATGATTTCACATGTCAGGATGGTTGTAATTCCTTTCAAAGGAAGGGACACTTGTAACCACACACACACACACACACACACACACACACACAAAAAGGGATATAAAGGAAACTTCACAGAATCTGGTAATATTCTGTTTCTTGCTATAGATGCTTGTCACATGGATGTGTTTACTTTCAGTAAATGTGCCACCAGTGCAATTATACAATTGTAAACTATTCTAGATTTCAGTTATAAATTCAATAAAAATTTTGGTATTAAAGAATAACATGATAAATACTCTGAAAAGCCCTCAGAAGTTATATAGCATATAGTGGTAAGTCTAGAACTGTCAAGCATGAATTGAAAATATGCATGTTTCATTAAAATCCATGAAAAATTTCCTATTACCTCTGCATATCTAAGAAATGAAAATATAATTATCAGTTCTCCTTGAAAGAACACTTATAAATTACTGTTATTTGAAATAAGCCTGTAGCTGAAAAGATTGTCATTTTTCGTTATTATAGGTAACATGACTACTTTGGGGTTCTTGGCAAAATTATTATAAATATTCAAAGTCATCTGTTCATTATCCATTTAGTCAAGCATTTTAAGTCTGCAAAGTCCAAAATACTACTCTCTTACTTGGAGCCCTAGTACTTTTTGTTCCTTAAAACCTATCATTTCTGTTCTTTAGTTTGAAGAAAGAGTTTAATGCTCTACGTACTGTACCCATCTAATTTTATTTAAAATAGAGAAATCATGTGGTATCTGAAAAAAAAAAAAAACTATGCTAAATTTTCCTTACAAAGATTTGTCATAAACTCATGTTTTCCAGAATAAGTTATCAATGTACCAACAGATGTCCTCCACTCCCCTTACCACACTCCCCCATTCAATATCTGAGATTAACTGGAAACTTCTCACGGGAAAGATGTAAAGTTCCAAGTGACTTTTTTCTGAAGAGGTCATGACAGTTAAAGTGGATAAATTAAGAATCTTGGGAGAAGAAGGAGCTATTTGTGCATTCGTGTGCCTGCTAGTACATGCTTATGAGAAATGCTTTACCAGACAATAAAAACTTCAGAATTTGTTCTTTATTTCTATATTGTAGCTCTTTGCAAATATAAAACCTGATTGCTTTAATGAGGAGTATCCACATACTAAATAAATTGGGCTTCTAACTTACCAAATTCTGATTTTTAATTTTTTTTTAGCATGAATCTGAGTCAAATATCTGTATTTTTCTATGATTTTTGGAAAGTAGAATGAGAACAGAAATGTGGTTAAATTACCCGTTAGTAAGTGTTCAAGCCAGGGAAATTTTATGTTACCTATTTCTAAAATTATTTTAAAATTGAAAAGTGAGATTTTCTCTTACATAAAATATAGGAACATCATCAAAAAATATTTATCATTTTAAAAACTTTATCATCTTTATCATCATTATCAATAAAATAGCAAAATCGTAAGGATATCTGGTGAAAAAAATATTCCAGTGGGTAACATGCCTTTCTAAGGAGAGATAGGACACATAAAGTGTTTCGCCTAAGATGTAATCATAGGAGATAGATTTAGCTACCATAAAATCATGTTGGATGAAAAAATAAAACTAGCATTTTAATGAATTATTAAATGTTGATTATGGGCTAGCACAAGAGTTTAGAATCCCTAAAATTCCCAGATATAACAGGAGACTTTGATCCACTCATCAACCCTTTTCACAGGCCACGTGCTCACGAGAGAGACTGAGAACAAAGGAGAAATACCTACTGCCCGTGATATATCTCCTGTCAATGTATAGAGGTGAACAGGAGAGTCTAAGGCAACATGCTTCTTTACCAAACCCCACACAACTAAAAGGTGAAAGTTGGCTGCCCTGAGCAGCATGCACGTAAAAACCATCCACTCACACCCCAGAATTTGATGTGATGAGAGAAGCTCTTTGCTGCTGAAGGAAGAAATGGAACCCTACCTGCCCAAGATCCTTCACTCTGTGAAGCAGAAACTGCCATTGGGGGAAAACAGAAACATGACCCGGATCCTGAATCCTATACATTATAAACAGCCAAGGTTGGCTACCCCTGGGAGAGGGGCAGAAAGACTGTGCACTGACCTAAGAAGGCAAAGCTCTCCGCTGCTTCAGGAATTGCAGAAAATTTGCCTACTATAGACTTTGTAAACTGATGACATTAATCTATCTGGTCTAAAAAGCTGAGCAGGAAACACAACCATCTCTGACTGTGTATTGGTATGAGGCAAACTTGCCATGACTGAGAGAGTGCCAGGAAAACGCTTTGAATTCAGGACCTCACACGGAATAGGAGGAAATGATCCTTTGCCACAGAGGGGTAGAAATGCTAAAAAGCCCAAGACTTGAGGCTCAAGGAATCAGGACCTGCTTCAGGTTGCATGGGGAGCAGGGAAACTGCAAAGTCTCTCCCTCACTGTAAGTCTTCCATTGGGTAGCAAGTAATGACTTCTTGCTGAGGGAAGAACAAAACACGGAGAGAAACCCGTCTTTAGCAAAAGTCTTCCTGGGTCAGCAGAAAGCTGAAGGTGGAGCAAGAACACAGAGAACCTCATGAATTTCAGGCCACATACACATCAAAAGCAGCAGCAGCCTATCACCAGAGGATTTTCAGATCCATGGTGCACTAAGCATAACTAAAGTAACCAACAAATCCAAACCACAGCCAACTACAAACTAGATGGACCCAACCCCTCACAGTAAGTGCTGAGCTCATTTCTGGCATAAATGGTATTTACCTCTATTTCTCTCTTTTATATACAGTGTCTGACATTTAATCAAATAATACGAGACACACCAATAAAAAGGATAAGTGTATGACCCACTGTCAAGTAATAGTCAATTGAACTGGATCAGATTTAGAACAGTAAGGGACCTAAAAATAATAGAGACTTAATGTTAACCATGAGCTATAGATAATAGTTGTAAGGTGAGCAACATGAAAATAAACTGTTTAGGGGTTTCAGAAAATATTAAAATATATAAAGATGTATATATATATATATATGCGCATGTGTGTATGTGTCTGTGTGTAATAAAGAATCCCTATGACTGGCTTATGGCCAGAATAGATAGAACAGGAAAAAGATTTAATTAACTTGAAGGTGTGACAATATCAACTTCCTAAACAAAGAATAAAATTAAAACTGGGAAAAATGGAATAAATCATTTGAAACCATGGGATCATATTAAAAACATTCAAATATACAAGTGTTACAGATCCAAGAGGAGAAGAAAAAGGGAATGAGTCACAACAACTACTTTAAGAGATTAGGATGACAATTTTACAAATGTTTGAAAGCAAGCAAACAAACAAATAAACGCACACCTGGAAGAAGTTACTTGAAGTGTGATAAATAAAACAAAAACAAAGCCAGATACATCACAATTAAACTACTGAAAACTAAGACATTGAAAAATTTTAAAGGAAGCCAGAGAAGAAAGAAAGACATAGAATAAAATTGATGGTAAAAAGGATAGGTAAATTCCCATAAAACAGTAGAAGCCAGAAAACAATAGAATTAAATCTTTAATAAGCTGGAAAAAAATAAAAAGATTGAACTATTTCTTGTGAAATCATATTTCAAAAACAAACTAAATGACAGAAAAAAAAATCTGAAAGAATTTGTCTCCAGTAAAATTACACTACAAAAAGAAAATGCTAAATAAATAAATAAGTAAAATTTAAAACAGAACAATATAAACAACGTGGAGACAATAAATACACAGAACTCATCCAAATTTCCTATTTATATACAAATATATCATTAAATTTTAGAAGTGAAAATAAATAACAAGAGTTCTGGAGTTTTGCCCCTGTGTTAGGGCTCCGGTGAAGTCATAGAGCTAGATTATATGGGATGAAAGCTGTGGTCTCACTGCCCCTGATGATTTGAGGATGAGTCCCCAGCTCCGGGCAATGGAGAAGAAAGAAGGAAATGAAAGGTAATGGAGAATGACAGAAGAAAATCATCTTGAAAGTATTGAGAATGAATAGATTTGAAAGAATGGATTTGTGAAAGAGGATCTGAATACCACTCACATTGTCATCCTCAACAAATGAACTGTGGACATTTCATTAACAGCATTTGGAGGAAGTTCAGATTAGGGCTAATTGCTTGTTGTGAGGAAAAGAACAGATAAATGTCAGTATAAAATTAGGAAAAATGGTTCTTAGTCACTAATGATTTCAAAAGTTGTTCTGATAATTCAAGTCAGCAGTTTCTGAACTCCATCAAAAAAAGGCATTCCCTTTAGAATTACAAGGTATTTTTGATAAAAAGGAGGGAGGTGGATGTTAAAGTTGAAGACAAGAAAAATGAAGCATGTACATCAACGAAGCATGAATGTCATCCCTTCTCAGGACAGGTCGCACATTGGAAAATGCCCCACCAATTTTATTTCTAAAGCAAAGAATATTGAGGATGAAAATAAAGGTACTCTGTCTATTGTCCCCCTAAATCATTGCAACTCTTAAAAAAATACAGAAGTGTTAGCCCATTTGGAAGAGGATCATGAAGAAATGTTGTATTTCCCATTGGCACATAATAGCTATTCATTTTTGTGTGAGCACTGCTTGAGTCATATTCCACAAATTGTGGGTAAGCCACATCAGAGACTTCATCGAAAACACCTAGAATATGAAAGGAGTGCTCTCTTGTCCTGGCAGAAGCTCTTCCTTTCTTCAATTGCTAGACAAAACGCTCACTTAGAGAAGCAGATTTGCACAGTGCTGCAGTCATTGGAGACTCCAACAAAAGAGTTGAGCATTTCAGAGAACTTCCATAGCATTGATTTTTAATAGACTAACTAGGAAATTTCCAGAGAAATAATGGTTGTAAGTGAACACAAATGAAGATTGAGCAAAAACAGGTCAGAATAACAGGACTTTTGATCCAAGTCCTTTTGTAGTGTCTCCTAATGAGAGAAAATTTCTAAAAATACATACAAGTGAGTAAAGTAAAATAGGATTGGAGCTCTGTTCCTAGAATTCAGCACATTTTTCAAAAATAATGCTCAGAGAGAAAAATATACTTATTTTTAAATACTAATCAATCAACATAAGGGGTATTATAATAGTTTTATAATTGATATTTTAACATGGTATAAATTAGCAAGTATGTTGTTTTTTATAACCCTTAAGTGAAGAAAAGTTTAATTCAAGAATATAAACAAGGGCATTTCATAAGCTTAAAGGTGTCAGTTAATTAAAGACATAATATTAATGTGCATGCATACTAAACTCCCAAATGTGTAATTAGAAGAACCTTCAAAAACAAACAAACAACAACAAAAGTAAACTGAGAGTAATAGCAAAAAGGAAAATAAAAATAAACAACTGCATAAATCAATGAAACAGAAGACAAGTAAGAAGGAGGGAATCAATAAATGAAAGAATCAATAGAAAGCAAAAAAGTTGTTTCTTCATAGAAAAATCAATAAAATTCATGAAACCTGTCACAATAATGAAGAAAACAGGAACAGGAAAAACACAGATTAATAATATCAGAAATTAAAGAGCCAACACTGCAACATATCTTTTAGATATTAAAATACTAATCAAGGGATATTTTGAAGATCTCTACGGTGATAAATTTGAAAACCAATACTGAAAATTACCTTAAAAGACACATACAACCAACCTCTCCCAAAAAGAATAGATACACTAAACATTCCTGTGTTTATTTAAATATTTATAAACAACTTACCACAATATAACACCAGTTCTATATTGCTTCACTGATGAAGTCAGACATTTAGGAAGAAAGAATATCAATCTTGCATAAGCTTTTTCAGAAAGTAGAGAAAGGAGTAAAGGCTTCCTAGCTAATTTTGTGAGGCCACTAAAACCCTGATGGCAAAAGCAGACAAGGATATTGCCAAGAGAGAAGGAAGGAAGGAAGGAAGGAAGGAAGGAAGGAAGGAAGGAAGGAAGGAAGGAAGGAAGGAAGGAAGGAAGGAAGGAAGGAAGAAAGAGATAAAGAAAACTACGGAACAGTATATTTTATGAAAACAAATGCAAAAGTTACTAAAATATTAGCAAATCAAGTCCATCATTATAGTTAAATGAAAACACAGCATTATATTGTGAGGTTTATACCATAGTTTTATCTATAAACCACAGATTTATACTGTGCAAAAATAGTTTATCATTCAAAAATTACTGTTTTGTAATATCAATAGATTAAGAGAGAATATTATTTGATCATTTCAATAAAGGCAGGGAAGTATTGAAAAGGTAAAATGCTGATTTTTCATTAAATATATCAGAAATTATGACTAGTTGGTTTCCTCAATCTGATAAAAGATACCAATAAAAAGCCAGTAGCTAATATTTTAATCTTAAATGGAAATTAAATTAAATCCATAGACAAATGTCAGGAGAATTGACATCTAAATTATATTAAAACTCTCAATCCATAGGTCTAGTATATTTCTACAGTTATTTAAATCTTTTTCAATTTATATCATCAAGTTTTATAGCTTAGAGTTTATAAAGTCTGCACTTATTTGTTAAATTTGTACTTCAGTATTGATAATTTTTGATGCTATTTTAAATAGTAATTTTACAATTTCAATTAAAATTCTCTATTAATATATACAAATAAAATAAATTTCTAAAGTTTATTTGTGTCCTGAAACATTACTAAATTCACTTAATGTATCTTACTTTTCTTGTAAATTTGTTCATTTTTCCTTCAATACAATCTTATCTTTTCAGAATTCAGAGTTTTATTATTTCCTTTTAAATTACTATGCCCTAAATTCATTTTAACTTTATCATTGAACTGGTAATACATCTAATTACAAAATGAAATAAAAGTGATGTGAATTGACTGCAAGACCATGGGGGAAATTTCTGATGTACTGAAATTTTCTCTCTCGTAATATGCATTGATTGCATAGTACTTTGTATCTGAGCCTTTCACCTTAAGCAAAGTATACCTTAATTTTTTATCTGTAGTATGTAAAATATAAGAGAATACAGATATTTTATTTTTGAGTTTTTCCTTGTCATATATATATATATATAATGTATATGTATATATATATATTCTTGTTATATATATTCTTGATATATATATGTTATTACATATATATACATATATGTGTGTGTGTATATATATATATATATATATATATATATATATATATCCTTCATCTTGCTACTATTTGCATGCATCTATTTATTTTGATAGTAACTGAATACTTCCTACTGTAGTAGATTGTATCATTGGTCCCAAATCTTTACTTCTCTGTATTTATGACCTTTGTTGTGTAGAATCATATTGTCCTTCCACTCTGATTCTACCCTTGCCAATGTTCATTGTTTTGGCAAATAGAATGGGGAAGCTACAGTGTGTCAGGTTTATGCCTGATTCTAAAAAGGTTCGGTGCATTTGCATTTGCTCTCGTTGGTGTTCATATTCCCATCGGAACTTGGACATGCTAGCCTGTTGGAGGAGAGGAACATGTGGAGAGATCTGATCATCCTAAGCCATTCCTTCCAAGACTAACCCAACCTGAATAAGAACCAGCCGACAGCCAAACATGTCCAGAATTGAATCAGCTGAATCCGGATATAATAACAGTAAATGATTATTGTTTTTTATCATTGATATGAATATTATTGAGTCACTATAAATGAAACACTGCTAATCTGTTTTCTTGATTATAAGAAGTTTTCCTTTCCCTACATGATTTTGCTTTTCAGAATACTAATGGAAAATATATTTGAATTGCATATCTATTTATACTGCTAACATCTTAGATAAAGAAAAGGAAATATATTTTCTTTTCTTTATCTAAGATGTTTTCTTTATCTAACATATATATATATATATATATATATATATATATACACATATATATATATCACACACACACACACACACACACACACATATATATATATATATATATTCTACAAATAGTAAAACAAATGAATAAACATGAACATTAACCATTTAGGACATTCAAAAACACATTCTGGCACTGGTAAATGTGTTTTGCATTTTTTATTTGTTTTTATATCTCTATTTTCTATTTTATGATATTATAACAAGGCTGTATATCATTTAGATTTTAACTCCATTCAGCTTTATAAAATTCTCAATTTTAGAATAACTTGTAATTGAAATATATTGCTCTGAGTATCAGAAAAGTTAAGTAGAAACGGACTCCTTTGCCTAACCATTGTAGAAAAGAACATTTGGCTATGTATTTGGCACTGGTTTCAAGAGTAGAACAGCAAAAGTTTATCAAATGCAAGTCTATTTCTTGCCCAGATATAGCAGTTTATAGGAAACCTTATGCCATGATTGACAATAAAATTTATAATTTAAGATGACTTTATCAATTTTTTCGTAATTCTACTTTTTGCAGAAAAGTTTGCATACTTCTGTCCTATTTTATTTCATAGACTTGCTTATCATTTGTTAACAGATTTTTTAGCATCTATTACATATGTGGCACCAAAGCTATGCATTGGGGATGTCTATTAAAAATATAAGTGGCTTCTGGATTAATCATGATTAAAATGTGTTTTCTAAAGGTCAATGTATTTTTGGAGGAGACAGAATAATGTAGCATACTTCTCTAATACAATAATATTAATACATACAATCCTAATAATCCTGCCTGGAAACTTCATTCGAATCTTTAAGAACCTAATTAATGCACCATCTTTAATAGAGAAATTGGTTTACTCTGATATTTGTCTGTGATGTATTTAATATATTTTCACTGTATCATACAGGAATAATGCATATTAATAATTCTGACTTAATCATAATGCTTTTAAAATGCATCAATATATTTGCATATTTGAACACAGCAATATTTTTCTCAAGGCATTTACTATTACCAATATTACACATATATACACAAATGATTGTGTCTATGTTTCTGTAAAACTCTGCTTATAGAAACAGTCCATAGGCAGGACAACTTTGGCTAGTAGATTATAATTTTGGGGCCCCTGATCTAGAGTATGTTACATCTGAGTTTTCCTCACTCAATTCTTTACCAATTGACTTTTTCTAAAATACAATTTAAGTGATGTACTGGACAAATAGAATAAAAATTACAGACATGCACAGATTTATATTTTTAGAGTCGTCAGAAAATAGATCACTCTCCTAATTTAATATTCACATATGGAAGTGCTTGCTCTCCATCCCATGCCATCTAGAGCAGTGACTTGGACTAGCACTGGTCTGTGGATTGCACTTTAAGAAGGTCTGCTCAGAGCAAAAGGTGTAGATCACATATCTGTAGCCCAAGTCCATTGTGTCTAGACAACAGTGAACAAGTACAACAGTGAACAGTGAAGAAGTACTCATCGCATTATGGGTTGTTAGTCTTTTGTTTTTCCAAATTTATTTTTTTTAATGAAACATGCTCACAAACTTAGCATGCTCAGTTCATTTTCAGATACTGAGTGTTCCCAGATACATTGATATACATAGTTATTAAAAAAAAAAAATAGCCATGCCCAGATTGCGGTTTGTCTCTGACATTCAGCTATACTTACCATAAGTTCTTGTTTGTTTGTATGTTTCTAAGTTTAGATTCACAACGTCATTCATGTGGCTATTTTTGTATTTTATTTACTTTGGACCAATAGTTTAGCTTTTTCCTTAACACAAGATGCACACTACTAGTGAATACAATTGTGAGGTAGTTGAACATTACATCTGTTTGTTTTTTTTCTAATAGATACACTAAACTTATAGGTGAACACATATTTTTGAAATGTAAGTATAAAGAACCAAACATTAAAATTCCACTTGGCATTCCTTCCTACCAGGTTAAAATTATATTTGATCTTTCTGTTTACCATTACTCAATTGCTTGATTGCCTTACTTCTCTTCTATTTTTTTTCTTCCTCTTGACCTTCAAAAATAAGACAGCCTGATTAGTGATAGCTGGGAAGATGCATTTTCTGCAATTATGCTTTTATTAATCAAATCATGAGAAATGTACAATTTCTTCTGTTCATATCTGGTTCCTTATTTGAATTAATTATGCTATGAAATATGTTATTGTCTAGGCAGGATTAATGTAAATAATTTATGTTGTGATGATATGAGAGTTAGAAAAGCTGCATTAAAAGGGAAATTAACTCAAAATAAAATTATCTGAAAAGGTAGACTATATCTAATTTTAATATTGTTTTCTGCTTTTTATGTAAATACCTTATTTGATTATTTTAAATACAATTTCAATACACTGCATAAATTGTTTTATAGAATAGTTATTAAGTAAGCAAGAGTTTTACTGAAAAACTTTAAGATCAATAAAATGACCATAGAATGGTAGTTGGTAAGTTATGCGAGTTATTTTTCTCTTTTAAAGTATAAATTACAAGAGATTGAGAATAAAATTTTTAGTAAGTGTATCATAGAAAAAAACATTTAAGATTCCTTGTAATACTGGTTTGGTGGTGATGAACTCCTTCAGCTTTTTCTTGTGTGGGAAGCTCCTTATCTGTCCTTCAATTCTAAATGACAGCCTTGCTGCGTAGAGCAATCTTGGTTGTATGTCGTTGCTTTCTATCACTTGGAATATTTTGCCACTCCCTTCTTGCCTGCAAAGTTTCTGTTGAGAAATCAGCTGACAGTCTTATGGGGGCTCCCATGTAGGTAACTAACTGCATTTCTCTTGCTGCTTTTAAGATTCTCTCTTTGTATTTAACTTTGGCATTTTAATTATGATGTGTCTTAGTTGTGGCCTATTTGGGTTCATCTTTTTTGGGACTCTCTGTGCTACCTGGACTTCTTTAAGTTGGGAGTGGGGGTAAGGATTGGTGAAAGGGGAAGGGATGAAGAAATACAAATTGGGTGTTATACAGTAGTCATGGGGATGTAGAGTATAGCATAAGAAATATAGTCAATAATATTGTAATAACTAGGTATGGTGCCAGATAGGTACTAGATCTATCAGAGGGTGATAGATGGGAATGGGGTGAGGAAAAAGGGTGAAAAAGATGAATACATTAAGAAATACAAATAGATAGTTAATACCATATGGGGAATATAATCAACAATGTTGTAAAGATCATGAAAAGTGTCAGATGGCACTGGACTTATCAGGGAAATCACGTCATAGACTTTGTAAATGTCTGACCAATGCATTATACACATGAAAGTGAAGTAGAATAATATTGAATGTCAACTATAACTAAATATACAAGAATATATGGTCATGGGATGTGGAATACAACATAAGGAAGACAGTCGATGGTATTGTAACAGCTATATAAGATGTCATAGAGGTAGTAGCTTGGGAGGGTGGGTTATTACTTCATGAGGGGTTTAAATCTCTAGCTATTACATTGCTTTGTATACTTGAAACTAATAAAAAATGTTTTGGACAGCTGAAAAAAAAAGAAAAAAACATTTAGCAATTTACATTAAAGTAAAATTAAAGTAAAACTTTATATAAATAAATTTTGAAGAGAATTACTGATGTGTACTCATTTTATCAAAAAATATTCTATTGGAGCTTTATATATAAACACAGTAGCCTGGAGATTAGGCCAAGCTACATAGTACCAGTATTATGGAATTACATTAAATATGTTAGAATGGTCACAATTTCATCAATAATACTATTCCCATTAAAAATATCTAGACCTCCTTTGAGAGTGCTGCTTCCATGATTTGGGATGCAGATATCTCAAGATATCTCTTTCACCTTTTACTACAGAAATAATACTATTATCTTTAAACAAATAGAGTTCTCACTGACAAGGCGTGATAATGTGACTAAGACAAAATACAGTAAGCTTCAAGAATTGAGTTTCCATGTACAAAGCCTTCAGAATATAAATCCAAGAAAATTAATAGTAATGTAAAAATTCCAAACACATAGTAAATGATTTCAGCAGTAAAGACAATTGCCAAAAAGCTAACATAGCTTATATTTTTATTAATTGTAGTAAATTAGGAAGTGTTAAGATATGTGGGTCTTCTATTTCATCTGCTATCTCAATGTCTATTTCTGAACCAAGGGATATGATTTTCACTATCTATCACAGTGGAGACAGATGGATTCTGAGAATTTCAAGCAAACCAAACAGTTAATAATTGTTACTAGGCATTTAGCTTTTGTTTCCAAACCAGAACTTCAGCACTGTCCTAAAAATAATTGAATTCAGTTCATCCAAAATTTTCATTAAAAGAAAATTAATTAGCTGCATATTTTCCAACTTCTTAAAAAACCACACACTGCTAACATTTTCACTGTTGAACTGAAGTTTGGTGCCTATACCAGGCTGACCCAGTATTTTCCTCAACCTCTTTTTAGTGCTGCTCTAGGGGTCCCGGAAATTTGGTTTTAAAACAGCAGTTGTAGAATATTAGCAAACTAGTTTTGCAGTCCCAAGGTGTTTGCCAGAACTGTGTGCTTCACTGTCACCAACACTTACTGTTATCTTTTAAAATTTATAATTAGTTAAAGCATTTTCCATGTCTCTTGAATGATTCTTTAGGATCTTGAAGAATTAACGCTCCAAGATATCTTGATATCACCCGTGCTAATGTGCTTTTCAAAGAATTCTTCTCTAAATGGAAGATCATAGCACTGAAATAGTGGGAAAGTAATTCTATGAGCTATAATATTGAAAATAGCAGTATTACTTCAAAAGAACAAGTAGTGTAGAAAAGTAAGTTCAGCAATAGCTACAGGCCAAGCAGTGTAGTCTTCAACTGTGACTAGAACCCTCGATAACAAGGACAAAGATTTTTGCTTTCTAAGGTCCCCTGGCAGCTCTTCAATCACAACTTGATATGGAATATTGATAAAAACTAAACCATGATTCAAGTACCTGTAGACAGAGTTAAAAAAATTCAACCAAATAATTATATATTTAATATTCAAATAATTATTGGTGTTTTTGTCTACCTTTTAGTTTCCAGTGGTACTTACAACTAATTCTGATTGTGACCAGATTTGTTTCATTTAATTCCATAATTTTCTTCATTTGCCTAAAACATGTGTGTTGAAATTGAACTTGTTTATATTGTTTCTAGATAAAATGGGGATCCTGTCCCTGTTTCAAGCCAGATATATACATTACTTTTCTCAATATTTATATAGGGAATACCATTAAAAAATAATGCATTGATAATCCTATTAGCTAGTCATTGGACATGTGTGAAGATATTGAAACCAAGAATTCTTCTTATTATTATTCTATATTATTCTATATTATTCTGTATTCTATATTATTATTAATAATAAGAATTCTTATTCTTATTATTAAATTTAGCTTTGAATCCTAACTCTAGAAATCATCTCTCTGTCAAATATATACATATAATATATATGCACCAGGAAAAGAGATCTAGCCTTTTTCCTGACAATCAGCAACCCTCCACCCAAGGCATCTGAAGACAACAGTCTGAGCCTCTGACAGGCTAAAGATAACATCTTGACCGAAGTTTTGTTTCACTTCCTGAGCCCTAAGGTGGAACGACCCCCTGGCTACCTCCCTATGAGACCCAAAAGAGGGACACTAGTAAAGACCTCAGAAGTGTCTGCAAGACCTGAAGAAATCATTCATTACCCTTACCTCACCTCCAACCAATCAGCTCCCAGCATGACCACAAACTCCTAATCCACGGTGTTTTGTGATTTTACCCTACAAAATCTGTAAGCTACAGGCCATCAGGAAGTTCAGGCTTTTGAGCATTATCTTCCCAATTTCCTGGATGGTGCAATTTATCAGCAAAATAGCCAATATTTCTACACTGCAATTCTTGGTGTTTAGCATTTGTCTCTGCTAGCATCGGTGGACAAACTCTCTCTTCTACAATAAAAATGGCGACTAGGAAGGGACTCAGCCCTGAAGGCTTTCGTTCTGTGGTTCAGTGACCTCTGACTGCTCGTGGTCACTCCAGGTTCTGTCAGAGCAGCTGCTTGCTCTGATTGTCCCAGGGACGGACCTGCAGTGCTCACCACTGACTAGGCCTGGCTGACATATGGCACCTTCATCTTGCAGAGAGAAAAATTGGGTGCTTGATTTAGAAGATATCTCTTGGTGAGTAACTTCGTGGTTGAAGACACCAAAGAAATTTGTCCTTTGGGTGGCTTTTTAATTTCCCTCTGGAAAGTGAAAAGGCTTTGAGAAGTTACCTTGGTAATCTAGGTTGAAATAATTTGGTTTGAATCTGCTTACAGAATTTTGTTTTTAACTTGAAACTTGTTTGGAATTTGGTCTAGAGCTGGTAAATTTAATCTGAAAGTATTGTATGTGTAGGGGGAAATGTATGAATGAGAGTGAGATATGTTGTTGTGGATGTTATTTGTTTTACAGCATGCAAAGATTTATTGGTCTGAGTAAAATCTAAAATTAGTCCAACTGCCAGAAACATAACTTGAATCCAGTTTTTCTTCTGGGTTTTGCATTGTACCTAGGACACAAAAGCTAGCATTTTAAAATGCAAAGCTACAATATATCTGTTTATGTTTATAGGTATGTTCATGTATGTATGTTCTAGATATAGCATATTTCTACTGCTCAATGGTATTGCTAATTTGTAATATTAAATTGGCTTAAACAAACATTTGCTTATGAGAATTCTCAAAAATATAACAAACTAACCCAGATACTTTTTAGACTCATGTAATCTGGGAAAATATTTGATATTAAAGCTGGTTCTGAGTTTGGTTTGGTTAAATAGGCAAGACTTTAGAATCATCAGCATCAAATAATACACTTATTCTACCTGGGTTTATTAGTCAAATAAATTCATGTTATCTCTGTTGCAATATTTGTCAGCAAGAAAAATAACTTGGTTTGGTAAAATTTTCATAACTAATCTAAACTTAATTGTTAGGAGCAAGTAAAATGAATAAATGTAAATGGGATAAACATATTTCTTTTAACTCTTTAGCAATATTTACATTGCATGTACACTTAAATTATTTTCTAAATCTCTTTGGTAACTTAAAATTTTAGAATTTCCCTACACGACAAATGGCACAGCGAGCAGGGTCCCCTGCGCGACAGCTAGAAATAAAAAAAAGCTCTTGTCTTTATAAAACCAAACCCCCCCCCAAAAAAAAAAAATTTAGAATTTTACTAAGTTAAATTAAAGGATAAATAATGAATGAATATCTAGATATTTCCAAATAACATGAATAACTGAAATATTAATTGTGGCTAATTAATTATTACAGAGAAACTTTTGACTTTTATTACAGAGAAACAGAAATATTATCGTGGATCTGCTAATGAAAATGAATTGTTTGTTGCCAGTAAAAGAATGCATGTTTCTAAAGGTTTTGAAATAGATTCCTAAATTTACCAATCTAAAGAATGAGGATTACGAACTATTTAGTTGTCAGATATAGAAATACATTTTTGAAGGAATTCAAATAAATTGGTTTGTTCTAAAATAAAGTTTGTTATTTCTGAATGAGAAAGAAGAGACAAACTAAGAGGAACTGTGAAAGTTGTAGAAGGTTTGTGGAAAAGGAATCCTGAGGAAGGAAATTTTATGCATGATCAAGCTGAATGAGATTAAAATAAATTGAATAGAGTAAGTTAATTTAAGCACCTAAACTAAACTAATACAGAATTAGAGTTTGGTTCACTTTCACACTGTCAAAAGGACAGATATTTCCTACGTTAATCTGCTCCGGATAAGGTATTATGAGAAGTTTTCTACCTAAAAACCAAGGTTTCTACATTTTATTAAAATAATTTTCTGTGTTTTATGTCGTCATAATGAGGTAATTGATGACTCAAGAAAACAATCTTCTCAATCCTAAAAACTAAGGTTTGATAATAATAGGTAACCTGTGTTTGTGTTTGACATCTTTCACTTTCACTTTGAGTAAATGGATAATTTAATATTGTTTCATAATTATATATAACTCTTTTGATCAAGGATGTTTGACAAACTTTCTAGAGTACAGGATAGAAAACGAGACTTTTTCTTAACCTGGAAGTGGCTTTGACTTATTTCAGCAGGACCCTGGAATGCCTCAAAGATTTGTTCTCTCTCTTTATAAAAGAGAAAATATAAGTTAATTTGGCCTATTTGATATACTAAAAATTCATGGAAAACTTTTTTCAAATAAAAAATAATTATGTTGTATTTGTACACATATATTTTTATTAATAAAAATGAATTCTCGGGAGATTATCATCTTCAAGAGTCTGTAATGTCCTGATTTAATACTTCCATTTTTAATTCTAGTTGGTTTCTTAAAATGTTGTTTCAGAGTAAAACAAATTCTTTTGTTAATTGTATCACAATCAGATCTATAACCATGTCATTTTAAGTTTTTGTCATTTATAAAGTCATTACTTTACTATGGTACTTTTGCAAACGTTTCATCCTCAGAAAGATAGAGAGGACTCTGACTTATTCTAAAATACAAGTCTCTGAGAATAAACTTTCAGATGAAATCTTTACAATGGATAAAGATTTCTGGAACTCTAAGGAATAACTGTATTAATGAAATGATGGCAAGCGATCAAGATAAACAACGATTGATTATATGGCTCTAAGTATCATTATAATTTTAATGAATTTTTGTTCAAAGTATCATTGATGTTTTTAATCTTTTGTTTTCCAGATAGAAAGAAACGTATGTATTTTATTTATTTTTATTAAATTTATGGGGTGACATTGGTTAATAAAATTATATAGGTTTCAACTGTAAAATTGTATAATACATCATCTGTATATTGCATTATGTGTTCACCACCCAAGCCCCATCCATCTGATAACTACTACACTGTTATCTGTGTCTATAAGTTTTTGTTTGCTGGTCTTATTAATTTGTTGCTTTCAGTTTTATATCCCTCATATGAGTGAAATCATATGGTTCTTGACTTTTTTTCCATTGGATTATTTTGCTTATTATTTTATTCTCAAGATCTATCCATGTCATCACAAATGACAGTACTTCATCTTTTCTTATGGCTGAATAATATTCCATTGTGTATATGTACCACGTCTTCTTCATCCAATCATCTATCTACCATGTTTCCCAGAAAATAAGACCTAGCCAGATAATCAGCTCTAATGTGCTTTTGGAGCAAAAATTAATATAATACCTGGTCTTATTTTACTATAATGTAAGACCGGGTATAAGACATAATACAAAATACAATACAATACCAGGTCTTATGTTAATTTTTGCTCCAAAAGACACATTAGAGCTGATTGTCCAGCTAGGTCTTATTTTCGGGGAAACAGGGTAAAGACACTTCAGTTGTTTCCATGTCTTGGCCACCGTGAATAGTGCTTCAATGAACATAGAGGTATATATATATCTTTACATATAAATATTTTCAGATTTTTTGGTTAGATCCCATAAGAGAGACCTTGCTGGGTCATATGGTAATTTTATTCTTAATTTGTTGAGGAACCTCCACACTGTTTTGCACAGTGGCTGCACCAATTTTCATTCCCACCAGCAGTGTATCTTTAGCTCTACAACCTCTTTGTTTTCTAATCGGTGTGAGGTGATGTCTCACTGTGGATTTGATTTGCTTTTCCCTAGCAGCTAGTGAAGTTGAGCATTTCTTCGTGTGTCTGTTGGCCATTTGTATGTCTTTTTGGGGGAGGTGTCCGTTCAGGTTCTGTGACCATATTTTAATTGGATTGTTTTTTTGTTTTTGAGTTGTATGAGTTCTTTTTATATTTTGGATATTAGCCCCTTATCAGAGATATTGCTTGCAAATATCTTCTTCCCTTCTGTTGATTGCCTCTTTGTTTTTTTGTTGTTTTTTTTTTTTTTTTTTTTTTTTTGCTATGCAGAAATTTGTAGTTCAATATAATCCCATTCATTTACTTTTGCTTTTACTTCCCTTATCTTTGAAGTCAAATTCATAAAATTCTCTCTAAGACCAAGGTACATAGTTTAACATCTATGTTTTTTTTTCTATTCATTTTATTGTTTCCTTTAAACCACCTATGACTTAACAATTTGGTACATTATACGTTTGTAAACAGAATTCAATCATTATTTCCCCCCCTACTTGATCCCTCCAGGATTCATAAACTTTTAATAAGTGAGTATTTTTATTTTGGTGGTAATGCGATTATTTGCATAAATTCAGTAAGAATCTTCCTCTTTATAACAGCACAGAATTGGAAACTGTTTTTTTTTTTCTTTTTTTTTTTTTTTTAACAAGTCTTTGACGGCAATCTCATGTTTGAGAGAGAAATGCATAGACTTGTATATGACCAGACAGCTTAAACATGTAAGATTGACTTATGGAAGCCAATGAAACCCTCGGAAATATTGGCCTGGTATGCTGCTTACATAATTCCCAGCAGCCTTACCATGTGAGTAAAGAATGTCACTTCTTGGCAGACACAGGGACCTGAAGATGTTTTGGGGTCCTCGAGAAGAGAGGAATTCACCCAAAACCTATAGGTATTGCAGACAACAACGGATGGCAAGTCTTTGCCTTGGATTCTCTGGCCTTGAGAAGCCTTTTATGTGCATTGTGAAAATTACTTATAAAAGATTCTAGCGAAGCAGATTCAAAAGTTCCTATATGTTAATTATTATTCTTGCTGGACTTACACAAATATTCAGGCCACATTTATTGAAACTAGACTTATCTTGAAAATAAATTAGTCTTAATTTGTCTTTCTTGGGTTAACAATGGGTGATTAGTAAGGAAAAAATGTTTCAATAGAAAGTATAATATACCTTTGTGGATATGAGTCTAGAGCTGTTTATTGTCTTTTGTGATTTGTTTTGTTTTCTACTTGTTAAATGGACTGGATCCTGAATTCCTCTAGTTTCCTCCAATATCTGTCTGTGACTGTAAACATGTTTCCAATTTTATCCCATCCTTCAACTAAGAATCACTGAGAACTAAAACTGCCTTTTCTCAGAGCCTTGCAAACTAAAGATGGACAACTTGATATAAAATTCAGAAAATCACCACAATAGCTCATGCTTAAACAATCTCCGTGACTGATGCTAGGTAAGCCACACAGAGAATGTGCCTTAGCACCTGATGATGTCATCAGAGACATTTCAAACTACAAAAGATGACTCAACTATCAGCCTTAGAAACTCAGAAGCTTATTTATAATTTGATCTTATCATTAACCTTTGTTATTCTTTTGTTTTCACAGACATCTCTTATTAAATACCTGATGCTATGGAATTTAACCTGTACAGTCAGCCATTTGGCCTGTTCTATTGCTCAAGCACTAAGACTCAAAAAGACCACCTTAGAGTTCTTGGGACATGGGTCATTATTAAAGAAATCTAAAGGATTTCTTTAGATTACTTGCTGGCAAAACAAGGAGGAGTCTATGCAGTTGCTAATACAACATGCTCCATGTACGTTAATGCCTCTGGGGAAGTGAGACTCAGATAAAAATTCATGCAGAAGGCCACTTAGCTATCAGATGTGAGAAAGACCCAATAGAATATCCCTTTTCCTGGCTACTTTCTAGAATGAGAGGCCTCTTTCATGGGCTATTTATGAGAACATATTATTTTGATAATCCTTATCGTATTATATTTTCTGTTAGAGGTTCTATGTTTTTGATTAAATATTTCATCTTTAGGACTAAAAGCAGAGCACCCAGGTGAAAAGCAAACCTGGTAGTAGAAAGTATTCATGGTAAAGCAGGAACTGAAGACTATTTCTAATAGAATAAAAGACATTTTCATGCCTGTGTTCCTGAACTCTGCCCCTTTTCAGCAGGAAGTAGCAAGAGCAGGCATGGCACCTTCTCCCTCAAGACTGAGGAAAGATCAAAAGAAAGGGAGGAATTGAAACTAAGGATCCTTATGATTCTGATTAAATTTAGTTTGAAATTCTACCTCTAGAAATCATCTCTCTCTCTCTCTCTCTCTCTCTCTCTCTCTCTCTCTCTCTCTCTCTCTCTCTCTCTATCTCTCTCTCTATCTCTCTCATATATATATATGTATATAAGAGATATAAGAGATATAAGAGATCTAGCCTTTCCCCAGGATAATCAGCAACCTCTGAGGTAGCAGAAGACAATAGCCCATACCTGACCAATAGTCACAAGGTGTGGACCTCTCCCAGGTTACAGATAACAGCTTGACCTAAGTTATGTTTCAGGTCCTGAAACCTAAGGTGGAAGAATCCCCTGGCTATTTTTCCATGAGACTAAACAGAGAGACACTGGAAAAGACCTTAGAACTGTCCTCAAGCCCTGAAGAAATGATTAATTACCTTTACCTCACCTCTGACCAATCAGCTCCCAGCACGACCCCCAACTCCTAACCCATGGTGTCTTGTGATTTTGCCCCATAGAGTCTATAACCTACAGGCCATCAGGGAGTTCAGGTTTTTGAGCTTCCCACTTTCCTGGATGGCACCTTTCATTAATAAAATAACCAATATTTCTACACTGCAATTCTCAGTGTTTAGCTTTTGGCTCTGCTAGTGGCACGTGAATGAACTCTTTCTGTTCTATAACAATATTAAGTGAAGTAAAAAGTAGCACATGATTTAAACAAAGTTAGAAAAAATAATCTGAAATTAAGCATTTTAAATTCTGTCTTATGCCTAATGTACTGTGAGTTTCTTCTACTCATGTGTGTGAATGTGTATGCAGATAATTAAATAAGCTTATATTCAAAAAAAGTCAATTGTATAATTCATTGAGTTGTAGAAAAACAACAATATTAAGAGATTTCAAATAACTGCATGTTCTTTTATGATTAAGAAAGCAAACATTATTAGAAGATAATTACATAATTAATCAAGATTTGGAAAATTATCTTTGAATACAAGTCACAGAGGCATTCTTCATATTTCAATAAGAACCATTCTCCTTTTTCACTTTATAGTTTACTGAATTTTCATATTTATGTTTATCATCTGCTATGCATATAACACTGCTGGGGCACAGAAATTTTAATACATATAATACTACTCATATCTTATGGTTTCAGGAGACTTATAGTATATTACAAAGGAGAGAATACATTCATAATGTTGACATTTTTCTAAGGGGATTATTTTTTTCTACATAAGAAGTTATTATGCAGAGAATAGTACCCAAATGGTCTTAAATAATAAGAGAAACCAGGAGCTGGTCAAGATGGTGGAGTAGGTAAATGCTGCACTCTCAGGATTTCCTCTCAGGACCTCATCAATTACAGCTGAACTACAGAACAACAATCGTTGAGAATCACCTGAAGTCTAGCTGAACCGAAACCCTACTAAAAGGGTATGTAGAAAGGTAGAAATGAGCAGGATAAGAAAAAAACTAGCCTTAGTCAGGAGGCCCCTGGCAGCTGCTCCTACTTGAATCAAGGCCCCTTGCAGCTGCTCTCAATTGGGGCACAAATACGTGCTTCACAAGACATTGAGAACAAGATATATTGTTAAAAGAGGAAAATGCTGGAGAGGAAGACTAAGCATCCAGCTGATCAGAATATACATCCTGCTTCTCAGGACCCTTTTTCATGAGCTTCTCAAATAAATAATGAGGAATTGATTGGTTCACACTTACAACCTGAGAAAGAACCTTGGGAATCATATTGGGGGATGGGACACCTCAGCACAGAGAAAGAAAGATAATAGAGAAGGAGAGTGGGAGACAATTCTACCCATAGAGATAAAACCTCACACAATGTAAGGAGAAGATGCTTACCACTCTTTGGTAAGCTACTCCATGTCTTGGAGTGTACTTGCTTTTACTAATAAACTTGTCACTAACTTATGCTGCACAAACTCTGTGTCTTGACCAAATCAAGGTATAAAGAAAAGAATCAAGGTATAAATGCCATTCCCAGTAACACTATAACTATGGACATACACCTCAAGACTGGTAGGAAGAGTAGAGAAACAGAACAGGATGGTCTCACACCTTTGTGTGACCTTTAAAATTTAGGAGTGCTACCTCAGCTGTGGAGACACCCCCGGAGTAGTGAGAGATCCCAGCCCAGGTTTCTAGTGCCTGGGGGAGAAGTTTCCATAACTTCTAGCTGTGAAAACCAGTGGAGATAGTGGCTGAGACAGAAAATGTCTGGCATCACAGGAGCTCCTCTAAAAGAGACAGTGCATGGACTTACTGACTGATGGCCTCACTTGCCCTGAACTCCAGCGCTTGAGCAGCAGCTTTAAAGGTGCCAGGGATGTAGATGAGGAACTAAATTGTCTGGCTTCAGAGTGAGGGCTGGAGGGGAGGATTTCTCCTGGAAAGAGGAACAGGTGGAAGTCATTGTTTCTTTGTTGATTCCTCCCCCTCCTTGCTTGCAGACACAGGCAGCTGCCATATCTGAATGTACTAGCCATTCTTTAACCTGGCTAGTACAGTTTGCCCAGCCCTAATTCCCTGAGACCTTGTTCCATATAAATGTCAGGTGCACCGAACTGCTTTCAGTGGCTTTTCTGTATAAACGGTCTGTCTTGGCACAAGCTGCAGACTTTCCTAAAATATCTCAAATTCACAAAACCCAAACAAGCAGCATATGGCTTTGCCATGCTCTGTACTTCTGGCTGAGTAGCCCTAAGCCCGACACTAGCAACAGCTGGCTTTAGTTCATAGCTTGGCCTCTCAAGCACCTACAAGTAACAGTGAAGGTGGTGGCCATCTCTCGATTGCTGGGCAGGGCATGGACTGTGGCTGAACTTGGCCTGCAACAGGTTCTCTCCCAGGAGGCCCGAGGCTGACTGTCGTGCGGGGAACCCTGCTCGCTGTGCCATTTGTCATGCAGGGTCTCAGCTCCCACTCCCCGCCCAAGAATGCAGGACACGGTAAGGCCAAAAAGGAACACCCACGGAGCCATAAGTAGGGGAGTCAAACCAATATATTCTCGCTGGCGGCTGGGCTGGAGACACAGAAAGCAGGATCTACATAATCTGCCTAACAGCAGTCCGCGCTTGCCAGCCACCATCTTCTTGCTAGCCCCCATTCCTTTCTGCTAGCGTAGCCACAGCAGTTATATTAGTGGCCAATGGCTTACGGGTTACAGCTGACGGCCAACTAGCCACAGCTGCTGGCCATCTGATCACAGTCGACGGCCATTTACTACCCGAGCCAGCACCTTTCTATGTGAGGCCGAGAGCCTGGAAACTGTTTTTTGGAAGCTTTGTCCCCAAACTGACACACCTGATGTCCAGCTTTGTGCCCAGCAGAAGCATCACCCAGCTGCCTCTAGTGATGACTCACACAAAGAGAAGACTAGGCAGACACCAGACCCTGCTAAAGTGAATCCTGCTCCGTAGAGTCAGCCTCTGCACCACAGCTCTTCCACTGTAGCCATGGTCAATCCATACAACTAATCAGCCCAAGGTCAGTCAGAAAGATATGCAAAGAGCAACCAAGGCTCAACTACAACATATACACAACCCACACAAGGGACACACCTGGAATACTCAGCTCAGATGACCAGGAAGACTGGGCCCCACAGGACACCTATTACTTAACGCCACTCTACGAAGACTGGGAGACATAGCAGCCCTACCTAACCCCTACCTAATATATAGAAACAAACACAGAGAGGCAGCCAAAATGAGGGTACAAATAAATATGTCTCAAATAAAAGAACACAATAAAGCTCCAGAAAAAAAGAACTAAACAAAATGGAGACTAGCAATCTACCAGACACAGAGTTCAAAACGCTGGTTAAAAGGATGCTCAATGACCTCGGGGACAACTTCAATAAAGAGATAAGAAACATAAAAATGGAGATAGAAAATCTAAAATACAACCATCAGAAATAAGTAATATAATAACTGAAATGAAGAATACATTGGAGGGAATCAACAGTAGATTATTGAAGCAGGAGATTAAATCAGTGATTTAGACTATAAGGTATTAGAAGACTTATATTCTAAAAACAAAGAGCAAAAATAAAAAAAAAAGAAGCCAAAAAATAAAAATAAAAATAGTTTAAGGGACCTCTAGGACAACATCAAGTATAACAAAATTCACATCATAGTATCCCTCCACTACCCCTCTACTACCCATTCTATAATACCCATAGTACCCCTATACCCCTATACCCACACTACCAGAAGGAGAAAGAGAGAGCAAAGAATTGAAAACCTATTTAAAGAAATAATGATGAAAAACTTCTCTAACCTGGCAGAGGAAATAAATATACAAGCCCAGGAAATGATGAAAGTCCCAAATGATGAACTGAAAGAGGCCAAAACCAAGGCATATCCTAATTAAAATAACAGAGGTTAGAGACCAAGAAAATAATCTTAAAAGCAGCAGGAGAAAAGCAGTCTGTTACCTACAAGGGAGCTCCCATAAGACCATCAGTTGATTTCTCAAGAGAAACTTTGTAGGCCAGAAGAGATTGGCAGGAAATATCCAAAGTGATGGAAAGCAGGGACCCAAAACCACGATGATTCTACCCAGAAGTGATATCATTTAGAATCAAACAACAGATGAAGAGCTTCCCAGACAATAAAAAGCTAAACAGTTCATCCACACCAAACCAGAATTACAAGGAATCATAGAGGTATTTCTTTAAGATTAAAAAAGAAGAAGAAGGAGGAGAAGGAGAAGGAGAAGGAGAAGGAGAAGGAGGAGGAGGAGAAGGGGAAGGAGAAGAAGAAGGAGAAAAGGAGGAAAATATGAATAATAAAATTGAATTAGTGAATATCTATCAACAATTACTTTCAATGTAAATGGATTAAATACTCCAATCAAAAGACAGCATGGCTGAATGAATAAGAAAACAAGACCTTTACATATGCTTCCTATAAGAGATATACTTCAGCGGTCCACAGTTCTCAGAGCAGCAAATATTCACCTCACCCCAGTCAGAATGGCTTTCATCAACAAGACAAATAGTAACAAGTGTTGGAGAGGCTGTGGAGAAAAAGGAACCCTCATACACTGTTGGTGGGAATGCAGACTGGTGCAGCTGCTATGGAAGACAGTGTGGAGGTTCCTCAAGAAATTACAAATAGAATTACTATATGACCCAGCAATCGCTCTCCTGGGTATCTACCCAAAAAATCTGAAAGCATTTCTCTATAGAGACACGTGTACTCCAATGTTCACTGCAGCTTTGTTTACGGTGGCCAAGACATGGACACAACCAAAATGTCCTTCGATAGATGAATGGATAAAGAAGTTGTGGTACATATACACAATGGAATACTATTCGGCGTTAAGGAAAGATGATATAGGAACATTTGGACAACATGGATGGATCTTGAGAGTATAATGCTAAGTGAAATAAGTCAGACAGAAAAAGCAGAGAACCCTATGATTTCACTGATATGTGGTAGATAAACCAAAAACAACAAAAGAACAAGACAAACAAATGAGAAAGAAAAACTCATAGACAGAGACAATAGTTTAGTGGTTACCAGAGGGTAAGGGGGGTGGGGGGAGGGAGATGAGGGTAAGGGGGATCAAATATATGGTGATGGAAGGAGAACTGACTCTGGGTGGTGAACACACAATGGGATTTATAGATGATGTAATACAGAATTGTATACCTGAAATCTATGTAAATTTACTAACAATTGTCACCCTAATAAATTTAATAAAAAAAAAAGAGACATACTTCAGATCGAAAGGCACACACAGACTCAAAGTAGAGAGTAGAGGCATGAAAAAGGTATTTTATGAAAATGGAAACAAACAAACAAATAAAGAGAGCTGGGGTAGCAATGCTTATAACAAAGTAGACTTTAACACAAAGTAAACTTTTAAACAAGAGACAATGAAGCACCCAGTAAGCTCACTTCTGGGTATTTATCTGAAGAAACCCAAAATCATACTTCAAGGGGATGTGTGCAACCATATATGCATTGCAGCACTGTTTACAATGATCAAGATGTGGACACAGCCTTTTTGTCCGTTGATGGATGAATGGATAAAGAGGAGGTGGTACATATATTCAATGAAATATCGCTTGGCCATGGTAGAGAATGAGTTCTTGCCATCTGCAGCAGCATGGATGAACCTGGAGGGTATCATGCTGAGTGGAGTATGTCATACTGAGAAAGACAGATGCAATGTGATTTTGCTTATATGTGAAATCTTAAGAACAAAATAAACAAACAAACAAAACAGAAAGAAACTCATAGATACAGAGAACATTTTGATGATTGCCAAAAGGGAGGGGTGTTGGGCGTGGGTGAAAAGGGAAATAAATTAGGAAGTACAAATTGTTTGTTATAAAGTAGTCCGGGGGATGTAGGGTACAGCATAAAGAATATAGTCAATAATAATTTAATAACTATGTATTGTGTTATAGGGGTACTAGATTCATCAGGGTGATAGATGAGAGGGGGGTTGGGTTAGGGTAAAAAAAATAAGACATTAAGTACAAATTGGTAGTTACAAAACAGTCACGGAGATGTAAAGTAAAGCATAGGGAATATAGTCAATGATATAGTAATAACGATGTGTAGTACCAGTTGGGTACTAGACTAGTAAGGCTGATCACTTCTTAAATTATACAAATATCCAACCACTATGCTGTACACCTGAAATTAAAATAAAATAATAGTGAATGCCACTACAGTTGAAAAAATAAAAAAAGGGAAATGGTGAAGGGGAAGAAGAGGTTCAAATTTCCAAGTTTTAAACAAATAAGTCATGGGGATATAATGTACATCATAGGGAATATAGTCAATAATATTGTGATAGTGTGGTACAGTGTCAGGTGGTTAGTGGAGTTATGGTGACCATTTCTTTTGGTATATAAAAGTTGAATAACTATTGTGTACCCCTGAAACTAATATAATATTGTATGTTATCCGTATTTTAATAAAAATCTTAAAAATAGAATGAGAAACCAAAGCTGAGAACTTAGAAAGGAAAGTGAAGAGAGGAGAGAACACGAACAAAGATATCCATGGAATCAACACAGATTTTTCTAGTAGAGGCATGCAAGAAAGATTGGAATACTAGACATCAAGGCAAGTTAAGATGCTTGTGATTTGATGCTAGCCGCAGGCTAAAGTAATAATAAGCCTGAAAAATATAATTGAATAACTAAGTAAATAAATAAATAGTTCTAAGTTGGAGTGATCTTTAGTAAAAATCAATAACTTTTTTATTTTTTTTTAAAAGAAAGAAGCAGGAAATAAAAAACCTGAGGTAAGACATGCATTCTCCAATTGAAAAAAGACTTTGAGGCAATGTAGCAATTTCTTCCCCCTGTTTAGCTTTCATTAATGAGGATAACATTATAGTGAATTTCTGCTTATAAAACAGATCATTTATAATTTTTTTAAAAAGTAATATGAATGTATATTAATAAATTTAATATGAAAACCTACTCAAAGAAGGATATCCAAGGTCAAAGACTCCAAAGTTTAATTCCTCCACACTCCTAATTCACCTCCATAGTAATAAGTACTGTAAGTACTTACTACCCTTTTTGTAGTGTTCTCATGTACCATAAGTTTTAATTGTATACTTATGCTGCAATAATGATTTAACAACTTTATAAATACCTATTGATTTCCTGTTGTGGGAGATGAGGATTATTTTCTCTGACCATGTAATACCCTTTTCCCTCTTCTTACATCTTCAGTTGTTAAATCACCACTGGATTAAATCAACATTCAGTGCTTATGAACTATATTATTTTGATATTAGGAATATATGCGTATGTGTACACATATGGACTTCTCAGTGTAGTTTCATTAAATTGCCTTTCACGTACAATTTCCTATTTTTATTTTTTGTATATATTATTACTGATAGATTAGCTGTATTTCCAAACTAATTCTCACCACCCCATCTTCAACTTCTCAGTCAGATTTTCACACAGTGAAAATTATCATACAACCTGTGGTTCTGGTTTGTTTTCTGGAGACCACGGCTTAATGCTACAATCACTCCTTCTTGCTCTAAGGACTTAGGGCTTAGTTGTTGGTATGGGGACACCATGACCAGCATCCTGGGGATTCTCCTACTTTCCTTGCTCTGGTGAGAGTTTTCCTTTGAAGATGCTCTATGTTTATAGTCTATCCTGCATCCCTTCATTTCTGTTAGCTTAGCTTTGAAAGAAAGGGTTCATGGGAGTTTCTTTGACATTTTTAGTGTTTTTGTTTTGTTTTGTTATGTTTTGTTTTATTTGTTTGTTGGCATATCCAGGCTTAAAACTGTCTCCATTTTGCTTTCCAATTTCTTTGATCATTTGACTGTGTGTAGGATTCTAGATTGAAAATTATTTCTCTGGAGCATTAAGATAATATGATGTCCTTTGAAATGAGAATCAATGTCTTCCTCATGCTAGTATATCTTCCTCTTTCTCTTGTTCTTTTCTTTCCCACTCAAATGCCCGTTAACCAATGAATAGATGAATAAATGTGGTATATCCAATAAATGGAACATTATAATTTTGCTCTTTCCTTGTCCTTGTACTCTTTCTTCATTAATTTAAATCTCTGTTAGTTATTTAAGTCAGTGATTTCAGAGTGACAACATCAGCACACATGCATAGATTGTCCAGCACCATTTAAGTGATTATTACTAATAATTTGTGGGCACTTGTTATTAATTGATATATACAGAAAGAGCCAATAACGCCATAGTATTTTATACCTACTAGGATGGCTATAATAAAAATTTAAAAAGGACATATAATGATATGTGTTAGTGAGAACATGAGAAACTGGAACTGCCATATTCAACTGGTGGGAATGTTAAATGGTAAAGTCACTTTGAAAATCATTGGAAGTTCCTCAAAAGATTAAACATAGAGTTATTATATACTCGCAGAATTTCTTTTCAAGATACATTTTCAAAAAGAAAACAATGTAGGTACATAAAATAGGTAGAAACATTATAATAAACAAACTGTGGAAACAAACCAAATGTCTTTCAAATGATGAGCAGATAAAGTATATTTCCATACAATAGAAAATGATATTATAAATTAATATTGAAAACATTATACTAAGTGAAAAGAGTCAGTCAGAAAGTATATATTGCATGATTTCATTTATATGAAATATCCAAATTAGCAAGTCTATAGCAACATAAACTAAATCGGTGGTTACCTTGGACTGGGGTTGAAGTGGAGGGTGACTTCTGATTAGTTGGGAGTTTCATTTTGGAGTAATACAAATATTCTAAAATCGATTATGGTATTGATTGCACAACCCTGTGAATATACTAGGAATTGAATTATACACTTTAAATAGATGACTTATATGGTATAAGAATTATATTTTAATTATATATATATGTATATATATATATATATATATATGTATATATATATATATATATATATATATGACAATAGGGGTATAGTTTAATTACTGAAATATATCTGAATATAATTATTTATTTGAGATATATCCAAACTTACTTGGAAATAACAGATTTTTGGACTCTTGCATCCATTTTTTAAAAATTTAATACGTTATTTTATCTTGAATATAAATCAGTAAGTGTACCAAAAATTACTTATTTGTTATATTTGTGTATAAGAAGCCAAATAAATAAGCTCACTTTTATACTTAAACATATGCCAGAACTCACCTTTCCTTCTGAGTTGCAATTTAAGCAAGAAATATCATATTATTACTGGAATTCCTTGCAATAATTGTCCCCAACTTCTCATCTTGATTCTCCCTAGAAATAATCTGTCACTATATGTTCATGCTGTGAACACTGTTGATGATAAAAATGACTTATATGAAACACTGTACAGCAATTTTTCCATTTAAAAAAATATGAAAATGGCAGTGGTCCTCTACTCCAAAGTGCAGTTGACAGCACGCAAAATAATTATCATTTGCTGAAAGATAATGAGCAATAAGAGCATTTAAGAAACTTCAACATAATTAAAACAATTTTATTCAAAGTTGAGTTAGAATTGAAGAACATTGCTGTATTAACTTGACTGTGCTCTGATTATAGTGCTTTCAATATTCAATGTAGATTAACATAACTCTTACATTTCATCATAATAATTGTGAGCTACATTCTTTCATAAATCACAGAAGCACCTGTTTTCTCCTTCTATCTATAAAGAAAACAGATCAATTAGTTTGAACCAAGTGGAAAATATCAACTTCTGTTTTTTATAACTTAGAAACTGGATTTATTTCTCAGAGTGACATTGTTACAGCTATAAGAAGTAAACTGGCGATGATACGACCATTGTACAATGTGAAAAGAAATTCTTCATTTCTGAATGTCTTTAGTGTGATGTGTGAATAACTCAGCCTAGATATTTTGTAACTTTGAGTGAATAATTTATATGCATATAATTTTTAACTTGTTAGGGAAAAATTTACTGATAAAGTACATTAGCATGACCCTTCATATAATTTTATAATGATTATGAGAATACAATTGGACCTATTCCATGGAATCTGCTTGTGAAATAAAAAGAAATGTAGGAGGGGAGTACAATGGGCTGAACTGCCCCCCTCCCCACCCCCAACCTCATATTTTGAACCTTATCCTCCAGTCTTGAAGGATTTGACTGTATTTAAAGATAAAGCCTTTAAAGAGGTGATTAAATTATAATTTGGTCATTTGGATGGGCCCTAATCCAATATAACTGGTGTTCTTATAAGAAGAGGGTAATGAGACACACAGAAAACACGGGGTACACACAGAGAAAGGACTACATGAGGACACAGTGAGAAGGTGGCCATCTGCTAACTCAGAAGAGGGACCACAAAAGAATCCCATCCTGTCCATACCCTGATCTCGGACTTCTAGCCTCCAGAACTGTGTGGGCGAAAAAAAAAAAAAAAAATCTGTTGTTTAGACCGTCTAGCTGTGGTATGTTGTTGTGGTGGCTCTAGGAAACTAATATAGAAAATGTTTGCCAAGACATTGCAACATGGTTTTGCCAGATTTAATCACCTGATGATTAGAGCATTTACCTATGCATAAGAAAGAATGGTATTTGAATTTCTCATTTAAAATGACACTTATGTTACAACATTTTACATATACTTATCACATTCCTTATTTGTTTAAGAGGCTCTCTGTTGATACTCGGCATATATTTCTGCTCTTTCTAAACTTGTTCTTGTATTAGTGAAAATGGAAGATCAGAATCTATAGTTTATTAACTTGCATAAAGTCAAAAGAATTGGACACAATTCAGACTCCGTCTTTTTGATGCAGTTGTGTGAAATTCTGAAGGTCCAAAGACAGAGAATGAGATATTTCAGTAACAATGTCAATTTAAATATAATCTTTAACAGATTAGTCTAGAGTTACAGAAGACAAGTCCTATGTCACCTAATCCCAGTCACAAGCTTTACGAGTGTGGGTGGCTCTGTGTCGCTAGCTGTGGTATCACTAACATTAAAAGTTCTTGGTCTGGATCACGGCAGCAGTAGTGCATTGTTGTAGATGATGGATCTTATTGCCATTCTTTTCGCCTCATAATGATTTGGCAAACATGTAATACCCTGTGTTAAATTGATTTCCCCTGGAAAACACATAAAATTATTTATATTTCCTGAACTGAACCCTGAATTTACAATATAATCTTCTATTTAGCATAACAGGATTTGTTTTTTGTTTTTTTTAAACGAGAAGGATTTAAGGAAATCAAAAAACGATTTTAGCACCACCAGGCTATATTGGGAGAAGGCAAGAAAATATTTTAACTGCTTCTACTGCTACATTGAACTTACTCTGAAAACAAACCATCCAGAGGCTACTAGCTGGATAGATTGTTAAGTGCTAACTTCTTAAAATAAAATTTTGTTTATTATTTTGCAACCAAGGAGAGCTAGATTTAAGAGGCAGAAATCAAACATGGAAAAAAATTACAAAAAAATCATTCCCAAACAAACTGAGCAGTAAGACATATATTGCAAGCATTCGAAAACTCAATTCCATGAGCAACCAGTACATTCAATAAATATTCATGATTCATTTTATATATATATATATATATATGATTTTGAGATAAAAAATGTCATCTCTACAATAAGAGTCAAATTTTACAAGAGCGGATGGAAACTGCTGATGTAACATCCTTGGATAAGAGAGAGAAGACAATGGGATACAGTACAAAATTGAGCAGAGTGACTTGGTAAGTAGAAGGGATAGCTTATGGATATTAATTGATTATAACCCTCAAATATAAGTCTTCACTCTTTTTTGTAAAAATAATTGTGTCCAATTTCATCTACATTGTATATGTTGATCCATATAAATCTATTTTCATATACGAACTTTATTATGAAGTAATCTGAAAATAAAAAATGATATGAACATTATAGATATGTAGAAACAGATGTATTTTACTTGAAAAAGTAAAACTAAGGACTGAGCCTAATTTTTAAAATTATTAAAATTAGTCAATTAATATCTATTTGCTTTGTTTATTTAATTAACACAGAACTTTTGAAGATCAACTTTTATTTGTAATTCAAATATTCAAAATCTCCTGAGCAGCTTAAAGACAAAGCACAGTGTAAGAGCAAAATAATCACAGTAAGCCCTATTAATCATTAAATAATCCCATCATTTTAAAAATACTCAATGCCAAAATGTACCAACTAATGAAGTACTATCTTTAAGCATTGAAAATAATGGTTCACTTTCAGTAAAAATAGGCAATATTTGTTGTTACATAACTCTAAAATCTACATTAATTTGATATAGATAGACCTAAAGATGTTTATTTTTCAGGGTATTAAAAAAAATTATTGTTGCACTATTTTTTCAATATTAGTCAGAGAAACCCTAAAGATTCATAATAAAACTCATGAAACTACAGGTGACCCTTGAGCCCATGTATTTGAAAACCCACATATAATTTTTGACTCCCCCAAAACATAACTACTACTAGCCTATGGTTGACCAAAAGCCTTAGAGATAACATTAAAAATTGATTAACATATCGTGTATCTTGTATATTATATACTGTAATCTTATAATAAAGTAAGCTAGAGAAAATAAAATGTTATTGAGAAATTTGTTTACTGTATTTATTGAAAAAAATTGTGTATAAAGAAACCCATGCAATTCAAAGCCATGTTGTTCAACTGTATTTTATAACAGCTCAACAGACATTGAACTTAGCAACTCCCATTCAAAAATGCACCTTTGAAGAGAAATAATTGCAACTCAATGGCAATAAGGGACACATGACTGATGAGGTAAAGTTGTCTTTAAAAGAATTCTTGCTAATAAATGCAGAAAAACAAACAAACAAAAACCAAAACAAAACATGGAATTAGAACATCATTAATTTATTTACCCCCAAAAAATAATGAAGCAAATAGTTATCAATAGAAACTAATGGCAATAAATGAAAGGTTTCGTTTATGGGAAGTTTGTAATGGAGGAATCAGGCAGATCATAATAAACATTACTAAGATGTGGGCAGTCAGAAATTAGGCACCTTATGATTTCATTCAGTAATAATTACATTGCGCCACCCATGAAGTGCTGTTGGCTAAAAAAGTAATAAAAATCTCATCTTGCTTTTAAATTCAATTGCTATCTTATAAAATATAAAAGGAGAAGGCAGTTGTGAACAAAATAACTCCCCAGTGCATTGGTTCCATATAATCTGCAAGCTTAAAAGATAATTTTACATTTCTAAATGGTTGAAAAATATAAAGAGAAGAAGAATATTCTAAGACACGTGAAAACTATATGAAATTCAAATATCAGTGTCCATAAATAAAGTAAATTGGAATATAGTTGCACTCATTCAAGTGCTATCTACAGCTGTTTCATGTTACAAAAACAAAGTTAGGCCTATAAAACCTAAACGTTTACTATCTGGCTATCTCACCAGAAAAGAGCAAGCAAATATAAATGAGAGATATTCTATAGGACAAATAACTTGGCAAAAAAAAAAAAAAATACATATAAAATAAATAAATAAATATATAGAAAAATGGAATGGAGTTTTTAAACCTAAAAGACAATGAACAATTACAATGTGTGGCATATTTGAATCCTAATTTAAATGAATAGATTCTAAAAAAAAAAGACAATTTGGGGTAAAGTAATTACACTTATTTTAGGCAGTAGATGATATCAAGAAATACTGCACATTTTTGAGGGTGTATTAATGACAAGATACCATTTAATATATTTTAAAAACTGCAATGTTTATAAATGTATAATAAAATATTTAGTGAAGAAAAGACATGATGTCTGGAATTTGCTTTAAATATTTAGTCTAAGATGAAAAACAAATGAATAAAAGAACAAATTGGGAAAAAAATGAAAAAAAATTGGGCAAAAAGAGTATATTATTCTTGAAGCTGGGGGCTGAATCCATTAATTATTTACTTTCTTCTTTTGTGTATTATTCACATTATATATATACTCCTACCTCTTTCGATCCTATGTTAGTTCAATTGAAGGAATATATATATATTTGAACTAACATAGGATTGAATTGAACTAACATCGGATCGAAAGAGGTAGGATCTTTTTTTAACTTATAATAAGTAAAACTCTGTTTCAGTCACAATTTCACATTTCTATTTTTCTCTGTTTATGACTGTGTTTTTTTTTTTTTGAATGATGTACTTTTCTTTCTAAGTACTTAAAAATATCAGTATCAATATAGATATTGATAGGCAACTTAGTCGATTCTGACAAGGATATGCTGATGCCTACTCTGTAGTGAAAGGTGCCAGATGCTGGAAATTGTAGGTTGTATAAAATCTAAACTCTTCTTGGTTTTCACTTCTTTTGGTGAATGCCAAAATAACTTGTGAATGCCAGGAACACTCCTAAAAAGGTAAAAAAAAAATCGATTTCTAGCTCTTTTTGCTTTATCTATGACTCTTTGAATTTACTTCCAATTCCATTTCAAGATTCCTTTGATTTCTCATGCCTTTCCATTTATGCTTTGTCTGATGATTTTAAATGCTACTCTCAATCAAATGTCTGATGATTTTAAATGCTACAACTAGAGATGTATACTCTTTCTCTAACACTAACTTGAATTCTTACAATCTATAATTTTGTGTAAACATAAAATCAATTGATCTTGGTTCCTGTTGTTTCGCATTGCTTAAATCCCACGGATAGAAATCTAAAAGACTTCTTTTCTTAATAGATATGGTTTAATTCTACATATTCTTCATCTTTCTGAATAGTCAACAAATGCAAATGCCATAATGCTCACAAGTACCAGTTGATATACATTTTAAAGGTAATAGTACGGCTATGTTATAGTTGTTTGATGAATTCAGTAACCTTCTTTTGATATGATGATCTACAGTATAAGAAGTGAACTAACAATAATTGCAAAAAATACAATTAAGAAGTTTGCAATTTACAGAGAATGATACTATATGTAAAAAGGCTGAACTTCTCTTGGCAATGTGCGTACAAATTTGTTTTTCTATCTCATAAAATAACAATTAAATTTTCAATCATTTGGTCAGTTATGGATACTCATGCACACACAGGAAACAATACCCAATCATATAATTAAGTCATAGTAAAATGTAATCACCTGCAAATTTACGTGGTTCACCTCTGCCTCCAAATAAGAAGTGCAGCAAACATCACCTGCTTCTACTTCTACAAACTCCATTAACCATTCCATTACCTGGAGCCACCACTCATTACAAATCTGCTTATAGTTCACCCATTCTGTAATTCATCACAAAACTCAATCAAACTCTGTAATTGATTCCTTGCTACTTGAGAAAGCTTTCTTTGAAATACTAGTAAATTTAATAGTTTCTATTTATCTACATTTCATTCAGATCTCTACTCAAATGCCAAATCATGATAAGACTTCAGTGATGGTGTTATATAAAATTGCATTTTTTTATAAAAATCTTAAACAATTACCCACTCTTTTTTAATCTACGTATTTATCATTCTTATAAACCTGCCCATTTTCCCTAAATTAATCTAGAAAATTAATACAATTCCACTCAAACACAAAGGAAGACAAATTATATTTTTCCATCTGTATTCACCTATTATTTTTTCACACCTATCAATAATTGTTTTCCTGGTCTCCCCTGCAACTCCCCACCATTTTCTTCCAAAAAAAAAAAAAAAGAAAAAGGAAAAGAAAAAAAGAGAAAAAAATCCCTCAGTCTGGATGGAGTGGGTGTCTGTCCCACTATTTTAGAACATTAAATCATAAAATACAAACAAACAAAAAAACACACACTTAAAATAATAAAAAACAGTGTGATCTAGGCCATCAAACTCAGCTCTTGATATACAAAATAGGAGCAAAAGGAGTCTAAAAAAGTATTTCCTATCTGGAAAAAGCTTGATTTAAGAAATAGTATTTTATTGTTATTATTATTATTATCCAGTAGGATGGTTCTTTAGCTAAAATCTGTAAGACGGTCAACCAGGCCTGGGGCTGGATGGCTCATCTCTGCTGATACCAGGTTGAGATTAGTGAACAGGACCACTGGGACTTTGTCAAGCCAAATAAGAAGAAGAAGAACAACAACAACAACAAAAGTGTTACAGCAGCTCATGCATTAGCAGCAGATGGTACCTAATTTCTGTGAGTAAGAGACGTTTCAAATGGCACTTTAGGCAAAATTTTAAGAAAAAAAATACATTTTGGGGTATGTATTCAGTTTATATTATGTATTTTTATTTCTTTGTTAAAGTCTCTAAAACTATACTATAAGCCATGTTGCCCCAGGTTCTCTCTGTTACTATGACTCTAGGATTATTCTCCCCTTTGAAACTTCCAAGACTTCCAAATTGCTTATCTCTCATTCCCAATTTTCTCTTAATCATAAATTAAATGGCCATACATATTGTATCTCTAATTTATTCCGTGTTGAAAATTTAAGTGAATCAAATTAATTTGCAGCATGTGAATCCCTTTTAACTATCATGCTCCATTTGCATTTAAAAAAATGGATATTGACTAAGTGATATAAATCTTTAAGTATAATCAGTCATCCTGATCAAATGAGAAAGTCCAGGGAATAAACTGTAAACTAGTTTCTGCCTGGGAGGTCTTCCAAATCAACATTCAAGACACACTGATCATCCCAGCAAATGGAAAGCAGAGTCTTGAAAGTAATTTGACAAACTCTTTCCATCCTGTCTTGGTTCTGTCCAAGTGCTTCTGTCCCACTAATTTCTAGTTCCATAACTTGGGACTTTTCTATTCCAATGGTCTTGAACGTCATTATTCCCCTTTTAGTTTTCCCTGCAAAATGTATTTCTTGTTCTAAGATGTCAGCCCTGCTTTGCTTTTATTTAGCAGTCAGTAGATGAGTATCTCTTTTACCACAGGTAATGACAGCACGGCTGAAGATGGCTACTATCCCAAACCTGCTGGAAAACTTAGGCGATGGGAATTGTTCTATCACATGGCTTCCTTAATCCATTATTTAAACTTAGATTTAAAAACAATATGCCTAGTCTTTCTCAATAGTTGCACATTGTAACATATATTTTTCTATTCTGGTGAAATATAGCTTCTTCACAACAGAAATAGTTCATTTTACCATCTTAGTAATGATGTAGAAATTCAAGGTTATTTATGGAAATAAGGGGAAATAAGGGGACAAACAATTAGGGATTTGTGGGGACAGAGCCCCAAAGAGCAGTTTCCAGGCTGTCAACCTCATGTGGAAAGGTGCTGGCTCGGGTAGTAGATAGCCATCAGCTGTGGCTAGTTGGCCGTCTGCTGTAACCATTGAGCCTTTGGCCACTAATATAACTGCCGCGGCTACGTTGGGGGAGTCAAGGAGAGTCGGTTGGTTGGCAGCAAAGAGGACAGCAGGTTGCAAGTCGTGTGAACCCAACCTGGAGTGAGACCATAGTGGTATGACTCCCCTACCTATGGCTCCGTGGGTGTTCCTTTTTGGCCTCACCATATCCTGCGTTCTTACGTGGAGAGCGGGAGCATAGACCCCGCAGGTTGTTCTGCACAACAAGATTACTATTAATGGGGGAACCATGTATTAAATATTTATTGATGAATTTAGAAGAGTGCCAGGACATGCACGTATATCAGCAAAGAATTGAGACCATTTGAAATAGAAATAGAAATGCAATATAATAAGTTAACTATCAGCTGTAGTTCAAAATTCTAAAGGGGGAAAACTCAAAGGAAAAACATATATCTTCAATTTACCAATTTACCTTATTTAAAAATTGTATTAAGGTGTCAAGAAAATGCCGCTTTGAATTTGATTACAAGTTGCAATTTGCAGGTTTGGAATCTATTCATTTAAATTAGGATTCAAATATGCCTCACATTGTAATTGTCCGTTGTTTTTGGAAAATGAGCTTTGATATTTGTTTTACTGGCAATTGGTGTCAAGCTTGGGTACAGATGGTCTGTTGTTAATGTGTGAAAGTTGGGGCTGTCTTTCAAGTATAAAAACAAATCAACAATGCTGATTGCTGTATAACTCAATATCCATAATTTCATTTTGCTCTAAATGCATTTATTGTCACTAATGCTTATTGACAAATTTGTTATCAACCTATGACTTTGAACTTCTGCAGCTATTTGAAGGACGGAACACCATCTGACAGTCTTGCAAAATATTGAGGGTGACTTTACTTGAATGAAAGCAGTTTTCCAGCATAAAATAAATTGCTTTCAGTGTTTCAATTTCCTTAGGTATTAAAGATGGATTATTTTCAGAAAACCAAAATTCACTTGTTAAGTAAATACCGCAACGCTGCCTGTTCCCCATTTCCTGCTGTCCCTACGTTTTTTTGTAAACCTTAACACTGTTCACACACTTTTTTATTTTATTTTATTTAAACATTATTTTTCTTGCTGTTTTCTAGACTAAAACTAAGAGTTTGCTTCTTAGAAGAGGGATTGTTGGGTCATATGGTAATTTTATTCTTAATTTTTTGAGGAACCTCCATATTATACTTTTAGTCACTATACCAGACTAATCTAGATAGAATAGGTTTTATTCACTCCAGCATATTAACTATTTGACCCTAACAAAGATTCTCTCCTTGACTAAACCCTAGTTAGTCTTCTTTGAGCTATTTCTTAGCTAGGCTTCATCCTTTAGAATGACTTCAAGAGCTCAATTTTAGCAAGAATCCTGCTACGTCAATTTAGACAGAATCTCTTACTCTCCACATCTGTTCAATAGAATTGGTGAAATCCCTCATTTCTCACCATCTCTAGTTAGTATCTGATCACCCTGCCCTGCCTTCAGCAAAAATCCTATGAGGTTGATTTAGCCAGAATCCCAACCTTTACCTCAGATGTTTCCTCCTAGTAATTTTTCATCCATTGACTGTCTGTCCCTAGCCCCCATTCTTGCCTACAAATGTCTGCTTTCCCTTGTTATATTCAGACTTCAGCCAGATCTCTCTCCTACTGCGAGACCCCATAGCAGTGATCTCTCCATCTGTCACGATGGTCATCAGTAACGTCTGTCTTACTATTTTAACAAGTATCATACAAATTTTTTCTTTAACAATACCCAGACTGAGTCTCACGGAAGCCAGAGGATCAAGAATTTTTACATTTTTGAAAGACTGTGGGTTCAAGAATTGCCAGTGGTGTCACTTGTTCACACACACCAGCAGAACATCTTGACAACTCCAAAAATGGTGTGGACACATTTGAATCAACCAATTCTGGTTCTCCCTCTGCTTTTAAAGAACAAAGATCATGCACAGGTCAAATATGTGAAACATACTACTAGAATGTGGAAGAAGATGGAAAACACAAATTAAAAGAAAAAGAAGAAAAAAAGGAATGTGTTTTGTGATGTGTCTATAGCTCTTTTGGGATGATTCATCCACAGCCCTCAGATGGATTTATTTACATGTTTCATTATTACTCCTTAGACTAACAGCCCTTCGAAAGCTCCTTGAAAGCCTGCTAAATTAACTTTAAAGGTCCTGGAGCACACATATCCAGCAAAGTGTCTTTCCACAGGAAAAAGTTAATGGATACATAGTAGATGGATGTGAATACAAATGCTATATATAAAATAATGGTTAACAGCACAGGATCTGGAGCCAGATTCATTGACATTAACTACTACCTCCTCAGTTAGAAGCTCTTCAGTCTAAGGTTAAGTTGAGTCATCTGTCTAAGCCATAGTCTTCTCATCTCTGAGCATGGGATTATAATAGTGAAGATGAACTGACGTAATACTGCTTTGGACAAATAGTTGCACGTGTTAAGCAGCTAATAATGTTATTTATTGTTCAGTAGAGTCGTAAAATAACAGGCATAGCTAGTATGTATATATATTATTATTATTATTTCTACTAAAACAGTTCTCACCTACTACCCTTCCATCAATAAGGAGATGATCAGATACATAAAAGTACAGAAGAAAACACATTACATATTTTTAAAAGTAGTCCTTCCGTTTTACTACTTACCTTGATGACTTTTTTGCTATATATACATACTATCTATGCCTGTTATTTTAAGAGAAGTAAATTACATACTGCATGCACAGTTCCTAGAACACTATAGGCATGTTAGTATTATTTTGTTATTATTAGAAATAAGCAACTTTTAATGATAAAAATGATTAAAAAAACATAGTGCAAAACCAATAAATACATTGATGGGATCTAATAATAATAATAATAATAATAATAATAATAATAGCAACATATGTTAATGAATTGAAAACCTATTCACATTCAAGTAAAAAAGCTCATTTTAAAAAAACACAGTTCTGATTTTGAATGAAAAATTGCTAATGCCATTTATTCTCTTTTGTATATCATTGGCTTACTCAACATGAATATATCACTGCATTTTTTTTTTCCTCCATGAACTGTTTCAAGACGTATCTAAGTGATCCTTTATTTTTGGCAATAAAAATTTGAAACTACAAAGAATACAAATGAAAGATAATTGCCCTAATATGAACTATCAAGCAGGTTGAAAATGCAATCACCGGATGTGATTTGTAAGTGTCTACAGAGGTTTAACAAATGCAGAAGAAAAAGCAATAATAAACACAGAGAAAAATTAAACTTTAAGATATTTTATTTTATAAGCCTAAAGTTTTCCTGAAGAGCAGTCCTTATGGACTTCATTGCTTATTTATAATAATAAGCCCGATTCAAACTCTAAAATGCTATATTTAATAAAGCAATAGAATTATAAAATATTTTCAAAACTGTTAATTAAGTACACCTAAGTATTAAAACAAAATATGTCATATTTTCTACCCTATATAATTTTCAATTAATGATTAAAGCCTAAGTAGACCAAAATGTTAAGGATTAATTACTCAGAAATAATAGATTTTTGTTGCATAAAATAAACTGTCATGTGACTTCTGCTGTCTCAAAATTGTTCTTTCCCATGTAAATAGAAATTTGAGTCACCTTGACCTTTTGTAATAATGGGCAAATTATGGCAGACACACAACTGCTCTATCTGCTTCCACATTCAGTTTTAATCAGAGTTCCATTTAAATTTTTGTGTCTTGATAATCATTGCTTTACCAGGCAAAGACAGAGCAGACATAAATGAGATGTTGCTTTGCCCTGACCCATTAAATCACGATTCAAGGTAACATTTGTGTGACATTACAAGTTGTCAGAACAGCACTATGCTCTATTTTAGGAAGAAAAAAAAAATGTGTGTGTGAAGGTTGTTTAGTTCCCCATTCGATATAAGTGACAAGGTTGAAATGAGAATTCTGGTTTGTCTATGATAATACATCACCAGTTAAGTAATCCTATTATTAGGTACAGTAGAAGGTCTATCTTGGAGAAGCTTTTCGTACTGCGAGTAATTATCACAATCCAGCATGCTAATTGCTTTTCGATCTGCAGGCTGTGCTTTCAATGAGTCTTATTGGGCACTACCGGGCTGCACCTAAAACTGCTACATAATGAAAGCAACGCTTATCAAAGGACAGCATCAGCTCTGACTATGGAATCGATAGGAAAGCATTATCCCAGGCTTTAAAGTTTGGAAACATTCTTGTCAATAGACTTTTACTCAAATAATGTATACTTCGGGGTCATTCTTAGAAATCATCACATCCCCCAAGTCTATGAATAATCAGCATATGGAACATATAGGAAAGCAAACTTTCTTATTGGGGATTCCTCTCTTATACTAAAATTCACCCCACTCCAAGTTCAGCTACCATATGAGCCTCACTGCGTCACCCTATGGAGACGCAGCTCAGGGAACTGGTACAAGGTGTTGCTCTGGCTTCTGCTTTTCCTGAGTGTGATAAACTCTCTTCATCTCTAATCTAACCTAGAGGTTCCATGTGTTTGTTAGTGTGCATACATACACACACACGTGAGTATAACACACACATTTTAATATATAGCATGTTTATATCTGTAACATATGTTATATATAACATTTTCATATAGCATTGTCACATATAACATGTATCGTACACATACACACATGCACACACACACACACACACACACATGCACACATGTGTTTGTGTTATAGTAATGTAACCCAGCCCCTAGAGTGGGAGAAGCAAACAAACAAGTGGAAAATACTGCATTTAACACAGAAAGTGGATTTTCTTGTGGTCTTCGACAAGTCAAAGAATGGTCAAGCTTCAGTTTTTACATTTGTAAAACAAGAAAAAATAACTGTATAGCCTTTAACACATCTGAAGCCAATAAATGTTCCAAGGTTTTTGAAGATATTTCTATGCAATAAAATATTTCTTTCAAAACTAAATATCTGCTTCCTTTTCTGGAGCAGTTGTTGTCTCTTCCATGGTGCTGGCTGCAAGGGCAGAAGATAAAGGAGATAGTGGATTGTACACTGAGCTTTAGAGCTTTTGCCCAGCATTTTGTTGGACAAATTTCATCATTTTACCGCATCTGTCTTCAAAAGCAATGCAGGTGTAATCCTTTCTGATGTCCGGATGTGTGAGAACTAATATATGAAACCACATATTGCATCTTCAAGCCATGATCTTTCTTTGTTCCATGACATAAAAATTATATTAGTCCACAAAATTATCATCTGGCCATTTTGATACAATGAATTTACAAATGATGAGTTAACACGTACAAGGAGTTTCTGAATAAAACCTAATTTACTATCCTGCTAAAGCAAAACAGAATATTTAAGAGTGACAAATATTGCCATATTATCCAATATTGTATGTCCACTCTACAAGCCAAAATTACTTTTTTTAAATTTACTTTTTAAAAGAAATCTTTTAAAAACGTCATAATTCAGTTGTGTAAGAAGACTTTTGGGAAGTACGGCCAAACAACAGCTTAAGCTTTTCAGAAAGTATACTCTTAACTTTTATTACTTAAAAAAAAAAAAAAACAATAACCAGATCTCTAGATTCTGATAATACGAAACCGATTATATAAATTATTTGCATGCATTTGTAGGGTGCTTTACTTTCTGTCTTTTGCATTATCTTTCTCAAAGCAAAACTCCAAGTCATGTTTCCATGTAACACTTCTCTAGATTTTCTCATCTTAATTCTCCTCAGATTAATTTTTTTCTTTCCTGATTTTATTAAATATATGTTGGAAAATACCCGTAGTGATATCGTTATAATCAAATCAGATAGACACATTAGGTCCTTCTCTGTCTTAATCTTTATGAAATATTTAACACGGTGAGTCAGGCAAGCAGCTATCTCTCAACAAGGATGCTGTGAATGCCTCTTTTCAGAGGACTGTGTTTCATCAAAAAAAGAGGCCCCTCAAAGTTCCTTTACAACCTCTCCTGTTTTTCATCTTTGCTTAGCACCAATTCTGCTGTAAAAGAATGGGGTCATCCAACAGTAATATCCATTTTTAACATGCTTGTCTGTGTCACAGGAACTTCTCTAAATGCGGTGAGTTGTGTCCGCTAGAGAAAACTCAGTAAGAATGATTTCTGACTTCAAAAATGGCCATATCTGTTTTTGGTAAAGCTGCTGGTAATGCAGCTGTGAGCTCCAGGCTTCATGTAAATTATTTAACACTTAGAATCCCTTTGTGTTTTGTGAGAGATAAACTGATTAGAATGTTTTTGTACCCATGTGGAGAGTAGCAAAACGCTAAGAAAAATAATTAAAATAGTACAAATCTTATGATTTTTGGAAAACATGTGGTAATATAAATGTTAATTTTCTGCTTGCATTTCTTATTTCCCATTGCTGTTGTTACTTTTCCCCCCGTAATCACTACCTTCTGTGACTTTTAAAAAAAATGTTGGTTCAACATATTACATAGACCATGTATATATGCATGTTAGATGATATATGTTAGACTATTAGGAATATTACAGTATTTATCTTTGTCTGAAATTTTACAAGGTAGGTAAAAATATATATAAAGGGTTATGCTGATGGACAGATAATTAAGAGCAAATGTGATAGTTTATCACAATGTTCAATGATAAATGTAAATACTGTTCTATTTCCAAGAATCAGTCTTTACTGACAGAGTAAGTAAAAGCTATTCAGAATTATTTCTTTGTGAGATTTCCTTCATGGCAGAGCTTAATGAATGGAAAGGTATTTAGCGCAGTTCTCTAGAAATGGGTAGTGAACAGCAAATTCTTAATCTAGGAAGATCTCATCAATGTTAATTTTTTCAGATTTATTAACCAAACTGTGTCTAATGAGGAAAATTGAAAAGACCATGGTCACCTGTAGGTTTATACTTAAGAGTAGTATGGAGAGATTTGTGTGGGAAAGGATAGAGAAAAAGGGGCTCATGATGACATATTTGTTGGATGTATGTGTGTATAGTGGATTATTTTCTCTCATATGACAATTCTTCAGAGACTCCCCCAACAGTCCATCTTATCTAAATTTTCATTAATCTTATTTTTCTCCTTTGTACTTCTCATTATCTGAAAAAAACACAAACTTTTTTATTTATTTTTTTGTTCATTGCTTATCTCACTATTATAATGAATACTCAAAAACTTTAGGAACCTAGACTCATTTATCACTCGATCCCCAGCACCTATAGTAATGTGTAGTATACAGAAAACACTCAACCAGCATTTATTGAATGGATGAGCAAACTGAAGTAGTGGCAGACTTGAATAGGATTTGTAAGTTTTCGTTAGTGTTGGGAGTTGCAGAAAGTCAATCTCTTAGTCTTTAAGATAGATATGAGAAAGCACGGGGATTAAAGAAAATTAATGTCTCAAAGCTAAAGTGGAAGCTTAATTAGCTATCATGTATACACGAAGGTCAAGAGAAGAGCACATAACAACTGGATTTGAAGGGGCTTTTGGTCAGGAAAACCAGGAATAATTTCACAATAACTTGAGTTCATAGATCCAAGGAATAGAACATAATAAATAGCCATACATTCCAACTTAAAAGAATGTCACTGTTGACCAAATGAGTCTAATGTGTTGGCATTTCTTAGGTATGCTGTATCGTATATACAACACTGCTCATCTCGTGTGCTTAATACCTATCAGTTAGTTCATAGATGCTAAAGTTTGAATATGAAAATTATAGAGTAAAAGGGGTTAGTGGGAAAGATGAGAAAACAATGCCAAAGATGTAGACAGGGTCCACATGGTAAACGTTTAGTATCTTTCATTTCCCTAAGGGTAATGAGAAGACATGACATTTTAACTGAAGAATTAGTAAAGTACAATTTACATTTTTTTTTTTATTACACTTTGACTGCAGTGTAAATAATGGATTAGAGGCAGGCAGGCAAACAGATTAAGGTGTCATTGCAGTCATCCAGGTTAGGGGTAATGATTGTTTACCTTGAATTGTGATGTGGGGTAGAATGTAAAACGTAGATTCCAAAGTTACCTCGGAGGTGCAGTTGACTGGGATGTGTAAGCGAATGGATGTTGGAAGAGATAAAGATACTTAGGATAGTTGTTGGTGCAATTTAATAAAGTGAAATCCTCCATTAAATAAATAGATTTAATGAAGAAATGTGATGAATTTTATTTTGAATCATTGAGTTTGACGTGCTTGTATGGTAACTACTTGGAGTGGGTTCTGGTGAAAGAAAGAAGAAGGGAGGGAAGAAGGAAGGTAAGTCAGAATTGAGGGTATATAGAAGAGGTTATGACTGGTGATGGTTAAGTCATTTGTGAACAAAAAAAGGGCTCTGTAATAAATCTGACAAGCCCAGTGACTGAAAAGAACCTCATAGGGAGATCTGATCAGAAATTCATAACAGGGAAAGTCATGGTGGGTAGTCATGTCGAGGCTTCAAAAAGGTTTATTTTAGCCTTAAGCAGGATCTTGGAGACCTAACCACCCTCAAGGGAGCACATACCATTGCTGACTGTCCTGTAACCCAATCACAGAGATTTGCCATGGTTTCTCTTCTTTACATTCCCTCCTTAATTCAAAATGTATAAAAAAGAACTATAAAACTGTCATCCTTTGGAGCATTTTGAGATCTTCCTTCCTGGCATGCTGTCAGCTTGGCTCAAATAAACTCCTGCAAAAATTATCTACAGATTTGAACATTCTTATTTTGAAAGATTAGAAGGTAAAATATTGTGACCGAATGAATTAGAGCACTAAGATGGAAAAGATGGCTAATAAATCGGTATATAATCATGTATCATTTTAAATCCATTGGTCCTAGGGGTTGACAGAATCAATGTTAAACAGGATTATGAAACAAGATGACAGTGGAGGAAAGGAGTAAGGTTTTTCTACAGGTTTAGTTAGGTAAGCTAGATTGTGAGAGGTGAGATAGAAATTTAAGTTAAAAAAAAAAGAAAGGAAGGAAGACTTTCTGTTCAGGCCAAAATAAAATAATAAAGACAAATTTAAGTGTTGACTTTAAACAACAGTGAAAATAGGCAAAATAAATGAAACTATTTTTCCCACACATGGGATCAGAACAGGATAAGACTAAACTCCTTGGAAGAAAGGACATAAACAATATGAGATCTACAATCACCCAAACTTTCTGCTTGGGATAATTCTCATAAGCAGAGGAATGTGAGCAGATCTCTCTGGCTTTTCTGAGCTGAGGAGGAGGTTGCAGTTCAAGAGACTGAGGCAGCAGAAAATTCTAGGATTGAATTCTCAATAGAGAGGGTCAGTCAATTACTAAATAAATGCTGGAGCTTAATCTGAACACGCTGTCTGGCCCGAGGACCTGGGCTTTAAATATTCTGCTATGCTCACTTTATATACAGAGGGTGCTGGAAAAAAAAAAAAGTGTACTTATTTTAAGAAAGGAAATAACTGTATGAATTGTAATACTCAATATATACCGAGAACAAAAGATGAATACAAGTCACGTTTGACTTCTGCAATTGCAAGAGGTGCTCAAAGTGGTTACCATCGGCATCCAGACACTTCGGATTATGGTGAACTACTGCTTCAGTATAGGTAACATCTCCTAAAATGTTTAACCATTTTTTTGGCACCCCCAGTATATTATATTATTTAGTCTAATCTATAATTTGTCAGTGATTTCGTCTTAAACAAATATACTTTCTTCTTTCTGGCCTGTTGCTTACTTCCCAAATCCAGAACCACATTATATCCAAATGCTTACTTATAATTATGTATATCTTAAAGCAACCGCATTCTAGGTTAAGAGATTTTGTCCTCTTATTAGGTTCACACTTCAGAGATATCAAAGATTAACATCTCCAGAAGCATCCAGCAGCACTGTGCTAGTAATTCACTGAAACAGGAGACAGGCATTTCCTGACAAAGGAGATTTAAAGAAACTAATATACGTATATTATACCTCATTGTTCCTGGATTGAAGGATTTTCACTGGAGCGTTATTTGTGTATTCTTGGACCTGCAGCAATAATAAGCTATTTTAGAAAGTAAGTGAGGCTATGGAAACTTACAAGTTAATGAGTGAGGGTGAGAATAAATTTAGGCTTCTAATTTCATGAGTTTTACTATATATTTGCTAAACTGAGGGCATGAGAATCAAGGACAGCATATATGGTAGTCAATGGTGTGAACAGGAACGTGATGCCTTTAATGCAGAAACCACGAATAACTTAGTTCTAACATTTTTTATTAAAGTAGACAGGACAGAGAAGTTTCATTTCATAGGTCATTTGCTCATATTTTACTGAACTTAAAATTGAATTACTACAACAGTTCACTCGGCTTCAGATTCACCTTGAAGACCATTCAAAGCTTCACTTGTTATGTAATGCAAGGCCATGTTCATCGTCTCTGAGAGCCAGTCATTCAAATCCTGTCCTACTTCCTGTTCAACTTGGCTAGTCCCCATTAACGTTCATCATTAACACTAATGTGGGATGGACGACTGATCGACAGACAGAACTAAAGACTGGGCCTGCCAAGGAATGCTCCTAAAAAAAAAAACACATAGATATTTATGTAACCCAGATTCAGAGTAAGTTTTCGGAATGTGCTAAGGATTTTGTTCATTTGCATCACTTCTGATGCTTTTACCTTATAAGGGGCGCAGATACAAAGCAGGTACAATAGCCAGGCAGGATTCTCCTGATGAAGGGAAAGGGGCTTTTCCTCTCTGGCGGAATCCATAGGATGGATGTTGTCACCACCGGTGAAAATTCCTGTAAGAAACTGTGAAGATCTGTGGGACATATGCCTTGCTATTTCCTTACTTATATAATGTTCTTAGTAAATTGAAATATCATTTTGTACCAAGGAAATTAGGCTTATCATATTTTTTTGCATCACTTCATTGTCCCATTTTGGTAAACATATATTCTGTAAAATACCAATCATTTTTGCAAAGAAGTGTATGCACCCATGTGCAGCTATCAAAAAATAAACTTAATATTTTTGGCTCACTTTTACATGTTTTAAATGAACATGTTCATTGGAAATTTGTTTCACAATATTTATTTCAGATAAATTAAGAAATCCTGTTCACATCTTCTAGATGTGAATATTATACTGCAGAAAAAAGATTTGCAAATTGAATGACTCTGGGAGATTGCAAATTTTTAATGCTCTGAAATTAAGATCGAGTGCATGGAACTCATTTAGTTAAGTACTTTCCTGAAGTTACATTTTCAAAATTAAGGTAAATTGGATTGTTATTAACCTATAAAAATAACAGATGCATCATAATTTTAACAAATGCCCTGTTAAATTATGAAAACTGTGCTGTTCTACCTACCAACATAGTTAGTTAGTTTAAAAATATGAAATATAACACATTGCTCAAGCGTTTTGTTTTTTTTTAAGTATTTTAAGAATGATAGAATAACTTTCTAAATTTTAAACAGAAAATACAGCTGTGTTTAATTACTTATTTAACTGTCTCTTGGTAAATTTAAAAGCCTGTCATACGAAAATAGCATAATATGATAAGTTAAAGCATGAGAACTGGGATTGGACTCATTTATGTGAATGCCAATGACAGATGTAAGCAGCTTTGTTAATTTTAGCAAATGAATTTAAATATTTGCAGTCCATTGTATTCAACAATAAAATGGGGGTAATAACATATATTCAGAACATTGTAATGAAGATAAAATAAATCAACACAATAAGATGTTTATTATGGTGACTAAAATACTAATAACAATTATTAAAACTGGAAAACCTAAAACTAAAAACTAGTAATACTAATAACATAATAATCTTAAATTGTCTTTGTACAAATAGCTAACATGCTTTAAGAGCTTACTGTCTGCCCAGCATTATTTTTGTACTTTTCACATATTAATTCATTTTGTCATCATTACCTCTACTTTCCTTCTCATAATTTCCTGAAATTTAATGGTCCGTTAGCAGGTTTGAAAATTACCACTGTTCCAATAAGGGAAATTTTTAATATCCTAGAGGAATAACAGTCAATAAATAATTTTCCTAACTTTCTGAAAACAAAGTTATACAACTATGTTAACCTACATCATTTTTAAATATATTGCATCATAGTCATTCTAAAACTAAGTTAATCTAAATAGTATTCATCTTTGAGCCTGATGAATCCATTTTCCTGGTTGTCTTTTAATCTTAATGTCTTACAAAACTTTAAAAGATTAAAGTTGATGAAAGGTGTTTTACGTTGTTTATATGTTTCATTTGCTTTACGTTACATTAATTTAACTGGAACTTAACAAATAAAACAGAATATTTGCTACATTTAAATTAATAAAGCCTGTCTATATTTCCCAGATACAAATATGGTATGGCAGAAAGAGACCTGCAAACTCAATGACGCTGGGAGAAGGAAAGACCTTATTTATCTTTATATCTGAATCACAATTACAATAAAAAGAAGTTGATAATTTATAGCAGGTAAAGGTGAAGGGCGCAACTTCTGGAGCCAGAGTGACTGTGTTTGAATCTTGGGTCCCCTATTTACTAATGTGTGAATGTGACATTACTCATTTCCATCATGTATAAAATAGATATAATAATTTCATCAGCCTCTTAGGTAGATGTGAGAATAAGTGAAATGATGTACATGCTGGGCAGAGCTAATGATGAATAAATGTTTTCTATTATATTTATTGTTTTCATTTACAATCAGGCTTTTATTTTTCTTCTTTAATTCATATGCAAGCATAGTTCTGTAACAGTGATACTGTCTAATTTACATCAAGCAATGCTTACAATCCCCTCTGACCAGACCAAGTGTGTGCCTTACCTGCTAAACTGCCTTTTACTGGGAAGCCTCAGGATTTTCACTGCCCCACTCGCCCCTCTCCCCAGAACTCTACAGAATAGCTTCCATGGTCCCTGTAAATCTCCCCTAGCTTTGACTAGTGTTACAGAATCTGGAGTCTTTGCTTGTTTCAAATCGCCTCTCATTCCCTGCTGAGCCTCTGTTAATATATGTCTGTCTTCCTCCTAGTCTGGCTCCATGATGACTGTTTCAAGTTAACACAATCTTTACTCTCTTCCTTGCATCCTGAAAGAAGCTAAAAGGTATTCGAAACACTAGTATACAAAATGCCTTTCATCTTTTCTCTATTGTCAGATAGTACATTTGGGCATGTCCAATTTTTTAATTAATATAATAGGCCTATCGTAAACTTAGTCAATAAAAGTCTTTCAAAACAGACTCCTCAAAGTGAAGTAGTGTAAAGCTCTTGCTATAAACTGCAAATTAAGTCTCAAAAATCTGTTATAACAATGTGTATCCATCCACATAGCACCCATGTATTATAAAACCTCAGTATTCTCTGAAAGACAAGAAATATTACCTTTTTTCATATGTTATGATGGAAAGCATCATGGAAAACACATCTATTTTTGTCTCATTTTAGCTTTTTTTTTCTCTACAAAAGTAAAAAAAAAGTGTACAGTTAGTTAAAATAAATATGAAAAACATCAAATATTTATTAGTCTGATCTCACTATTAAGAAATAATATCATCATTTGGGCAAATAACATTTTTAGATTCTTTTCACACACATGGTTGTTAACATTTTGTTTTTCTTTTTTACAATATTTTACAGTAGTACAAACTTTGTTAAATAACCTGAATTTTATTTCCACTTAACAGTTTATTCTTCCATGCCAGTATTCTTCTACTTAATTAGTTAATAAATGCGTAGTATTTCAGTCATTTATATATATATATATTTTGTCTTTGTTAGCATTTAGGGGATTTTCAACTTGTTGTTTAAAACCAGCTCTATATGACCATTCATAATGCAATTTTGTTTATGCTAGATTATGACACTGTAAGGAAAAATGTTAAAATAGTTTAAAAGCTTACTAGACATGCATATTTATAAAGAAATACAAATTGCTTTCAGAAAAATAAATGTACCAATTTACTCTCCCAACACTGTTTGAGCATTTAATTTGCATTTCGATTCTAAAAGTGGTATAATTACTCACTTTGGGGTTAAAAATATGTGTTTGATGCTTGTTGAATATTTCTTCACTTTATTAATGAGGTAGAACTTTAATTATTTTAATAGTAATCTAATGTCTTTAGTTCATTTTGTATTCCTACATTTTTTTGTTTGTTATTGTTAATCATCCATATGAGAAGTATATATACTATGGGTGTCAAAAGAGTGTACACAAGTGGACACTTTGGTCAATGTAGCTCAAGCAGTAGTTAGCTGTAATCAGAAGAGTCTGGACGCTGATGGTAACCACTCTGAGCAGCTCTTGTAATTGCAGAAGTCAAAAGTGACTTGTATTCATCTTTTGTTATTGGTATATATTGAGTATCACAATTTTAATACAGTTTTTTCCTTTCTTAAAATATGTATACATTTTTGGCCCCTTCTATATGAGTATATGAGTTATTTTTATTAATAGGGAGATCATAAATATTCAATTGTTAGTTAACATTTGCTATATATTTTTCTTTCAAAAGTTTATTAAATTGATCAAGGTTAATACTACTAGTGTACGTCCTGTTGATATTTTTTACTATCAATATATTGTGATGAAAAGGACGTTTCACTGCTGTGATATTCTTCACTTAAGATGATAAACTCACTGTAATCATAAGAAAAGATCAGGCATACTCAAATTGAAATATTCTACAAAATATCTGAGCAGTGCTTTTCAAACTTGTCAAGATCATGGAAAACAAAGGAATAATGTCACAGACCATTGGAGACCCAGGAAATATGATGACTGGATAAAACAGCATCCTGAATAGTTTCCTGGACAGAAAACAAATATTAGTGGGAAAAATGCAGAGATTCAAATACAGTCTGTAGTTTCCTTAAACATACTGCACCGAGGTTAATTTCTGAATTTAGAAAAATATACTGTCATTATGTAAGATGTTAACATTAGGAAAAACTGAGTGAAGGGTATATGGGAACTCTTTACTACCTTTGCATTTTTTTCTGTAAATCTATAATTACTTCAAAGTCCATTTATTTAAAAATTATGATTATGTAGCTATAAAATTCACCTGTGAAATTTATTTTGCTTAATTTTCATGGGTTTTAACTAAATGGTTAGTATCCCTAATGGCAAATATATTTCTATTACCTTGAGAAGACAATTTAAAAAATTGTCATTTAAAAAATTTAAACACATTTAAAAAATGTTTATACACATTTTTATATTATTGTTTATTTCAGTAAGAATCCTTTTACTTGTCAGAATCATTTCTGCCTATTTTCTGTTTATGATTCTCCTCTCTTGTCTCATAGATTCCATGACAAATATCATTTCTCTGTGTATTTTCTTACATGCTTTTCTCATTAACGAAACTTATTTTTAGGAATGTGATCATGTACACATTCAATGTAATTCTTATTCTTAAGCTGCACACTTTCTTCAATCACATTTGTTTGATTTTTGCACATACTGTTTGTCCATTCATTTTTGCATTGTGAGCATAAAATCAAGGCTCAAGTTGCAAGGCCTCCCTTTTGGTTTGTATGTGAGGATAGGCAATGCATCTTCCCCTAGGGGAATTTCAAGGCCCTTGAACACTCTTTTCTCATTGGAAGGTTTCCTGACTAATACCTTTGTTTTCACATCTGTGCTGCATGCTTGATCATGTTGACCTTCTCCTTGTACTAGAACTAATCCTCTGTTTATATCCTGTGCATACAAAGACCAATTAATTTCCATAATAAAGTATATATCACAGGAAAGTCTCCTGTCACAGGAATTGTGGATTTCACATTATAGTCTGACATTAGTTTATGCGTGAGGCATATATACAGAGGGTGCCAAAAAATGTGTATATAATATAAGAAAGGGAAAAACTGTATTAAAATTGTAATAGTCAAAATATACAAATAACAAAGAATGAATACAAGTCATGTGTATATATATTTTTTGACCCTCCTGGTATGTATTTAGCTTTGGGTAATTCAAATAAATTTTCTCTGAAATTGATGGTTATTTCCCGGTTTCTTGTCAACGCAACCAACTGACAAGTCTAGAATTTAGGGACAGAGAATATGAGTAAACCACTCTTTTTTCAGTTCTGTGAAAACATATTTGTTTAGGTTCCACTGAATTTGTTTTGGTGCAGAGTATCCAGTAGATGAAATGTAGCACAAGAATGTACTTTCTAATCTTTCCTACTGATATTGGATGAAATTAAATCTCTCTTTTTTGTTTTGGAATAACCCATTTCTAGATCTTGGCATATTGCCCTCTTTTTTCTATGCTTAGAAGACATAGGCCATGTCCTGTCTGTTTGTTACATCTTCATAAGCAATTGAAGGAATAATTCTGGTGATTTTTTTCAAGCACTAGTAATTGGATGTCCAAAATCATAAAGTACATTTCATATCTTAGTAGAATTTATTTTCATTAAATATTTGTACATTTTATCAGATGACAGTAGCTACATTATATTCATAACGAAAGAAATATCGTCTATATTACATCATTCTTTTTTATCAAATGGGATTGTGACCAAATAAACTTTATTTAACAAATTTTAGTTAGCCAAATAAATAAACAAACAAACAAATAAACTTTAGACAAATTGCACTTACCTAAGTTCCCAGAGGGGTTCTATTTAACTTAATTTTCTCTTCCCTATTATGTTAGCGTTTGATTTAAGTAATTTAAAGAATAATATCAATAGTTTGTTGTCAAAGGTAGCTGGCTCTTATGGGTTATTAGGGAAAAATCCTTTAATTTGATAATAAAATACACTGCTATAATAAGGAAACAAACTGTTCTATAAATGATGGTAATTTGATTAGTGAAAATTGTACTTAACTTGGAGAAGTAAACCGGCTGTAAAGGACAAAAGTAAAATAAGAAGTCCCTTCCCAGCTCTTTACAACAGCATATTTTATTAAAATATAAACATCTATAAGGGTCTGAATTTCTATTAAAAATAGTTAACAGTCATAATTCCTTTTCTAGGATGTTTGCTCTATATTTGTTCAACATTCATGAGACGTATTTTCTTTAAAACATTAAGATTAATTTATATATTCTCCTAACAAGCATTCATAATACAACTAAAATTGTGTGAAACATATCCCATAGTATCTTACTGAAAGTAAACTAAAATTAGGGATGGCCCAGTTACAAACTTCTAAATCAGACCAAGTCAACAGAATTTGACAGTATCAGGTTAATTGTTGCTAGAAAAATATCCCCCCTGGATAATATAGGGTAAGTTTTACATCAATCCTTGCCGTTATTGCTGGGTTTTGCCCCAAACCAATCTGGTTTATTATAAATGGTTGTATTATATTTATATATTGTGCATGCTGAAAACCCTTTATGTAATGATCCTATTGTAAAGGGCTAAATATTTTAGCACATTCCTTTTAACAAGTTTCATTGCTAAATATAATTAATGTGTATATGGAGATTTCAGGTTTCAATGACACTCAGAGGAGATATGCCAGATGCATTTATAAAGAAAAATGCAGGTGTAAATCCTGTCATAGAGCTCAGTTAGTTTCAGGAAAAGTATTCCCATCTCATAACGATTTCACTAAGAAAAGTATATTACAGTAGAAATGCACTGCCCCACTTTTGGAATAGTCCTCTTCGGGCACTTGTAATATGTTATAAATTGTGACAAATTGACTTTTACCTCTTAAGAAACAGCTTTGTTATACTGCCTATGTAGAATGGATATGTGGTCTGTTACCCTTAATCATAAACCATAAGGGTAATTATTTTTGTGTTTAATTGATCTATTAATGGTAATAATATTAACAGCAATATTGTCAACAACTAACATTTTTATCATTCTAAAATGATTTAGGATGTGAACAACATAGAATCAAACATCAGTAACAACAGGTTATAAGAATTAAGAAAAAAATCAATGACACCATGACTAGGAATAATAAAAGAGCATAATGTAAGAGGATAAAGAAAAGATAAATATATAAATACTGCTATAGTAACAGATGAGTAGTTGCGCTTTTAATCAACTTCCTACGTTGCTTCATTCCCATAATTCAGTCAATTTCCTCCCAGCAAATGTTCCCTCTGGTCAATTCTCCACCTCATCACTTTATTCTTGAATGTTCTATTTCCCCACCAGCAAACAACATTCAACACTCAGGAATGGAAACTTGAGTTCATTTTTATTCTTCCAGTATCCTTTGAATCAGTACCACAAGGCATCAGTACAAATAACTGGCCTACAATTAGAAGTTAAATTGAACCAACTGTCCTACGTTAATTTGATGTGAGAAAACAGAGAGAGAGAGAAACTTGAGTTCCCCTCCTCCCCAACATGGCAAACAAATAATCTAGTGCACTATACTGTCTTGGCAATGCTACATGACTTTTTTGTAAATGCAATGTCATATATCACTTCTCACACACCCAAATTATCTCTTTATAATTATTATTGGTTTTATCATTGACTATCTTTGAATTTCATATACAGCTGAAGTCCTTTAATGAATACTCACTTTTCCATACAAATAGGTCTGTGAAAATACTTTATTTACCATATTTGTTTTTACTGAGAACTGTACGTATAAGATATCTAAAGTTTTCTCTGCATGAACTATTTTGTTTTTAGTACTTTATCTGCCTTAAGGAAGAAAGTATTAATGTCTGCTGTAGTAAATGATTATTTTCATAAAGAAAGGAGTAGGAATGGAAAACCACTTTGGTTATCTGAAAATTATATCCACAATGCTCCAACCAAAAATTACTTAGTGAGATTTTTCAGGAAAAATCATGGACAAAATGAACATCACTAAAAGAGTCAGTCCAGTTATGCAATAAGTTTATGGAAACATTCCCAATGAAGATGTTTTCAACATTCCTAAAGAACATGTATATTTAATGGAGACAACAGTAGACTGAATAATGGATTCCAAAAGATGCCCATGTCCAAATCCTTGGAACCTGTAAATATATTAATTTATATGGTAAAAGTGACTTTGCTGATATTATCGAGTAAAGGATCTTGAGATGGGTAAATTATCCTGGATTATCTAGGTGGGCCTGATATAACCACAAAAATGCTTATTAGAGGGAGGCAGAAGAGTCGAGGGGAACACAAAAGAGATGTGTTAACAGAAGCAGAGGTTGGGGTGATGCAATGTGAGCCCAGGAACGCAGACACCTACTAAATGGTGGAAAAGGCAAGGAAATAGATTTCTTTCCAAGACTCTGAAAGGAATCCAGGCTTTCCATCACCTTGATTTTTTTAATTCTGACCTCCAATTGTAAGAGAGTAAATTTGTGTTGTTTTAAGCCACTGAGTTTGTGTTAATTTGTTGTAGTAGCAATAGGATACTAATATGAGGACAGAGATCCCATCTGACTTGTTCCCTGTGGTTTTCCCAGCAGCAAGAACATTACTTGGTGTATAGTAGGGGGGTAAATATATTTTGATGAATGAATTAATTTGTGAATGCATAGTTGCTCTCTGATGAAATAATGATTGTAATTATGGGAAAAGATTAGTATATGGGCAAAGATGTACGAAAGGTCAGATAATTAAGTTTGCAGACTTTTCACCATGTAAGTGCACAGTGGAAAGTTCGCGAACTTAATTGTCCAACTTTCGTATGTTACATACCTCTGATACAGGCTATGAAACATTTCATCTTATTCGTACCACTATATTTGAGATATCAAAATTCAATGGTTCCAATAAGATAAACACTTGTTTCTCATTCCTAAAGTTCAAGAGGAGGGAAAGTAACGTAACATATAGGCATCTGTGTTCCAGAAGGTTGTTCAGTGTGCAGATTCCTTTATTTCTGATTCCCACATTGCCTGTGAGGGACTGGAGTGATCTGAAGTTTTGTTCATTTATATATCTGGCATTGATACAGACTGTCCTCTGATAATATTATGAGGGTTTTTGGAAAGAACAGCAATTTATGATCTCTCCATGTGGCCTGAATTTCCTCACAACATGTGGCTGGGTTCCAAAATTACACATCCAGACCCAGAAAGAAAGCCAAATGGAAGCAATTTATTATTATTATTATTATTATTATTATTATTATTATTATTATTATTATTTAATGTATGGGACTCAGAATTCATATTCCATCACTTTTGTCATACTCTATAATCAGGATAGTCACAAGTCTCAAATCCGATTCACAAGAAAGGGAGTACAATATCGAGTAAACATTGGGATAGCCAATCAGATGGCAAGAAGAGCATGAAGGATAGGGCATCTATCCATGTGCCATGTATGAAAGAAATCAATCTGACATCCAATAGACCAGAGGTTGGTAGGGGGAAGAATGCAAAGAGCAAGCAGCTTTTTTGTTCAAAGAGGTGATATGGAAGTTGCATATATCACACACCTTAGACTGGAATTTAGTAAAATGTGTATGCCTAGGTAACATGTGCCAGGTAAAACCCGAGGAAAGGAGTAGTTATTACTAAAAGGAGGGATAGGTAGCCATCTGTGTCATAATCTGCCACCTACGTATGTATGCACAGCCTCTCCCCAATGTTAGAAGACATCAATTCCTTCTCCAGGAAGACAACCTATGGTCTCATCTAGTCATTACATCAAGATCAGAAACTAGGATATTTGGGTGGAGTCCTTTCCTTCCAATACGTTACCTACCTATCGCCCATAAATACTATATAACTTGGAGTAAAAACATTAAACTTATAATAAAATTCCCACTTAGAAAAGAGAAGAATGGTGAGGCATTCACTGGTCAGAGCAATGATATTTTGCTAGACAGAAATTTCAGAGACTCCTTATCCTACCAATGGAGTGAGTTTCTGGCTTAGAACCCATTTCTGCTTTTGGAAAGAATTCTCTGAAGTCTGTCTTTTGTGGCCCCTGGATTTTCCTTTGCAAAAATGTATTCTTGCTGTATCTCCTTCCTGATCACATCTGCATGGATATTAAAAAGATTGCTTTTCTCAGGAGCACAGCAGTTTGTATAGACTGTTTCTGCTCCTGCTGATTTGGGAGGTAGAGATTTTTTTGAAGGCTAATCATGTGATTTTCTTGGTAAAACAAATTCTTTAAAAATACAGTGAACTTCTGGTTTAATTGCTTCCAGCTATACCCGTGTGTTTGCAACCACTTCTAAGGCTCTTTTCTGGAAATAATTATTATACCTGTTCTCATGGACCAGCTTTCTTTTTCAGCCAGTGTCTGTGCTATTATTTTAATGATCGTTCTACTGAAAACATAAAGTCATATAAAACAATAGACTTGTTTGGAAACCAACACCCTTCATGTCATCATAGACACAGAGCATCTATAGATTTATTTGTTGGGCTGAGAATTCTTAATAGGCACTGTTCAGAAAGGCTCTGAGCAGCAGAGTTATTTCTTCTATTAGGATGATGAGACAATTGGCTTTTCCAACCCAGTGAGATCCCACATTTCTGAACTCTTTCTATTCTCTTCAATCTCTGCTTGAAAATTGTTTAATTCTGCCTTGAGCTCATTACTTCTTGAAATAAACTAGCTAAATGCACCCATAATCAGCAAACACATGGTAACGTTCTGGCTTTTTCTAACAGCTTCTTTTAGATCTGCAGGCTCTTTAGGCAAGCGCTTTGTTCTTCCAGTTACCAGAGGTGACATTTTAAATAAATCTTCTAACTTCACCCTAGTTGCAGTGTTAATTCCACACTTTCTTAGGTTTTGGAGTCAAACAACAAGTATTTCAATATAACAATTCTTTACTGTCTTTACTGTCTAGAGTAAAAGATAAATTGCTAAAGCTTACAAACTCGACCATCTTCGTGTCTATAATTGATGCAAGTCTGTTCCCCATTCACATTATGAGTCCAGTGGTTCTACGCCCCATGAAGCACAGAATTATATTATATTATACTATATATAAGTATTATACTATAATATAAGAGCAAGTCTAATCCAATCCAATCCAATCCAATCAATCCAATCCAATACAATACAATACAATACAATACAATACAATACAATACAATACAATACAATACCGGGTCTTATATTAGTTTTTGCTCCAAAAGACACATTAGAGCTGATTGTCTGACTAGGTCTTATTTTCGGGGAAACACTGTTGTTTCTTCTATTAATTGGAGCAGAGCCGTAGTTGATTCTTCCACCATTACAAGACCTCAAATTACTGAAAACTCAGGTAATTTAGATTACAGACAGATAGAGCTTTTCTTACAAGAGCTATAATCCCTTCTACTTCTGTTCGCAAGCTGATTATTTCCAACCAGTATAATCCTCATATAAACTTTCACTGAAAAATACTGAGGAGCATCCAAAACACACCAATATTTTGATATTTTAAAATCACTTTCCCTAAAGCTATTGGTTTTGTGTACCAAATGGACTACTTACCAAATGTTTTTCCAACAGCAGAAATTTGTCAATAGCTTTCTAGCTGCATTATTTCCCATACTGCTGGGAGCAGCCTTATAATACAACTCTGTGAAAGTTTAAGTAGAAATCTCCTAGTTTAGCTTTTCTGATGAAAACAACTTGGCTCACAGAACTGTGTTGTCCGATGGATAGCTTTTCCACCCTGGAATAAAGTCTTAATACATGGAGATGAACAGCCTCACGGCAATCATTAGGCAGTGTGAATGAAGTTGAAAGCCAGCCTGCTGAGAATCATAGAATGGAAAGACAGAAGGAAACTGGGTCTGTTGTGTGAGACTCTGCATTAAGCACATACTATCTCCCTCTAGATTTTCTCCTTTTCCCTTAACTACTTGTGTTTTAGTAGATCATACTCCTCCCTAATACGGTATGACTGTATTGTGACTGTAGAGCATTGGATTTAGTTTTCATTACAGGCAAACATTAGAGTATGCCTGTCTGTTGCCTGTGATTTTCACCTGAATTAACCAAACGTCCTGGTAGTTGTGCTTTGTCTAGTTCCATCTGCCTGGATATGGGCTAGCCCGGGGACTTGTGCTTACCAGTGGAATGTGATAGAAGTGGTATTATGCCAGATCCTGGCCTAAAATTTGAGAAAACCTGGCAACTTCAGTGTGTGTGTTTTCGGAAAATCACAACCACCATGTAAGAGGTCCTGTGACTCTGATGGAAGGTCCTCTTGAAGCAATTAATTAGGATACTCATGTGGAAAGCGACAAGACCTGAGATTACATGCTAAAAGAGAGCCTAACTCCTGTCAATTGGCAAGAGAAATGCAGCCATACCAGTGCCCACTGGCAAGACAAGAAGGATAACTGCCCAGATGAGTCCAACCAATGTGACACAGTTGCGAAAAATTAGAACATGGTTGTTGTTTTAAGTCACTAATTTTTAGTATGATGTTTTATTATAAGAGATAATCACAAAATAAATTGATACCAGAAGGGAGATAATTCTGTAATGAAAAACAAACAAACAAATAAACAAACAAAATCCAAAAACTAAAATTAAGTGGCATTGTGTCCCGACCTGCAGGATCGACAACGGAAGACCTGGGGGAGAAATAGGGGCTCGGGGGGACAGGGGTACGCGAGAAATGGAGACAAGACAGGAATCTGATCAAGTCTCTCTTTATTGAAGGTAACAGCTTGTATATATAGATTTAGGCACATCAAAGAAACACCCGGTCTCCCAATATGGGGACCGACCAATCAGAGGGTGCTTCGTCATGGCGGGCTGTTTGAGAAATCGAAAGTTAAACTTAAACAATAGAATCGAAACTTAAGCTTGGCCCAGGGGCAACCAGGTGCAAACATGTCCGGGCATGTCTGGGCGGGTCCGGGCAGGCCGGCCCCGGACAGCATTGGTTTTGATACTGGGCAATGGACAGATAGCTGAAGGGCCTAATAGGAACTCTAATAAATTGTGAAAGGACAGTAAGAAAATTGTTACTGTAGACCTTAATTAAGTGGACCTGAGTGAAATTTCACCTACTCAGTAAATAGTGGTGCAGGGACGGAGTCCCAGAGAGCAGTTTCCAGGCTCTCGGCCTCACGTGGAAAGGAGCTAGCTCGGTTATTAGATGGCCATCAGCTGTAACCAGTTGGCATTAGCCACTATTGTTTTGTGTATAACTGCCGTGGCTACACTAGCAATTGCGGATTGTGGTTAGCAAGCGCGGATTGCAGATGGTGTGGATCATACTTCCTGTGTCTTGCACGGCCGCTGGTGAGACTGGGGTGCATTAAGACCCCTCGTTGGGGTATTGGTGAATGTTAGCTTCTTGTGTCTTAACTGGCCGCCATTGAGAATATAGTGGTATGAACCCTCTATCTGTGGCTCCATTGGTGTTCCTTTTTAACCTCATAATATTTTGTGTTCACCTGCTGGGAGCAAAAGCTGAGACCCTACATTACAGGTGGCCTGCCTTAATGTAGAAGACAGAAAATAGAAAGTCTTCCTGTTGAAGTGGGGATGCGGCTGTAATATTTCCAGACAGAATATTGAACACAGCAATTGGTTT